>NC_140943.1:94937996-95557371 GCF_014529385.1 Adiantum capillus-veneris | reverse complement strand
TGTGGGCTTATATGATGCAACATGTTCTTGTGTGAAAAGGCGTCTGGAACATTGCGCAGGGCATTGATGTACGTCCTGGTTCTGAGGACGTAGGCGATGTTGAGGATGTTGCATGTCTTGCTGCAAGGATTGCAGCTATTAGAGTTGTTTTGCCTACGAGAGAACAAGCTCGTTGGGATGTTAAGGATGCACATGCTTATGCATTGATTGCGTTGTCTATGAAGCGCACCATTGTTCCTCACATCCGTTCACCAAAATCTGCAAAACAGGCTTGGGATATTCTAGCAGGTCTTTATGCAAGCCGCAATGAGGCTAAAATTGCTTTGCTGCGTAAAGAGTTGGAGTCGAAGATTATGCATGAGAAAGATGATATGGACACTTTCCTTGCTAGTGTTAAGGATATCAATGAGCAACTTATTTCTGCAGGTGAAGTCATTTCAGACAGTTCCCTTGTGCAGGCTGTTCTTGATGCCTTACCAGATTCCTATCAGACTTTTGCTAGTACTTGGAGACTGATGACCCAAGGAGATCCTGAAGTTGTCAAGTTTGATGCATTATACACATTGCTATTGCAAGAGTCACTTTCTAGAAAAAACGGGACTAGGCAGCGTGCAGTTGAACAGGCTTTTATTGCTTCTCAAAGAAAGGGTGGTACCAGTAATGCATCCACTTCTTAAGGTTCTGCTGCGAGTGGCAAAAATTATGTTCCTAATGCTTATGCTGGCAGCAATTCGTGTGGAAATTATGGTGATAAGGGCAAAAAGAAGATGCGTTGCCATTATTGTAAATCCAATGATCACTTGATCAAGTCGTGTCCTAAGTTGAAGGCCAAAGAGGCTAAGAAGAAAGAGGGTGGTTCCATTGCAAATGCTGGTTCCACTACAAATGCAGCCATTGTTGAGTCTTCTGTTAAAGGAGAGTGTGTTGCTGATGTTGATGCAAAATGGGCTTTTAGCGCAGAGTGCACTTACAATCCTGTTGTCCATGATGCATGCTTGTCAGTTGCTGCAGATTCACATGTGTGGTATTTCGACAGTGGTGCTACAAAACACATTATCTCAATCGTGAATTGTTTACCTCTCTCGATTTTGTCTCTCATGGGAATTCGGTCACTTGTGCCAACAATGGATCTTATCCACTTCAGGGAGTTGGAAAGATTGTGCTCACTGCTGCTAATGGCAGCTCCTTCACACTTGTTGATGCACTTTATGTACCTAGGATCAAGAAGAATCTCTTGTCGGTATCCGCACTTGCTAGACTTGGACTTGTAGTCAAATTTGTGGATGACAGATGTACAGTTCATGATCTCAGTTTTGGTGATGAAATTGTTGCATCTGGGCTTTTGTGTCGTGGGCTGTATAAGCTCACTTTGTATGACAAGTGTGGACAAAATTTTGCAAATGTTGTTTGCAGATTCAAGGGCTATTTCAGATGCAAAACTTTGGCATGCACGTTTTGGTCATCTGAATTTTGTCAGTTTGTTGCATTTGCAGAAATCTGATATCGTTGCTTCTTTGCCGCCTCTTGAAGCACCTGTCAAACATGTTTGTGAAGGCTATATTTTGGGTAAGATGCAGCGTTCTAAATTTCCAAAGGATGGTCCCAGGGCCACATGCAGGTTGCAGCTTGTGCATAGTGATGTTTGTGGGCCCATGCAAACTCTGTCCTTGGGCAATTACCTGTACTTCGTGACTTCCATTGATGATTACTCTAGGCATGCATGGGTATTTCCTCTTAAAGCGAAGTCCGAAGTTTTTATGTGCTTCAAACAATTTTTAGCTATGGCTGAAAATGTCTCGAAATGTACTATGGGCACCCTCCGTTCCGATCGAGGGGGGGAGTATATGTCTCATGAATTTAATGAATTTCTGGCTAGTCGTGGGATAAAACACCATTGTACAGTTCCTTATACACCTCAACAATATGGTGTTGCTGAGAGAAAAAATAGGTCACTGACGGAAATGGCACGATGTATGGTCAAAAGTCAAGCTTTGCCGCATTCTTTTTGGATTGAGACCATCATGTGTGCCACTTATGTACTTAACAGGTGTCCTATGAAATTTTTGCAGTCTATTACTCCATATGAAGCATGGCATGATAGAAAGCCTTCTATTGAGCACATGCGTGTTTTTGGTTTTTTGGCATATGCTTTGGTGCCACAAACACAGCGCAGAAAATTGGATGATAAGGCTGTCAAATGTATTTTTGTTGGTTATAGTGCTGAAAGCAAAGGTTACAAGTTGCATCATCCGCAAACAAAACGTATTCTGGTTTCACAAGATGTAGTGTTTGTGGAAGATTTTGTTCAGCCCTTGTTGTCATGTACTAGAGACAGTAATGTAAGCTCACAGGACATTTTATGACACTTTGTTGCTTCTTTTCAGTGGTGGAAATACAAATGTAAGTTTCAATGAGGCAAATGTACAGCCTATGGGGGATTTTGAAAATGTTATAGATCAACCTATTACTGATGCAGATGTACATGATGTACTTGATGAGGAAAGGGCTGAAAATGAGCAGGCTAGAGGTATGCCAAAATGGCGGCTCACACTTTGTGTGACAGTAAATTGGATGCACCTTTGTCTAGTCGTACTCGTTCAGGCTCTTGCCATGCATCTTATGCATCAGATTGTTATGCTTTGGCTGTGTCTAGCTTACATGATGTTGAGGAGCCTCTGTCTTTTGATGAAGCATAGAATTTAGAAAATTGGATGGCTGCCATGCAATCAGAATATGATGCACTTATAGAAAATGACACATGGACTTTATGTGATTTGCCTCCTGGCAAAAAGGCCATTGGTACGAAGTGGGTTTACAAGTTGAAACGCAAGCCGGATGGTGAGATCGACCGCCATAAGGCTCGACTTGTTGCAAAGGGTTATGCACAACAAAAAGGCATAGATTATGAAGAGACTTTTGCTCCCACTTGTCGTATGACTACTGTGCGTTTTCTATGTGCCTTGGCAGCTCATTTTGGTTGGGATGTACATCAATCAGACATTCTTTACTGCTTTCTTGAATGGTGACATATTTGAGGAAATTTATGTAACGAAGCCTCGTGGTTTTGTCATAAAAGGACAAGAAGGCTTTGTATGGGTTGCAGCAATCTCCTCGTGCTTGGTATGAGAAAGCTGACACTCATTTGGTGAAATGAGGCTTTCGTAATAGTCCAACAGAAAGCACATTGTATGTAAAGCGTGAGGGTGATGTACTTCTCACTGTGGTTCTTTATGTTGATGATTTGCTGATCACTGAACCAAATGAGAGACATATTGCTGAATTTAAGGCTGATTTAATGCTACTTTCAAGATGAAAGATTTGGGGTTGTTGCATCGTTACTTGGGTATACACTTTAAGCAGTGTGATGGTGGTATTGCCTTATGTTAGAAAAGTTACATAGAAACATTGTTATGTAAGTTTGGACTTGGGGATTGCAAACCTATTGCCACTCCCATGGAAACAAGTTTGAAGTTGAGTCTACATGATGCTGGCGATCCTGCTGATGTCACTCTTTACCAAACTGTTGTTGGCTTCCTCATTATGTATGCAACACGAGGCCAGATATTCAGTTTGCAGTCTCACAAGTCAACAGATTTATGCATAGCCCAGGGTCTAAGCATTGGCAGGCTATCAAGAGGATTTTCTGTTACATTAGTGGCACTTTACATCTTGGCTTGTTTTATCCCAAGGGGGGATATTGCCGCCAGACTCACATGCTTTTTCAGACTCAGATTGGGCTAGTTGTTTTGACACGCGAGTGTCCACAAGTGGTTTTTGTTTCATGCTTGGCAGTTCATGTATATCATGGTTGAGAAAGAAGCAACCTACTGTGGCCACTTCAAGTTGTGAGGCTGAGTACAGGGCAGTCTTCACAGCTACGGTTGAGTGTGTATGGCTCAGACGCCTTATGGATGATTTGGGTGTTGGACAGGACATTGCCAACACTATCTACACTGACAGTCAGAGCGCATTGGCAGTTGCGAGGAACCCAGTTTTTCATGCTCGCACAAAGCACATTGAGGTGAATTACCACTATGTCAGGGAGAGGCTCTCAGTAGGAGAGATCAGCTTGACTTATGTGCCAACACAGGACAACCTTGTAGATATTTTCACAAAGGCATTGTCTCATGAGAAGCTTGAAGCTTTCCTCAAAGCTTTGGGCTTACTCCCCTTTGTGGACTAATTATGTCCTCAGGGCATGGCACTTCCCTTTACTCATGTGCGAGCTCTCGTTCACTGCATCACTCCAGGGGGGATTTGTCACCATATACATGTGGTAGTGATGTGTGTGAACACACTAGGACCGCCGGGGCATTTTTTCCCTCTTTAGGAGGTTTTTTCCCCCGAGCATTGTATTTACGCCCATCACTCTAGGGCTATCTATCTTTCCATTGCACACTAAGTAACACACTCTCTAATGTGTGCCTTGAGCTTCCTTCGTCTTGTCCAAGCTGTATGCGTTTCTCTGCAACCCTAATTCCAACACGTCGGTGGCATAGATAAATTAGCTCTTGGAGAAGTTTTAAGTGTTTTCAGTTTGGTCATGACTCACTATGCAAAAAATATTGTTAAGAATAATGGCCATTCAATGGCCAGCTCAATGGAGTCACATGTAACCCCAACCAAAGACTTTTCAACAACCAGCCAAATGGTGCAACATTTAACCTCATCAAAGATGCTCTCTTTAATGATAATGAAGTTGAAGGCAATTATGATGAGAGTATCATCGTGAATATGATGCTAATGACAACCCTTCTTTAGGTATTTCTATATTTTTGCACACCTTGCTTAAATTGAAGGACACGGTTAACGATGAAGACATCACATTTTTTTGTAAATGATGGCCATACTCATGATTTCATTTTTTCATGATTGGTAGAGCAGCTATGTATCATGGTGTCTAAAACCTGTCTCTCCTCCCAGTCTCTTGCCCTTTGATAACCCCGAGCTCGGTTCTGATTGGCCCCTACCTTCTACACCCTTGGATTGACATTACTCCCCCTTGGAGAAGTGTTTTCGCCCTCGAAAACAACAGTGGAAAATTTCTTCTTAGGATTCAAGAATAGTACCAAATTCCCAAGTTGCATGTTCCTTAGGTTTGTCTTTTCACTTGACTAATGCTTGATGATGCATGTGATGATGTGTACATAAATCATGATAGTCAAGAATGCACTCAGGTTCATTTGGCTCGGTTGGAGGTTCAATGAAATCAACGAAATTCTATTGGTCAATTATAATTTCATCCCAATGCAAGCGTTTATGTAGATGAACTTCATGAAAAACCGGATGAATATGAGAGTGTGCATGTAAAAAGATTTTGTAAGCCATATCTCGAACTCGGTTGAGTATCTTAAAATGCCTACATTTCTTGGAGATATTTAGATGTTGGCCCATGTTTCAGACTTTCAATGAATGTTTTGGCACACGTAAAAGTACATCTTCCCCTTCTATGAAGGTTCCTTGCCAATGATTCTCATTAGTATAACTTTTGGATCTATCCTCTGCTTGTCGAACATTTTGATGAGCAAGCTGGTTCAACTTAGCCATGTGGTCTTGGAGAAAATCCTTGATTTGCTGAAGTTTGTTGGTCATAAGAATTGGTGATCTTGGTTGAAAACCACACATAAGCATGAAAGGAATAAAACTGTCACATGATTTGCACTATCGGAAGCTAAATGGGGAGATAATCTTTGCAATCAGATTGCTTTTTGCTAACGTATGCTTGTAGCATATCCTCTTGCACTCAATTAATATGTTGATTCTGACCATCTATTTCTAGATGATTTGCAATATTGATGTTTAGTTGTATACCCAGTTGTTTAAACACAGTTCTCTAGAAATGATTGTTAAACTTGGAATCATGATCAGTTACAATAGTGTTGGGCAGCCCGTAGAGTCTATATGCAGATTGTCAATAAACAACCTAGCTAAATCTGGATTTTTAATTGTGGATTTGGTTGGCATAAATTTTCAAAGTTTACTCAACTGATCTACCATCACCCATAGCGAGTCATAACCTCATATAGTGTTTGGTAAACCCACAATAAAACCCATACGAGAGATAATTTCCCATTTACCATTGGAAATCTCCAATAGATGCAAGAGACCTCCTGCTATAAGGCCCTTCATTGATATTTTTGGCAATGCAAGACATAGTGTTGAACATACCCGTATAAACCTTGCCAATTAAATTATCGTTGTATGAGCGCATAATTTTACTTTATCCATAGATGCCTTGCAATTGGATTGTCATAAAATTCATAAATACTTTGGCACCAAATGTGTGCATCACTCGATACACAAACTCTCCCCTAGTGGAGTAGGTACCCATCATCTATGGAAAATTTCTTCCATCTCTACAGCTCATCACTTGAAATAGGAGGACTGGGTGTGGAGAAAAAAAAACACTAGCAACATTGGAGTGAGAAGGATGCCTCATTTTCACATGGCTCCACACTTTCTAGTATGTTTCATCATGCTCATATGTTCCCTTTAATGATTCCAAAACTCACTTTGAAGCTTTGTAAAGAGAAGAGAGTTGATCTTAAGCATATGGCTAAGAGCATCAACGACCACATTGTATTGTCCTTTACGATACCGGAGCTTAACATCATACTCCTAAAGAATCTCAGGCCACATAGCTTTTCGACCCTTCAAATCATTTTGATGTGAAAATCATTTTAAACTTTCATGGTCAAACACAATCTGAAATTGAGCCCCATATAAATAATATCGTGAGCTTTTTAAAGCAGCCATCATTGTACACAGATTTCACTTTCGTAAAGCATAATAAATCTAGTGTGCAAAATTAGGTTTCTTGATTTCAAATGCAATTGGCCTTCCCTCCTGTAGAAGGACTACTCCAATAACACGATTAATAACATTAGTTTCTATGACAAACAATTTTATAGGGTCCACAATAGCTAAAATAAGAGTTGAAGCTAATGCGACCTTGAGAGCATCAAAACATTGCCATTGAGCTTCTCCCCAATGAAAGATTTTCCCTTTGCTTTCACTTGGTCTAACATAGGAACAATAATACAAGAAAAAAAAAATCATGAATCGGCGATAAAAACATGCAAATCCTACTATAATCTAAAGCTCATTTAGATTTTTGGGAAAAGGCCATTTCTTAATGGCATCCACTTTGGATTTATCCATATGGAGTCTAGTGGCTCAAAATTACATGCCCCAAAAAGTAAATTTCCTCCTTGAGAAAATCACACCTTTAGATTCCTTGACATATAGCTTGTTTTGGCATAGCAACTCAAACACCTGCTTCAGATGTTGTAAGTTCTCTTCCTCACAGGTACTATACACTGGAATTTTGCTGAAGAAAGCAACAACAAACTTTCTCAGATGTTGTAAGTGCTCTTCCTCAAAAGGCACCATACACTAGAATTTCACTAAAGAAAGCAATAACAAACTTTCTCGAATATGGTTTCAAGATAGTGTCCATAAGAGTCATGAAAGTAGCTCCCACATTGACCAAATCAAAGAAAATAACTAGAAGCTCATAGTATCCAAACCTTGTTTGAAAAACCCTTTTGGGTATACCAGCAAGCCTAATGCGTACTTGATGATACCCTGACCGCAAACCCATCTTTGTAAAGATACAAGCATAGGTGAGTCTATCAAATAACTTATCCACTCTAGGAAACAGATACTTGTTCTTAACAGTAACCACATTCAAGCCCCACGGTAATCTATGCACATGTGCATACTGCCTTTCTTTTTCTTCACCAACAAAATGGGAGAGCCCATGGTGAAGAAATAGGTTATATAGAACATCTATTGAGATAGTCAGCAAGCTAACGTTCCACCTCAATAGCCTTAGAATGACTCATTCTGTAAGGTGGTTTACTAATAAGCTTACTACTTGCAACCACTTCTATGCCGTGTTGTGTAGCATATGTCTTTGGTGACCGTGGTGGAAAATCGTCAGAAAACACATCCCCATAATCCATTAATAACTCTTTTAATTTCCTAATAACATTTGCTAGTCCAGGGGAGAGAGAAGTAGCTATAGATGGAAGAGAAGAGAGAGAAGAATGTGGCATTAAGGAATGGTCATTTGTTAAAACATTTTGTAAAATTTAATAAAAAATGACACACTAAGTAACACAAACAAGCTCTTATTTTCATCTTGATAAAACAGCTTCATAATGTCGACTGTAAAAGTAAGTGGCAAGGAAGAAACATTGTTCTCCCCCAATAGCAGTTACATGCATGATATGCCATTGGATTCAAACATCAAACTATTATGCTCATAGCTACGCTTTAATGATGACCCTAACCCATCTTCTTCAGTAAGTACCACATTTACCTGATCCATATTCATGACTTGGAAATTCAGGTATGTATAATACAAGTATGATGCTCTTGAATCTCTAGCGGTTGTGTATCCCACACCTCGGCATCATGGCCATTAATCATAACTATCTTATAGCAGTGGAAGGAATCTGGGGAAAATTTAGTCGTTTCTCTAACTTATCGTTGATAGACTGTTTTTGGCGTGTACAAAGTAGTGTGTATATGCATGGGCATATGTATAAATGGATGTAAATACATGCATTTGGTATATTTGCAAAGTGGTTCCAAGTTTTAAAAAATATGCGACGTAAACAAATTGTAAATAGTTATGCTTGCGTGCCGACAGTAAGACACACATACATGCATGGACAGGGGATCGACACCTTAGATATGGTTCAAAGTGGCTTATTTTGGTTCTAGGGAATATCTCTGAGATTTCTAGCATGTGAATAATACAAGTGGGAGGTGTGGACACCCTTGATCCGCCCGAGAAGTTTGGCACATGAGATAACTATCTATTTATGCTGCGTGATGTGCGGTGATGCGTGCACCGCCCTAGAAGTGGTCAAAAATGGAATTTGGAGATGTGGAAAAGTTCTTTATGTATGAAGGATCAAGAGTACAAAATTTGGTGATTTTGGAGTTCATTTAGGGATTTTCCCACGAAAAATGCCCGCCGGGGGTATTGGCCAAAGCTTGGGTCATTAACGGTGTGAAAAGGCCTCAAATTTCCACATCAGTCATGGTGGCATGATTTTTCAAGCTGAAGAAAGACTTCTGAAGTCAATACTCAGCACTTTCACCTCTCTGTGTGTGGGAGAAAGCAGGGTTTCTACATGTGGTCTAGTATAGTCCCCTCGCGTTTGCGTCTTGTTTTCGAGTGTGTGAGGAGTGAATGATAGCTTTCTCTCTTCAATTTTTCACTTGGGAGAGTCTATGGAACTCATAAGGTTTCCATGGATGTGTGTGTGCGAGGAATTGAGGGAAGATGGTGCGGCTTTCTACAAGACTATGTGACCCTGTCGTCGGTGCCATTATGGTTGGCGCTACTCCAAAGAGTCCAACAAAGTGGAGTTAGGTGAAGGCTTCGCAATGGTTTGAGAGAGGCCTTTTGTGGTTATATTTTTGGATTTTGTGATGGTTTTTCTTGTATATTTTGGTCACCATCAACTGTGATTTCAAGTGTTGATCAACTTGACTCGCCTTGTAGTGTCCGTGGGAAAGCAAGGGCTTGTAGGTAGAGGTGTTTGGAGTTTGAATTGAGCTTGTGGGTAGTATTTTTATTGATATCTTGAGTGGTGGTGTGTGTGGTTGGAAGTTTAGTAAACTCCTTGTGTGGTGTTGAGTTGTCTAGGTGTGTGAGTGTGCGCACAGCATCTTTCGCTCCATCATCCTTTGGCGATCCCGTTGGGGAGCGAAAATTTGTCGGTTGAGCACCCACGTGAAGTGGTTTTGATCTGAATTTTGAGCTTCATTGAATAAAAGTGGTGGTTTGGTTGAGGTGCAAGACTTCAACTTTTGTGGAGCTACTTACGCAAGGGAGAAGCGACTCTCAAGGGATGGCGTATAGTCGGCCAATGTTCACAGGAAGGAAGATGTGAAGGATTGGACTGCGGACTTTGAGTGGCATACACTTGGTATGCATATTGTGAATGATGAAGCAAATCTTCATATATTTGGACTTAAAGAAGAAGCTCATGCGTGGTTTGAAGGTTTAGAGGAAGACAAAAAGAAAACATAGCAGGAGGTGAAGCATACAATTTTTGACAGGCTTAGAAAGAAACTATCCGCAACAGAAGTGACGATAAAATTGAGAGGTTTGCAGCAAGATGTTCATGCCATCTTTAAAGAGTTTTTGCAACACTTCAAAGGACTTTGGGTGCAATTAGAGGCGGCATCCCCAGTACTCCAGGGGATCTCTTTAAAGTGCATCAGTTTATGGATTGTCTCCATCCAAGTGTAAGCGATAAGGTTGATCAAGAGGAGCCTTTTCACATTTGAAAGCGCTATGGAAATTGTCAAGGCCAAGAGTAAGAAGATCAAGAGAAGGTGGGAGCAAGGCATGACACATGCTGAGCCAGTTGTGGTGCAACCAATGGTCCCTCTGTGGTAGTGGATGATAAAGTGGAGCGAGTGGTTCAAGGTCTAGATCCAGTTACAGAAGCGAAAACAAAATTGAGAGGTTTGCAGCAAGATGTTCATGCTAACTTTAAAGAGTTTTTGCAACACTTCAAAGGACTTTGGGTGCAATTAGAGGCGGCATCCCAAGTACTCAGGGGATCTCTTTAAAGTGCATCAGTTTATGGATTGTCTCCATCCAAGTGTAAAAGAGAAGGTCAATCAAGAGGGTCCCATTAGGGCCAAAAGGGAGTTAAAAAGGACTCTGTAAGGAATTGGTTAGTTTGCTAATTAGCGAAGCATTTGACAATCAAAACAGCTCCAAATTTGACCATTTTGGGTATTCAAAGCATATCTAGAGCATTTAAAGAGTATCCCGGTACAGATCTTTCAATATGAACAAAAGATGTCATTTTCACATTACTTTCTCCCCTACTGGACCTATTTTGTTGGCTTGGCGGCAAATACAAAATTTTCACTTTTGAATGATGGTTTTCCTCGCTATTCTTTCCCTCAACCCATTTTATTAGTCTCTCTTCACCCTCACAAGCTTTCCAAGCTCTCTCTACCTTCGCAAGAGGACCGCCATTTCTGGTCTAGCTAGAAGGACCACTGCGGTTTTTCTCTCTTCACCATTGCAAGAGAACCACCATTTTGTTCTCTTCACCCACACAAGCTTTCCAATTTTTCTCACTAGTTTTTCTTGGCTACAAGCTCACTTCAACCTCACAAGTTTCCCCATCATTTCTTCTCTTCATGGAAACCATTTTTCTCTCCTCACCCTCACAAGATTTCCAGATTTTCTCACTAGTTTTGCTCTTCCTAGAAGCTCACTTCAGCCTCACAAGTTTTCCAAACTTTCTCACTAGTTTTGCTCTAGTTAGAAGCTCCTTCAGTCTCACAAGCGTTTTCACCATTTCCACTCTGCCTAGAAACTCATTAAGTTGTTCCATATGGAAATCAAGCTCAACCAAGTGTAAGAAACCGTGAGGGTTGTGTATCAAAGGCTGCAAGTGTCTGAGCTCAAGCATTACAAAGCCAACGGAGCAAGCAAATGGATATGGACAAAAGTGAGCTTGTATCCTGTTAATCCACAAACTGGAAGGTAAATAGAAAAGTTTGAAGCCTTACTCTCATAAATAGATTTCCATGGTGGCCATCTTCATTTGAAGAAGGATCCAACTATTTCTAAAAGGATAGGAAATGTTTTGCAGGATGCTTCAATAGGAGGTTTAAAAGCCAAAAGATTCACTTAGTTTTCTATGTTGAAAATTGGATCTCATGATATCTTGCAGCATATGCTCTATCTACATGGACCATATTTTGCAAAACAAGGGCCCATTGCAACACATAGAAGTCACATTATCAAGCACAAACTTCATTTTTCATATCAACAAGAAAGGGAGGATGACAAAGAAGAAACAATGCACTAAAATAATTACTTAGTCGGTACCAAGGGAGGAAATTATAGAGGATGAGATCAAAGAACCAACAACAACCACCTTGTTGTGAACATCACAATCATTCCAAGGAGGAGACTATTTAGATCCAAAGTTACAATATCATTCTTTGCAAAAGTCTATCATTTGAACAATATAATTCCTTGTAAATTTACTTTAAACCTCCTTGAAAATTTACTTTCAATCTCCTTGCAAAACATTCATTTTCACAATATAATACCTTGTAAAGTTACAACATATGTTCCTCTAAACATTGCAACATCAGGATTAGCACTTATTTCCCCTTTGCCACACAATCATTTTACTCATGTATAACTCCTAAGACAAGTTTCCTTTTAACTATTCTTGAGCTTCAAATTTTTTCACTCTTCTATGTAGACTTCCATGTGACCATGATCCTATAACATGACATCTAGAAACCATTGGCATGGACCATCATTATTATTAAAATCTTCATCTCCCTCGAGCCACTTTGCCTTTAAGCCATGTTAATAAAACTTTGTTGCTTCAGCTCTTTTGACTTAACTTAAAATTATAACTTTCAAATAGAGAAAATGAAAAAAATTTAATATCACAGATGAGTTCGAAATGCCCAAAAACCCCGAGAACGACTAGCTATAAGCCTCATTCTGACACCCGGAGAGGTCGGTAGGGCCAAAAAAGGCCTCCGAAGGCATTATCCCGTACGGTGCGAGGAGAGGGGTAGGCAAGAAAGGTGAATCTGTGAATGCAAATAACCCACATGTCACAATTGATGTAATGAGATTCTAAAACTAATCCCCTATCCTGTTGTGGAAGCAAGGCATAGTGTGGCACCAAATTGGTGTTCCAAAAATGACCCACACAACATGAGGGTTGGGGTAGTGAGATTCTAAAAATACCCCCTATCCTATTGTGAAAGCAAGGCATAGTGTGGCACCAAATAGAACTTTTGCTAATATCTTTTACGTATGAGAAAAAAACCATAGGATTCCCTCTTCACGCGGTGTAGGCAAGAGCTAAAATGGCGCAACATGGGGAGTGTCAAAGTCTCTGAGCGCTTTTGCACACGATTTGAAAAATAAGTCCAAATAATAAGGTCACTCAAGATTTTTTTGCATGGTGTGTGTATGGAGTCAAAACAATGCGATGAGGGGGGAGGGACAAGTTGTATGATGTCCTCTTTGCACGGTGTGGGCAAGAGCTAAAATGGTGCAATATGGGGAGTGTCAAATTCTGTGAGCGCTTTTGCACATGATTTATGAAAACCTTAGGAATCCCATTTACAAGGTGATTCAAGGTTCTTATGTGGTGTGGCCACAGAGTTAGAACAACGCAATAGGAGGGTGACAAGCTCACATATGACAAGCACACTGTGGGCAAGAGTTGGACCAACGTGATAGGGGGAGGAGGGAAAAACCCATTGAGTCCTTTTGCGCACGATGTGGGTACACTACCAAAACGGGGCGAGTGGGGGTAGAGTGACTAGATCAATCAAGCCACAATCGCACAGTGTGGTCATTGATCCAAAACAATGTGAGAAAGGATGTGTTCAGGTGTTGTCCCATCTTGATGTAGATATTGTGTAGGCACGTGATGAGTGCAAGCTCTTAATGTGGTGCTTAAAAATAGAGGTAAGTGAAAAGTAGACATTGAAAAAAATACGGGTCAGTCATTAATAGGTGTCATCATCACTGTTTGAAAAGAAAGATCTTGTATCTTCTAGCTTAAGATTGTACAATATTAAATAGAAAAGAGCACTTGTACATCAGGCCTATAATATAATGTTATCCGTCAAAAATAACAGGAACGCCATCAATTATAGGCAATTTAGCCAAATAAAAGTGACATTTAGACGTTTTCCGCTAAAGTAGGAGCACAAAACCTCAAGCTAGAGGAGACACGAATGCCATACTTTTGTATACGTGTCAAGTGAGTAATGGCCTATTTCTTAATCCGTGGATGACCAAACAACCCTTTTTTAGAAGTTTTTGGCCCTAATGTTTTCACATTTGAAAGAGCTATGAAAATTGTCAAGGCCAAGAGTAAGAAGATCAAGAGAAGGTGGGAGCAAGGCATGACACATGCTGAGCGAGTTGTGGTGCAAACAATGGTACCTCTGTGGTAGTGGATGATAAAGTGGAGCGAGTGGTTCCAGGTCCGGATCCCGTTAGTCCGGGTTTTGCATGATCTTTCTGGTCAGTTCCAAGAAGTAAGAATTTACATAATGAATAGAAACCAAACAGAAGAGCGGCCAGTTGGGAGAGGTAGGGGACGGAGGCTACATGTAGATGCTACAATTGTGATGAAGAGGGTCACTACGCTCCTGATTGTCGTGAATCACCAAGAGAGAGAGGAGGGATATACCCCTTATATGGACGTGGTCGAAGGAGAATAGAAGAAAATCATCCAAAGCGGGCACCAGAAGCACCGCCACCACAACAACAACCACAACCGTTGCCTGCAAATGGAGAAGGTAGGGCTATTAGCATCATTACCCTTGAGCATCAAGATGTGGATGTTTTGGTCAATTGGAGAGCTAGGCATGATAGGGAGAAAGAGAAAAAAGAAGAGAGGGAAAGAAGAGCAATGAAAGGAAACGCTAAGGTAGAACACAAACCAGAGAGTAGTAAGAGGTGACGAAGAAGGAAAATAGGTCCAATGGACTACCCCCTTGGCCAAGGTGTTGAACACTATGATATAGTCGATGACATACAAAATCAAAAGGCCAATATATCTTTTGGTCAGTTGGTGGCTTTAAATGCTAAATTGATGAAGCAGTGGACCAAATGTGTGAGTACGCGGCTTCCTTCCAAAAATAAAAATCATCAAAGCACGGTGTCATCCTTGAGGGTTGGTCACTTGGTGGATATGGTGCCAATAGTTGAAGCTATGTTGTAAAAGAAGACAGAAGTGCAAGCATATGTGGATGGTGGTGCCCAAGTGTGTGTCATGACCAAGGCTATCATGAAGGAAGCAAGAGTCAAGATGTTAGTGAATGCTTCAATCCGTATGAGGATGGCCAACCACAAAAAGGCAAGGTGCCTTGGGAGAGGTGAAGATGTGAAGATAAAAGCCTTGGGGATTGAGTGCTTGGTTGATTGCTATGTGATGCAAGCGGGTGAGAATGCTTATCCGATCATTTAGGGAGGCCATGGCTTATAACCCTTGGTGCTAAGCAAGATTGGGGCACGAGCTTGATCACCATCCCCGACCAAGAGAAAGGAAGGACCATTGTCTACAACATGAAGACACACAAGAGTCGTACACAGATCCTATTGGAGGTGCAAGATACAGATTCGATATTTTACATATAGTAAAAAAACACACACACACACACACACACACACACCCCCCCGAGCATGGACCATGATGTATACTTTGTATTTTTTATTTAATTTAGTTGACAATGTTTAAATGTCAAGGCAACATGGCTTATAACCCTTGGTGCTAAGCAAGATTGGGGCACGAGCTTGATCACCATCCCCGACCAAGAGAAAGGAAGGACCATTGTCTACAACATGAAGACACACAAGAGTCGTACACAGATCCTATTGGAGGTGCAAGATACAGATTCGATATTTTACATATAGTAAAAAAACACACACACACACACACACACACACACCCCCCCGAGCATGGACCATGATGTATACTTTGTATTTTTTATTTAATTTAGTTGACAATGTTTAAATGTCAAGGCAACATTTTGTAAATGTGATATTTTATTCAAAGTGCAGTGTCATTATGGGAGGCATTATTATGCCTCTACCGCATTTCAACTTTTAGCATCACCCCTTCTAACCAATTGTTAATACATATTTTTGGTTGCAGTGGCTTGGCAGGGGCCCCCTTTCTATCAAAGGGTGGAATCTTGCCTTGTTTGGTTTTGAGCTGTGTCACTTGGTGGTGGGTTTGGGCAACCTGTTCCGTGGTGCTATCGTTTGGCATGGGGCTGGTATGTGGTGGGTGTCGACTCTGTGGTGGCAAGAATTGGCTTCTATTGCTGGTGCCTGGCTCTCTGGAGGGGGTCATTATGTATAGATTGTGTGTATCACGTATGTTCAAGGACTTTTTTTAAAACTTCTTATCTCTGAATTTTTGTTGACAAATAAAACGAATCCTTTTCCTATTCAATCCATAAATTTTTTTCCCAATTCCATTTTATAGTACCCTATGTATATGAAAATGTGAGAAAAAATAAAATTTAATAACCCCTTCTGTTGCACTCACATGATAGTGACAAAATTATTAGGTGACCTCCCTGGGTTGTCTCTCCACAAAATCCTAACATTTGTTGTGGTTTAGTTTCCTACATCCAGTCCTTTGCTATATCGAAGTGCGACCTGGCTTCTTCCTTTGCAAAAAGCTTCTCATTCGGTATGCTTCTTTAGCTTTGTATGGGAGGGGACCTATCCTGTGATGGCAGCGGGTTTGTGCCCTATGGAAACCATGCAAATGTTTTTTTGTTATGATGATCATATCTCTGTGTATTGAGTTTGAGTGCTCCTTCGTAATGATGGCTGCACTCTGGATATGTGCGGGTGGCTCCCTAATTAGCCTATGGACAATTGGTGTTTTTTTGGCCATGGTTCGTGTTGAACATGGCGCTGGTGTAGTGGTTTCTTTTTATTAATATAATTTCTCACATAATGTGAAATTTTCCACCAAAAAAAATATATTCAATACACTTTTCCCAAACCTACCCCATGCCACCTTATGTGCCACAAGTATTCCGTTGCTACGTGGTAGTAATTTCCCCATAAGGTGGGAGCTTGCTCCACTGTACAATTCAACCAATCAAGGTTGCATATATATATATATATATATATATATATATATATATATATATATGCCAAACTCACAATAGTGAGTGTATATATAAATTATGAAAACAAGAAAGTTACAAAGTAAGCCATGCTCTAATCGAGGCATGGCATCTACTAGCATACTACACACAACAACCTAACCATAAAACCATCAGATACATTAGATGATCAAGCACGCCACCCAATGATCATCAATAACAGAAGAGAACCAACACTATCTTGGGGTTGCCACCAAGGAGATGGCCTTGCCATGGCACACCCCTTGACCAAGTCAATGTGACGGGAACTTACCATCAAAAGGAGAAACAACAAGCATCACTTTTTCTTCTTTTGATGCTTAAGCAAACTAACAGTGTTGGTTGTATTACCCAAAACCTTAACAATATGGTTGATGAGGTCAAGCTTAATGTCAAGAGCTCTACTTGCAATCGAATCAGGCTGACTAGATTCATTGTACATCCGAGTGTCCCTAGCATAGTGACCAAGGAAGTCCCTAGCATAGTGACCATTTTTGCAACATTTGTAGCAGGCATTTAGGAATGAGGCAAATGATAACTCTTGTTGGTAGGTGCCAAAACTACCCATATTCAAATCAAGATAATTGGGAATTGGTTTGTTCATACTCCATAGTATGTATCCCTTTATATCTAGGTTCAATCTTACCCACTCCCCAGGTCGTCTCTTGCTCCACTAGAGTGAGGTCAAGGACAAGTCGGAGCTCTTGAACAGTGTTCGCCGATGGCTATGAGAGATAGCGAAAGAACTTACCATCAATCAGGGTTTTCTCCCATAACCAACAACTATCTTGCAACCTCCAGACCGGCCTCCTCAACATAGTATCCCCTCTGTTACTCACCTCCTGCCCAATGCACGCAACTTGGGCTGCTCATCATTGCCTACTCTACTCATTCTCGCCTACGAATCTCATCCCTGCATACCGTACTCCCCCTGCTATGAGTAGGTGGTACCAGCTGAGTTTTATTTGAAGTCAAGCAATAATTTAAAAAGATGCAATCAGTTGAGGGGAAAAAGAGGGAAGAGTCTAAGGAGGCAGCAAAGGAGACAAATGACATTCTTATTTTCGAAAGGGTGAAGGAGTCAGTATTGTGATGAGTCTCTCTCTCTCTCTCTCTCTCTCTCTCTCTCTCTCTCTCTCTCTCTCTCTCTCTCTCTCTCTCTCTCTCTCTCTCTCTCTCTCTCTCTCTCTCTCCTGCAAGGCAAGGTTGTAGGGTACCTGTGTGTGTGCGCGCACGCAAGGCGGTGACGAGATCAAGCAGGGGTATGGAAAGCATGGATGCAGGCTGGCAGTATGCATGCCGCCTCCCTTGCTTGGAAACCCTACAGGTAGATGGGGCAATCACCTCTGTTATCATGCAGTGATGATAGGGCACCCAACAATCTCCTCCATCTGTGCTTCTCCTGTCTCTCTCACATTGACAGCAAGGCAGCTTCTCTCTACTGGTAAGGTATTCCTAATGGCTTCAAAAACAAGGCAAAGAATCACAATGGCCTGCTAAGGAAATACAATGGAAAAATAGATGAGACTTGTGTTTGTAGAATTCATTTTTCATAAAAAAATATTATAAAAGGTTGTAAAGAGGGTATATTATAAAAGGAGCAATAGATATATAGCAAAAAAGTGACTAATAGGTCAAGTTGTTTCAGTGGTAAGATGGAGAAGTTACTTGTTGATCAAATTTGGCCCAACTTTTTGAGATAAATGTTGTAGTGAACTATGTAAAGAAACCAATGTAATTATTTCAATATAAGTTGAGATATTAGAGTTAATAAATATCAACATTGAACTGACATCAAAGTATGATCAAATGACATTGATCGGAGGATTATCGAAGCATTTCTAAGGCATGATGGCTTAAATAATTTGGGTCATGATATGTTTCTCCTCTAAGGTTGGAGGGTCTTTTTTTTCTTTTGGCTTTTTGAAAGAAGCATTAGAGGAGAGTTGAGTTAGGCATACTTTCTATGTTTTTAGTGACGATTGGGCTTTACCTTAACTGTTCTTTTGATTTTAATATATTAAATGGATCTTTTTATTTCACCTTTCATTCACAGCTGACATGGTTTGACTTTTATTGCATTCTATTCTTTTAGAATGCCAAACTTAAGCTTCACCCTACATAATTACATAATTCCAATTAAATATATATGTATATGTACATGCACACACATAATAACATAGAAGTCAAGAAAAAATTCATTAGGTCTTTAAATTCTACGTTGCAAAAATGAATGGAATTATATACCCCATGCCACCTTATGTTGCAAAAATACCCCATGCCACCTTATGTGCCTTTCAACTTTTCGAAAATTCCAAAAATACCCTTGTTGCGAGATTAGATTCCTCCAAAGATTGAAAAACTTGTAGCTTTTCACAAGAAGACTCATTGTGTATAGGTACAAGATGCTAAAATTAGAATTTGAGTTGGTTATGTGGACATGGATTCCTTCGTTAGACATATTTGCTTTTTTTTGGAGATAATTTGCGACAAATTATGTCCTAAGCACTCGAAAACGGACCTCAATTGTCAAAAAGTAACTCTAAAAAAGGAATAAAGATTAGAAAATCTTGAACAAATTCAACCAAAATAAATACAATGTTATTTTGGAATTTTTTTAAATTGGAGGGGGTTTTTGGGAATTTGCACAAATTAGAAGAGTATTTTGGTAATAACAGAGAGAAATCTCTACGTGGCATTGCTGCCTGCCTGCCTGCCTACACGTGGATACATGTTTTCTTTTTCTTAAGCTTAGCTATGATCCAAACTATTTGCTTTTCCTTTTCCTTTTCCCAAAGCAAGGTATCGTGTGAGATTCTCCTCAATGAGACATGAGTGCCAACCTATTTTTGATAAGGTTGCATATAATTTAAATTAAAATATCAAAATTGGGAGGCCCTAATGGTAAGGTTGCAAATATCTTTGGATTTTTCTACGACCTATGTTAGAAAACTATCAGCCACAATTCATAAAGAAATGTTTGTCACTCAAGTTCTTTAAAAGCACCTCTTTTACACTCAATGTGTTACATGCAAAACTGTCATTTGGAATCATCCCATACTCCTTTGGTGTATGGCAGAATCTGCTTAGATGTGGGTATTTATCCATTTTCCATTTTTCTAAAAGGGTGAAACACTCAAAAGTTAGACATGCCCTCTCATTCTTTCACACAAAGTGGGTAATAGTGTTTATTGTTGGCTAGAGCAACCTCTTGCAATGTTAAATTCATGTAAACATTGTGCAAAAATTATGTGGTCCACGCATTTTTGAAATTCATGTTGTAAAATAACAAGTTTGGTACAATGCACTTTGCCTTTTCTATAAGGGGATAAAAATAGGCATTCTCCACATGCTTCATCTCTTCTCAAGAATCTTGAATTTGCTCTTTGAAGATGAATTTTGAGCAGTATGTGGTAGTTGTACGATGGTATCACGTGAATGTATAATATGTGTTCGAGGGGGGGGTTTTGGCGTGGGGTGGGGTGGGGTGGTGGGGCTGGGTTTGTAAGGCAAAAAGGTAGATTTAACAAAGGGGAGTCTTATGTATATGGGTAAATAAGGGGAGTCCTATGTATATGGGTAATTTTGGTGGATGCTAGCGACATCTCGCTAGTACTAGTGAATCCCTTGGGTTAATACCAAACATGATATTGTCCAAAAACTTAGATCTCACAAGTGTGCAAAACTTCCAAGATTGATTACATACACAATTACACAACAGAAAATATGACAAGGGGAGAGGAATTACCAAACAAAGTACTTTCCAATATGTTTTAGAAGCACCATGATGCATTATCCATTAATCTTGACAATAGCACATAAGGTCCTTTTTTTTTTTTTTTTTTTGGCCATACTCTCAATTGTGAGTGGAGAGAAATTATATTAACTTGAAAAGAATACAATCGCCCTCAAGTACAACATGTGCCTTGAGGTGTCAACAATTCCATAAGGGCCATGAACTAAGCCACAACTGAAACCAAAACATGGGTGCTAGGAGAAGCCTAGTCAACTCAGTGCATGGTGCCACTCTTTATCTCTACATGTTATCCCTTTTTTAGCTCCTACAACATGGACGAGCTCGGTGCTAAGACACACAATATCATCAAAATGAGCTACAACCAGTTTAATCTCAAACACCCGAAGGTTCCTAGACTTCCAGACTTGATTAAGGTAGCAAAATTTGGTGATTTGGGTACACACCAGTACGAACTAGTTTTGAAAGCAATGCCCTCCCAGGATCATGTCTTTATGTTCTTAAATGTGTGCATTGAAATCTAAAGATTTAAGCACAAGCATTGCATGTGTGCGGTACAATGTATGACAAGGCAGTGCACAATTTGGTACTATCCATCAACACCTTATATTTGAGCATTTGAAACATGAGAGATTTCATGAAAGAACTGAAACACACAACAACACACATCCAAAACTCTTGCCTGGAAACAAAAGAGCGCATGCAAAGGAAAAGGTAACTTCACACCTCTCAATTTTGTGGTAGATTTTCTATATAGAGGCTCTTGCAAAATAATGTTCTTGTGCTGGGTGTGCTCCTTTCCTCCACTTGACTCCTTCACGTATTATTGATGCAAGAAAGAGACTTACTAGCGTTTCCCTTTGATTTGGCTTCTTCTATTGTGATGGTTTGAGCGACAAAACTTTTTCCCTAGCATCCTCATAGTTATAGGCAGGAGGACTCTTGATGCATGAAACAAGAAGAGAGAGCAACACCACAATTAGAGGAAATTGTGGTAGTTGTAGAGGAGGAAAATCATGAGATAAGCTTTGCAATGCCTACATTGATGAGAATTCACCACTACTTGTACATTCCATGTGAAATCCCATCAGTTCAAACTACAATCTATGCACCACTAAACTCTATGATGATGCCACACACATTTTCTTTCAAATCAGGCAAGTGGTCCATCTTATGTCCATAAGATTTTTAAACTATTCTTTCCATTAGGCAAAATGCCTCCAAAATTTCAATTGACATATGCTAGAAAGCACCAACCAGGTAGAGCCAAAATGGGTTCTTGTTTTGTACTAGCAATGCACTCTTTCAGCCTTGCATGAAAATCATTTGTAGCATGTGTATAGTGGCACATAATGATTGAAATGCACATCAGCTTGACATAAGGAATGCAATTTTGGAATGGATAACTATGTATAATACAATCTCATGGTTCTAGTCAAAAGGAACAAGAAAACAGTGTGTTTAGGTTGGAAAATGCTTTGCATGGTTCAAAGCAATCTCCATGTGCTTGTGATAGAAAGATACATATTCATTTGCTTGCATATAGATTCCATACTACTAATCCATTTGGGAGCACTTTGTATGTGAAGCATGCAGATGATATCTTCCTATCATCGTTTTCTGTGTTGGTGGCATGCTACTTACTAGACCAATGAGAAGCCCATTGATGGTTTTTAGGTTGATTTAGACACCGCCTTTGACATATCATACTTGGGTGCATTTATTTGAGAATATAGGTGAGTAGTGTGGAGGCATTACCATTGTGTCAGATAAACCATATTGAGGTGAAGACTCGTTGGTATTAAGGGTTGTCAACCTATGAGTAGTCCTATGGAAACACATTTAAGCGTTAGTCTTCATAATGGTAAATACTACTTTGATGACATTCTTTCTCAGCATGCTATTGGTTGCCTCATGTTAATGCATGCATTAACTTGCTAGAAATTAAAATTTTATAGCCTTGTAAGCGAGTAAATTTATGCATTGCCTACATTCCAAGCATTGACAGTCTCTAAAGTAGATCTTTTGCTACTTGAGTAAAATCATACATCATAGGTTTAAACCAAGAGAAGACCATTTTCACATAATTACATGCTTCTTTGGAGTCAAATCCCAATGGTTGCCATGAAACCCATCATGTGCCCATAAGTGGTTTTTGCCTCATGCTTGGCAGCGTATGCATGTCGTGCTTGGGCAAGAAGCAACCTAATCTTGCCACCTCTAGTCATGAAGCTCAAGCAACCTAATCTTGCCACTTCTAGTCATGAAGCTTTTGCGAATGTGTTTGGATAAAATCTGGGTGCTATATTGTAATCTGCCTCCATTTTCTTATTAAAAGTGACAATGTATTGGAAGTTGCAAGAAAGTGCTAAATGTTTGCACAAAGTACTTTGAGGTGCATGGTCATTATTTCTATGATAGACCCTCTATCCTAGTGGAACTACTGCGGATTACCATAAAATAGCATGTGAGTGTAAAAAGGGGGCTTATTTAGGGGAGAAAAGATGCATTTTGCAAAGAAAGAAGGGGGTGAAAAGGGCCATTTGATGCACACAAGATGTCCCATCATTATAACTACTGAATTTCTTAGTTGTCTGTTGAAGAGATAAGTTTGACTTATGTGCCTATGCAAGATAGCCCTAGAGACCTTTTCACAATGGCTTGCCTCATGAAAAGTTCAATACTTTTCGCAAAGCTTTTGGGTTACTCCCCTTCGTGGAATGATCACATTAGTGCCTAGCACATCCCTATACATAAGTGCCAACTCATGCTCAATTTGAGGGAGAACTTGCTATCATGATATGGTAGTGATTTGAGTGAATGTACTTAAGACCATATCAGTATTTTTCTCAAAGCTTTGGGTTACTCCCCTTTGTGGAATGATCACATTAGGGCCTAGCACATCCTTATACATAAGTGCCAACTCATGTTCAATTTGAGAGGGAACTTGCTATCATGATATGGTAGTGATTTGTGTGAATGTACTTAAGACCATAGGAGTATTTTTCTCTCCCTCACAAGTTTTTTGTCCAATGGATTGTATATACGCCCATATCGCCCATATCACGAGGGCAAGTCTTATCTTTGTATTAGCACACTTGGTAAGACTAGTACTTTCTATGATGTATTTCCTTGAGCTTTTCCTTCATCTTCTCCAAGCTTGCAACCATAATTCCTACAAGAAGAAGGAAGGGTGTGATGGGGGCGGCATTGAAGGAAAGAGGGGGGGGGGGGGGGTGGGTGTGGGTGTTGGTGGTTGGGGTGTTTGTGTATATGTCTATGTACGTACATACCTAGATAGGTTGAGGGTTTTTCTATTTAACATTGAACTTTTTGTAGGTTTGTTAGAGACAACATTTAAGGTCTGAAAATAATTAAATGATGATGTGTATACAAGAGTGAGCCTATGAATATATGTATATAGGATGCAAAGTTGCTTCCACTTAGTATTTAGAAAGTATATTTTTACAAAAAAATTTATTGCCTCGTCCAAAAATGGAGGAAAACATAGATGATCTCTAATTAAGATAGAGCGTGTTCTTGTTAGCCTCGGGGAGAGGACATCCAAGGTGTAATGTGCAATCAAATCCCCTTTGTGAAATTATCACATTAGGGCTTAGCACATCTCTATACACAAGTGCCAACTCATGTTCAATTACTTGCTATCATGATGTGGTAGTGATTTGTGTATGTATTGAAGACTATAGGAGTGTTTTTCTCTCCCTCACGAGTTTTTTGTCCAGTGGATTGTATATGCGCCCATATCGCCAGGGCAAGTCTTATCTTTGTGTTAGCACGCTTGGTAATACTAGTACTTTCTATGATGTATTTCCTTGAGCTTTTCCTTCATCTTCTCCAAGATTTGGGCACATACTTGTTGCAGCCATAATTCCTTTTCTTTTTTTGCAAAACTCACAATGGTGAGTGCATTATATTAACAGATCCAACAAATTACATATTCTTGTCATCCTTGTGACGCGCCAGGATCCTAGATACATCGACTGATGGGGGAGCCACCCATTGTTGCAACCATAATTCCTACAAGAAGGAGGATGGAGACGGTGGGTGTGATGGGGGTGCCACTCAAGGAAAAGAGGGTGTGTTTTTTTTTTTTTTTTTTTAAAGGGGGGGGGGGGGAATACATGTATGTAGGATGCAAATTTGCTTCCTTTTAGTAATTAAAAAGTATCTTTGTACAAAAAATATATTGCCTCGTCAAGAAAATAGAGGAAGACATAGTTGATCTCTACTTAAGATAGAGTGTGTGTGTGTTTTTTTTTAAAAAGAAAAAAAAAAAGAAAAAAAAAAGATAGAGCGAGTTTTGCCCCCAAAAAAAAAAAAAAACACCGTGCTTCCATAGCAAAGATTGTGATTGTGTCAAAACAACAAGGCGCTAATAGATAGTTATTGGTCCCTCTCTTTCATACCAAACAATGAGAGAACAAAAGACATGTGTTCTATGTGTCTCCCCATTTTCTCTCTTTTCTAATCCTCACACAACTTATGTTGTACGCACCATGAGGCACTAAAGTGCCTCAATTTTTGACTTTTGAAATAAAAAAATAACTTTATGCTAGGCTACTCTACGGAGGTAAGAGTCCCCCTCTTCTCCTTCACACCATTTTAGTGATTTCCTTTAGAAGGCCCACACATAGATATAGGCATGTTTAGAGGAGGTTCTTGCAAAATAGTGGGGCTTGAAGGACCAAGTTTCTTCTCACCCAAAAAATCAACCACAAAATACATAAGCAAATAAACTACTTAAATTGGACTCAGTAACATGCTCAAAGGGGCTTAACAACCGGTAAAGAAACCGACATCTCCTCTAAAAACAATGCCAAATTGCGGTGTTTCTCCCACATATTGTTAAGGAACTCTATCCAGAGCCTTCTCTATTGCAATTCATACAATACAATTGCATCAAATAGCTTGTGGCTTTGGTATTATTGTCTAAGTTGATGGCTCCTAAAAGCACTCCAAGGTCTAGGCTATTCCCTCCTAATATAATATCTCTATCAAACTTATCTGTAGCTAATGTATTGCTTCTCCTACAAATCATAAGCCTTTTCATTCAACCCATGGATGCAAGTGCAAACACCCACTCAGAACTACTTAGCAAGCAAAGTAGCAATCATAGAAGGGTGAATTTCCACTCCATGTTCGGCTTCGGTGATTCTCTATCAGACACTGGCAATATGCTCATTGCACTAGAAGCTCAGAATGCCTCTCAAATTCCTATCCAAGGTGCTCTCCCTTATGGTGAAACCTTCTTTCACAGGCCCGTTGGACGATTCTCGGATGGCCGTCTGTTTGTTGATTTTCTTGGTAAGAGGATACCCTCACTTAATTACTTGTTTTCTTCTTCTGTTTCCATTGAAGAAAACATTCTTTTCATTTTAACCGTAAAGAAAACAAAAATGTGTCACTAACTATGCAGGTTTATATGAGGTAGCTTTAACAGATTAAGTATAATACAAGCTTGAAAACTATGCTTTAGAACCAAAAATTGAGTAAAACACCAACAATCAATGTACTAGATCCCTTGTTTGAGAAACGTTTGTCTCAGCTTAAAAATCATGTCAATAAAGGTTTCAACAAATTTCGGTCGAGACTAAGCGGCGGGAAAGGAAAATTCCCACCTAGTTTCCGAGAAAAATAGCGTAGTAATAATAGCAAAAATGAGCTCATGTTTTCAAATTTTCCTTTTTGTCAATTTGGCTTTGACATTGGAGCTTTTATGATTTTCCAGTGGAGAAATTGGGGGCATCTAATTATTTGCAACCTTCCTTTGCATTGCTTTATCAAAACCGCAATACAACACAAGGATCGCCTCGAAACCTTGTGAATTTTGCAATGGCCGGAGCGACTGCCCTTAGTGCAGAGTTTTTCAATGCTACTTTTAACATCACTCCATATAGTTCTTACTCTCTTGCTATGCAACTTCAAGGGCTCTCCAATATCACAAGTTTTAGAGACACAGGTAAGGTTTCCCCTATTACCTACTCATATAAGTTGATGTAAGATTTCTGAGGAGAATATGCTTATTTCTTGCTTATATTTTCTCCATTTAGATGGTAATGATGAGCATAGTTTTATTGGAACAATATAGGAGAAGGATTTTCAATGTTTATTTAATTGACTCTTGTAGTAGGATCAAGAACACACTATAGCTTGCAAATATCTCATTCAAGAATTTATCATCCGAGAATACACCATTTCTCATATTGTTACTTAAACTTAGCAAAGATACTAGTTTTAAGCTGAAGAATAGACAATGAGTGATATAAAATGACATTAGTTAAATAAAGAAAAAATTATGTCCGGATGTGATCACGTGTGCATCAATTTTCAGTAATATGTCATTGATGTAGCTATACCAAAATCAACGTAGTTACAAAAAGGCTTGCATGCTATAGTTGAAGCTACATGGGGGCAACACCTTCCCAAGAGGTGCCCCCATCCCATTTCAAATCCTAGGCATATGCGATTAACTAAAAAGTTCCACAAATCAGTCTATCCATCAAGACCCAAAATTTTAAGGTGCTTGACCACTGTCAAGGTTGATGAGCTCTTTGTCCAATACCTCCACATCTATGATATCATTGTTTTCCAGACCAGTCTAGCCAATTTATGCAAGCCTCATAGGTAGGCAACATAGATAATTCACAATTTGTGCTTATCCCAACAAGAACAAATGGAAACTATCTCTCAAAGTAGCCTACATATACAGAGGACAATGCACAACTATTGCCTCTCTTATAGCAAATAGTAAAAAACAAGTTTTTCATCATTAACTTGTCATGTGGCAGTAATCAACAAGCTTTATCCAAGGGCCCAAAAGTTCTCCCAAGAGGCCAATGGTTCACCAAGGCCTTATCATCCCTATTTTTGGAAAAATATCACAATATGTGAGAGGATATATTGAAGTAAAAGAAAACACTAGAACAGCACCATGCTCCAAACAAGCCAGGGCCAAAAAAATACCATCAGATTCAGACATCCTGGCTTTTACAAGGAACCACAACCTTCCATACATCATAACAATCCCAAACACAACCCATATAGCCAATGAAACAAACATATTGTACATAATGTCGAGAAGGGGCAAGGCACATAGTCCCCATCACCCGCAGACCTCCCAAGGTGCCACCATGTCAATGACCCTACCACTGCCATCCACATGCCCTTGGGGGGCCGCAAACAAATCAAAGCAAAAAATGAAATCCAGAGACCGTCAAGGAATGCCCCCAGAAGAAACCACAAAGCCATAGGTAAAGCAAACCGCAGACCATACCGACCACCAAATACTAGGCTGTTAAGGTGAGTCTTGCATCAATGTAAATTGAGGCAAAAGTGCCAAAGGTTACCACTGACAACTACAACCCTACCTTATCATCTTATGTAGGCCAAAATTAATATGCTAAAATAAGAGATTTTGAGTTTGTCTATGATAGAAATAATTTCTTGCGGTGTAAACCCAAAGCTTGAAGCATGCCCCCCCATAGTCATAGTGAATGCTCAGAATTTATCTTGGTAGTAGTGCTCACTTAATTTTCCAGTTCAAAATGTAAACATCGGTTGTAATTTTATTCTACCTCAAATTGTCAAGTTCAAATTTTTGGGCATTATAATCGTAAAATCATGGAAGCAAATCAAATTTTTGCATGAATTTCAGCCAGAAAATTAGTTTTCCCTCCAAAATAAAGGCTAGAAATTGTTCATTTTTGTTTTATGCTTTTTAAACATCCACCAATGCTTGTTCTCTTGGTTTCATCCCAAAAAAGTGCTTGTATGAATCACATGATTGGCTAATGTATTGAAATAAGTGCGGATTTTTTTTTTATGGCTTTTAATTTTGATATAGCTTATTCTCTCTCAAGATAAGGTTGGTATACACAAGAGACACACATAGACCAATCATATTTCACATTGTCTTTTAACAATGCTATGCTATGCTTGAATAATGTGTTTCTTGTGCAGAAGCTTTGTCTAGGGCACTCATTTTTTTTGGGGAGATAGGAGGCAATGATTATAATTATGCTTTTGGTAATCGTGTCCCTTTAGATCGAATACATGACTTGATACCCAATGTCATCACTCAGATAAAGAGTGCACTACAGGTTTGTTTGTAAGATGAGAAAAGGGTTACAAATTTTTCGTTGTTCGCGTTCGCATTTACATCAAGATGCCATTGCTACAAATAAAACAACCATCAAATATAGACACACACACATTGTACTAATTACTCTTCTATATCTACATATATATACATATGTACATGTATGTGTATATCTACTAACATAATATGGTGGAAGGGGGAGCCCTTTACACATGTCGCAATCTGCGACCTGAAGGCTAAAGTCCAAAACAAAAGCAAGCCCCTTTGCACGCGATAAAGAGGGAGAGAGGGAGAGAGAGAGAGAGAGAGGCCGCCGAAGGCGGCCGGCCGTACTAGTATCTAAAAATCACAAACACTTACATATATACATATGCTTATATATACATATATGCAGACACACACACACACACACACACTTACATATACACATATGCTTATATATACATATATGCATACATACACACACACACACACACACACACACACACACAATGTTTATACACGCATTTGTAAGTATAAATAGATAATAGTATATATGCATACATAAATGTAATACACATACACATGTGTGCCACCCTAGTAAGAGGTGAACTGTAACTGAAACACATGGGAAAAGCATTTAACCATCCATCTGTTGAGTCAAATATTTGATTCTATGAACACACTACATCTGACATAAGGAATTCTTGTAGACGATGGTAGACAACGGTATACAGCATTTTGTAGTGCAAAGTGCTTACCCAATGGGTTGCATCCCTTTATACAAAAAGACATATGCTAATGCAACAAGGGATGCATATGGTTGCCTTCAAGATATCAACACTGTGGTCCATCAACATAATATGCTCTTGTCTGAACTCGTCGATAACCTTACGGTTCACTACAACAACAGTGTCCAATTCATCTTGCTCGACTCGAATAAGGCCTTCATGGAAATCTACTCAAACCCACCTCAATATGGTACTTCCAAAATTAAGCTCTAAATTTTCTTTGACATGAATGCACGCGGAGATATATTAGAAATCCAAAAAATTTACAGAGTACTGAAAACATAAGCTTTGCATGTCTGATTTGTAGTCATTGTATGCCACAAAAGATTAATAATAAATGACAATATGTATGATTTCACTTTGATGCTAACAATTTGTGACTTTGTATTTGTAGGTTTTACTTATAGAGAACGCCCATGCTATGACATCTCAGACTATTTCCTTGATTTGCAAACGAATATAACGGGTGTGCAGGCATGCGCAGACCCATCATCTCATATGATTTGGGATGGTCCACATCCAACAGAAGCCATGAGCAAGGCGGTGTTCAATCTTTTTAGCACTCAAGACTATGTGAAGCCATATCCCAACTTTCTCACATCAAATTCTCGTGTTATAGTATAATAGGAGGGAATCTCTCACATACAATTACAATCCATATGGGCATAAACCATGATGAGGTTTGAATACTTTTCACAGATTTCCCCCTTTTGAGGAGCTTTGTATGTATATTGTGTGAATGGGTGTAGGGCATGCACCCCCACAGGTTCACACATTAGCAAAATGAGTGGGTCATAGAGGTTGTGAAATCCAAGCAAGAATCAGCCTCTGGGTATTAATGGAAGAAACTGAAGTAGTAAAAAAATGTACTGTCCTTGTCTAGTATCTACGCAAATGGGCAAGACATTCTCTTTGAGCCTACAGAAGCCAAATACTATGTTCCTTAAAACATGTATCCTTTCAAAGTGGGCATTTCACTTCAAAGCCTTTGATAGATTATGTTTACCTTATCCAAAACAATGAGAAGACTGTCGGTTCTTTTTTTGGACTTTGTGATGTCAACTTGTATGTTGGCATCTGAAAGGATTTTACTCTCTCGGGATAGTTTCGAAGTTATCTTCTTCTTGGGTGTGTGTATGTGTGGGTGGGTGGGTTAATAAGAAGAGGGAAATGGCATAACCTTCGGTGATAGAAGGTTATACGATTTTCCTCTTGAATAATAGTTCTTGAGGTCAAGACTCATCGGATAGATAAAGTTTCATCCGACATTAAAATTCTCTTCATCTTCTTCTTCTTGTTAATTTGATCAATCAAAAGAGGATCTCATCTTTCATCAAAGGTTTCCTACTGCCATTTTTGCATAAGAAGCTTGTTCTACAGTTGGAAAAATTACTAAAAACCCAGAATAAGCAGATAGCAAAAAAAAAAGTCTTGTAAGCTTAGAAAGATACCTAATTTAGACATACACAGTAGCTTGACTAGCTCCAAATAAATAGCAAAACAGTCACAGTGACAAGTTGAACAAAGAAAATCCCCATATTCAGCGTACTGCAAATTCCTGAGATATAACCTCACATCAGCAACGGAATTCTTGCTCTCGTCTTTGATGGCAGTGGGACAAAATTACTCCTTGCCAAGTGTACTTTAGATACATACCTCTCCCCAAAGCCCAATGGCCCCCTTTGCTAATGAATGCTTTTTTCAAGTGCTGGCCATGTCTCCAGGCTCCCTTGAACATGGGCAATTTCACAACCCAATATTTCAAGAAACCATTTCACTACCCTAAACATTGTATATCATGGTACAAAATCACCACCACTGCCAAAAGAGAATGGACTGCAGGCCTTAAAATCAGATGGTGTTTGATACCGTAATTTGAAAAAGAGCAGTTAAAAACTGTACTTGTCAGGTAAATCCGTCACTGTTGGACTGACAACTTTTGAAATGTTCATTAACTGTTCCAAGGTAATTATGAAAGAAGAAATAATTATAACGGTTTGTCAACTGTTCTTAAGGTAGCAAAATGTGACAAAGCCTTCCACAGGTTGCTGAGATGACCTCAATAAACGCAAACTGTCTACAGCTTGCATTGTCATGGTTAGGGCTTTTATGTGTGTGTGCGCATGCGGGTGTTGAAAAAATGTATACATAATGATAAACCTGCCAAGGTACAAGAGAGCTAAAGTGGCATTGGCATAATCTGCAGTAAGGAACATTTCAATCCGATGTACTTACCATGCCTCTCATATAATATCCCTCCTACACTTTTCGATGGCATAAAACATTTTCCTGCGAGAACCAACAGCAGACACCCCCATTTCTCGCAAATCCTCAAACGTCAGCAGAGGTAAAACTTCTGGTTCAACCTCATGAGCCTCAAAAAGTTCTGTATACTTGCCTAAACCAAGATTCTGAAGCCATTCCCTTACTCCAGCCAGAGGCCGAGAGTGATAATCAATGTAGTGTACGGGACTGCCACCATGCTCCATGCTGTTTCTGCCTCTATCAGCCTCCAAAACCAGCCTATCCTGCATATTTGACAATCGCCCATTTCCTGTTATTACAAGCTTGCCTCTGGGAACACATGGTGATCCATTTGCCTGTGCCAAAAGAATGCCGCCTGCCTCATCCATCACCTCAAAATCTTGTGTCATACTGGATGCTTGGACCCTTCGATTGGTCTTTCTATGCATAGCTTGTGCGTCCACTGGCGAGGAGTCCCTCACTTCATTGTTATGTTGAGAATGTACTAACATGACACCATCCTGCCCACTTTCATGTGAAGCCCTACTACCATTGTGATATGCCGAAGCTAAGAGACTTACTGAAGTTTGGGTGTTGTTTTCGTTTCCAGAGAGCATGCCTTTACCACCTTGCATGCAAGGCACTTTACCCCCGTGATGAGCTCTGACTAAAACACCTGATTGGGGTACAGAGACAAACTTCTTGGAGTTAGCCCGCTTTGGCATTCTGGTCACCCTTCCACCCCTACCTCTTTTGCTGGTCACAGGCTGCTCTATCTGTTCTCCATTGGTTTCTCTCTCAAGGCAGGTGTTTGGTTCCGCTAGGACACGTACATTGCAAGAAACTTTCTGCACAACAGGACTACTGCCATTGAGAAGCCCATCATTTTCGGCACGGGCTTCAGATCTGCGGTAAGAAGTATTGAAGTCCGTGGTCCGAACATTAGACACCAGATGGGGTTTCTCTCGCCAATTGGCCAGACTGCTTGGGTCATGAAGAGGCAAACACAACTTTGACCTGTCATGTTGATCCCCAAGCTCTTCCAGACGAACGCTGGAGCGTCGCTGTCGTTTTGAAGTGGAAGGGCTTGCAGCCACCTTAGAGTTGGCATTCTCAACTCTGGCGTTCTCATCTGCCACACTTGGACTGTCACTCTTCCACATTAACAGACAAACTGCAGCTTTTTAAAGAGAAAGGGAATCAAGAGCCCTGAGAACTTCTTTGATAGCCATTGCCATAAACTTTTGCATCTGTGAAGCAGACAAGGTAGAACAAAAGTTTCAGCACAATGCTCCTCCACAGAAAGAAACAAGGCCCTTGATTCCATTTACTATAAGTCAAAACACAAACGCTGTAACAGAAGCTTGACTTTTATTGCTTCTTACCCGACAGAAACCTCAAACCCCAGCTTCTTCAAGTACCAAACAAAGCCTCCATTGAGGTGAGAAACAAAGAAGCCTGAGCTTGCTAAATAATATGCACATAAGCCTGAGGGAAAACCCTAGCATTCATGACCACAGGCTTAACCTACACAGCTAAAGAAACCAGTAGCAAGCATGGAGCTGACAATAGGCCCAGCCAAAGGCCCCACGTAAGCTAGAAAAGCCTTCATTTTGCAGTGCATGGGGGTATAAGGAGAAAGAATAGCATTCTCATCGCAGCCTACGTAAGCTTTCATGAAGCTGAAGAAAACCGGGAGTACAAAAGCAAGAATGAGACTTACCTAGAAAAGTCTGTGCAGCGAAGAAGGCGCCATGAAAGCTAGGGCAAAGTGGCGAGGATGGTTGGACATCGACTGGCTATATGATGCATGCCTGTCTACGTGCTCGCGCTGGGAGGAGGAGAAGCAGAAGGAGCAGCTTGAAGTTCCATTTCATTTCAAAAATCATGCCCACGTGGCTCTAAGTGGGTACTTCAAAGGCGTCCAAATCTTCCTCATTGCGATTCATCAATGGCTACTTAGGCTGGGTTCACATCAGACTGCCCAAGATATAGTCTGAACCTCGCGATGGCGGGCAGTCATTCAGCTAAGTAGGGCTATAGACTCATTGGGAAGGTTGAGAACAAATACAACTCGATGTAGATGGCACTAGTGATTGGTTGAAGAAAGATCCTCCATACATGGGCAGCCCTCTAGTGTCGTCCAAATCCCTCACAGTTTTGGGCATGCGTTGGCGCTATGGTGACGACGTCCAAATAGTAGTGTGTAAAGGTGCAGAGGTGCCAAATCAACATGTCGAGGCTTTTGTTGATAAAATAGTGGGCGATCCTCCTAACGTGTAACTGGCCTAGCGAGCCGTTCAGACTACACATTGCAAAGGATCTCCAAGGGGCATGATTCGTACATGGTTTCTTGCAATTGCTCAACAGAGAGCCTTCCTCTTCCAAACCCACTAAAAAGGTCGGTGGCACTCCCCCCTCATAAATCTCCATCTTCCACCTACTTTTCAGCGTCGAAGGCGGGGAGACGTTGGACTCTTGGCACATAGAGAGAAACAACCAATTGTGGCCGTAGATTATCATTGCATTAGTTGCTATTTCTACGAGATGAGGAAAGCAAAGCTATGGGGGTCTTTCCTTCTCCACTAGTAGTCTGAACAAAGCCTTAACTAGGGGTGGGCACCCGGTGGGTTCAACCACGAATGCAATCGCAATTATATACTTTTAAGAACACAATAAATATTGCCGCATGCTTTAATAATTCCTTCAATGATGGGGCATCGAGTAATGTTTGAGAAAATTGATTTGTAGAACCATACACAATTCCTTTCTATAAGTTTTCTGAAAGGAAAATTTGCAAAATTGAGCAACATTTACACTATTTTTGTCAAAATTTAGGTGGGATTTACTGTTTCCTCATGCTCGAAAATGGCATTTTTAATTTAAAGGGTCCAAGTGTAAGCTGAGACACATTTTTCCTAAACACTCACTAGCATAGGGAGAGAGACATGTTATGTCACTATAAAAGTTGTAATGGATTGCTTGAAAACTCAAGCTTCTACGCGTCGCCTACGTAGGGGGTCACCAAACCCTACTGTTGTCGGAATGCGTGCGGTCTAGTTGGGAAGGTGTGAAACCTCTACCTGTGAGAGTTCGTGATGAGAATCACAAGCACTTTGTGAAAAAGTTTTTATGACAAATCACCAACCCTTTTCCTAAAGATGACTGAAAATTTAAGAGCGTTCGTGACAAGACAGTCACAAGCCCTCTTTGCTATCGTGCTTGGAATCTGCTTGTTTTCGTAGGCAAGTTTGCGATGGAAGGTCACCAATTTACATTCAATTTAACTTAAAAAGAGCAATAAAAGACACTAAAGTTTCAATCATGAAACCTCAATGCTCATACAAGCACAAATCCCAATCAAAACCCAAACCTCTTTGATGGTATCATGTAGCCTCGAGCTACATGATACCATGAAACAATTGAAAGGAATTCTCGAGCTTCCACCTCAGGACGACAATTTTCTGATTTTGCAGAGATTTAAGAGCTTCTAAATTGAATCCCACACACCATTTTGATAAGGGGAAACCCTAATTCACTCCCTCACAAGCTCAGATCATAAGATTACGAAGAGGCAGGACTACAACACACATAGATTGGGCAACCATGGAAGCTATTGCATAGTTGAAGAAAATTGTAGGTTTTATTAGTAATAAAGAAGCCCTCTCTCTCTTTCCCATGGAATTTTTAGCTGAAATGTCAATTTTTGGGCCATTTTTCCACTTTGGACCAATACTAGGCCATTTTCAGGTCATTTTTGACCCAAAAAAGACCATTTTTAATGCGGAAAATCCCAAACAACGTCAAAAGAATCCCTAAATTTGTGGGCACTTGCATATTCATAAAAACAATAGATATGTATCAGTTTTCATCAATATACCATTTTGAGTCACTTTTCATGCAATTCTACAAAACGGCGCCTGCTAGCTGCTATTTTTGACAGTTTTTGCCCGCATCAGTCTTTATAGGCGAGATGAGTGTGCCACCATGAAACACTTGGAATATGTAGATCATAAACCAAAATATGCATCGTATCAATTGGGAAAGCACGCAAATGTGCCACATCTAGGGCCACGATCCCTCGGATATGTATGTACATGATAGCGACCGCAGTAGCCGCTTCAACATATATCAAAATATGTACATGATTGCTTTTATTTACATGCATCAAGAAGTGTCAAAAGTGAGGTGAATGTTTTTATATCATATTATATACGTGTCACGGCACGACATCCACCCCCTCTGAACCTTCACATCCTCCGGTATCTGCCAACTTGATTGCTTCTTTGCTTGCATACACATCGATTGTAAACATCTAATGAGAGACACAACAAGAACATAGTTCCCACTTTGGTCGTATAGAAAGCATACAAATTTTTTGTCATAATAGCACAGCCATATGATAAGCAATGCATTCCCTAAATTGATAGGCATAAGATTAGAGAGATATCCATCAAGAACATCAAAGCAATTCCCTCTATCGAAGGGCCTATAAATACTCAAACAAAGTCCATAAGCACCATAATGTCCTCCTGGATCATATGGTAATATCAGAAAGTCCCACATATGCCACATAGCATGAATTTCTAGTGAATTTGAATCACCCCCTCTAGTATCCAAAATTTTAGCATACATCCCTGAATCATCAAGCTCCATATTATCCATTACCTCATTTGGTGCCTCATAAGCTACATGTATAACTTCTCTTACAGGCATGAAATCATGTAAAACCTCATCCAAGAATATCATAAGATCTCCCTCATGCTCATCTCCTTCTTTTTGCAGGTCACATACCTCATCGTACTTTTGGAAACCCCTATCATAAGGAGCTTCATGACATGATTGATATCTCTTCGAACCCTTGTTGTATGTGACATGGAAACCATCCAAAGTTTCATCCAAACGATACATAAGATCCTCTTCAATGGGACCTTCTTGAGAGCATAGTCCATGTTGCAATGGATCCTCATCACATGGGGTATGCATATAGGCCATATTTCCTCCATGATTTTTCTCTACCATCACACCTTCTTTCAAGTACCTTTCTGCTTCAATCTCACAAAAATCAGCATGCTTCACAAAGATAGAAGTCAATTATTTTTCCATTTCATCATCGTAACCCTTCCACTCATTGGTAGGAGTGGGTGGTTGCATATCAACTTGCACCCTCTCCAAACAAGAGCCTACAACTTTGAAATACTTCTCATCCACAAATACGCAAGCATATGTATCACATCGAAGAGTATTGGCATCACAAAAAGTATTATCTTCATTTGAAGATTTGTGAACCTCTTTGAAGCATGAACCAACTTCCAAATCACAATACTCTATGTCATCCTGGGTCATACCATTTTGCATGTTTACATCTCCTTGGCTACATACATGCTCTACCATATGCTTTACAATATCTTTATTTTCCTTTTCTTCACAATAAGACAATTTTTGCATAACCAATTCACCAAAAGCACTGTAAGCATCACGAAAAGGAATCCATTCCAATGAATCCCCAATAGAAATTGAGCTCACATAAGCATCTTTTGCAGATTGAGTACCATCTATAGTATCTTCGACCATAGGTCTATGTGAAAACTCCATAGCATCACACAAGGAAGCACAATGCTCATGTGCCAAAATTGAAACACCAAGTTTTTCATAAACAACTTTTGAGTATATCCTCATCTTTTGCATGTAACAATGTTTTGTCCTGTAGAAGGCACTCATCTATTATAGCTTCCAACCTTTCATGAATTTGATTGCGATCAATTGTATAGCATGGTACTTGTATCAATTTGTTACTTTCAACATACTTCACAATATCTACTTTAGTAGAAGCAATCCGCTCCATTTCCCATTCCATAAAGCCCAAGGTCTCTTATGTAAAAGCATTTGCAAAAGCATCGCAGTTGTCTCCACGTTCCTTTGCAACCTCTTGTACTTGCTGATAGAAATCGGGAGCCACCAACTATTGAAAGGAAATAAATCATCAGTCTTTCACGAACCCCTTGAACCCTCATCTCCATTGCATAGCACTCAAGAAAGCCTCTTGGGTCATAACCCTCAAAGACATTACATTTCTCGTACATTGCACCCAATGCAATCCCACTGCTTCTTCCATTTGCAACACTTTGGTTAGCTGATTTTTTTTAAAATTTATATTTTCCATTCCTTTCTAGAATCACATCATGTACATCCAACTTTATATCATCACAAATCCTCACCCCAGCCATTTCGCGTCGGGTTCACTAGAAATGTCGAAATGCGTGCGGTCTACTGGGAAGGTGTGAAACCTCTTGGCTGTGAGTGTTCATGATGAGAATCACAAACACTTTCTCAAAAAGTGTTTATGGAAAATCACCAACCTTTTCCTAAAGATGGATGAAAATTTAAGAGCGTTTGTGACAAGACAATCACAAACCCTCTTTGCTATCGTGATTGGAATCTGCTTGTTTTTGTAGGCAAGTTTGCGATGGAAGGGTCACCAATTTACATTCAACTTAACTTAAAAAGAGCAATTAAAGACACTAAATTTTCAGCCCCATGAAACCTCAATGATAATACAAGCACAAATCCCAATCAAAACCCAAACCTCTTTCATAGTATCATGTAGCCTCGCCCCCAATCACATAGTCGTAACATCAAACAATTGAAAGGAATGCTCGAGCTTCCACCTTCACGGCGACGATTTTCTGATTTTGCAGAGATTTAAGAGCTTCTAAGTTGAATCCCACACACCATTTTGATAGGAGGAACCCTAATTCACTCCCTCACAAGCTCAGATACAAGATTACAAAGAGATGGGACTGCAGCACACATAGATTGGGCAACCATGGAAGCTCAGTCCTCTCTCTCTCTCTCTCTCTCTCTCTCTCTCTCTCTCTCTCTCTCTCTCTCTCTCTCTCTCTCTCTCTCTCTTCCACAAAATTTTTAGTTGAGGTGCCATTTTTTGGGCCAATTTTCCACTTTGGACCAAAACTAGGCCATTGTCAACTCATTTTTGACCCAAAAAAGACAATTTTTTATGCGAAAAATCCCTAACAAAGTCAAAAAAATCCCTCAATTTGTGGGATCACTTGCATATGCATAAAAAGAATAGATATGCATCATTTTCATCAATATACCATTTTGAGTCACTTTCCATGCAATCCTACAATGACGTCGGCTAGCTGTTATTTTCTGCAGTTTTTGTCCGCATCAGTCTTTATAGGCAAGATGAGTGTGATCGTGAGTGTTCCACCATGAAACACTTGGAACATGTACATAATAAAACCAAAATAGACATTTTATCAATTGGGAAAGCAAGCAAAGGTGCCACATCCAGGGCCACGATTCCTCGGATAGATATGTACATGATAGCGATCGCAGTAGCCGCTTCAGCATAATATATCAAAATATGTACATGATTGCTTTTGTTACATGAATTGAGAAGTGTCAAAAGTGAGGTGAATGTTTTTATTTCACATTATGTACATGCTACGACATGACACCGCGCGTTGGCCTCTCGCAGGATAGCTACTTCGACACCTCCCTGGGTGGGGCCCTTTTGGAGGGTCATCTAGAGGTCGTGCTTCGGGGTAGCAGTTGGGGAAACGTTCTTTGTCGACTGTTGCCTGTGGCGAGGGGTCGCCTTGTGGCTTGGGGGCAAGGCTTGGTCCGAGAGGGGGGCATTCAATTGCCCCTTCCCTCTCATGTGGCGCTCGGTGATGCAGATCTGGCATATTTTTTCACTGTGGGAGACCTTCCCTCACACCCCCGTTCTTGGAAGGAAACGAAGGTCAGGGATTATGGAGGTTGTTTGACAAGGAGCAAGTTCGTGGTAGGGGCCTGCTATTTGGTGGCATCAAAATGCATTGTATGGTGTCACATTGTCGATTTGTTGGTTGCTACATCTTTGTTTCTCTTTTGTCAGCGTCTCGGAGCTCTTGTTGATGGTGCTTGGTTGATCATAGAAACATGTGGGTTCAGTGACTTGCTTCTCGTGGATTTGCCCAGGATGGTGCTGCTGGTTGGGGTATCGGCTCTAAGGCAGAATTGGTTCTTTGTTGGCAGAAATGGATTTTTTCTAATGGAAGCCATTATCCCAAGCTCACTACTATTGTGTGTTGGTGCATGGCTCACCATAATAGCATGATGTCTTGGTTTCTTTGAGCCTCTCTGGTGGATAGCCTCTGTGTATCTCTTCGAGGCGATGGAGGTGCTAGACTCCGCCTTGTTGCAAGTGTATTGTTTCCTTTGTGATGTCTATGATATAGATTTTTTGTATGGGTATGGGATCCCTGTAAAGCCTAGTGAATTGTTGGATCAACGGTGGTGTGTATTTTGGTGCCATGGCTTGGTTGAGCATGGCCTGCTCCGTATAATTTTTGGTTTAATTTATTATACACTCACATTTTTTGAGCTTTGCCCAAAAAAATTTGTTGTATTGGATTGTAACAAGGCCATGTTTAGTATTGCATATAAGTTCTCATTAACCAAGGTCAAAAGCATCCTCCATTGCATTTACATCAACCTTAGAAACATGACACAAGTGATTTAAAACATTTTTTTCCCCCAAACTCACAATAGTGAGTGTATAAATTGTATCCATCAAGAAACTGTATAAGGAACTCAAGCTCGTACCAAGCCTTGAGGGAATAGTACTGTAACATTCGATAGTACTAGGGTTCCTCAAGGAGGCAACCCATTGTCCCTCAGTAGAACATGACTTCACTGAGTTGATGGCCCATTACCATTCGTTTGTGGTCTTCCTCCTACCAATGGAGACAATGTGAGACTGAGGGGACTGGAGCATGCAACTCTTTGCCTGACCATGCCATGTCTAGGCCTTGCCTTGCAAAGAATAGGGCCCCCTCGATCGCATGTCCGTCCTTCCCTTGGCCTGTCAGAACTTAAAATTATCTAACCTTATCGCTCCTCGGAGACAAGTTGCCTTTACTTGAAGCTGGCTCATAGCCATGTATGTTGATTAATTTAGAGCTATCGAATGTCCCTTCCATGCCCTCATGGCTTGGTTCATTCCAAACTCTAGTGAAAAACATTCAGACATGCTGTAAAGTTTCCCCAAGGTCGTATGCTAATAGCATATTCCAAACTTTGAAACTTCTATGCAATATGCCCTGAATCGAAGCCTTGCTTTGCATAAATAAATGAAAAAGATAAGTTATGATGGAGCCCGTGCTCATAGTTAACAACTTATCGTGTTGATAAACACATGTCAATGCAAAAGAAAATTGGCCTTATCAAGAGTTCAAAAAGAAGCGGCCTTGCCAAAGCTTTTTGAGAATCCTTAGATTGCCCAATATTGTGATAGGAGATAGTTGAAGAACCGCAGCTATCAAACTTCATGATCAAAGCAAAATTTGCTTGTCAAGTTAGAATTGTAGAAAATCGTGCATAAGTGATTTTTTTGTGATTACCTCCCTTGGTACCAAAAGTTGTGGCATCATGTGGCATGATTGCCGACTTTGGAATCAGCTCATAGATACGGCTGTCAATGTGCTTTGTCTACTTATTTTTCTTGGAAAGCTATAAATGCTTTGGACTGACCATGCACCCAATGCATATACATACATATGGAATTGTGTTCCTAGAAGCCTTGCTTTTATTGTGGCACACCTTATGGCAGTGCCATATTAGACAAAGTTAAAGGAAAATTAACCATGTCGATTGTCGACCTTGTCGAGGAGGATGCAGTATTGGATGCATAAAAAGAATTATAGTAATGGCAGTAACAAAACGTACCTGAGTTGCCCCATACTATTCACATGCACCTGTTGTTGCCAATTACCCTACAAATCCCGTCGGATCACACTGGCCGACAATAGGCTGATTGTGATTGTTTTTGACTGCATCGAGTTTGGTAAACATGCTAGCAACCATGCCCTTGTACTCACAATCAAAACTAGCTATAGGCCTTGCCTTTACGTCAAGATTTTAAATTGTTGGAATACATATGTAGACTCTTGTAAAATAAATTTATATAAGGATTGAAAAAACCCACATAAATGAAATAACATACCTAATGACCATGTTGATATTGGAACACTCATCAAAATGCCTTGCATATTATCGTAGTCTAAATTACTTTATTGAAGCCATGAGAAAACGACTTCAACTTGTGTCCCCGTGGACGTAGCCTTGCTATAGTGCACTTAATTTTTGTCAGAATTGTCAAACCTTTCCACGCTTGTCTGCACATGTTGTCGACCATAATTATAGCTTAACACTAGTTTGGTACCAAAAAGGACACTTTAGTGTCCTTTTTTTGCGAATTTAAATAAAATGGTACATGAAATCTAGAGCACATCTTAAGAAATGCTTTTGCAAACTTATAAAATGCTATTCAAAGTACTCATAGAAATTAAAATCCCTCACTTTTGATCATAACCTCAATAGTAACTACACTCATGAAAAGAACCTACTCAAAACAACATTCAATGTTTCATTAAAACTTGTACTCTAGCCTAAGAAAAAAATGAGTAGGGTGCATGCAATAATCCGTGGTAACTACTTGTGTATGTGTTTGATATTTTTGCAATTGTCATGTGAGAAAAAAATCCTTTGTGACTAGAATTAAATATAGAAAGTCATGTGGGTCAAATATGCAACGTTCACAAATTCAATTAACAATCACAAAAAACATTTAGTTCATCTAAATTTACAATGTCTACACAAAGGTGATAATTTTTAATGGTTATGCAAGCCACATTTGGTGATTTATGGCGTATCCAAAAAACTGCGCATGTTGTGATTATGATTTTTTATTTATCGAAGATAAGCTTTAAAATAAAGTCCACTTTTGGATTTTTTTGTTCATCTCACTTATTTGTATACAAATACCTCATATGGACACAATTGGGAGATTTATCTACACACTTTCATTAGTTTTTAATAGCAATGTTTTTTTTGCAAGAAATTATGCACTACAAATTTTTATAAATGAGCTTAAATTACAAGATGCCTATGAGTTTGAACCCTTGAAAAATGCTTATTTGATAGGTATTGACCTATGGATACATTATACACCTTAGGTTTTGTCTCATAACCTCATCATGTTAATGAAAGAGGCCTTGAAAGACCAAAATTTTCCTTTTTGTCAGCATTTTCAAGATTTTGTTCTTTTGATTATAACAAAAATCTAGTCCCATAACTAAGTTATGAAGCTCATTTCTTGGTATAATAAGGTTTTTCCTATTCATACACCTTGAAATCTATGCAAAATCTTATTTTGATGAGAAGTTATATTGAATTTATAAAAATTTTGTTAAAACTGCACTAGATTTCTATGATTTTTTCATCTTAAAACTTATCATTATAATATTAATTTGGTATTAATTTTGGCAAAAGTAAAATTTGGCTATGTTCTTCACCTCATATTTGACCTAAGATATGAACGTAACCTATGAAAGTTTTTTCTAGATTCACCAAATAATTATGACAAGTTGCTAGAAAAACAGGACACTTTAGTGTCTCAGGACATTTGAGTGTCCGATTACGGAACTAGTGTTAAGACTTATTCTCAGCCTTCGGCACCTTGCCGACTCTGTATTTGGCTTTGCGCCTCGCTTTAGATAAGATTGACTTTGTTTCCATGCCGATGACCATGACTCCATAACCAAACGTTTTCAAGGCCGAAGACTTAAACTTACACTTGATTAGCTTTTCATGAATTTATGATGAAAGTGTCAAGCATATGGCTATAGCAAACTCGTTTCTCTCCAGGGACATTGCCTAGCACAAAATCATGGTTGTTGACTTTTAATTTGCCTGCCAAATTGCCAAGCTTCGAGTAATTTTCCACCTCTACAACATTGGGCCGTGTACAGCCCCCTTGATGAATTCTACTACCTCTGCATACTTAGGCCATGTAGAGCCCCTTGCTGAGTGCTGCCCCCTTGTCGACTTTGGTCGTGGGCGATTGCCCTTAGTTGGGTAGGGTACCCAACTTAGGGCACCCCCTTTGCAAAAAATATGAACAAAAACACACAGAAATACTATGTAGAGATGGCAGCAAAAGGGCAGCAGAACGAAACGCGCAAAGGGAAGAAGAACACATTGCACACACACACACACACACACAGAGAAAGAGAGAGAGAGAGAGAGAATGAATTTATGCACCACGCCTTCCACGCTGCTTCTCCCCTCCTCCATGACTATCATGCTCTATTTTGCTTTGATACCAATATGAGGAGATTGGGGAAATGATGCATGAAATTCTCCACCAGAACCATGCTATATATAGGCCCTTGGCTTGCAAAGTATAGCCCTCTGAACCGCATGAGCATCCTAGCCCTTGGCCTACTACCTAGACCTACCTTAGTCTTGACGGATCCATTTGTAGAATCAATGGTATCTCCTCATGGATGGTTGTATTAGAAGCATCTTAGGTGCATGGGCATGCATATCTATTTATGATTTTGTTAATTTATTCAACTCATGTGTTGAACCTAGGCATGATGTATGTCCAATTTTGATTCGCTATTTATTTAACGCATGTGGTGAGCCTAGGCATGATGTATGTCCGGGGGTTTGTCATTTCTAGCAAGGCTCTTTTTTTTCCTAGTAGTTGCTAAACTTAACATTACTTTTATGAGAAAATAGAAGATTATTGAGGTCACTTTTGGGTAGTTTTGCTTACTATTTCTATGTGACCCGCACATTGTTGCACGACCATAGAAACAACACCTCTATTCTTGTAGGGTTATCTTCTCTTCCAAGTGGAACATGATCAATACTCTCTTTTTACATGGATAGTCTATTGCATTTTTTTAAAGTGATGCATGACACAACCTCCTAATAGATCTCTCTCTCTCTCTCTCTCTCTCTCTCTCTATATATATATATATATATATATATATATATATATAACTCAATGTGTTTGCTAGCCAAAATATCCCGTACCACATAATACCTGACCTCTGTGTGTTTCGACTTGGAGTCAAACACGGCGTTCTTTGCTAACACAATCGCACTCTAACTATCACAATGTAGCACTAGAGTCTGGTGTATACCAAGGTCTCCAACTAGACGAGATAACCATATAGCTTCCTTACTGAAACTGGAAACTGCAACATACTTTGCCTCAGTGATGGAAGACCAAGTGCAATTTTGGAGACATGATCTTCAAGAAACTTCCGCTCCAGTGAATAAGAAAAGATAACCAGATGTGGATCGCCTAGTGTCCACACAACCCGCATAATCCGAATCAGTGTAATTAACAATGGATGCATCATTGTTCCCAAAGCGTAAGCACTTGCCAGCTGAGCCCTTGACGTATCTCAAAATGTGCTTCATTGCTTCCCAATGCTTCCTGTCTTGATTTCCATAAACCTATTGACCACTCCCACTACATATGAAATGTCTGGCCGTGTGCTAACCATGGCAAACTTAAGACTGCCACCTACCGAGAAATACGGCACCTTTGCCATCTCTACCTTTTCAACATCTGATTTGGGACAATCATGCTTGCTAAGTTTTTTGTATGCTGCCATTGGGTACTCAATGCTTTTCCCCCTTGCATATTAAAACGTTGCAAGACCTTGTGAATATACTCTTCCTGCAAAAGTTCAAGTATACCATGTTTGCAATCTCTCGATACGCACACCAAGAAAGCGATGTGCATCTCCCAAATCTTTCATAGAAAATTGCTTGTTTAAAGCATTCTTGAGAAGTGCAATCTCATCTTTTGACTTCCCAGCTATAAGAATATCATCCACGTACAAAATCAGAATGATGAGGGAACCATTGTTCAACCTCTTTGTGTACAAGGAGTGATCCTCTTGGCTCCATACATAACCTTGGGACTGAATTTTCTTATCAAACTTGATGTACCATTGTCGTGAGCCTTGCTTTAATCCATACAAAGCTTTCTTGAGTCTACACACCAGTTTTGCACGTGTTGGCTTCTCAGGCTTTATCGCAAAACCTTCTAGCTGTTTCATGTAGACATCCTCTTCAAGATCCCCATGAAGAAACGTTGTCTTCACATCCATTTGGACCAATTCCATGTCCTCGATGGCTACTAGACCAAGCACAGGATGCAATGTAGTCATATTGACCACTGGAGAAAAGATTTCATTGAAGTCCACACCTTTCAGTTGCTTGAACCCTTTAGCAACCAATCTAACCTTATACTTAAGCTGAAGATCATCTGTGATATACTTCTTTTTGTAGACCCATTTTCATGGCAATGCCTATTTACCTCTTGGTAACTCTATCAATTCCCATGTTTCATTTGCTAAGATCGAGTTATGCTCAGATTGCATAGCCTCTTCCCACTTCATGCTATCGTCCATTTGAATGGCCTCTTTGTAGCAAGTGGGTTCACCGCAATCACAGGTAGTCGGCCAATCCTGGCTCAAAACACTCAGGTGCACAAGATGTACGAGTAGACCTCCAAAGTGCCTGACTACTGGATTTTTCTCTCTCTTGAGAAACATGTGCATGTGCACTAGTGGAAGGTGCATCACTAGCACGTCCAACATTCTGTGAAACTAGTGGTGAGGCAACATCCTCAAACCGTACGCTGCGATACTCAATGTCTTTCACTGGCTTTTGGCATATGTGAGAATGTCTCACACCCAAATACACGTAACCTGTAATAATTGTGCTCTTTGACCGTCCACATCTTGTGCGGAACCTTGTACTTTAGTGGTGTTCTAGGTGATCGATTGATCAAGTAAGCAGCCGTCGTAACAGCTTCTCCCCAAAATCCTTGCGTAATTTGGTCGTAGACATCATACAAGTGAACCGTTCTTGAATGGTTCTATTCATCCTCTTAGCCACACCATTTTGCATGGGTGTGTAAGGCGTGGTAAACTATCTTCTAATGCCTCGTTTACTGCAAAGGTCCTTGAACTCAGAGGAAATATACTTGCCTCCATTGTCACGATGCAAAGATTTAAGCTTTCTACCCGACTGGTTCTCTACCAATCATCTAAGAACTTCTGAAAGACACTAAAGACATTGTTCTTCTGAAAGACACTAAAGACACTAAAGATTTAAGCTTTCTACCTGAGTGGTTCTCAACCAATCATCTAAGAACTTCTGAAAGACACTAAAGACATTGCTCTTCTGCTTCAAGAGATAAAGCCACACCTTTCTAGTAGAGTCATCTATGAATGTTAGAAAGTATAACGCTCCCCCTAGAGACTTGACTAGCATAGGTTCGCACAAGTCACTATGAGCGATATCTAGAGGACTCCCTAACTCCTTGTCCAAAGGCGCAGATGTCAACCTAGCCTGTTTGCCATAGATGCAATGCTCACATAAAGAGAAGTTAGAGTAATCTAGCACATGGATATAACTAGAAAGTTGCAAGACTTTCATTCCCTTTGACTCATATGTCCTAACTGGATATGCCACAACTCTGTAGACAACAGCTTGTCTACACAAATAGAATTCTCTTTAACAAAAGAGATATAAAGTGAGTACAATGAGCCAGACTTCTGGCCTTTAAGCATGACCAGGTTTCTCTTCTTGATAATTCAAGAACCATGAGCAAATATGGTAGTGTAACCCAAATCATCCAGTCATCCAACTGACATCAAACTCTTTGTCAATTTGGATACATGTTTGACATTATGCAGCATAAACTCAGTGCCATTATGCATAAAAAGCTTGATGCTACCCGCACCACATATATCAAGCTCATAAGAATAGCCTAGCTTCACTGTGCCATGTGTGGCAGTGTATGTAGAAAACCACTCCTGAGGAGTCACGTGAAAGCTAGCACCTAAGTCCACAATCCAATTCTACGCATAACCCTCATCAAGAGCTAACAATGCATCAGGACTCAAATCTAATGTGAAAATCAACACATCATTTGGCACGTCAAAAACTGTCTCAAGGACTGGAAACTCAACCACATTAATCTCTTTGATTTTCACGTTGCTTTTGGGTTTGTTAGACTTCGCTTTCTCTTTGCCCTTATCACACTGCATTGTGCGGAAATCTCTCTTCAAGGGTCCCTTTTTATGGCAGTAGTAACACTCAACAATTGTCATGTCTTTGTCGCGACTCTTGCTACGACCTTGCCTGCGATCCTGAGAATGACTATGGCTACAAACACGCTTCTTTTGCTTGTTGCAATTGTAGCTAGCCACATACGCATCACCATGCCCACTTGCATCAAGATATTGACGTCCAATCTCCTCAATGAGCAACACACTTGTGACATCATTGAACACTAATTTGCCATTCAAAGCTAAATTGCTAATGGCTGTGCAAAATATGTCCCATGAATGGGGTAGAGAGCATAACATGAAAATAGATTTGAGTATTCATCAAACTCACTAAATCCCTGAGATGTCAACTGGCTGAACAAGGAGTTGAGCTCATTTGAGTGTCCAAAAACTGTGCTACCTTCTTTCATGTTGAGCTTCATAAGCTTTTTCATGAGAGAAACTTTGTTGGATGCACTCTCTCTCTCTCCCATGTTGAACATAAGCTATCCCATAGAGCCTTGGTTGTTGTCTTCCCTACGATAGTGAATAAAACTGACTCGGCTAGATGTAGATGTATCGTAGCCATGGATTCCATATCCAAAATCTCCCACCGAGCCTATGTATAGCCATCACCCTCTGCATGCTCTTTCAACGGTTTTAATAGACCTTTGTTAGTCAAAACATCCTTTATGCTCTCTTTCCACATGGTAAAGTTGCTACCATCAAACTTGCGGATGAAATACTCTTCCTTTTTTGAAGAAGAAGCCATCATTGACAAGAGGGTTTGAGAGGTGCCAAACTATGGCAAGAAGCTATAAAAATTTGGGCAGAGTAACCTTTGTATTGGGAGCAAAACCTCAATCAAAACAGGCTCAAAAGTGTCAACAATGAAAGTCACGACTCGTGGGAAACATCCACCAGAGTCTCCTATGTATGAGGAGTTGAAACTTGACTCAAAAAATGCATAAAATTTGCCAACTACACTAACTAGGAATAAAAAATCTGACATTGTCGTTGCTGTGTGACCACCAACTTGGCATCAAAAGCATAAGAATCCATCCAGGTACATATCCTATGGCAAGGGTATTGTAAGAGGGGAACTCCAGCTACCTATATCACCAAAGATATCTCAACATTTGAGAATATCCCAGCTCAAAGAAACCCTCATGCAACAACCCTCCAAAGACTAAAGCAGACACAGTAGGACTAGCCACAGTCTCAGAAATGGCTCTTCCAGTCCAAGTCTCAAAAACGGCCGAAAAATCAGCCAAAATAGCAAAAAAAAAAGGCTCCACACATAGTACAATACACAGTGTCCGCAACTCAACGTATATGAGTGATCACGCTCAAACAAGCACCAAGAATTGTTGCATTTAGTAAAAGTGATCCCTGTGGGGATATCTGCTCTCAAAAGAGCTCAATAGCACTATGGTGTGCTAAAGAAAACATGCATCTATCAATGCATCTGTCCGTAGAGAAATTGCTATCAAAATGATTGCCAAAATCGCATGTGAAAGTGCTGTTCTTTTAAGCGTATGAAAACCTGGAGAATTTTTGTGTAAACGGGCTCAAAAGCCCCCTGTAACCTGCGTGTTGATGCTGATATGTTCCGATTTCCACCGCCGAACAAAAATGTGCTAATAGCCACCAAGAGTGCTCATTGCCGGTGTCTCGAGTCACTCCTCTATCGTGTTGGGCGTCACTCCTCCATGATAGAGGTACCTCGCATGTGCACGCCAAGAAAAGGTCGTCAATAGATTGTCAACAAAGTTGGTGTCGCCTTCCGCCATCGAACAAAAGCATTCTTCGAGCCATGAGTGCTCAAGAGATGTCGTGGAAGAAATTAGAGTCGAATCCAGTGCCTGTGCCTTGCCTCCATCATCAGGCAGAACTGTTAGCGGTCATGAGCTAGCTTGTTGACTTGGTCGAAGGTTTCAAGGTCGTCGAGTGGCAAAAAACATTGCCAAAATCGGTGTCAGAATGGCTAATTGTCGATGTTGAGGCCGCCTCCACCGCCGCAAGATGGGAGTCTCCAATGTCGAGACAAGGTATCAAAGTCACAAATCCGTGCTCTCTCTCTCTCTCTGTCTCTCTCTCTCTCTCACTCGATCGCTCTCACTCTCAAGCTCTCTGGCTCTCTCTCTCTCTCTCTCTCTCTCTCTCTCTCTCTCTCTCTCTCTCTCTCTCTCTCTCTCTCTCTCTCTCTCTCTCTCTCTCTCTCTCTCTCTCTCTCTCTCTATTTGTCAAGCTTCCTTTGGGTGTGTGTGAGCTGGGTCGGAGAATCAAAGGGTCGGGGTGTTGAGGGCTTGTGGTGGGATCGAACCCTTGCACACATTAAATTTTAAGTCAAAGGTTTAAAAAAACTTAATTCTTTGCAATCTGTCGAAATGTAGGCTCTGTCAAAAGTCTTGAGCGATCAATAGGCGAATCTTACACCACTCGGAGGAGTTGATCTGCTCGGTGATGCCCAACGCTGCCTCAACTCCTTTGCTGTCAACTTTTTGATCTCCTCAAGCTTTGAATGCCTTCAGTTGCTCCATTGCCCAATTTTTTCCTACTCGTCAGAGCTTGTGAGAGATTCCTTACTTTGCTCAAGATCCCTTCTATTATGCCTATCGACCAAGGTTTTGCTCCCCATGCCCAAGCGTGGCTTCGATTATGTGCCTATCGAGTTGTCTTGCTCAAGCTTTGCTCTGAGCTTCTACCGAGACTTGCTAACGGGCCCTATTCACTTGCTCAATTTGCTCCATATCCAAATTTGCTTCCCGATTGTGCTTTTGGTTTTGCTGCCCCATAGTCAACCCCTTCACTGCTTGATGCCTTAGCTAGCTGCCTGATCTATTCTGCTCAACGCTGCTCAATTTTTTGGAATTAGGGTTGCAAGAAAACACACACAGCTTGGAGAAGACGAAGGAAGCTCAAGACACACAATAGAGAGTGTTTTACTTAGTGTGCAATGGAAAGATTGATAGACCTAGAATGAATGGGTGTATATATAATGCACGGGGGAAAAAACCTCCTAGAGAGGGAAAAAATGCCCCGGTGGTCCCAAGTGTGTTCACACACATCACTACCACATGTATATGGTAACAAATCCCCCCTAGAGTGATGCGGTGAACAAGAGCTGGCACATGAGTAAAGGGAAGTTCCATTCCCTGAGGACATGATCAGTCCACACAAAGGGGAGTAAGCCCAAAGCTTTGCGGAAAACTTCGAGCTTCTCATGAGACAAAGCCTTTGTGAAAAGATCTGCAAGGTTGTTCTGTGTTGGCACATAAGCCAAGCTCATCTCACCTGCTGAAAGCCTCTCCCTGACATAGTGGTAATGCACCTCAATGTGCTTTGTACGAGCATGAAAAATTGGGTTCCTCACAACTGCCGATGCTCTCTGACTGTCATTGTAGATAATGTTGGCAGTGTCCTGTCCAACACCCAAATTAGCCATAAGGCGTTTGAGCCATACACACTCAACCGTAGCTGTGAAGACTGCCCTATACTCAGCCTCACAACTCAAAGTGGCCATAGTAGGTTACTTCTTGCTCAACCATGATATACATGAACTGCCAAGTACGAAACAAAAAGCACTTGTGGACACTGCGAGTCAAAACAACGAGCCCAATCTGAGTTTGAAAAAGCATGTAAGTCTGGCGGCAATGATCCCCTCTAGGGATAAAACAAGCCAAGATGTAAAGTGCCACTCAAGTAGCGGGAAATCCTCTTGATAGCCTACCAATGCTTAGACCCTCGGCTATGCATAAATCTGCTGACCTGTGAGACTGCAAACTGAATATCCGGCCTTGTGTTGCATACATAAATGAGACAACCAACAACAGTTTGGTAAAGAGTAACATCATCATGATCACTAGCATCATGTAGACTTAACTTCAAACCTGTTTCCATGGGAGTGGCAATAGGTTTCCAATCCTCAAGTTCAAACTTACATAGTGACAGCCGGCTTTCAAAAGCCAAGGCCGTGGGAACAAACCCCACTAGGGGGGAGCCTTATAATGTAAACAAATGAAAACTAAATATATTTTTTGTTCTGCAGACCGCCACCGCCACCCCCACCCCCTTGCTCGCACACATGCAAGAGTGGGCCGCCCCCCCTTGGCACCACCCTCTCCCTCTCCTCCATCATCTCCCTTCCTCTCTCTCCTCCATTATCTCCGCCACCCCCTCTCTCCCTCTTGTTCCTCTGCATGCAGCCAACTCTCTCTCTCTCTCTCTCTCTCTCTCTCTCTCTCTCTCTCTCTCTCTCTCTCTCTCTCTCTCTCTCTCTCTCTCTCTCTCGTTCGTCAACCAGGGGACCGCCATGAGATAGGCTCTCTCTCCCTCCCAACACACGCCACACACACACTCTCACCCTCTCCCTCCCTATCTCCCCCTCTCGTCCACTCATGCTCTCTCTCTCTCTCTCTCTCTCTCTCTCTCTCTCTCTCTCTCTCTCTCTCTCTCTCTCTCTCTCTCTCTCTCTCCCCCCCCACACACTCTCTCACACACCCACACACACACACACACAGACACACACACTCTCTCTCTCACTCTCTCTCCATCTCTCACTCTCGCCATACTCTCTCTCTCTCTCTCTCTCTCTCTCTCTCTCTCTCTCTCTCTCTCTCTCTCTCTCTCTCCCTCGTTCCTGTGTGAGCAGCCGGGCCAGAAGGACAATCTCTCTCTCTCTCTCTCTCTCTCTCTCTCTCTCTCTCTATCTATCTCTCATTCCCCACCCATACACACACACACACACCCAAACACTCACACTCACACACTCCCCCCCCCCCCCCCCCCCCCACACACACACACATATACACTCTTGCTCTCTCTCCATCTCTCTCTCTCTCTCTCTCTCTCTCTCTCTCTCTCTCTCTCTCTCTCTCCACACATGTGCACACTCACGTACACACACATACACTTACCTACACACATATACACACTTACACACACACACACACACACACCCCCCCCTACACACACTCACAAGCACATACACACTCACACACACATTCAAACAAACACAAGCACACCATACGCACGCACAAGAAGGAAAACCAAAGAAGCTCGACATCGATGCCCAAAGAAACGAAGAAGAATGACCAAGATCACGCGATGGCGACCATAGTTCAAAGAAAGATGTCGAAGGCATGCCCCAGCCGGCACCGAGTTTGGCGAGCGCGCTACACCGACGCATCAGTATAGCCTGAAATTCATCGGCATCTCGTCCACGACGCATCTCTGTAGTAAACATCCGTAGGGTAATCCATTTTCCTTATTCATGCCAAAACCTTGTAAAAAAATATTTGTATATTGCCACCTCTCTCTAGGTGATGGTCACAAAGGCCTACCTAGGAGATATCATTTTAAATTTCTCCTAAAATAAAGCAGGGGTCAACCATCTGGGACCCGGCTCCTTGCTTTGTCTCTCCTGATTAGGGCCCAAGCTTAATCATATTATCCTGAACTAAGCAAGCTTGCACCTATAAAAGAGCACTGAGAGGTCACTATCGGGGGAGTCAACAATTGAGAGGGAAGCCATGCACACACATTGACTCCAAGGGTCACTACTCACAGGAGTGGGATCTCCGCACACGTGAATTTTCCCTAGAGAACGTACTATAGGCTCTCTCTCTCTCTCTCTCTCTCTCTCTCTCTCTCTCTCTCTCTCTCTCTCTCTCTCTCTCTCTCTCTCTCTCTCTCTCTCTTTCTCGCTCTATCACCATGGTCTCCACCTTGTTGAAATGAAGGTTTCGGTAAATACCACCTTGCATCAAGTTTGCCCTCACATCTCGAGGGGTTTTCATCATCTGTGTCTACGTCTACGTCTCCATCTCTCTCTCTCTCTCTCTCTCTCTCTCTCTCTCTCTCTCTCTCTCTCTCTCTCTCTCTCTCTCTCTCTCTCTCTCTCTCTCTCTCTCTCTCTCTCTCTCTCTCTTTGCGGTGTGCTGTGATTAATGTTATTTTGCACTACTGCTGTCCACGTTCTAGCCGCTCAAATCTAGGTGGTGCCCCCTGTTCACTCCCCGTGACAAGTTCGGCATGCACGGTCCTGGCGTAGAGGCCACTGGGGTCTGTTTTGCGCTTGTGCTTGTCATTTGGTGCCCCCACTAAGGAGGGCTTGTTGGAACCCTTTACTTTACAACACTGAAAACAATGCACGTCATCGACCATGGACGAGTGGCTACGGGAATTCTCCAATTGGAGAATGGAGGAGGAAGAAATTGAAGAAGCATTGACAGTCTTCATCGAAGTGCTGCTACCGGAATACACTGTTGCCAACATCCAAAAAGTAAGTTCTCCATCTCGTAGCTCTCAATATGACCGCAAATCAAGAGCCACTAGAGGGAGGGCTGCAAACTCTACTCTCATTGCCGTCGCCCACCGCACTCTATTAATGAGTGCCATCAATGGAGGTAAAGGAGAAGAAGAAATCCTCTACATCGACGTCCACCACGAAGAAATCATCCATATCAAGGGAGGAAAGAAGTTAGTGAAGCCTCTCTTCCCCAAGGAGTTTGCAAATAAAAGTGTAGCCTCTGCTCCTAAGTGGCCCAAAGGGGTTGCTCGTGCCAAAGGAAAGGGAGGGCTAGGCCAATACTAAATCACATGATCCCCAAGGAAGGAGAAACACCTGGCCACGTGAGTGCTTCGAGTTCAAAAAGCAGAATCGTGCCTAGGTTGCCAAAAAGAAGGTCATCCAAAGCAAAGCGGCGAAAGATCGCCTATCAATTTGCAACACGCATGCGAGTGCTACCAGTTCACTTTGACAACCTTGAAGCAAAGGTGGTAAGGAGGTTCCCATGCCCTAGAGAGGAGTGGTTTGGCTACTGTCCTTGATTTTTTGGAGGGCAGGTAGAGGGCCTTCCTCCTCTCCCCGTACAACTCATCCTGAAGAAGCTGTCTACAACGGGTGAAACCCAGTGGGCCAAAGATGAGCTGCAATTAAATGGAGTGGAATTCATGCAACGAGCCGATTACGGTAACTACTTGCAGTTGCTAGCTAAAAGGCTAGGAGTGGTCAAACACGTTGTCATCACTCCATACGTGCTGAGCAATGAAGGGAAGGTGGAGCCTATGAAGGGTGATGACCTCTTGTGGATGTGTCGACTTGTCAACACCGGCATGGTAAGGGTATAAGTGAGTACTCTACACTCTGTGCATCATGGATAACCGACCAACCGCTTCTTTATTTAGGTTTCTGCAACACATGCACGTAAATATATATATATAGATAGGAAGATCTTTTATCAACAGAAGATTGTGTATCTGTTTGGTGATGTGGTTCTAGGAGAGATCCTTAGCTTGTCAAACCCCATTATCCTCCTGTGTTGGATTACCATCACTTCTTCAATGTTTCCATTTTCATCGCGTTTTAACCTATCCCCCCAGCCTTGTAAGAAAGCCGCTATAAGCCGCTAAGTCATTTGTATTTAAGGAAAAAAAAAGAGTTTAAAAATTGTGTTTTGCAATGGCAATCATTTCTTTCCGAACCTTCATGGGTAAGGTGGGGGAAGATGCTTCGAATTTCCTAGATAATCTTGAAATAGCATGTGTCGTCTTTGGAAGGGATGATGATGCTTCACGTCTGCGTATTTTTTCAATGTTAATGAAAGTGGAAGCAAGATCATGGTACAACGCCTTGGTGCTAGCCACCAAGGAGAGGTGCAACCTGCTAAGAGCAACATTTCTAAGGCGCTTTGGAGAAGGCACCACATCGGAGAAATTGTGGCAATTGTTGATAGAGTTGAAGCAAGGAAGTATGGCTGAATATGCAGTATACGAATCAAAGTTTGGGGATCTATGGGGACTATGGGTTGCATTGCTGAGGATGGGTGAAGGGGCACCTGATTTCCTAAGAAAGACCTGTTTGTGGCTGGCTTATGGCCAATTCTTAAAGAGAAGGTGAAGAAAAGATTTCCTACTACGTATGAGGTAGCAGTTGAAGTAGCCCGCCTTAAAGATAAGAAGTTGCATCTACAAGCCAGAACTACCGCGGAAGAGCAACCGAAAAGAGCTCGACCACACCTAGCCGCACTTGCAGCAGCCGTCCAGAGGAATCAACCACATGAATTGGTTGAAGATCAACAAGGCCTGCTCAATCGAATCACCAACCAGCTAGAGAATCTTTCAGTACATCTGGTGCAACACGTGCATGCACCTGCCAGAAATCCAAAGCAAGGAAGAGGATAGCAAAGACAGAATCAAGACCACCATTTTTACAACTATGGAGAGGGATGGCCATGGCATGTACTACTGTCCTCATCCAAGAAGACAGAACTTCAATAGGGGAGTGAGGAAGAATCAGATCTCTCCACCAAGAGCGAGACCACCACCACCCTGGCAACCATAATAGATTCCACCGATCCAAATCCTTCGACCGCCCGTACAACCACCACCACCACCGCAACCTCTCATTCCACCGCTACCTCCACCACCTGCTAGAAACCAAGCAGTAAGTGTCATCATTCTTGAAGCTAAGGGAAAAGCAAAGTTAAAAGACCATGTCAAAGACAAGAACAAAGGAAAAGGAAAAGTAGAAGAAGTGGATGCCATGGGAGTGAAGCGTGCCAGGCATGAAGAGGCCTCTCAAAGGGAGCAAAAGATGAAAGGAAATGGAGAGTCTAGAAAGCATGCGTCTAAGCCTCGGTGGAAGATCGATATCGTGGATTCTTCATTGGGTGAGTATGCTAAACCATATGACCTAGTTCAAGATGTTTTGCAGGGTCCGAAAATAACCTGGACCCAATTTCTCCATCTTACACCAAGGATGAGGAGACAATGAACGAAGATGGTGACTTCTAGAAAGTCAAGACCAAGGATAGCTAGGGCTATCTATGGGGGAATTTAGACGACATCCTACCTATCATGGATGCCCACATCAAGGGGAAATGTATCTCAAAAATCTATATAGATGGTGGCGCACAAATATGCATCATGAGTGAGAAAATGATGCACCATCTAGGCCTAGAGGTAAGTAGGCCGGCACCCTGCCGAGCTAAAATGGAAAATAACGTCAAAATGAAGTGCATAGGCATTGTGAATGCAATCAAAGTTAAGGCATTCAACACAGAATTGGAGGTAGACATTTTTGTCATGCCACACAAAGGGGAGGGCTACCCTATCATTCTTGGAAGACCATGCTCATGGCTATGGAGGCTAAGCAGGACTGGAGTACCAGAATGATCCAGATGAAGGATGCTAAAGGGAAGCCCATATTCTGCGACATGAAGACTGGGAAGCAACACAACATGATTTTAGAGGCATCGGAAGATGAATTCACCATTGACTCTTCGACTACCTCGAGAGAAGAGACGATAACAATTGAAGAGAGCGACAGTAGTATCAAAGTGATGGGAGTCATCCTCAGAGATCCAAAGAGATTGACACAATCTGAAACACCACCGGAGAACCAAGAGGGACCATTAGGTATGCAAGCCTTGGTGGATACAAGTAAGTTACATTGGATGCTCTGCAGTGAGTTAGCTAGTGAAGAGAGAGAAGAGTACATCTCTATGCTGGGTAACTTCACCACACTTTTCATTGATGGTTATGAAAAGATCACAAGCATCACAGTGGTGCAACACCACATAAGACTCAAGGAAGGAAGTAAGCCTGTAGTGCAAAAGCTCAGAAGGCTTGGGTAGTTCAACAAGAGGCATTGCTCAAAGAGTTAAGGAATTTGCTAAAAGGTTTCATTTACCCCGTCGAAGCCTCAGAGTGGGTCTCTCCAGTGGTGGTCAAAGAAGAATGGTAAGTGGAGGGTTTGTGTAGACTACAAACCTCTCAATGCAGCAACAAAGAGGGATCATTTTCCCCTCCCACTCCAAGACAAGATTCTCAACGAGGTAGCAGGTCATGAGTGCTACACAGTATGTGATGGCTATTCAGGCTATTTCTAGATTAGCATTGCAGAAGAAGAACAAAAAAAGACAACCTTCATAACACCATGGGGATGTTTTGCTTAGAGAGTGATACCTTTTGACCTCACCAACGCTTGTGCAACATTCCAACGGTGTGTAACTTTTGTCTTCCAACCATACTTTGGTAAGTCATATGGGTTTTCATAGATGATTTTTGCATCTACAACTCTCACTCCCTCCATTTGAGCAAGGTTTATGATGGTATGGCTAGGCTACAAACCTTGGGAGGCCAGCTTAATGTGGATAAGTGTCACATTGGTGAAAGCAAGGTCACTCTTCTCGGCCATGTAATTTCAGTAAAAGGGATTGAGGCTGACCCAAGAAAGGTTCAAGCTTTAGTGTCTTTATCATCACCCACAATAGCTAAGCAATTGATTTCTTTCCTTCAAAAGGTAAGGTATTTGAGCAGGTTCATTCACTTTCTCTCTAAAGTGGTTCTCCCTTTACAACAAGTCACCCATAGAGATGTCTTCCTATGGAGTGAAGAAAACTTAGCAACAGTTCAACAAAGTGAAATAGATCCTCGCTTCACTTACCACCATTGCACCCCCTAGATGGGACGAGCCATTTTATGTTAGCCCCAGTGTAGGAAGTGATACACTTGGAGCTGTACTAATGGAGAAGGACCCCCAAACCTCTTACGTGCGTCCTATCTACTTCTCTAGTCGTGTCATGACCTCATCAAAAAAGGGATTCACCACGGTAGAGAACATGGTGCTTGCATTGATGTTTGCCCTACAAAGTTCCGCTCCTATCTATTGCCTAGGCCCTTTGCCAATTCTAACAATGGAAGAAGTATTTCTGTATGTAATGCAACACATGCATGGATGTCTCATCTAGAATCTCTAAGTGGCTCGTTAGATTACAAGAGATTGATTACACTATGCAAGTGGAGAACTCCTCCTGAGCTAGTCTAGCAGGTATTCTTACTCATCCTCACTATGAGAAGAAGCTAAAGGTCAAACACAGAAGGAAAAGGAGTGACACCAATGGTGGAAGTTCCTAAGCTAGAAGGAGCTCATTCTCTTTTCTTTGATGGAGCTTACAAAAGAACAGTGGACCAAAGCTAGCTGGCATCATCATTTTAATGAGCAGGAAGAAAAGGTACTCTATTGGGCAGCTGCTACACTCCCACTCCAACAACAAAGCAGAGTAGGTGGCTCTAATCCTTGGATTAGAACAATGTGTTTTAAGAGGGGTTCACCGCCTAAATGCCAGTGTGTTTGGTGATGCCATGATCTTGATTAAGCAGATAAATGGCACTTGGGTTTGTAAAAATCAGGTTTTGCTTGGCTAATTACGCCAAGTTGAGGATCTTTTAAGAAAGTTTGAAGCAGTGCAGTTATTTCATGTCCGTAGGGAAGAAAATCAAGAAGAAGATGCTCTAGCCAAGGAGCAATCAAATTGAAGCCGCCCCTCTTTCAGGGGAGCGATGCTATGCCTGAAATCAGCAGCTTCTTAGATACAGGAGAATGTCTTGAAGGGTATACCAAGGACCAGAAACAATGCAGCTTTTTGTAGATAAGGCAACAAGATATCGCCTGATAAACAACACCTTGTACTGCAAGGACAAATATCAGATCCTCATGTGAATCTCCAATGAAATCACGGAGGTGATCTCAAGTTGCCATGATGGTTTTTGTAGCGGCCACTTTGCTCTAGATAGTACTAGTAGGAAGATTCTACAAGCGAGATTCTCTTGTCCTAGTCTGAACAGGGATGTGCATCATTGGTGTAAAACATGTCGAGCTTGTCAAGTATCCAGTGATCGAACACTAACCTATGAGCCACAGACTCCTATCATCTCATATGGCCCATTTGAGAAGTGGGGAATAGATGCAATTGGTCCTTTACCAAGGGCCCAATCAGGTAAACTGTACATTCTAGTTGGTGTAGACTACATGACCCGATGGGCAAAAGCAGCAGCCACCACATGCATTACATCCCAAGAAGTGGCAAAGTTCATATTTGATCACATTTGTTGCTGTTTTGGCACACCTCTAGATATAATATCTGATAGAGGGGCAGGTTTCAGAGGTGACTTGGTGGGAGAACTGATGAAAAAGCTAGGCATGACACGCCGACATGTCTCAACTCCATACCACAGTGCAATGGCCTAGTGGAAAAGGTAAACGACATGATCTATAAGATCATCACAAAGTAGGTGAATAACCACACAAGTGATTAGGATAAGCATCTCATGGCCGCTCTTTGGGCCTACCCCATGAAAATTCGAACATCACTAGGTTTCACCCCTTTCCATCTGGTATATGGAAAAGAGGCCATTCTACCCATCGAGGTACAAATAGCTAGCTTGCGAGTCATGGCTAGTCAATTACAACGCCCAATTGCCCATCTCCACAACTGCATCTTAGATCTAGAAAGGATTCAATTAGATAGGGAAGATGCAATCAACTACTATGCAACACAAGCAGAATGACACCGACTCACATTCAACCAAGGGTTTAAGGAAAATGGTATGAAGAAAGGCATGTTAGTATTGAGATACGACAACAGATTTGACACTAGGAAAGATAAGAAGTTTCATCCTAGATGGGAAGGGCCATTCATTGTCAAAAAGCGATACGCCAATGGTAGCTACAGATTGATGGAAGCAGATGGTCGAATTCACAAGACCAGAGTAAATGGATGGAGGCTCAAAAGGTACTTCTTAAGGTTTGATCTGGAGTTCATGGTAGATATTCTAGACAAGGGAGAGCCCTCCAACTCTGCTTCTAGAGAATCAGAGGCAGTTTTAGAGGCATGAATGCCTCTAGCCAGAAGGGGAGGGCTAATGAAGGCCGGCTTTCAAAAGCCAAAGACACCGGAACAAACTTCCACTAGGGGGGAGCCTTATAATGTAAACAAATAAAAAAAAATGTTTTTTCGTTCTACAGACCGCCACCGCCACCCCGTCTTCCTTGCATGCATGCAGGAGTGGGCCACCCCACTTGGCACCACCCTCTCCCTCTCCTCCATGATCTCCCACCCTCTCTCTCCTCCATTATCTCCACCACCCCCTCTCTCTCCCTCTCATTCGCCTGCAAGCAGCCAACTCTCTCTCTCTCTCTCTCTCTCTCTCTCTCTCTCTCTCTCTCTCTCTCTCCCCTTTCCTATGTCAACAACAGCCAGCAAAAAAGTCTCTCTCTCTCTCTCTCCATCTCTCACTCTCGCCATACTCTCTCTCTCCCTCGTTCCTGTGTCGACAGATGGGCCAGCAGGATAAGCTCTCTCTCTCTCTCTCTCTCTCTCTCTCTCTCTCTCTCTCTCTCTCTCTCTCGTTCCCCACCCATATATACACCCCCCCAAACACACACACACACACACACACACACACACACACACACACACACACACACACACACACACACACACACACACCTTATAGACTAGACAATCACTCTACTTTCCCTTAACCAACTATAGCTAAGCCTTTTCCACCTTCCTTTCAAAGGAAATCTATGACAAACACAACCTATGATCCTTGTCCCACTCAAGAACACATTCATCTATGCAATTCTGCCTCCCTTCCCCAAGAATTCTATGCCATGTTTTTTGATCAGGTACTCTAATTTGCTAACAACTTTGCAACCTCTGATCCTTGTCACACTAAAGGATACATCAAATTATGTCTCGTATCTTGAGTTGAGCAGGGTTCATAGATCATATCTTGATACAATCCCTCATCTTATAGGTCTCAATGACAATTAAGGGGCACTATCTGTCTTTGAACTGCTTTCGAGCCCCTTCTCTCTCCCCATACACATGCACAATCGATAAAGCGAATAATAACTATATTTTACTGAATTAGTGGGAATTATCCATCTTTGAACTGTTTTCGAGCCCCTTCTTTTTCCCACACACACGATCGATAATAGCTTGGTTTATTGAATGCTTTACATATTCCCCTATGCAACTTGTGCTATTTGATGGTGTATCTTTTAACTTAGTTGGAGCTGTGAGTCTACAGATAGAATGAACCTTTTGCCTTAATCTTCCATTTTTACATGCCCAAATGCCTAAGTTTTTCTTTACAATGAGAAGTGCGTCCCCTTTTACCATGAGACATCGAATCTTCTGAGCAACACACATCTACAAGCCCTGGAGACGTATATCGTACTGTGATTCATTGTTGCTTATGAAGTCTCGCAAACTCACATGTTCTTTCACAATAGCCACACCATTTGGATCAAGCAACACAAGCCCTGCCCCTACTTTTTGTGTGGCCTTCTTGAATGATCCATCAAAGAAAAAAGTGACTGAATTAGGTGTGCTTTTAGGTGCTAGCAAGGGTGGGCTTTTCACTTCATGCACCTTAACATCCCTTTCCTGCACTCTATAGGTGAGAATCCCTGCCAACTATGCACGTACACTATCCTCTACCTTGAAAGAGTACTAGAATTCTTACAGTTCCATAATTTACTTTGAGATCCTGGGACTTAGTGTCATTTGAGAGGACACCCAAGGAAACAAGTTTTTGGTAGTGAGTATTACAAAGGGTTTTGGCAACAAGTAGGATCTAAATTTTCTCACCGTAAACATGAGAGAAATCATCATGAGTTCTACTTCTGTGTAGCCTTTCTCCAAGGAATTCATGACCCTACTAACAAAGTAGATGGGTTGCATCTTGGTACTGTGGGGATCTTGTTGTAGAAAAACAGTGCCAACTGTTTGTTTCCCAACACTCCCAACAAGGAGGCATGAGTGTTGGTACTTGTGAGACATAATGACTTTAATGCTACAAAAGTACTCTTCAAGCTCATCATACCATGTGAATTCTACTTGTTGTGTCAATTTTTGCAAGGGATGAAGCAACTCCGAAGCTAAGTGAATGAAGCGTGACATATAATTCACCTTTTGAATGAATGAATGGGATGACCTCCTTGAGATTCCTAGGTGATGGTAGCTCAATAAGAGCCTTTGACTTTGAAGGATCCACCTCAATGCCTTTATAGGATACCTTATGACCAAGCAAGATCACCTTGTCCTCATCTATATGGAATTTGTCAGGATTGAGTTGACCTCCCATGTCGTACAATTTATTCAAACCTTCTTTTACTCTCTGTAGGTGCAATGATTTTGAACTATAAATGCAAAAGTCATCAATAAAAACCCTAATGAACTTTTCAAAAAATGCTTGAAACACCATGTTCATGAAGTGCTAGGAAAGTTGCAGGAGTATTTGTCGGGTCAAATGGTGTTGGGGTATAAAGTCCAATGTGGTCCCCCAGGTAAGTGGGCGGGCCGCCAGGTATGTACACATATTCTTTTGTTAAAACCTAATAAGAACTCACTATGCTCTACACATTACAGTAGAGCGAGTTCACCATATCGTCGTGCTCTTCTTCTCGCACTCTCTCTCGCGTCGCACTTCCGCTCGTACTCCTTGTTGGGGTATAAAGCCCAATGTGATCGCCCAGGTAAGTGGGCGGGCCGCCAGGTATGTACACATATTCTTTTGTTAAAACCTAATAAGAACTCACTATGCTCTACACATTACAGTAGAGCGAGTTCACCATATCGTCGTGCTCTTCTTCTCGCACTCTCTCTTGCGTCGTACTTCCGCTCGTACTCCTTCAACTGGTGTCCGAGCTCAGATCGAGGCTCGGGGTAGCACTGCAGGAGGCTAGAGTCACCAGCTCAGATTTAGTGAAATTCGACAGGCGAAGACACGGCCCCAAATCCTGTGGGACCACTCGAAGGTCCTGGTGTTATCAGAAATTCATTTTGAGGTCATCTCGACCACCGTTCGGCTTCAACAAAGGTCTGCGCAGGCCATTTTCGACTACGTGGTCTCGACGGGTGCAGATCCAACTCTGCAAATTTGGGGTTTTCGGCTTATGACTGCAGGTGCTGAGGATATTGACACTCCCAGAGTGTTGATTTGTGGTTGTCTACACATCGAAGGACGGCTCACAGTTCTTGGAGGCGTGTCACATACGACACGGGCGCATCTACACACAGACTGTAGGCGACATCCACTAGTTCATCAGGTTGATATTGGTTCAGAGGTCAGTTTACAGGGGAAACTTTGCCGAATTTTTCCCAAAAAGGAAACTACTTTGAAGCGTAGCTATGGCTGGATCACAGGACACTGCTCTTTACAATATCAAGAAGCTGGATGGAACCAATTTCCCATTGTGGAAGAAGCAGATTTGGCACGTGTTGGTACAAAAGAAGCAGATAAAACCTATAAAGCTCAAGGGGATAAAACCAGAAGATATGGACGAAGATGAATGGAGCGAAATGGATGAAATGGCACTTTCTACCATTATGCTGACTTTGGCAGAAAGCGTTTACTTCAATGTAGCAGACGAGATGTCGGCTTATCAAGCATGGTTAAAGCTGAGTGATCTTTATGAGAAGCAGAGTGCAGCTTCTCAGGTATACTGGCTTAAGAAGCTTGTTGACTTGAAGATGAAAGAAGGGACACCTGTGTCCAATCATCTGAATGAATTCAACACAATCTATAGTCAGTTGTCAGCTCAAGGTGTCAAGTTTGATGAACCTGTTAGAGCTATGTTCCTGTTGATCACATTGCCGGAAAGTTGGGACACTTTTCGCACAGCTTTGAGTAATTCTGCACCTCCAGATGGTTTGAACATAGAAGGTGTAGAAGGAAGTCTGCTTACTGAAGAAACCAATAGAAAGACAATGGACAAAGGCAAAGGAACAGCCTTAGTTGTCAGGGGAAGGACCAAAGAAAAGTACAAAGGTGGAAAGAGGAATCAGTCTCGTAGCAAGTCCCGCAATGCTAAAGGCAAGAGTGACATAGAATGCTACCATTGTGGCAAGAAGGGTCACATGAAAAGAGACTGTAGAGAATGGAAAGCAGAAAAAGGCAAAGAGAAAGCTGAAGACCATGGTGAGAAGAACAAGTCCTCAGTGAAGATTCAAGAAATAAATGTGACAAACACTGTTGCAGAGGATGACAGTCTAGTGTCAGGAGACATCTACTTCTTGAAGAATACAATGGACTCAGCTCTTCTTACAGCATCTGATGGAAATGCACTGAGTGACTGGATTATAGACTTAGGGGCATCACTTCATGTGTCTCCAAACAAGGAGTGGTTTACCTCTTATGTGACCACTAAAGATCATGTTTGGCTAGGCAATGGGCAGACATGTGAGATCTTAGGTGTTGGAGATGTTCAATTGAAGTTTCAGAATGGCTCTTCTTTCACGCTGAAGAATGTGAGACATGTTCCCGCAATTACAAAGAGCTTGATCAACACAGGTTTACTTGATGATGCTGGCTACGTCACCACTTTTGGACAAAACATGTGGAAGATATCCAAGGGTTCTATGACAGTAGCACATGGAGTAAAGTGTGGAGGACTTTACATGATTTATGTATCAAATGTCTCTAAAAATGTAATCAATGTAAACAAGCAGCCGAACGTTTCTTTGTGGCATAGCCGGTTAGGACATATGTCCAAGAAGGGAATGGAAATCTTGTCTCGTTCTGGTTATTTGCCTGGATTTTCATTTAATGATTTTGAATTCTGTGAACATTGTCTGTATGGTAAGCAAACACAGCACCCACATAAGCATAGAAGCAGTAGAAGAGATACACAGTTGGCACTTGTTCATAATGATTTGTGTGGACCTATGCCTAACCTATCTCTAGGGGGAGCTTCTTACTTTATGACATTTATAGATGATTACTCGAGGAAAGTATGGGTTTACTTTCTCAAGCACAAGGATGAAGCGTTTAGTGTTTTCAAAACGTTTGTGACACTTGTGGAGAATCAGAGTGGCAAGAAGCTTAAATGCTTACGCACTGACAATGGTGGAGAGTATGTTTCAAAGGCCTTTCAGGACTTTTGTGTGTCAAAAGTTATAAAACGTGAACTTACTGCTCCTTACAATCCTCCTCAAAATGGTGTTGCTGAGAGGATGAATAGGACCATACAAGAGAAGGTCAGAAGTATGTTGTCTAATGCACAGCTGCCAAATGGGTTTTGGGCTGAAGCTGTATCAACAGCTGTTCATCTTGTAAATAGATCTCCTAGCAAGGTTTTGTAGAAGGATTCAGTGCCAGAGATGGTATGGTCAGGCAAAATGCCCTCATACAAGCATCTCAGAGTCTTTGGCTGTGAGGCATATACTCACGTTCCAAAGGAATTTAGGAACAAACTTGAGCCAAAGAGTAGAAAGTGCATCTTCCTAGGCTATGGTAATTCTGGTGAGATGGGGTACAGACTTTGGGATCCCGAATCCAGAAAGGTTGTCCGCAGCAATGATGTTCACTTTAATGATCCCAAATATCATTCTAAACCAGAGAGGGTTGAGGAGATTAGAAGAGTTGTCTTCCAAGAAGATGGACCTGCACGTGCAAGACAAAATGTCAGGGCTCAAGAGGAGTAAGGACAGGATAGAGTGGAACCACAGGTTGTGGCTGAGCCTGAGCCACCTATTGTGCGTAGATCTGGACGTGTCATGCGACCTCTTGATAGGTTTGTTCCATCTATGAATTTTGTCATGTTGACTGATTGCAATGAGCCTTCATGTTACAAGGAAGCAGTGCAAATGAAGGACTCCGGGAATTGGCAATTGGCCATGCAGTCAGAGATGACAGCTCTGCATAAAAACCAGACATGGAAGCTAGTTAAATTACCACGGGGCAAAAAGGCTCTACCCTGTAAATGGGTTTACAGGTATAAGATCACCGCTCATGATAGTCAGCCAAAGTACAAAGCAAGGCTTGTTGCCAAGGGCTTTAAGCAAGTACAAGGCATTGACTTTGATGAAGTCTTCTCTCCGGTGGTCAAGATGACTACATTGAGATGCTTTCTTGCATTGGTTGCCATATTAGATTTGGTGTTGCACCAAATGGATGTCAAGACAGCGTTCTTGCATGGTGATTTAGATGTGGAAATTTACATGCAGCAGCCAGAAGGGTTTGTTGAGAAAGGCAAGGAAGATTGGGTATGCCAATTGTTAAAGAGTCTTTATGGCTTAAAACAATCACCGAGGGCATGGTACCATAAATTCCACAAGTTTATGCTTTCTCAAGGCTACAAACGTAGTGAGTTCGATCACTGTCTATATACAAAGAAGGCTAAGGATGGTAGTTGGCTGATCCTTATTTTGTATGTGGATGACATGTTGATTGCTGGCAAGCACTTGGAAGAAATTTCAGCTTTGAAGTCAAAGATGGCAAAATCGTTTGACATGAAAGACATGGGTGAGGCAAGTCATATACTTGGTATGCGCATTGAGAGAGACAGATCAAAGAAGTTGATTTGGTTATCTCAAACAGAGTATATTGACAAGGTTTTGCAACGTTTCAATATGGAGAAGGGAAAGGCATTGAGTGTTCCATTGCCACCATATGTGAAACTTAGCAAACAAGATTGTCCTGTGTCTGAGGAAGAACATGCTGAAATGGATAAGATTCCATATGCGTCTGCAGTGGGTAGTTTGATGTATGCAATGATTGCTACTCGCCCAGACATTGCATTTGCAGTGGGAGTAGTAAGTCGATACATGTGAAACCCAGGCAAGAAACATTGGGAGGCAGTGAAAGGAATATTGAGATACCTGAAAGCTACAAAGAGTATGCGTATATGCTATGGGAGTCAGGAGCTAAGTGTAAAGGGTTTTACAGACTCAGATTATGCAGGTGACTTAGACAACCGAAGGTCTACGTCAGGGTATGTCTTTACATTTGCTGGTGGAGCAGTATCACGGCGTTCTAGATTACAAGATTGTGTTACTCACTCTACTACAGAGGCTGAATATGTTGCAGCATCAGAGGCATGCAAAGAATCAATTTGGCTTAATCGACTAGTAACAGATTTGGGAATCAAAGAAGAGATGCCTGTGTTATATTGTGATAGTCAAAGTGCTATACAATTGGCTCGCAATCCAGTTTATCACTCAAAGACAAAGCATGTGGATGTGAAGTATCATTTCATCAGGGAAATGCTCGAGGATAAGCAACTTCAGCTTGTCAAAGTTCACACCACAGAGAATCCTGCTGATCTACTTACAAAAGGACTTCCCTCAGAGAGCTTTGCGCATTTTCGCAAGCAGTTAGGTGTAGGATAGTACATCACTTCTCTACATCTCTTGTATATTAGCTTGTATAGTAGCTTCTCTCACACTTAAAGTACCACATTGGACTTTAAGTGGGAGGTTGTTGGGGTATAAATCCCAATGTGGTCGCCCAAGTAAGTGGGCGGGCCGCCAGATATGTACACATATTCTTTTGTTAAAACCTAATAAGAACTCACTATGCTCTACACATTATAGTAGAGCGAGTTCACCATATCATCGTGCTCTTCTTCTCGCACTCTCTCTCGTGTCGCACTTCCGCTCGTACTCCTTCAAATGGCATGACTCCGAAAGCATAACAACCACAAGGAGTGATGAAGGTTGTTTTCAATTGATCCTATAATGTGATACCTATTTGAAAGAAGCCCAAGTAGCCATCACACAAAGTGTACTTCTCATGACTAGCTACCTCATTTAGTATCTCATCCGAAATGGGAGGGGAAAATGATCTTGCTTGGTTGACTCATTGAGTGGCCTATAGTCCACACACACCCTTCACTTTCCACTATTTTTAGGAGTGACCACAATTGGGGAGACCCACTCTGAATTCTCCACTGGATAAATGAAACTTGTTGCTAAAAGCTTTCTTACCTCCTTGAGTAAAACCTTCTCCTTGATGACTCCTAGACTTTGTAGCTTATGAGCCTTAGGTGTGGCCTCCGTCTTTGACTCAATCTTGTGTTGAACAACATCTACTCCACGCACATCTGTGTAGCCTTTAGCAAAAAGCCTAGGAAACTTCCTTAGCATACAAATGAGCTGCTCTCGTTTGTCCTTTGTAAGTGTTGTAGACAACATTCCTTCATCTTCCACACCTTGGTTCTCTTGAGGAACCTCTTCCAAGCCTTGACAAGAAGTCTCCTGGTTGCTTGGATTAAACCTTACCCCCCCAATGACTTCAATGGAAGACTACAAAACAGTAATGCTGCCACTACATTCTTCCTCCGAGGTGCTATCAGTCCGGTATTTCTCCATCTCACTTTGAGATGATTTGTAACAAGCATTTTAATGGCCTAAAATCTTATGTGTAGCGGAAATTAGCATGAACATAGTGAGCATTTCATTAGAGTTGATTCCTAATGAGAATTACAAGAGTGCTTGGGTGGAGAGAGCAACAAAAAGCATAACACCTAGTTAGATAGCATCGACAATACTTTCAAAAGAGAGAGCAATTAAGCTATTGACAACAGTTGAGGACCGGATTTGCATGGAGCCGGTCCCCCCTCCAAAAGGCTTTGTATTATGGTTTCTCCCATCAAGAGAGACATTGTACAATACAATTCTTTGTGTTCCTTCAAGACTAGCTAGTGCAATGAAGATGGAAGCTTCATACACCAAGCAAAACACTTAATCAAACACAACTTGAATTATCCCCGTTCTCAGACCCAAGACCTCACACACCTTCGAAGATGGTGAGAGCTAGCAGGGTATGAGAGTAGATTGAGAGGAAAAAGAAGTATCTTACGAGAAAGAAGTACATCTCCTCACATAATCACTCATATTAGCATAGCTTAGCTTAGTAATTAGCTTGGTAGAGAAGATGAGCATGCATTGAAGCTTGGCTCTTGGTTGGATTTGCATCCACATGCCAAGAGAGTGTTGATGTAGGCTTCTATCTCACAAGCTTGGAGTAGGTGATGAGCTCTCCATTAAAGCTTGGGAGGAGATAGAGTATTTTCCCTTCACACATGGTCAAGTGTGAGAGTGTGAGAGTGAATGCCAAGCAAAAATCAGCCCCCCCCCTCTCTTGGGCGAGCCCTAGCTGCTAAGTTAGGCTGGCTTTTTCCTCATTGGACCTCCCCAGGTCAAGCCAATAGGAATTAAGCAGCATAAGTGATAGCCTTCTGACATGTGTCCCCTTTTCCCCTTTTGTGAGAGCTTTAGATAATTAAATAATTAAACTAAACTCTCATTGGACCCCTTTGCCTCCTGGCCAATAGGAATCAGGCAAGCCATGGGGCTCCTGAATGCTCATTGGACCCCTTGGGAGACTGCCCAATAGTCTTCTAGGACACTTAATTCTTATTGGTTTCTTTTATTAAATGTTTTTAAATTAATTAAACTAGATTTACTCTAGCTTAATTCTCATTGGTCCACTTCAAGGGTCTTCCAATAGGAATTGGGCACACCTTGTGGGCATCTGGCCTAGGGAGCTGACATGTGTCCCTCATTCCCTTTGTGTAAAGGGAGCCTGTGTGTGTGTGTGTGGCTTTCTCTCTCATCCCCTAGCTTTGGGGCTCGCCCCCTCCCATGCAGGGATATGCAAAGACTTTTTGAGCTCACACTAAGCATCCAATTTTTCCCTAGGGTTAACCTATGGACACAACCTTTGAATTTTGGAACCTTAGCATTTTGGAAGTCTTAATGGGCTGAACCTTAGGGTCTTTTTGGCCCATTGTTTCACATGGTTCTTTTGCAGATGGCCCCCCCTTTGGATCCCTATTTTCCCTCCTTTGGATCCCTACTGTGACCGGTCTGCTAACTTAACCAATATTCTAGCTTTTTCTCCCTTGGCACTTCCCCACCTTAAATGATCAGTTTAATATGAGAAAATCATTTAGGAGAATTAGATATTGATTATTATGACATTACCTCTCTCTTGAAATCATAGTCGTCCTCGACTATGGTGTAGAGAAGATAAAGCATATGCATGAGTCCTTTTCTTAGTGGGTAGAGGATCCCTATGTTACCCTACGACATCATTCCATAATGGATGACTAGTCCATTTGGCGCTTGAGAGCCTGAGGCTGCCGCAAGCATGTCTGCACATTAGTCCTATCAGTCTTCCATAGTAGAGTGACAAGCTCTACTTGGTGTTCGGGAGACGTCGTCTCCGCAAACTTGATCTAAGCATGCATACTACTTCATTTTTGTGCACAAATAAAGAAAAAGAGAGTCTTATAAGACAAAAATTTTTGTTCATTTTTAACATTTTGTACATTTGCTTACTCTTGGGAAGCATTGTAAGCATTGACAAGGTTTAGGTTATCCTTTAATTGTATGCCTTGCATCCATCTAGCATCTTCAAAAGGATAATTCTTAAACTTAATAAGATATCGTCGGATAGTCTTACCGCCTCTAAATACCTTGTCTTCATGTCGGAGAATGGACTCGGGCTGCAGCACCTCCTCGTGGTCCTCGATCTCCGGTGGGTCTTCAATAGTTGGTTCTTGAGGTGGCTCTCCTTTGTAAGGCTTTAAGAGGCTCACATGAAAAGCATTGTGTATGAGCCAATGATTGGGCAACTTAAGTTGATAGGCCATCTCATTGATTGGCCTAAGAATCTGGAAGGGACCATAGTACCTTTTTGCTAGTTTAGCATAGTACTTTTGGTGGCCTGTAGGATTCTTGCTCGTCGTGTGCCTTAATCGAGCCTTGGGAAACTTTAACAAGACCCAATCGTTTTCTTTAAAGGTTTGGGCTCTTCTGTGCTTGTCAGCAGCAGCCTTTTGCCTTTGCTGTGAGATAGAGATAGCATCCTTAATCTTTTGGAAAGATTCTTGTAGGTCTCGGCTATACTCATCTGCAGCGAAGATCTTCCCATGTACCTTAAGTAGCAAGGGACTTTTTGATCTTCCCTCAATTACCTCGAAAGGTGCTTTTCCTGTAGAAGTATGTACAGTGTTATTGTAAGCATACTCTACTAAGGGTAAGTACTTCTCCCATTGGGATCTTTGATCTACTTCCGTTACATAGGCTTTTAGTAGATCGAGAATAGTTAGGTTAGCTATTTCACTTTGGCCATCAGTTTGTGGATGATAGGCGGAAGAGAAGTTTAGCCTTGTTCCTAAATTCTCAAAGAGACCCTTCCAGAAATTACTGGTCATTCTAGGATCTCTATCCGACACTATGGACATTGGCAAGCCATGGTACTTGAAAATTTGTGAAATGAAGAGGGTTGCCATTTGATGGGCTTTGATAGTCTTTTTGACAGGTATAAAATGAGCTTGTTTATTAAACCTGTCTACTATCGTCCATATTCCCGTATTCCCATGGATAGACTTAGGCAATCCAAAGATAAAATCCATGGATATGCTCTCCCAAGGTGAATTAGGGATTGGCAAGGGTTGAAGCAATCCAAGTTGCTTCCCTCTATCAAATTTTGTCTTTTGACATACCACACATTTGGAAACATACTCATGTATGTTCACTTTCATGGTAGGCCAATAGAAATATGTTTCAATTCCCTTTAGGGTAGACTGAATCCCTCTATGCCCCGCATATGGGGGAGCATGAGATTCATACATTACTTTCTCACGTAGTGAGTTAGTAACGCATAGTCTATTGCCATAGAGAAGATAACCATCTTGTAAAGTAAATGGTTCTTCTTTCTTCCCTAATGCAAGGGCTGAAATCACATCTCTAAAATCGGGATCAATAGCATACTCATCTATCATTGAAGATAGATCATTGTGAGTTGCTATGGAAACCGCATTCACTCTCGGTCGTCTTGAGAGTGCATCGGCTACTTGATTATGCTTGCCAGCAATGTGAGCAATATGAAAATGAAATTGCGAAAGGAAATTTGCCCACCTCATTTGTTTGTCGGAGAGCTTGGTCTGCGTCATGAAGTACTTAAGACTTTGGTGATCCGTTCGCAGAATAAAAGGAGTCCCCAATAAATAGTGCTTCCATGAGTGTAAGGCATGAAGAACTGCAAGGAGTTCTTTTTCGTATATGCCTAGAGCTTGCTCAACAGGGTCGAGCCTTCGACTCTCATAGCCTATGGCGTGCCCTTCTTGGAGCAAAACAGCCCCAAGGCAATCACCACAAGCATCACATTGGACCTCAAATGGTTTTGAGAGATCCGGTAGTGTAAGCACAGGTTGAGAGATAAGCTTTTCTTTAAGCTTTTCGAAAGCATTGTTCTCCTTAGCAGACCACGTATACCTAACATTTTTCTTTGTTAGGTCATGTAATGGTCCCGCAATTTGTGAGAACTTTTCTATGAAGCGTCTATAGTATGCACACATACCTATAAAGCTTCTTAGTTCATGAAGATTCCTTGGTTTAGGCCATCCTTTTATTACCTCTAACTTGGATGGATCCATTTGGATTCCATCTTGAGAGATAATGTGACCTAAATATTGAATCTCTTGCAAGAAAAATTCACTTTTCTTTCGATTAACATAAAGTTTATTCTCTCTTAAAACTTGAAATATTACCTGGAGGTGTTGCTTGTGTTCCTCTAATGAATTAGAGTAGATGATAATATCATCGAAGAACACTCCAGTGAAGGTTCGACGAGGTCTGAACAGCTTCTCCATCAAGCGGTTAAATGTGGCTGGTGCATTAGTCAAGCCAAAAGGCATGACAATGTATTCGTAAAGACCAAATGTAGTACGAAATGCGGTCTTTACAATGTCTTGATCAACTATCCTTATTTGATGATAGCCACTTTTTAGGTCAATCCTACTGAAGTAGGTCGATCCTTGTAGCTTATCAAATAGGTCTTCTACCCGTGGAACGGGAAACCTATTTTTGATAGTGATCCTATTTAGTGCTCTATAGTCGACACACATACGATATGTGCCGTCTTTCTTTTGCACTAATAGCACAGGTGAGCAAAATGGAGATGAGCTAGGCCTAACCATGCCCTTCTCAATTAACTCATGCACTTGCCGCATAATCTCCTCTTGTTGAGCTTGAGAAACTCTATAAGGAGGTTTGTTAGGCGGTGAACTTCCTGGAAGAAGTTCAATTGCATGGTCGTCATTACCTCGTTTAGGAGGTAGCTCAGAAGGGATGTCGTCAATAAAGACATCTTGAAACCCCTTGAGAAAATTGGATAACTCTAATTCCTTTTGGTTGCTTTTATTTTCTTTTGCTAAAGCATTAGGTTCATTTTGAGAATCTTTAACAAAAATCATGTACACGGAAATAGAGCTCTTTATTGACTTGTTGAAAGCTGGTGTATGTACAATGGGGATGGTGTTACCCATCTCCCTAGCATCTATATACATGTCCTTTTCCCTGAACTTAAAGGAGATTCTCCTTTCAGGAAATTTAACATGGGCAGCCAGACGGTCAAACCATGGTGCCCCTAGGATTACATCCTCATGCTTGAGAGGAGAGATAAAGAAATCCTCTTTGTCCACATAGCCTTGGACATGAAGCCTCAATTTCCCGATTAAGGGAGTGACTGAAGCTTCTTGCCCCTTGAAGGCACTGTCTGCGGGTAGGATATCTCCCATCTCGTAGGATTGTATGCCTAGCTTGGTGGCTAACTCCATAGATATGAAATTGTGAGTAGAACCAGGGTCAAAGAGAATAAAAGCATCATGTTCTCTTACCTTTCCCCAAGCATGGCATAGAGGAGATCCTTTGTGGTGAGTTTGGTGAATCTCCTCCTCTTGGATTTCAACCAAAGAAGCTATAGGAGGATCTTGGCGGTTGTTCTTTTGGGGACAAGCGCGGTACGCATGCCCTTGTTCGCCGCACTTGAAACACCGGTTATCTTTACGATAACGCTCAAGCTCTTCAGGAGAGAGTTTATTCTTTCCTTTGTAAACTCCCTTCTCTTTAGCTTTGTTGGAATTGCCCTTAGGAGACTTTTGGACATTGTCCTTCCCCTTAGGCTCATTGGAACCTTTGTTTTCCGGGGGCTTATTATTTCTTTTACCCCCCGTTTGGAAATTGATTCGCGAGGCCACCATAGTATGGTGTATTACCGCCGATATGGTACGTGGCCTTTGGGAGTTGACATACTCCGCCATTTCTTCGGTTAAGCCCGCACAAAATTGTTGCTTTTGCTCTCCAAAATCCAACTTTTTGAAGACAGTGGCTTTGAGTTGTAGGTCCCAAAACTTGTCTACATATTTGTGGATGGATTCATTGGGAGAGAGCTTTAAGCTTCGCCATTCGGTGAGTACTTTGTCTTTGGCATCGGTGGCCAAAAACTGCTTCATAATGGAAGCTCTTAAAGCCTTCCATGTTCGTGGAGCTTCACCGTTGGCTCGTAGGCTAGACCACCATTGTCTGGCGGACTTTTGAAAGTGCATAGCTACATGGCGTAGCTTAGAGGACTCCGTGAAGCCCTCATCTCCAAACGCCGCATCGAATTGCTGGATAAAGGCCAAAACTTTGTCTGTAGCACCAAAGGTGCCATCATAGGTAAGGAAAGAGATGCTCTTCCCTCCCTCTTTGAATTTCTTCAGCTTGGACGACCTCTTCCATGCGGCATAGGATTTTCTATGGCCTCTTCTTTTTGATGGTTCAAAAGTTGCACCATCACTTTCTTCAGAAGATGAAGAATTTGAAGAAGGTGGAGAAGAGGGTGACCTCTTTCTCGCCTTTTTCTTGTCTTGATCTTTGTCGTCTTCACCATAGCTTTCATAAGAGGAAGAGGATGAAGAAGATGGAGAAGAGGGTGTCCTCTTTCTCGCCTTTTTCTTCTCTTGCTTTTTATCATCCCTCTTTGAATTATGACGTGGAGAAGAGTGTGATGGTCTTCTCCGCTTTGGTGGTGATGGAGAGCGTTTAGCCCGCCGTCTTCGTGGAGCCATCTCCGCCGAGGTGGCGGGAGACTCGCTTCTTTCTCGTTCCTTCGGTGGAGGCTCTTGAGTTCTCCTTTGGGAAGGAGATGCATCATCAAGAAGTAAGTTCTTGAGCCCTTCATATGGATTCTCTTCTTCTTCCCGAATCGGAGAGAGACCTCTTTTGGTAGTCTCACAAGGAGGCTTCCTAGGTGTTCTCTCGTCATGGTGATGAGCTTGGAGAATCCCGTGAGCACGGAGCTGCCGTTGCACTTCACTTTGGAGAGATGGATTGCCCATGGCTTGTTGAATCCTAGAAACAAGATAATTAACAAGCATTGAAGCATCATTAGTAGCTTGCTCATGAGCAAAATCAAAGTTATCAACATTAGTTTCACTCTCTTTAATATTGTCAGCCATTCTAACAACTTTTAGGTGTAAACTTTTTAGGTGTACTTTGGCACTTCAAGCCCTAGTTGCTACTCCTCTTTACCCCTTTAGAAAAAGCACTCAAGCTACTGTACCCGCGGCTCGAATACCATTAATTGCAAGGAATAGAAGAGAGGGTCTTTCGACACCAAAACAGCACCGGCTCCTGTCAAGCTTCTAATAGCTCAATAGTGGTTAAGCCGTAGGCAAGCCCCGTAGGACTCCACTATTAAGACCATAGCTCTCGACGGTGATGCCCCGTTAACTGCACAAAGGCAGGCGCACTGAAAGGCTGAAAAATCCCTATTCTACTTACTCACAGGCAATTAATAATACCAACCATTTGTAGCTAGCTTGAGGACCTCCCTTCTTGAGCAAGAAAAGAGAAACCTTGAGCTCTGATACCAATGTAACAAGCATTTTAATGGCCTAAAATCTTATGTGTAGCGGAAATTAGCTTGAACATAGTGAGCATTTCATTAGAGTTGATTCCTAATGAGAATTACAAGAGTGCTTGGGTGGAGAGAGCAACAAAAAGCATAACACCTAGTTAGATAGCATCGACAATACTTTCAAAAGAGAGAGCAATTAAGCTATTGACAACAGTTGAGGACCGGATTTGCATGGAGCCGGTCCCCCCTCCAAAAGGCTTTGTATTATGGTTTCTCCCATCAAGAGAGACATTGTACAATACAATTCTTTGTGTTCCTTCAAGACTAGCTAGTGCAATGAAGATGGAAGCTTCATACACCAAGCAAAACACTTAATCAAACACAACTTGAATTATCCCCGTTCTCAGACCCAAGACCTCACACACCTTCGAAGATGGTGAGAGCTAGCAGGGTATGAGAGTAGATTGAGAGGAAAAAGAAGTATCTTACGAGAAAGAAGTACATCTCCTCACATAATCACTCATATTAGCATAGCTTAGCTTAGTAATTAGCTTGGTAGAGAAGATGAGCATGCATTGAAGCTTGGCTCTTGGTTGGATTTGCATCCACATGCCAAGAGAGTGTTGATGTAGGCTTCTATCTCACAAGCTTGGAGTAGGTGATGAGCTCTCCATTAAAGCTTGGGAGGAGATAGAGTATTTTCCCTTCACACATGGTCAAGTGTGAGAGTGTGAGAGTGAATGCCAAGCAAAAATCAGCCCCCCCCCTCTCTTGGGCGAGCCCTAGCTGCTAAGTTAGGCTGGCTTTTTCCTCATTGGACCTCCCCAGGTCAAGCCAATAGGAATTAAGCAGCATAAGTGATAGCCTTCTGACATGTGTCCCCTTTTCCCCTTTTGTGAGAGCTTTAGATAATTAAATAATTAAACTAAACTCTCATTGGACCCCTTTGCCTCCTGGCCAATAGGAATCAGGCAAGCCATGGGGCTCCTGAATGCTCATTGGACCCCTTGGGAGACTGCCCAATAGTCTTCTAGGACACTTAATTCTTATTGGTTTCTTTTATTAAATGTTTTTAAATTAATTAAACTAGATTTACTCTAGCTTAATTCTCATTGGTCCACTTCAAGGGTCTTCCAATAGGAATTGGGCACACCTTGTGGGCATCTGGCCTAGGGAGCTGACATGTGTCCCTCATTCCCTTTGTGTAAAGGGAGCCTGTGTGTGTGTGTGTGGCTTTCTCTCTCATCCCCTAGCTTTGGGGCTCGCCCCCTCCCATGCAGGGATATGCAAAGACTTTTTGAGCTCACACTAAGCATCCAATTTTTCCCTAGGGTTAACCTATGGACACAACCTTTGAATTTTGGAACCTTAGCATTTTGGAAGTCTTAATGGGCTGAACCTTAGGGTCTTTTTGGCCCATTGTTTCACATGGTTCTTTTGCAGATGGCCCCCCCTTTGGATCCCTATTTTCCCTCCTTTGGATCCCTACTGTGACCGGTCTGCTAACTTAACCAATATTCTAGCTTTTTCTCCCTTGGCACTTCCCCACCTTAAATGATCAGTTTAATATGAGAAAATCATTTAGGAGAATTAGATATTGATTATTATGACATGATTCTTTGGCGAGCTCCTCTTGACGTTGCTCCTTCATGTCAAAGACAATCTTCTTATAATTGTCATTTTTGCAAATCAATTTTCCAATCTCCCAGTCTTGCAAAGCTCACATTTTCATTATCCACAATCTTCCCAGGATAAATGGATAACCATTCCCCTTGGTAGACATAGTATAGAAATCAACCATTTTCTTAATGCCGAAGGCCTCCACAAAAACATTTTTACAAATTCCTACACACCTAGCCTTGCTATTGTTTGACAGCTTGACATTCATTTCAGGTGTCTCGTGGATGTGCATGCCTAGTCGTTGCATGAGGTCCTCTGTCATGATACAAATTTGTGCACCCCCATCCACTAGTCCTTTCCTAACTGTAACCTTCCTTTGATGTAACAATGTATCACATGTGTAATATCCTCATTCATTTTAGCTTGTGCAATCTTCACAATAGGCACATTCTCTTTAACCTTTCTCCTAGTACTAAATGCCTTTGTTAGCTCCCTCCTAACTTGGGACACAATCCAAGGAATTGAGGCAATGAGATATCAGGACCCTTACCCCTCATGTTTTCCAATAGGTTGTATGGAGCAATATCATGTCCAAGAGGGAAGTCTCACAGGTTGATACGTTGTCGAATCCTCTTGGCTTCCTTAGTCTCATTTGCCTTCTTGCCTCGTCCATGGTCACTCTATAACGTGACTCCTTCTTTCTCCTTAACTTTTCCACGGTCGCTCTTAATGCCCTCTCACTCCTCCTGCAGGTAGTCTTGCCTCATTTGGTCTTTGCAAAAGCATTGGTTGTTGACTAGTTCCTTCACCTGCATTTATCACTGAGTAATCCGTTAGGTCTCCCTGGCTCCACACGGCGCCAAGGACATTTATACATCCCATGCCCAGATTTTTTGCAATTCTAGCACTGTAATACTCTTCTAGGTCTTGGCCCTTTCTCCTCGGATTTCTTTGTTTGTCCCTTGGGACCTACAATTTGTGCAAGGTGAATTGATAAGTTTCTCAAGGACTCATTTAGTTTCTCAATCACCTTAGCTGTTACCTCAGGAATCTATGTAGATGTTGATGCTTGCGATTTTTTGTTGGGTCTATGACCTTCTATTAGAACCTCTCCCCTTAGGCACTTGATTTTTCTATACTTCTCAGTAGCCCTAGTTTCAGCTGTATGAAAGGTAGTAGGCGCACCCGCCTCAATGTTTATCTTGCTTGTGGGCAGGAGACCAGCTATGAACCTTTCCTTCTTTAGGAAATCTACACCATCAATAGGGTTGGAAACATTTCTCACCCATACAACCCAAAGACGTAGAAATTCTTGTTTGTACATGTAGTAGTCATCTAAGTCCTTTTGCTTGTGAGAAACGATGTCTTGCCATGGCTTTTGAGTGTTTTGAGCATCAAATAAGTATCGCTTGAAATGATCAACAACTTCCTTATAGTTTCCCTTGGGGGAGTCACTATGTATACATTATGTATATCGTGTGCATTCAAGGATTACTTATTAAAATCCTTATTTGTGAATTTTTGACAAGTAAAATACACCCTTTTCCTATTCAATTTGTAATTTTTTTCCCACTTACATTTTTGATACCCTTCTATATGTAAAAATGCGAGAAAAATAAAATTTAATAACCCCTTCTGCTGCACTCACATGATAGTCACATAATTATTAAGTGACCCCCCCCGAGTAATTTCCCTTAACATCCTAAGATAGAGAGTCAAACCAAGTGCTAGAATCCTTCTTTAAAACTACCTCAAACATTTCTAAGCATTCCTCATCTCCTATCACTCTTTTTATGCAACAAGCCATTTTGAAATTTGCTAGAAATAACTCGACATCCTTGCCAGGCTCTCCAAAAAAGAGAGGATATCCTGACATTTGGCGTTGGGTCTCCATTGAATCAATGTCAAAGTGACAACACGTTTATTTGTTTCTTTCTTAAAAAGATATACACAATAATGTTTTCTAAATTACAATCTATTCTACAACAAAATAAAAATATGTACATCAAATGATTTATGATAGTCAACAAGAGGCAGAGGATGACAGGGTTTTGTGACGTAAGAATTTCTCCTACTCTTTGGGCACCATACATGAACACCATACATTGTTGAAAATGGATCTTTCTACTATTTGCAACATTTATTCTAATGCGTGGAGTGAAACAGAAGGGAAAAACCTCTATTCCTAGGCCATTTTCCATGGTCTATGCAAGACCTAATGCTTAAAACAAAACAAGAATATAAACGTTCAAACTAATGGCGTACCTAATGAGAGGCAAAAAAAGGGATTTATTGAAGCGTTTATCTCGGCCAACCAAAGAGAGCCCAAAATTCTGCAAATTACTTGTTGAAATTTTAATTACAATGTGATTACAATGATATGCACCTTATGCCTTGCAATGGAAACAAATGGGTCATATAAATTTTAGTGATTCATGTAAGCTACTTTATTACTCTAAAGGTCAAGTATTCATACACAAGCCCTCGTTAGTTGGGGCACCAAAATTGAGGCGGTCTTGGGTGGGCCACAAGAGAGGCGACCTCTAAATACCCCTCAAGGATCCCATGCTGGTCATAGAAGCTTGCATGAAAATATTTATTTATATAATCAAGAGTATGTACAATGGTAAGAGAAATACAATAACGGTGAGTCAATGTACATAACATACGTGGGTAAATAATGTCCACCTAGGTAAAAATATTTAAATAAATACCAAAATAGTTGTAATAAAAATCCATATATTTAGGCCCTATGAACAATGAAATATTTACACACAAGTGGTCCATAATATATTTTTATATTTTTATTTATTTATTTGTTTTGGCTCAACTAGCACAATGACTAGCTAGCTGAGGGTTTTGAGGAGATATGGAAAAAGTCCCCTAACTCACACACACTTATGTACAATGAAAGTGTGAGGATATCCATAGTGTTTGAGTGATTTTGATAGGGTGACATAGATCACTATGGCAATTTTGGATAGCCGAGAAATTTCTATCAATAGGATCCGGGAGGAGGATTCTTGAGATTTTAGAGAGATTCTAGGACCGTGTGTCTCGCCTCGGCCTTTCCTAGTAGACAGTTTTAGTTAGTTTGGTATAGCTGTGATTGTTGACTTTTGAGTGGTTGTGGTGGTGTGAAAGTTTTTACTAATCTGTGTGTGGCACTTAAGTGTGTTTCTGCCCACGATTGCAAAACCCCACATGATGAGTAGAAGTTGTTGTAGATAGGACATGTGATTGTGATCTAGAGCTATCCATTATCGATATTATTGTATTGTATACTTCATTGCATTTGTAGTTTCTAAAAAGCTAATTTTTAGGAATAGCTTGCAATAAACAAGCTTCAGTAGACATTTATGCATGATTGAGTGATGCTGGGCATAAAAGAACACATATGTAAGAGATTTGGATAAGAAATCTGTAAATTTTTATCTACAAACCCTATCTTGTGACATATGCATAACCCACTTTTGATTAAGGACATGTGGATGCCTTCATCACTTGCACATGCACATTAGGTGCCGAGTTTTGGTGGATACCCTATCTTGTTACATATGCATAAATGTGTCCTCCATAGCACATATGCTGTGGATGTATTTTTCTCTATCCTTGCTTACCCGACCGAAGGGAATTTAGATACCTCCATCTCCATTCACCCTAACCGGCTCAACACTGATGCATGATGATCATTCAACACACACACACACACACACACACACACACACACACATACACTTACTTATTTGGCTAATAGAGGACTTTCTGTGAGGGTTTGGCAGAGCAGGATATGAGCACTCTACACACACATGCGCACTTTGATCACTCCTCGATCACACACATGTGGGCATTCTGAAACTTCTCAATTACAAGTCTTGCACTACCCTTGAGTATACAGTTTGCTCTTGGTGTATCACAAGGATGCATCTCTACGAGTGTTAGTAGCAAGCTAACCCGTATACCTTTTCTTGGAGCTCTCATTGTAAAAACATCTATTATTTTGATGAATTGGAAATATTGTAACTCCTATTTTTTGGATAAACCTTGTAATTGATGAGCCAAGGCTACAAGCTTCCAGATTGTATCAACCTATCTTTACCTATGTTTAGTTAGAGCTCCCAGATTATTAGTTTTGACCACCAAAAACCTTGGCTAAGGTATAAAAGCCAATTTTTGTAAGTTATTTTCAAGTTTTTTGATAATGAAATACACAGTGTGAGCTAACAGCGCTCGCTTCTCTCCTTCTCATGCTTTCTACTCCCTCCATGGTTGTCACATTGCAGTCGCGTTTATTGCATTGCAACCACAGGTAAGAGCTCTATGCATTGACATAAGCATTTCACAATATTTTGTAGCGTTTGGCGTCGCTGACCTGTGGCCTAATCTCATCATAAGTAGAAATTTACACTTCAAAATCAAAAACTAAGTATAGGTGGGGTAATTGGGCATCATTGCTAAGCATTTAGATGCATTCTGAGTCGAAAACGAGTAGGTTAAAAATCCACTGTTGTTAATAATCATGATTTTTGCACTTGACTTAAAGTGGAATTTGAGACCATAAGGATGTGTGCTTAGGTCTTATAAACATGTCCTAGAAGTTTTACTATGTTTGGATGTCATTTGATGCTGTAACGGATGTGATTTGTTTGCCGATGAGCGATTGGATTTTGGTGATTTCAGTCACTTGAGTGAAGCTTGAGTTAGATGCGAGTTGTTTGTTGTTTTCCAAGAGATTGACAACCTCTTGTAGCCTCTATGCACTAGTCGAGTCAGCTTCGTCCCATGGATTGACAATTTATTCGTGGTTCTCGCTACATCTGCTATAAGATAGGAGTGAGGTTAGACACCCGTCCCACATTTGGCACCACTACCGGGGATCAAAGAGACCTAAACTAGGAAAAAACACGAGCGTCTTGTGAAGTCATCTTTTAACTTCCTCTAGGATCTCTTAGAGTAAGAACTTTCTTTTAGAAACCGCATAGCTTAAGATTGTCGTTTTGTGCTGTGTAGAGGTAGCTTGGAAGTAATTGTACTTACTGAGTGCCTTTAGGATTGTAGGATTGTAGAACTAGATTAGGGTTTTGAGAATGATTGATGGACGAGACAAGTCTTAAGATCAATGCTCAAAAAACCATAAAAAAAAAGAAAACAATTGTTTATGGACACTTTCCACAACCCCACTGCAGTAGAACCTAGGAGTAGGGTAAGTAGATTCCGAGGTGGATTTTAGACCATTGCTCTCTTCGAAAGAATCAATTGTGAGCTGCTATTTGAAGTTGCAAAATTTCAAGTCTACAACCAGAAATAGCACGAAAAGACTGCCAATCACTCAATCCGACTGGAGAGTATGCTTAAAAGTTGTATGAACTAGTGGGTAAGCTCAAGGACACATTGAGGTAAAAATTTCAAGAGTTTGCAAAAACTCAGATTATTTACTTTTTCTTGACAGTTTAGGCCAAATTAAGTTTTGACTTGACTCAGAGGCTTAAAATAGCTCATGAAAAGACCGTCCATTGAAAAAGTGCAAAAAAGTGTTCATTTTGGGCCTAAAGTAAATAATCGCAATTATTTACTTTCCGCTCGAAACTGACCAAGGTTGATAGCAGTGACTCATTGCATGTGTACAAACAACTTTAGTAAAGACACATAGAATTTGGATCACCAGACTGATAAAAAATTGGGTAAAAACTAAAGTCTGTACTGACTTTCGAGAACTTGAGTGCAAATTGGAAAAAAATTGTTCAGGCTCAATGAAATTTGATTCATAGGCTTATATTGATGTGATAAACATGTGTACATGCTCAGTTGACCAAAAAGATGCAAAAATATACCAGAAGCAAATAATCACGATTATTTACATCTGTCTCATTTTTCAACTTTTTTGACCAAGTTAGCATACCACTAGCTTTACATGTTTTAATAAGCCCACAAATCAAATTTGGTAAGATTTGGATCATTGGATTGAAAATTGTGACCAAATTTGCAAAGTCAGTCTGCAGATACAAAACTAATGACCATTTGAATAAAAGATTATCCAAACTTGATGAAACTTGGCTAGGGTACTTAAGTTGAGATACTTAACAGATCTCTGTCAAGATTGAGACAAAAACTTACAAAAAAATAAATGGAGTAAATAATCGCGATTATTTACATCTGCTTCAAAAATTGATAATCTTGCACATTTGAGTATATCACAAGGTCAAGCATATCAAGTAGACCACACAAATCAATTTTGGTGAAATTTGGATCACAAAAGTGAGACTTAAGCCAGATTCTTGAAAACTGAGTCTTCAAACACAAAAGAGTTGCTAAACTTGAACAGATTTTGTCCAAACTTGGTGAAACTTGTCCAAGGGCCTTAACAAGTAGTATACTTTGCAAATCAAGCCAAAACGTGTAAAAAGTTGAGAAAAGTAAATAATCATGATTATACACTACTGCTACATAGAGACACCCATTTTTGACTTTTGAACTTGTACATTGTTAGACCAACATAATACAAGGCCACCGGGCAATTTTGGGTTCAATCAGATCCAAATTGGTACATGTTCACTCAGTTTTTAGGTTGCAGATTAGTCCTTTGATTTTTGCAAAAGTGGAATCTGAAAGTCTCAACTGCTGACTCAATTAGCTCGAATTGAAGGGATACACATAGACCAGTCACAATAGTTAGCAAAAACTATACAGTCTTTGTGAAAGAATAGCTAACTTGAATAAAATTGATACAGGAATCAGGTTGCAGACAAGGAATTGACAGCTTGAAAGAAGTATCAATCAAGTGAAGTGGAAGAAATTGACAACAAGTCAATTCGGCGGTCAATACTCTATCCAGGGCTTTACAAGTCTTTATGAACCTTAGATCTGGTCGAGTACTAGGAAACCAAGGCATATTAGGAGAAACCTCCAGTAGAGTATCCACCAAAGAAAGTGTGAATCAAGGCAATCCCTTGCACGCTATCCTTGAGGAAGTCTCAGACACTTTTTCAGATTCAACCTCTGAAATGTCTTCCTGTTAGCAACAAGCTAACACGGATACCATTTTTCGGAGCTCTTATTGTAAAAACAATTATTATTTTGATAAATCAAGAATATTATAACTCCTATTTTTTGGATAAACCTTGTAATTGATGAGCCGGGGTTGCAAGCTTCCAGTTTGTATCAACTTGTCATTACCTATCTTAGCTAGAGCTCCCAAATTATTAGTTTTGACCACCAAAAACCTTGGCTAAGGTATAAAAGCCAATTTTTGTAAGTTATTTGTAAGTTTTGGATAATGAAATACACAGTGTGAACTAATGAGGCTCACTTCTCTCCTTCTCACGCTTCTTACTTCCTCCCCGGTTGTCACATTGCAGTCACATTTGTTGCATTGCAACCGAAGGAAGAGCTCTACGCACTGACGTAAACACATCACAATATTTCGTAGCTTTTGGCGTCGTCGACCCGCGGCCTAATTTCATCATAAGTAGGAATTTACACTACAAAATAAAAAACAAAGCATAGGCGAGGTATTGGGGCATCATTGCGTTATTGTTATAACAATCCCTAAACAGGTAGGTTGGTAGATCTGCTGAACCCTTATCTTTGATCTTGAAGATATATTGATCTTCATGGGTGTTAGTTGTCCTGATTTGGCATGCGAAGTCCATAGAAGATCTTTGACGTTTCTATCCTCCCAACAATAGACTCTGATCCTAGGATTATCCATACTAAGCCGTTTCAAAGGCTTCAAATCAACTTGATCGTATCCCTCAAATTCTAAGGTAGGTGGCCCTTCTTTTGCAGCCATATCTGGAATTATCGTATTTAATTCTAACCCCCATTTGTCTATCACATTAGGGTTTTCAACTTGTAAATACTTAGTTCCGTTTCTATCCATGTACATTTTTCCTTGTTTGTTTGCCCTGATCTTCTCTTCAATCTCAATACCATGGTCATCAATGTGAATAGCATACTCTTAGTTAGGATCTAGGTAAACCATGAGCTCCATTGCGATTAGTCTTATAAAAAGAGAGTATATGCTTATAGCGCACTGTCATTCCGGTTTCTGAGTGAGTCGAACAGGAAGTGTGGGACGGGTGTTTAACCTCACTCCTATCTTATTGCAGATTTAGCGAGAACTATGATTAATTGTCAATCCATGGGATGAAGCTGACTCGGCTAGTGCATAGAGGCTACAAGAGGTTGTCAATCTCTCAAAAAACAACTAACAACTCGCATCTAGCTCAAGCTACACTCAAGCTACACTCAAGTGACTGAAATCACCAAAAGACAATCGCTCATCGGTCAACAAATCACATCTGTTATAGCATCAAATGACATCCAAATGTAACGAAACTTCTAGGACATGTTTATAAGACCTGAGATCACATGCTTATGGTCTCAAACCCCACTTTAGGTCAAGTGTCAAAATCGTGATTATTAACAGCAGTGGATTTTTGACCTAGTCATTTTCGACCCAAAATGCACCTAAATGCTTAGCAATGATGCCCCAATTCCCACCTATGTTTAGTTTTTGATTTTGAAGTATAAATTCTTACTTATGATGAAATTAGACCACGGGTCGGCGACGCCAAAAGCTACGACATACTGTGATGTGTTTACGTCAATGCTAGAGCTCTTACCTGTGATTGCAATGCAACAAACGCGACTACAATGTGACAATCGTAGAGGGAGTAGGAAGCACGAGAAGGAGAGAAGTGAGTGCCGTTAGCTCACACTGTGTATTTCATTATTCAAAACTTATCAATAACTTACATAAATTGGCTTTTATACCTTAGTAAAGGTTTTTGGTGGTCAAAACTAATAATTTGGGAGCTCTAACTAAAGATAGGTAATGACAGGTTGATAGAATCTGGAAGCTTGCACCGTCGGCTCATCAATTACAAGGTTTATCCGAAAATTAGGAGTTAAAATATTCTCGATTTAGCAAAATAATAAGTGTTTTTACAATAAGACCTCCAAAAAATGGTATTCGTGTTAGCTTGTTGCTGAGGCGGTCCAGGGCAAGCAACAAGAAAAGCAGCCTCTAGACACCCTTCACGGCTCCCATGCTGTTCAATGAAGCTAGGGCACAACACAAACACAACCAAGAAAAATCCCTAGCCAAACCCAACTTAAAAAGTGCACCACCTAGTTATGGATGCGAATTAGGACGCAAGAGAGTGTCCTCAGACTTAAGGGAAACACGCAAAATACACACAAACAAGCAACAATTTTCTATAGATGGAGGAGAGAAGGATTCACCCTTGAGAGAATGGAGAGAGATGGAGAGTGAGGTTGCTCAAACAATTGTCTTGCAATTCGAGAGGTGAAAGAACACCTTGCTACACTGTCAAAGAGCCTGCACGGAGACTACACCAACACGTGCTCAACAGTTTGCCAACACACACATCATCTTAGGTTGTGGGAGACTTCTCACCACTCGAACCTCTTACAATGAACTAGTATTAGGCAATAAAAATCACCCAAAACACTTAACCTCACAAGATCAACTGAGAAATTGCGGCATACACATCACCTTAAATCTTTGATTGGCACAACCGGATGGAATATGAATTGCAGACAAAATCACGCCTTTGGAGCACCAAGATCTCAAATTTATTGATGACTGTAAGGATAGGTACAATGGTGGCTTGAGATGTGAAACTCTGACACTCTCTCACTGCAAAAATGTAGCATCAATGCTATAGTGCACGAAAGTGTGAATCTCACACTATAGTGTCTACAGCCAAGTCTCTCCTCACGCCTCTAGTGCTAGAATGCTATCTATGTGTGTTTATAATGAAGGGAAGGGGTCTATTTATAGGTTGGAGATCACTTATTTGGATTATGGCTAATTTGAATTACACGCTAACAAATTGAGCTTAGCATTTTTTGCATTTTCAAAATGGAGTGGGCCTTTCTTATCTCCTTGGGTCACATGCATGTGGGTTCAAGAGAGAGAGCATTATTAATGATGGTGAATGAAAAAGGATAGGAAAAAAATGAGGGATAACGAGAGTTCTACCACTACTTATCCTTACTTCCTTGAGGTGAGGTGCCTTTGTCATTAGGGTTAGTGTTAGTAGGTTAGTGATTATGATTACAATGAAGTGCACACAAGGTGCATGACAATGGTAAAATGCCTTAAGAAGGTATTGAAAATTAGGGGGATAGATGGAATCGGAGAGAAAGTTCACCTAATGACATCGGTGGATGAAGCGTCAATGTGAGAGAGTCGCGGTTGATGGTGACATTGCGTTGATTTGAAGACTTCAAGGTCCTCTTGCTGAAAATCCCTCATTTTCAGAGATAATTCATATCCAATTTGCTTTTTTTTTTTGTAATTTTCATGATGGTGAAGAGGGAATGTGAATATGGGAGTAGGTGTAGAGATATATGAGAGTATGTGTGTGTATCATGGAAACTATGATGAAGAGAGAGAATGAGGATGGTGAAGAAGGTGATAAGAGTCATGGAATGTGAAGGTTTGGGTGTGGGAAAGAGAGGGAGGAGTGTGTATGAGTGAGTAGGTGTGTGGAAGGGTGAGAGAAAATAGGAAGACTTTTGGGTGTATGAGGTGGCAGTTTTGAAGTCGGCCATAAAATTTATGTAAAATCACCCTTGACTCCAATAATTCTGAACAAATTATGAAAAATACTTCAGCTTACGAGCTACATTTTCCCTTTTGGACATATTCTCAGAGTTGGAGCAGAAGAGGGTGTAAAATTCGAGCAAAAAGCTGTCCCTACAGCACCTCATAAGACTTGAAGTGGGCCACTATTTGATTCCTTTTACTTTGTAGCTTTCAAGTGAGCCCCCCATACATCAACCATGATCTAATTTCTCCAAGGAGCTTGCACACATGTATGGTATATGATAAGTATCAAATATGATATATATTTGTGGGTCAAGAAGATAGGTTAGCTAGCCATGAAATTATGAGGAAATGGACACATGGGATGCATGGTGGCAATTAAAAATATATATGTGAAAAAATAAAAGGAGGAAAATCATGAGGGAAGGGACCCTCAATTATTCTCTAGTTTGAGTGATTTATGGAATTTATTTGAAGATGAAACCTATGTACTTGTGAATATTTATCTGGGAGGAATGGAAAAATATGGCGGAGCCGATAAGGTGATTGGTGAATTTTTACGGTGAAGTCACACAAGGTTTTTTCAAGGCTTGTGTGAGTAGAGCTTAAAGGATAGAATAATAGTAAAAACATATATAAGTAATGACACGCAATGGAAGCTAGCATACTTAGGCCTGATAACACACACCTAGGAATATATATTTACATAAATACAATTTTTTTGAAAAAAACCCTTTATACTTAGGTCCTTTATTTGATGGATAATATTTACATGCAAAGAGAACTGTAATATTATAAATTCATTTTTTTGTCTCCTAGCCCAATGACTCGCTCAATGATTTAATAAAAAAATGTGATAAAAATCCTATTTGCACACATGCTATTTACAATGAAAAGCGAGCCTAGTCATTGTAGGGTGTTTTTGTGGGGTGAAGTGGCTTCTTAAAATATTTTATGAGAGCCGAAAAACGGCTATCATTTAGCCCCCCCATATGAAAGTACATTCATTACCATCAAAAGACATATCTTCCAATGAGAGTCTTTTTCCATCCTTTGTGATATTTGGTGTCTCAATTGAATCTTCATCTTGTAGTGCCAAGCTAAAAGACTTACATGTTATTGTAGCTGTTTGATGCTCTTGTAGATCCTCTGGTAGAATGCGACTCAAGTAGGGGTTTAGTCGATACCCAATCACCTTCTTGGGGTGATCCTTGGTATCCAAATCCATGAGTTGATAGTAGCGTGTGTAGTAGGCCTTCTTTACAATGTAGGGACCCTGCCATCTAGTATTGAACTTTACATCAAAGCGATTGTCAAGGCGATTATCGTACCTTAGCACCAAATATCATTCCTTGATCCCTTTGTCTTTCACCTTTTTGTCGAGCTTGTCCTTTATTTGCGTAGCCTTTCTTTTATAGCACTCATAATCTGCCTCCGTTTCCATTCTAGTTTTGCTAGGGTTAGAAGACGATCTTCCCATGCTTCTTCTCCTTGTGCCACCTTTCCATGAAGTCGCATCATTTGAATGTTGAGCTCGTTGGGTTGCAAAGCTTCTTGACCATAGACTAGATGGAAGGGTGTGAACTCTGTCGCTTCCTTGTAGGTAGTCCGATAGGCCCACAATGCTCCATCCAAGAAGTCATCCCATAGCTTTGTCTTGTTCTTTACCATATTTTGGATGATTCTTGCAATGATACCATTAGCCTTCTCTACCAAACCATTTGACTGAGGATAGTAGGGTGTGCTATGCCGATGTAGAATCTAAAGCTCATCACAAAGTCTTGTGAGCAAGCCCTTCCTAAATCCTGGACCATTATCACAGACAATCTCCAAAGGTGTGCCAAATCTGCAACAAATGTGAGTGTACACAAACTTGCTAAATTGTCCTAGCATTGAACCTTGCCACACTTTGAGCTTCCACCCACCTACTCATATAGTCTATGGCCACCAAGATATACAATTTTCCATTTTTAGTCCTAGGCAATGGACCCATAGCATCAATGCCCCATTTTTCAAACGGACCATTTGCAAGGAATAATTGACGTGGACCATGCAATAGGCGCTTGTTTCCATTAATCTAACAATTGTGGCAGCTTTTACACCAATATTGAACATCAATGTGCAAGCTTGGCCAAACATACCCGGCAAGCAAACTCTTTTTTGCAGTGAGTTCCTGTGCAAAATGACCACCACATGTTTCCTCATGCAAACCTTCAAGAATGGCTGGAATCTCCTTGGTTGTTGGTATTCTCCTACAAACTTGACCTTTTCCTCTTTGGTAGAGGGAACCTTCCAAAAACAAATACGAACTCACCTTCTTAATGAGCCTCCTCTTTTGAGCCTTTGTGAAGCCCTCTGGAAACTCGCCCTCTAAAATGTAGCTCACAATGGGAGCGAATGACTCCATCCACTGGTACCTTGGTTGCTTTATCATTACTGCTGCCATGATGACCTGCACTTCACTCTCAACACCTGCAATTGCTTTTTGGGCAAGCAAATCAGCATCTTCATTTTGTTTCCTAGGAATATGATACAATTGTATTTCTTCAAATTTATTGAAGAGTCTACGGATGGCATGAACCTTTTGCCTTAGCCTTTCATTCTTACAAGCCCAAATGCCTAGAATTTGCTTCACAATGAGAAATGCATCCCCTTTTACCATGAGACGATGTATCTTTTGAGTAACACACATATGAAAACCATGGATTAATATGTTGTATTCTGCTTCATTGTTGCTCGTGGAACTGGGCAAATTCACATGCTCTTTCATAACAACCTCACCATTTGAATCAAGCAACACAAGCCCTCCCCTTGCTTTTCCTATAGCCTTCTTAAATGCTCCATCAAAGAACAAGGTGAATGCATTAGGTAAATGCCTCGGTGATGGTAAGGGTAGGGTTTTCACCTCAGGCAGCTTAATGTCCCTTTCATGCACTCTATAGGTGAGAATCCCGGCTAACTGTGCACGCACACTATCTTCTACTCTGAAAGAGTACTGGAACTCTTGCAATTCCATGATCCATTTTGAAATCTTGGGACTTAGTGTCATTTGAGATGATACCCAAGGAAACAAGTTTTCAGCAACAATGATTATGATAAAGGGTTTTGGCAAGAGGTAGGATCTAAACTTCCTCACTGTGCAAAGACAAGAGAAAGACTTCTGTGTAATCCTTTTCAAGTGCATTCATGACCCGGCTAGCAAAGTAGACAGGCCGCATCCTAGTGCTATGAGGATCTTGCTGCAACAATACTGCACCCAATGTCTCCTTACCCACACTTGAGCTAACAAAGAATGTAAACTCCCAACGTGGAGGCATGAGCGTCAATAGTTCCACCAAAACCATTTTAATACAAGAAAAGTACTCTTCAAGCTCATCAGACCATGCAAACTCTACATGTGTCAACTTTTGGAGGGGGTGAAGTAACTCCGACGCCAAGTGAATGAAGTGTGACATGTACTTCACCTTTTGAATAAATGAAATTACCTCCTTAAGACTCTTTGGTGATGGTAGCTCAATGAGAGCTTTGCCTTTGCTGGATCCACCTCAATGCCTTTCGAAGAAACCTTGTGACCAAGCAAGATCACTTCATCCTCACCTATGTGGCACTTGTCGGATTGAGTTGACCTCCCATATCATACAGCTTCTTCAAGCCTTCTTCTACCTTCTATAGATGCAATGATTTAGAGCTATAGATGCAAAAATCATCTATGAATACTCTAATAGACTTCCGAAAGAATACTTGAAACACCATGTTCATGAATCATTGAAATGTTGTTGGAGCATTTGTCAAACCAAACGGCATGACTCTAAAAGCATAACAAACCCAAGGGGTGATGAAGGTTGTTTTTAATTGATCCTCCAATGCAATACCTATTTGAAAGTAACCAGAGTAGCCATCACATACCGTGTACTTTTCTTTACCTGCTACCTCATTAAGAATCTCATCTTGAAATGGGAGGGGAAAGTGATCCCTTTTTGTTGCCTCGTTGAGTGGATGATAATCGACACATACCCTCCACTTGCCATTCTTTTTTGGAGTGACCACAACTGGAGAGACCCACTCAAAATTCTCTATGGGGTAGATGAACCCTGCTGCTAGAAGCTTCCTCACCTCTTTGAGTAATGCTTTCTCTTTGATGACTCCTAACCTTCATAGCTTTTGTGCTTTGGGTTTGGCCTCTGGCTTTAGCTCGATCTTTTGTTGAATGGAATCCACTCCACGTACATCTATGTAATCTTTATCAAAAAGCCTAGGAAAATTTCTTAGCACACTTTTGAACTCCTCGCTTTCCTCCCAAGTGTTAGGTGGACGAAGCAACAAGCGGCCGTTCCAGAAGGATCATATTTTTCTGAGAAACCATTGTAAAATTCTTTTGTAAGGAAGCATCTCTAAGCCGGGAATTTGTCAAAGGATGTATGATTATTCTTATGGGAGCAATTGTATATTAGAGAGCCAGTTAGATGTTTAGGAGCTTATGGCCGGACAAGCCATTTGTAAAGACCTAATCTATAAAGGTCATTTTTTGTAAGTTTGGGGGATATCTTTTTCAATGGAGAACTGAGAAGACAGCGTACGTTTGAAAGCTCCTTCTTGTTCAAACTTGTAACCATCGCCATTGCAGCTACGATAATCCAAATTCAGATTTGTTTATTGCAGTGTGTTCCTCTCATCTTGCTCTTCCATTCAAGTGTAATCATTCAAGATTCGGTGTAGGTTTTCAACTACGAGTTTGAGGCCTTAAATCGCTGTTTTGAGTGTCTATATGCGTGTTTTATGTTTTTTTGATCCTAGGAGGGGCTTTAGGGACCTAAAACGACCCATTAGGATCACCTGTTTGCTGTTTTTGTTGACTTTGGCACGAACGATCGCGATCGTTGTACCTCTCCAGAATGCTCTGACAGTGATAGGATATGTTCCTGATAATCCCCTGTAGCTTCCCTTCGAGTTTCGTGTGATTCCGATATGATTTGCATGGTAAACTGGCGTGATGACTAGAGAGCTATGTAGGAGGACATAGATAGATTACTTGGCGGTAATGCGTTTGATTTGCTTGTAGAGTGAGTAATTGCATCTCTTCGAGTTCACTTCATTAGGAATGAAACCCTAGTGAGTTTCCATGCCTCATCCGAGTAGCTTCCCCTATATTGATAAATATGTTGATGCTTGAGAGCTATGCTATGGATGTCTGTCGCGGCGACTCGCAAACATTGGCGCCGTTGGCGGGGAATGCACGTTGGGTGATGAGTGACCAAGTCCGCAGTTAGACTCCTTAAAAAAGATCAATCCACAAATCCATTTTACACCTCAGTTAGGCTGCTAGACAAGGGTTTAGAGCTTAGTGGAGTCTAGAGCCAGTGGACCGGCTAGATCCTCTCTTAGGAGATTTAGGGAGCTGTGAGTGAGAGTGTTAAAGCATTTTTGCTCTTCAATTTCTCTAATTCGATTGAGTACTGAAATCTCACCCAAAATCCGTCGTGTTTGTTTTGTTTGATTCATTTTCTTACGTTTTTTTATCTCTGTACTTAGGAGTAGGATAAGTAAATCACATTCCAGTCAGATTTGGGGTAAAAGTCAGAGCCAAAAAACCAGAAAAACCATAACTTTGGCCAAAAAAGCCACAAGACTATGAAATTCTAAAAATATGACCAAACAGAATTGATATTGATTCAAATCACAAAGTGGTAGCACAAAACACTAGGAAACACTTGTCAGAGGGAGGAGACAAAAATTTCATCAGATTTGGCCCAGGTACTACGATCGCGATCGGTGTACCTCAGTGTCGGAATTGTACAAGATTTGACATGTGCCTTCCTGATAAGATTCTAAACAGCTTTGTCTAAAGCAACCACACCCAAAAACATCAATAATCAAGGAAATCAGGCCACTTGGGTAAAACTAGCCTGACAGACCCAGAAAGTGCAAAATCTTGGCTTTTAGTGATCCAATTGCAAAAAGACTTTGGGGATAGCCTTAAAACATCAGTGTCTACAATCATGCCAAATTTGGTCTGGTTTGGGCTCAGAAGTACGATCGCGATCGGTGTACCTAAGTGCCAGATTTTGACCAGATTTCATATGTGGGATCCCCAGGTGTATACAAACATAAAAGTCTAAAGGACCTAGAGCCAGAAACCTCAAAATACCTGTCAAACCATTTGAATACAGATCCAAGTCAAAAATTTCTAAACCGGCTTACAAATTGACTTTTAGTAGACCAAAACACATCAAAACTGGGAAGGAACCATACATAGGGATAGCCTGTACACAGGAGAACCCCAGGTATCTCTCAAATCCCAAATCAAACATCAAAATCAATTCAAACTGATAAATTTGGGAGAACATGCACTTCCAACCAAGAATTGGTAAAAACTTGACTTTTTTGAGTCCAAATACAAAAGTGTCTGGCAGGTAGTCTTAAAATAGCCTAGTGAACAAGCTGGTGAAGTTTCATCTGATTTGGGCTCAGAAGTACGATCGCGATCTGTGTACCTCTGGCCCAGATCTAGCTCATTTTTGACTTGTTCATAGACGTAGACTATTTAAGATACCAGGAGTTGTCAAAACTCAAATTGGACATACTGTCAATAATCTGCAAGCAAAATTGTGTTGAGATCATTTTGAAGTGTTGATTCTGCTAACAGTTGGAATGATACAGTGATCTCATAGCCATCCAGTGTATTCATTTGCAGAGACCGATCAAGTAACAGTCCATGCAGTCTCGCAGGAATTGGAAGATCTTTCCATCTCCAGGTAAGAGGTTTGGATTCAGTCAGTAAATCCCACTTTCTTCATGTTTCTGAGATCGGGAAAACAAATCAATACCAAACACCTGAATTTAGCGGATCAAACAAGTGTTGTATCAACAGAGGAGAGTGTAAACCAAGGGATAGTACGACCGTTAGAGCCAATCCTTGAAGAAGGCATCTCCGATACTTCTTCAGAGAGATCTTCCGAGTATTTCACAGAACACTTGGGACAAATAAAACTAAACGGAAGAGAAAACATGGCAGCAGGACCATCAGACCCCTCAGCCACACTAAAGCTATTGTTCATCAAGTATCAATATGACAACAAGCAAGGTGCCAAGATATACAAAGATGGTATGGACCGCTACTGTGTGAAAATAGAAGATAGACCAAGTGAGTTCAGGGACTTAGTGCCTGTGAGCTATAGCAGTGATAGGTACCTAGATGACGAGGGTATCATGTACTTGGTAGTCCTGAATCCTAACATTGTAGACAAGTGGGGATTGATGGGTACAAAAGCCAAAATGGACGAGGAACATGAGGAAAAGGCACCATTAACAATGATCTTACCTAATGTGAGAAAACGGAACGTTGAGAATCAACACGGATAATGTCTACTTGGGGTTATACAAGTATAATAATGGAGAGCAAGATCTCTATTACAGATGTGAGGATCCCTACGTCAGGGAGATGACGGAGCGGAAAAGACTTTATGTCTTCACCTACATAGAGGGAGCGGAAATGAAAATTGCAGCATACGACAAGTATGGAAGACGATATGCAGCAATCGATAAAAAAGAGTTGGAAGGATATACGTACTTGGGGGACCACTTCATCAGTATTATGTCACTCCAAGTCCACTAAGACCAACACCTACAACTGTCATGCCGGAACCGTTGACCACAGGTGGAGGGAGGACTCATGTAGCTGATTCTTTCAGTCGACCTCATTACTCGATGCCAAGCCCCATGTGAACGTTACATTCCAGAGAATCAATGGCTATGAATCGAGGTAGTGTAGTTCCTATCTCTACACATACGGCTGTAGGTCCGACATTTGCAGCCACCCCATCACATTTGCGTCCTAGTAGTAGATTTGGGGTGGGGGAGCCAACGAGAGCAACCTACAACCTCCATGATGCACGAGAATGATTAAGTCGAGACACGGGAGCAATGGGATTGACCACAGACCATAGACGGATCAGGCCATCCCAAGTAGAGAAGTGCATGCCGAAGAAGTATAGTGGATCGGGGGATCCATATGCTTATGTATCGCTCTTCAAGCAAGTCTTAAGAGTAGAACAGATCATTGATTTCCATACTCAATACGAGAGATTGGAGCTGACCTTGGAAGGGACGGCCTTGACATGGTTTCAATCTTTAAACCTTGAAACTTGTCCGAATATTGAACATGTATTACGCGAGTTCGCGGAAGAATTCTCAAAACGGGGTATAAAGCATAATACTGTATCGCAGATATACGCTTTTAAACAAAGGGAGAATGAAAAAGTGAAGGAAGCAACCTTGAGATTGAAGCAATACATTGAGAGGTGCCCGAGGAGGGAACTACCGTAGGACAAGAGATTGTCTATGCTCTTCATTGAAGGACTTAGGAATGAAACTTTGAAGAAGGACCTTAACTTGAAAGCCTGTAGCACGTTTCAACAGGTTACAAGGGAAGCGTTATATCTTGTCGATAACTGCAAGGCATATGGGGAAGTGTCAGAGGATACTGATTCAGTAACCAATGGCTCTTCATCGATTAAAAGCGAACCCTCTACCAAGAAATATGCTCAGGCGTCCATGATGCCGATGGCCGGCTGATCAATTGATAGAGGAGGTAATGAAGAGAATGCAACAACATATGAGATCCAATCTGGTGATGAGACAGTCTCAGATGAGGAAGTGTGACATATGTGGGGGGGATCATCCGGCGCCGTGGTGCCCACAACAGACGAAAGCACCAATTGCAAATGGACGAGTCCTGAAATGGTGCGCCATAGAACAAAAATGGACAAATCATAGCACGGAAGAGTGTTTTTATAACAAAAACTATGTGAGGGAAAGACTGTATGGGCCTCCAGCAGGACCATCCCAACCACCTTCTCCAAGATATCAAGTTGGACCAAATATGAATTTGGTAGCAGGAGCAGATAGACCTCAACCTGTGTTGGGTCAACAACCTCCATTACCAAAAATAGAGCCATGATTAGGTATGCTCAACCTTGTGAAGCATCATCAGAAACAAATAGTACACTTCAAGTTTCTTATTACGAGGAACCGAATGAGCCTTACACAACAAAACCTGAATCACAAATATACGCAGACGAAGCCTATCAACCGTGGGGAAATAGCGAGGGTATGGCACCACCCTCATATGTAGCACAACCTTCAAGAGATCAATATTTGGTAGACGAAAGAACGTTAATGTTCATTGTGCGAACCAGAATTACAAACCAAGAGGATATCCTAATAGAGTAGGACAACCTATGGGACCACCTCCTCAAAATTAAACACCGATTGGACAGTGCTATAGCTATGGAAGTACAAATCATTGGGAGCGTAACTGTCCTTTCAAAGGCGAAAGAGTGAAAATTTTTGGGTTTTGTGACGGATATGGTGTGAATCACATATTGCCAGATTGCCCAAAGAATCCAGACAACAAGGAAAAAGCGACTATGAATATTGTGGGGGTGATACCAAGTGCAAGCAGCGGATCAGAAACCGATCCCATGATCGAAATCAATTCGATAACCAGAGCCCAAGCCAAGGACTTAAGGAGAAACGAGCCTTTTGAGGAAAAGGTCGAGTTGCCGATACCCACAGAAAATGAGAGTTTATTCGAATCTTGGAAGGCAAAACGAGACAGGATGAAAACAAGAAGGTTGAACGGTCAAATTGCCATGCAAAACGAATTGCATGAAACGAAGGAGCAACTCAAACAAGAGAGAGAGAGTAAAACTGCTGAGATTAACAACAAGCCGAGGAAAGCGTCCTCAGGAGGATCAGACTTGGTTGACAAAGTGCTAGAGTCGTTAGATGCTCTATTACAAGCGTACGAAGCAAGGCTAAAAACAAACCAAACTTTAGAGAAAATATGGTTAACTTATCCTCAACCAGAAGTGGAAACGAAGCGTTTGGAAATGTGTAAACACCTCATTGAGACAGCCCAGGCGTTGATGGAACCTAAGGTGGTTAGAATCCCAGAACAAGAAGTGTTGATTCACAAAGAGCGAGAAAAATTAAAAATCAATGAGCCAAAACAAGTAAACGAACCCAGGCCTGAAACGATATTGTCACTTGATCATCGGGTGGTGCCGAACACGACTGATGACGCTAAGTCAATGACGATAATGCCAATTCCAGAAGTTGAAGAACAATGGCCACAACACTTATGGGAAACCATTAGAAACAGAAATAACGGAAGCGCAACATTACAGTCTGCTCCAATTCCTGAGATTAACCTGGATAATAGATTTTATCTAGCCGATATACAATCGATGTATGGGGATGCGGGAACGGAGATTTCGGTGGAAAGCAAAGCCCAATCCTTGAAAACCCTGCCTTCATTTATAGGTGAACATGAGGCACAATCTGAGATAAAGTTAGTTCCATCCCAGATGAGAACTATTTCACATATGGTTGACTCAAAAAGTCTTCAAGAGATGCTGTCGACACCTATAACATGCACAATCATGCTGTTCGAACTCTTGAGAGTCCGACCACACTTATGGGAAGACATGGAGAAACATTTGAAGCACAACAGAGTAAAGATTCCTCTTTGGACAAACCCTACGGGAGAAGAAAACAAACGAGAAGGTCAACCCAAAGCCCAACCAGTGCCCATAAACAAGGTCGGAGATTACTGTGAAGGCGAGGAGGGTAACACAACGTTACCTGTTGAATATCAGGATATAAAAACGATAGCTATCCTATCCAGTGGAGCGGGAGTGGCGATTGCTACAAAGCAAATCTGGGAGAAATGGGGCCGTCCACATCTTAGGAAAACGAGAATGAAACTGCAACTCGCAAATGGGTATGTAGAGAGACCATTGGGAATCCTGGACCAAATAGTTGTAACTTCGTGTGGAATTAACTATGAGCACACCTTTGCTGTGGTGGATTTCGGGAAAACGAACAACTTTGCCATTATTTTGGGACGACCATTTATGCGTCAACTCAAAATGATACAAGATTGGGGATACGACCAAATCTACCTAAGACACGAAGAGCTAATAACGAAAATCAACATGAAGGATCACAGCTATAGAGACGTTGCAAAAACACCAGTGAAAGAATTTAATTCAGCCACTGTAAATGAAAAAGAAATACCTACATGGATGCAAACGAAAGTGCATGTCTAGATGTGTGGAGCATCTAATTGTGGAGACATAATAAAAGAGGAATGCATTTTGGAAAGATCCGTAGAAGACGAGGCTTATTTCTCAGAACCTTTTCTGGAATATTTATTTGAGCCATTCGGGTGGACTCACATATTGTCGACCTTGGACATATGTGTTAACGAATGCACATCTACAAAATTTTGTGACGAAGAAGGAAACGACCTAGTAACGTTGCAAATGGCTAGCGTCAATCTTGAGTCAGGATCGGAGAGCGAGGACCAAGAAGAACCACCACGTGAGACCGAGTGTAAAAGAATAATTGATGAGATATCTATAGTGAACGATAGGAATCGAATAGAGGAGAAATTCACGGATTCACTAAGCTGCGACCTTCCATCACTGGATGATGAAATCCAACTGATAGAGGCTGATGATGAAAGATCAAGTGCATCAGAGACGAATAGGAAATACAGGTTGAGGCAAGACAGGTTTTACGAGTTTCCTAACCAAAAACCTAGTCGACAGGAGCGGTATAAATCCAAGAGAACGAGAAAATCAAGGGCGAATAAGCATAATCCGATGCCTCTTGTCAATGACAGAATGGGATATCTAAAGCTTGTCAAAGCTGATGATTGTGTCAAAGACGAGGTCACTGGCCAGTTTATCAAAATTGAACATTGGAAAAACAACAAGAAGAACATACACGAAAAGAAAACAACTAAGTCGCAAACAGGGGGGAAAACAGGGTCTGGAATGACCAAAACAGAGAGGAAAACGGAGTACAATAAGCTCAAGCAAACCCTCAGAGACATATGGACAACTGACTTTGAAACAAATGAGGATATGAATTCTGACAAGATGGATGCACCGTCCCATTATAAGAAGTATACCATACAAGATAGGAAAATCATAGTGCAACAACCTATGAGGGAATTAAAGGAACCGGGTACATCATACGACGATCCTCAAAAAGCTAAACGAATAGATCTAGCGGAGCTAGGAGAAGATCCAAAACCTGCATATATTGCCACGGATCTTACTGAAGAAGAGGAAAAGATTTTGGTAGCTACTCTTAAACAGTACAGAGATGTGTTTGCATGGTCATACAAAGATCTTAAGTTGGTGGATCCAAGTATCTGTCGACACACAATACCCCTTAAGAATGACGCTAAACCCATCAGAAAATGTCCCTATACTTACAATGAAACGTTTTGCGAAAAAGATCAAGGAGGAGATAGATAAACTTAAGGAGGCAGAGTTTATTTATGAAATTGAGCACACCGATTGGGTTTCACCGATTGTGGTGGCTTCGAAGAAAAATGGAAAGTTAAGAGTGTGCGTCAATCTCAAGAAAGTAAACGCTGCTACAATTCGGAACAACTATCCCCTACCCATTACTGATCATGTAATAGAAAGGGTGGCAGGAAAAGAGGCTTATAGTTTCTTAGATGGCTTTTCGGGTTACAACCAACTCGCAATAAAGCCAGAGGATCAACACAAAACGGCTTTTGCAATTGAATGGGGTATTTTTGCATTCCTTGTAATGGTTTTTGGCTTAACAAATGCACCAGCCACATTTCAGAGGCTGATGGGTCATGCTTTTAAAGAATATCTAAGACAGTTCTTAGAAATTTACATGGATGACCTGTGCGTTCACTCTCTTGTAAGATTAGAGCACATAGAGCACTTGACCAAGGTGTTCGAAAAATGCAGACTATATCGGATTTTCCTGAATCCAGAGAAATGCGTCTTCATGGTAAGACATGGAAAAATATTGGGACATATAGTGTCCAAAAACGGTATTTCGACAGACATGGACAAGATCAGCGTCATTGTTGATCTACCACGACCAGTAAAGGTGAAAGAGGTACAGGCATTTATGGGCCATTGTGGATATTATCACAGATTTATCTACTCATACGCTATAATTGCAAAATCACTTTATGCGCTGATAACTAAATTTGAGTGGATGGATGAGTGCGCGAAAGCTTTTCAAACATTGAAGAAGAGATTAATTTCCGCTTCAATTTTGAAGGCTCCGGATTGGGAAAAGATATTTCACATCCACGTAGATGCATCAACGTATGCCATAGGATGCATACTTGCACAACCTAGAGAGAACAACATGGATTTTTCAATAAGTTACTCTAGTAGACAACTGAACAATGCAGAGAAGAATTACACAACAACAACTGAGAGGGAGGGATTGGGTATGGTCTATGCGGTGAAAAAGTTTAGTCCCTGAGGGAATGAGTAGATCACGAATCAAAACGATCATGAAAGAGGCAGAAAACTATATATTGATTGAGGACACTCTTTACAAGAGGGGAAAAGAAAATCAATTGAGAATGTGCGCAACTGAAGAGGAATACATTCCTATCTTAGAGCAAGCACACGGTGGACAAGCTGGTGGATATTTCTCAGCTGACAAAACAGCCAAAGCAATTCTTATTGCAGGCATATGGTGGCCTACACTATTCATGGACGCTGAAGAGTTTGTGAAACGATGTGACGATTGCCAGAAAACAAAAATTCCTAGAGCACGAGATGATATGCCCTTAGGCCAATGATCAGGGCAAGAGCATTTGCGAAATGGGGAATAGATTTTGTAGGACCGATAGCACCTCCGGCATATAAAACGCACACTTAATACATTATTGTGGAAACAGGTTATCTAACAAAATGGGTGGAAGCTAAAGCAACAACAAAAAATGATGCAAAAACGACAGCACAGTTTTTGTATCAGAACATTTTCACCAGATATGGATTACCAATTGAGCTAGTGAGCGATAGAGGAACTCACTTCATCAATGAGGTGATCGAATTCCTATTAATGAATTCATGGTAATTCACTTCATCAATGAGGTGATCGAATTCCTATTGGATGAATTCATGGTAATTCACAGGAAATCCGCTCCTTATCACCCACAAGCGAACGGCCAAGCCGAAAGTATGAATAAGATTTTGGTGACAATTCTCACCAAAGTTGTTGAAGAATCGAGAGCTGACTGGGAAGCTGCATTCAGCCTTATAGGCATATAGAGTAGCTTACAAAACGTCAACTCGGAACGACTCCGTTCAACATGGTTTATGAAATTCAAGCGATTTTGTCACTTGAATTCCTTATCCCCACACTTCGAGTCGCTAAACAGTTAGAATGGACGGGCCATGAATTATCCAATCAGGTAGATGTCCTGGAAAAAGTGGATGAAACTAGATTAAGAGCCGTTGCATCAATCTACGCACAAAAACAAAACATGAAATCATTCTTTGATCAACATGTTATCAGCAAGGAATTTGCTACTGGGGATTACGTCTTAATGTATACCCTGAAACAACATTCTCGGAAACTCAAAAAGCGAGGAAATGGGCCCTATGTGATTCATAACATATCATCTAGCGGTGCCATTAAACTTGCGACATTAGAGGGAGAGGAAATGCCTAACTGGATTAGTGGTTGCAGACTAAATAAATACAACATACCACTCACCATAGAGATGCTTGCCAAAATATACGCTGCGAAGGAGCGCAAGAACAAAGCAAAGGAAACAAAATCTCAAGCGTAGGAGGAGGCCAAAGTCAGGATTTTAAAACAAAAACAAACCTTACAACAACAAAGACTTCCTCAACTAGCAGATACGGCTCAAATTCCTTTGTCTATAATTCAAACTGATGAGCAATGGGAAACAGGAATCGATGTTCGCATCAATGTCAAACTCCCGCATGGCAGATATCAACGAGCATTGATTGACACAAGAGCAAGAGTCAATGCGGTCAACTTCTCCACTTACAAGATGCTTATAGATGAACCCCTCGTGCAATCCACACGTGATCTACAAGCAGCAAACGGTGCAACAATGCCAACATTGGGGATAGTAAACTTACCAATCAATCTTTATGGAAATAGTTGTCCTCATCAATTTTTCGTAATGAAAGACGGATAAATCAGAGAATCAATATGCTTGGGAGTTCCATGGATGAGAACGTACAAAGCCCTTGGTCAGAACATACGTTAAGGTACACACACGACTCTAACGTGTACATGACTCCATTCGCCAAAACAGATCACTCGTGGCCGAGCATACCCATCGACAAAAAGCAACCGGCTAATCAGCCAAATACACCACAAAAGGTTATTCATAAAGTATGGATAAAGAAAAGATTGCTCACCAACAAACCGAGCAAGATATGGCTACCTAAGGACAAACTCCAGACGGCAGCAACATCATCGCAAAGACCTTCAGAAGTTACTCCAAAGTGGAAATGGCAACCAAAACTGGAGAAAACTAAAGATTCGGCGACATAGCTCGAAAGCAAACCCAAAACTCAAAACAAGAAGCCCGAACCTCCAAAATGGCACTGGAAACCTGTAACTAAAGCAGAATCTATAAAGATGCAACAAACCGCATACAAATGGGTTCCAAAAATAGTTGCCATCACAACACCAACAATCAAGGAAAGAGCAATTCGACTGCAAGCTCTTCTATTCCATAAACAACAACCCTCTCCATCAAAAGCCACTGAAAACTACATTCAGTCCCCGCATCTTGCATAGAATCTTGTTATCCAACCCATTGTCTCAAACATCAGAATAGGGCCACATTACACGTCCATGCATAGACACAGATTCCAAACCCCATGCACATGCACCCAACCTTTGTCAGGGACGACTCAGACAAGGAAGGGGAGAATAATTGATGAATCTAGTAACATTCAGGGCCATTAAGGGGTCCAACGTGTATATATGTACATAATGTGTGTGTTTTTTCATTATTTAGAGTTCAGTTTTGAACATATTCGATCAAAACCTGGCATTTTTAGCGTTTTTGTATCATCCGACCAACATAATAATGAGCTGTAATGACAAAATCCGGAGCATTGGGATGCTCCTAGAGAAAATATATGCTTAGGGGTGAGTATAATAATTTTGGCTAATTTTTACCAATTAATAAGTATTTTCAATTTACTTTGTTTGATTTTCGTTAATAAAAGATCAAAAATTAAAAAAATCTCGCTCACAAGAGTCGGAATCAAGTTCTGGAAGCAAATGCCAAAGTATCATGATAAGGTTATCAAGCATGGAATATATGAAGCTAATCTGAAGATGTCGAATTTCAGCCTTAATGATCATGACTACATTTCGCCAAAATCGCATCAAATGGTCATACGACGCTGGAACGACAAGCGGTTCGACCCACAGGTGGTATGCAGATAATATCGGGATCAAAGGTGAGGAAAATCAGCCCTGTGTCACAAAAATCTCGGCAAGATATAGGCCAGGTAGGCCAAACTCTATCTCATTGTTCATTTTCACTTTTTTGAGAGAGAAGGAGAGAGCTTTTTGACCTAGAGTGAGCTGCGACGTTTCTATCCTGTACGGACGGTCGGAGCCAGCATTTCACACCATATTTCACAAGTATGTTCCTTATCAAGTAAAGATCAAGTCTATTACGCATGCAAGTGTGAATCATTGCACAAACGGGCGAAGGGATCAAATCAAAGTCGAATCGGGTCAAAGAGGTCAAGGGCCTTTAGAGGTATCCAAACAAAACTTTGTTCAGGCACAGAACACATCAATGTGCTCCCCAAAAGGTCAAGAACAAAGCCATATGGTCAAATCACACTTTGGTGGTGGTACACCGATCGCGATCGATGTACCTCACTGACAAAAATTGGGACAGAACATGCAAAACACCTCCCCTCAGCCTCGCCTAGAATTTGCTGACGTCAAAATCAATTTTGGCCTCCATGGTACGATCGCGATCGGTGCCCCCAGATGCAAGTTTTGCAACTTTTGATCTGGCCCAGGCTTGGAACTCAATTAAAAGCAGTACACTCTCTTGAATTTTCAAGGAAAATGCACAAATTTTGCTCATGGAATGGGCCTAATTTGTCTAACACAACCGAAAGGGGAAAATTTGACCTACAACTACCAAAATCCGGTTAAAAATAATGATGGATGGTTTGAAAGGTACACTTGTCCGACTAAGAGTCAGAACAGTTGTAGAAAACCTCGAATGGATCTCAAGATCTCCTACAAGTACAGATATAGTCATTTCAGTTTCGAATGATCACACAAAGATAGAATTGGAACCAAGCCAATGACCAAAGACCAAAAGGTCACTTAGGGATGCTCAAACATCACATGGATATCCAAGGAATGCCTGAAAAATGCACAAATCTGGAAAACCTCCTAAGATAGGGTATAAAGTGCCTGATCAAGTCAAAATCAGATAATGGAGTAGGCTGATGGTAGCAGAACCTCATGGAAGTAGTGGGAGCTCTAAAACTAACTTCAACTAACTATAGGATCCAACCAAAATTCATCAGGAAAACCCAATATGGTTAGACTTAGTAAAATATGGTCAAACAGTGAAAAATTGCTCTAAATTGTTCATTTTAAGTCCAAATTTGGAAATAAATCATCAGTAGGCTAGGCAGGCATAGGGGTTCATGACCATCTAGTTTTCACCAAAAAAGGCCCAGAACACCGATCGTGATCGGTGTACCTGAGCATCAGATTTTGACCAAAACCTATCAGATCCCTTGTATACATTTTGTTCAAGTCACCAACCAAGTTTCAAGCCATTTGGACATCAAAAACTCATAAAAAGTCAGAGTCTAGTCCAAAACTCCCTTGTAACCTAGAATTGCGACCTGTAAACTCAAAAGTGGTTCAAATGAAACGCAGAGTGGACCAAAATAACCCTCCAACTATCAGCAACCCACTCATGTGATCAAATCTAATTTTGGCCTCTGTACTACGATCGCAATCGGTGTACCTCAGCTCCAGAATTGGCTCAGATTTTAATCAATCATAGCTCTAGTCTTCCTAGTTCCACTGGTGAAATATGGACAAGAATGGATGAAATTTGTTCAAGTTATGATCAGTTTTACCTTTTGAACTGTTTTTTACCAAAAGTCTAAATGCGATTGATTGCGAAGGGAAAATCCTGACAGCTTGTGATTCTCCTGACACAGAATGCCTCGCCAAAAGAAAGAAAGGCAGTGGACAACAGCACCATATGAAGTGGAGGAGCTTGCTACAAATGAAAAGGCTCACATCTCAGATGAAATACTTGCTCAAATCCCTGCCCACATATTCATCTCGAAGTTTAAGGATGCTGATGGTGACTTGGTAAAAACAACTATCATGCCACGAGAGATATGGAACCTCCACCGAAGGCCGGAGGTAATAGAGGCAGTGCGAGCTGTACACTTGGAGCAATTTTTCAGATTACAGCCATGGGGAGCAGATTACATGAGGGCCCACAAGCTCATGAGCTCGATACAATATGATGGGCAGGCAATGCTCATGGACAAGGATGGATCGAAGGTGAAAGTAAAGATCACGAAAGAAATCATCAACGAAGCTTTGCATTTCCTCCCAGGGAAACACGATTTGCTGGCGAAGACAAAGTCACTGGACAATGAGAAGGCGTTCGTCAAAGCAAAGGGAAACAAATACAAATACAGTGACATGATATACGGAGAGCTAGAATTGCCAATGAGATTGATCTCCGAGCATTTTAGAGTACAAAAGCCTCCTAGTACACCGAGCCAATCCTGCACATTGCCGTGGTCATGGCTCTAGCGACGGCCGAAAATAGAACCATTCACTGCGACTACGGTTCTTACATTCTGGAACACCTGATTGAAGAAAATTTGAAAAGCTCGGCAAAAAACAAAAGCTACATGAACGCAGGGCCGATGCTAACCAGAATAGCATACTAGGCTTTGGGAATGATTGAAGATTTGCCAGCTGCCAGTTCTCAAATGGCCCTGATCCAGAAAGACAAGCTGGTTGCTCATTCCGTAAGGACGACCCCTGGCGCGACATCATTGCGCTCAGGAAAGGCCACCAACAAAAGCTCTAGTCATGAAGAAAAAACGGAGACAGATGATAAAGGAAAGTCTCAAGAGTCGAAAGACAAAGGGCCATCAGAGTTTGAAGAAAGCGAAGAGGAAGACTCCACCAAGCCGCTTGAGAGAAAAAGAGGGGAGAGAAGTGCAGTATCGCAGTCGGACCTGCAAAAAGCATATGCGGAAGCTCAAAAAAGAGTCGAGAAAAGAAGAACCAATTTAAGGGCTGACAGACAGGCTAGAGCGGCTGCAACACAACAGACACAAAACAGAAGATTCGAAAGGAACAGGCAAGAAAGAATAGATAATGCAACTCGCATACGCGCGGGGAAACAAAGGTTAGAAGCAAAGCAAAAGGATGCGGAAGTGGATATCTCTTCGCAGTTCACTGAAGGAACGAAGGAGAAAGACGCAGCTGATGAAACAAACCAAGCAGAGCAGCTAAAGAAGATCCAAAGAGAAAGGAATTTGGAAGCACGAAGGGCGGCGGATCTCACTCGCCAAAGAATCATCAGGATTCTAAAGAAGAGAGAAGCGGAAGCATCTGTTTCACAACAAGGGGAAGAGACTTCCAAAAAGAGGCATGTACAAGAAGAATCAAGACCACCTCCTCCCTCGCCCAAATCACCTCCTCCTTCGCCAAAATCTCCTCCTCCTCCCCCTTCTCCATCGAACAAAAGACAGCCAACTCCTCCCCCTTCAACCCCGCAAAAGGAGTTTATACCTCCTACAGAAGCAATTGGGTACCACGAAGCCTGCCAAACGGTGGCTGGTTTTGATTACAAGCAAACTCTAAGGGAATTAGAACGGAAATTCTAGTGTCAGCACGTGGTGCTGAGTGAAAAGGGAAGGCATATATAGGAGGCCCAAAAAAAGCAGGCATTTGGGAAAGAGGAGTTAGAAAGCCTGAGGGCGCAACTAGAACGCATAATGGAGGAGAGAGACCTTGAGCGAGGCTCAGTCTCTGATAAAAGACTTGGTGGACGTCAGGATAGACTTTACCGCCAAAGAAAAGGAGTGCCAAGAAGTGACGACAAGAGTACAGAAAGCAACGAAGTAGCTTGCCTATGAGAGTGCAAGATTTCAGAGGCTTAGCAGTTCATACAATACTGTCAAAGGCACTCTGACAACTTTGATGGCGAATCAGGAACCTGCTGGGGCATTGGTCTCCACATCTGACGATGCCACAACAGTGAACACTATAGCGGCACTAAAAGCGGAGCTCGAGCAAGAAAAGCTTCAAAGACAGCTGCTCGTATAAGGCATGGTGGCCCAGACGGTGGCAAATGAGCTAAAGCTAAAAGAAATGGAACAGCAACTAGCTCAAGTAAGCGCCGAGCTACAGATTCAGAAGCAGATCGGTGACACGCTACTAAAGGAAAAAGAAGATTTGCTTTTTCAAAAACAAATCAAAGCAGACAAAGCCCAGAGTCAACCACACCTGCTGCCCGGACAACAAGTGCCATATTTGCCTGGAACATCACACCAAGGGCAACAGGAGCATGAATTTGAAGGGCCAGATCTGGATATAAGAGATGAGCTCAATGAGAGAATTCAGGACATGCCAAAGGGGCCAACAAAGGAGTACATGCTCTATGAAAAAAAGATAATGGAGTCACCTGCCTTGGCATACTTACAACCAGAAGAGCAGGTGGAAGGATTTGGCCATGAGTACCTCCTATTTCCTCTGCTATGCCATGAAGAGATTTTGTGGAAAGAAAAGATGCGGCCAGCCTTGCCACGGAACAAAGATGGGGGTTACGAAGGCATTGCACTAAGAGAGGAAGAAGCTCAGATGCTTGTCGATGACCGCCCCAAGTGGAGGCAGAAGTGGTTGGACAAAAGGCCACAGGATCTAACCAATTACCACAACGCTCCTCAACATATACAAATAGATTCTACATTCTGCCCAGTCCCTAGAAGACGCACGTGGAAAGACTTCACCACATGGAAAGGGTCAAGGCCACAAAAACTGAATTACCCAGTTTTGACAGTGCAGCAACCCCCTACGGTAGCCTACATGGTCAGCACACTGAATTCGACAGTCACATTGCTGTGGGATGTCCCTGACTTGGCATGCCAAATGTTAGTAAAGATAGCCCGGATGATCGTCACCTGCATCCAAGTGTTTAAAGACACTGAAGGCGACGATTATCCGTGGAATCTGTTCTTGGAAGGACACAGAGGCATCTGTTGGAATCCACAAGATTCAGCGCCACGACACATCTTGATGGCCATGTACTCCAGGCTAATGCACACTACTTGCAGACATTCGAAGAGGCCTTCGTCACATGATTCTTCGAAATTGACTCAAGGATTTTCCATCCTATAGCGAAGGACCTCAAGGCATGGTACGTAGCATACCAACACACATTATCTGAAAATCCTTTCAGACAGCATCAAGAAGCCCTCGAAACCGTCCTGCGAACAAGAAGTTTTTCAGCGACACTTGCTTCATTGGAGCCACATCAACGGCCAAAGCACTGAACCTACACAAGTACATGCAAGGATAAGGAAGGGGGGAGTGTTTGGCGGACGAAGCAACAAGCGGCCGTTCCAGAAGGATCATATTTTTCTGAGAAACCATTGTAAACTTCTTTTGTAAGGAAGCATCTCTAAGCTGGGAATTTGTCAAAGGATGTATGATTATTCTTATGGGAGCAATTGTATATTAGAGAGCCAGTTAGATGTTTAGGAGCTTATGGCCGCACAAGCCATTTGTAAAGACCTAATCTATAAAGGTCATTTTTGTAAGTTTGGGGGATATCTTTTTCAATGGAAAACTGAGAAGACAACGTACCTTTGAAAGATCCTTCTTGTTCAAACTTGTAATCATCGCCATTGCAGCTACGGTAATCCAAATTCAGATTTGTTTATTGCATTGTGTTCCTCTCATCTTGCTCTTCCATTCAAGTGTAATCATTCAAGATTCGGTGTAGGTTTTCAACTACGTGTTTGAGGCCTTAAATCGTTGTTTTGAGTGTCTATATGCGTGTTTTATGTTGTTTTGACCTTAGGAGGGGCTTTAGGGACCCTAAAACGACCCATTAGGATCACATGTTTGCTGTTTTTGTTGACTTTGGCACAAACAATCATGATCGTTGTACCTCTCTAGAATGCTGTGACAGTGATAGGATATGTTCTTGATAATCCCCTATAGCTTTCCTTCGAGTTTCGTGCGATTCCGATATGATTTGCATGGTAAACGGGCGTGATGACTGGAGAGCTGTGTAGGAGGACATAGGTAGATTACTTGGCGGTAATGCATTCGATTTGCTTGTAGAGTGAGTAATTGCATCTCTTTGAGTTCACTTCATTAGGAATGACACGCTAGTGAGTTTCCATGCCTCATCCGAGTCGCTTCCCTTGTATTGATAAATATGTTGATGCTTGAGAGCTATGCTATGGACGTCCATCGCGGCGACCCGCAAACACCAAGTAAGAGTCTTTGACAACATACCATCTAGCATTTCTTCATCATGCAAACTTTGGTTCTCTTGGGGGCCTACCTCTTCTAAACCTTGGCAAGATTTCTCTTTGTTATTTGGCCTAAAATTTACACCCATGACTTCAATGGATGACTCCTCCTCCGTATTGCTACCATTGCTTTCTTCTTCGGAGGTGTCATCGGTCCAATCATCCCCGTTTTCACTTTGAGAAGATTCCTCATGGAGCTCCTCTTGATGTTGCTCCTTCATGTCAAAGACAACCTTCTTGTGATTGTCATTTTTGCAAATCAACTTTCCACTTTCCCAATCCTGCAAAGTTCACATTCTCATTAGCCATTGTCTACCTAAGATAAATGGATAGCCATTTCCCTTTGTAGACATAACATAGAAATCAACAGCCTTCTTAATGTCAAAAGCTTCCATAGAAACATTCTTACAAACTCCCAAACACCTAGCCTTGCTATTATTTTCCATTTTCACTTTGATTTTAGGCGTCTCATGAATGTGCATACCTAGTCTCTGCTTAAGGTCCTCTGTCATGATGCAAATTTGTGTGCCCCCATCCACTAGACCCTTCCTAACTAGTTTTCCCTTGATATAGAAATCTAGCACATGTGTAATATCCTCATTCATTTGGGCACGTGCAACTTTAACAACAGGAACATTTTCTTTCATCTTTCTCCTAGTGCCGACTGCCTTTGCTTACTCCCTCCTAACTTGTGGACATAATGCAAGAAATAGAGGCCATGATATGCTTGGACCCTTACCTCTCATGTCCTAGTGCTGACTAGTGCTGACTGCCTTTGTTTACTCCCTCCTAACTTGTGGACATAATGCAAGAAATTGAGGCCATGATATGCTTGGACCCTTACCTCTCATGTCCTCCATAAGGTTGTAGGGATCCATACCATGTCCAAGAGGGAAGTCTTGAAGGTTGATGCGACGCCGGGTCCTCTTGGCTTCCTTGGTTTCCTTTGCTTTCTTTCCTCGTCGATGGTCGCTTTGTGATGTTACTCCTTCCTTTTCCTTACCTTTTCCCCGACCACGTTTGATGCCATTTGCTTCAATGCCACCCTCTTTGGATTGTGTGACCTACAACATTGAAATTTGGGTCAAGCAAAGGTGGTATTCCCTCTACTTGCCGTTGTGGAGGGCGAGTAGCATTTGGTCTCTACAAAAGCACCGGTTGTTGACTAGTGCCTTCACCTGCATTCATCATTGGGTAATTCAAGTTAGGTCTCCTTGGCTCCCCCCGGGGCCAAGGACAATTATACATCCCATGTCTAGACTCTCCACAATTCCAACATTGCAAGACTCTCCTAGCTAGGTCATGGCTCTTGCGCTTTTGACTTCTTTGCTTGTCCCTTTGGACCTACAACTTGTGCAAGGTGAATTGAAAGGTCGCACAAAGATTCATTTAACTTCTCGATGACTTCAGCCACCCGCTACCTTGGGAAAATCCTTAGACATTGATGTTTGTAACTTACGTTTGGGTCTAAGGCCCTCTATTGGAACCTCTACCCGTAGGCACTTGAGTTTCCTATACGTCTTGGAAGCTCTGGTTTCAGTTGCATCATAGGTAGCGGGTGCACCCGCCTCCACCTTTACCTGAAATTAGGGAAGAGACCAACTATGAACCTTTCCTTCTTTAAAAATTTTGCACCATCACCTGGGCTAGCAACATTTCGTACCCATAAGGCCCAAAGACATAGAAACTCTTGCTTATACAAGTAGTAGTCATCTAAGTCTTTTTGTTTATGAGAGACAATGTCTTGTCATAGTTTTTGAGTGTTTTGTCGATCAAAGAAGTATCCCTTGAAACGCGTCACAACTTCCGTATAATTTCCTTTAACTTCCTCAGGCAAAGAGTCAAACCAAGTGATGGCATCTTTCCTAAGGACTACCTCAAACATTTCTACACGTTCTTGATCAGTTACTATCCTCTTGATATGGAAAGACATTTTGAAATTTGCTAAGAATAAATTTGCATCCTCCCTAGGCTCTCCAAAGAACAAGGGGTAGCCACTCATTTGCCTAGTTGTGTCCATGTTGCTGGTTTTACTCAAAAATTCTTTTTTTAAAATTATTTTTCTTTTGCAAAATCAAATTTCAAAGTAGAATGAAAAGGTAAACATTAAGCTTAGATCGTAGCGAATCAATGGCAAAATGAACGGATTGACTGAGGCATTGATAGCTACTACTTGCCTAGGTTCAAACATACGATGGAAAACACGTTGAAATTGTAGGTTTGTGCAAACTATTACATGCACGTCTTGTCTAGCCAAAGGAATGAATGTACGATACAAGTCCTCTTGATTCATTAACCTAGATAAAACAAGATAAACACATGCACATCAAAAGAGACATCGTAGTCTACAATTGGGAGTATAATAGGATTTGGGGATTGTAGAATATCTCCTAATGCCTCAGCACCAAAGAGGAATACAATACGTTGTTGAAAAAAGATTTTCCTATCAATGAAAACATTTATCCTAATCCCTGCACCCAATGAAATTGATGAAATTGAATTGCATGAGAAAGATTAGGAGGTGGTGGATTGTTCATGTAAAACCGACTAGGTTTTGGAGACTTACCTTGTATATGATAACACAATCACTAGTCCTCTATGGGGGCACCAAATTGAGGTGGTCCATCGGGCAACCAAAAGAGCAGCCTCTAGACACCCTTCATGGCTCTCCTGCTGCTCAATGAAGCTAGGGCACAACACAAACACAACCAAGAAAAATACCTAGCCAAACCCAACTTAAAAAGGGCACCACCTAGTTATGGATGCGAACTAGGACGCAAGAGAGTGTCCTCAGACTTAAGGGAGATACGTAAAACACACACAAACAAGCAACAATTTTCTATAGAAGGAGTAGAGAAGGAGCCATTGAGAGAACGGAGAGAGATGGAGAGTGAGGTTGCTCAAACAATTGTCTTGCAATCAGAGAGGTGAAAGAACACCTTGCTACACTGTCAAAGAGCCTGCATGGAGACTACACCAGCACGTGCTCAACACTTTGCCAACACACACATCGTCTTAGGTTGTGGGAGACCTCTCACCACTCAAACCTCTTACAATGAACTAGTATTAGGCAATAAAAAGCACCCAAAACATTTAACCTCACAAGATCACAACTAAGAAATTGCGGCATACACATCACCTCAAATTTTTGACTGGCATTGCACAAGTGGATGGAATATGAATTGGAGACAGAATCACGCCTTTGGAGCACGAAGACCTCAAATTTATTGATGACTGTAAGGATAGGTACAATGGTGGCTTGAGATGTGAAACTCTCACACTCTCTCACATTAGGAGATTTCGGAGGTCTTTTGGAGGGCCTTTTGGAAGAGAGAGGAAAATAAGCTCCTCCAATGAGAGAAGAGCCTACGTTACGTAGAAAAATAGATTGATATTAACAAAAATATAAAAGGTGTCCCTCTCCTCATTTAATAATCTAGTGGTCCTTGAAGACGAGCACTCTCTTTCATTTAATGCGAGCACCTTTTTCAGAAGGTAGATGCGATGCATTTGATACGGGCTACGTCATCACTAGAACTCAAAAAGTCACAAAACTATCAAGCGGTGGAAGATTTTGAAACTTTTGATATTGTCAATGCGTTCGGAACGCACATATCTCCTAGAAATGAATGTCCAATTGCCTCGCTCAGACATCCAAAGAGGCAAAAAAATGTCAAAAAGCCCTAAAGGAACATTTTACTAACGGCGCGCAAGGGGCCATTCCAAAATTTTGTAATGCCTCCTCGCGCGCCGTTAGTAAAAAGCCCCTTTTTCCTCTTTTTAGGGAGCTTTTTGAGAGGAAAATGTCCAAAAACCTCTTAAAAGGGGCTTTCTGGAAAGATAAGTGTCCAAAAATCACTAAAAGGAGCTTTGTACTAACGATGCGCAGAGGGGCATTTTAGAATTTTGGAATGCCTCCTCGCGCGCCGTTAGTAAAAAGGCCCTTTTTCCTCTTTTTAGGGAGCTTTTTGAGAGGAAAATGTTCAAAAATCTCTAAAAAGGGGCTTTCTGGAAAGATAAGTGTCCAAAAATCACTAAAAGGAGCTTTGTACTAACGGCGCGCAGAGGGGCATTCTAGAATTTAGAAATGCCTCCTCGCGCGCCTTAAGTAAAAAGCCCATTTTTTGGGGTTTTTTGACATTTTTTGCCTCTCCGGTTGTCGGAATGAGGCAAGTAGACATTCGTTTTTAGGGTATTTTGGCGTTTCGGACGCATTGGTGGTGTCAAAAGCCTCAAAATCTATAACTATTTGACAGTTTGTGACTTTTCAACTTTTAGTGATGACGTAAGTTGCATTGAATGCGCCGCACCTGCCTCCTGAAAAAGACGCTCGCATTAAATAAAAAAGTGACCGTTTTCAAGGACGATTGGGAATATAAATCTACTTTTTAGAGTGTCTGGTTGTCCTTTTGGACGTACTCACAAGGTGCAAGTGCATTTTATAAAAAGTTTCTAGAGAGAGAAATACAATTTCTTACAAGGCCCTCCAAATGACCTACGAAATTTTCTAATGCTTAAAAATTGTAGCCTCAATACTATAGCGCAATAAAAAGTGAATATCACACTATAGTGTCTACAACCAAGTCTCTCCTCACGCCTCTAGTGCTAGAATTCTATCTATGTGTGTTTACAATAAAGGGAAGGGGACTATTTATAGGTTGGAGATCCCTTATTTGCATTATGGCTAATTTGAATTAGACACTAAGAAATTGAGTTTAGCATTTTTTGCATTTTCAAAATGGAGTGGGCCTTTCTTATCTCCTTGAGTCACATGCATGTGGGCTCAAGAGAGAGAGCATTATTAATGATGGTGAATATATGAAAAAGGATAGGAAAAAACTGAGGGATAAAGAGAGTTCTACCACTACTTATCCTTACTTCCTTGAGGTGAGGTGCTTTTGTCACTAGGGTTAGTGTTAGTAGGTTAGTGATTATGATTACAATGAGGTGCACACAAGGTGCATGACAATGGTAAAATGCCTTAAGAAGGTATTGAAAATTAGAGCGATAGATGGAATAGGAGAGGAAGTTCTACTAGTGACATAGGTTGATGAAGCGTCAATGTGAGAGAGTCGCGATTGATGGTGACATTGCGTCGATATGAAAACTTCAAGGTCCTCTTGCTGAAAATCCTTCATTTGCAGAGATAAATCATATCTAGCTTGCTGTAATTTTTGTAATTTTCATGATGGTGAAGAGGGAATGTGAATATGGGAGTAGGTGTAGAGATATATGAGAGTATGTGTGTGTATCACGGAAGCTATGGTGAAGAGAGGGAATGACGATGGTGAAGAAGGTGATAAGAGTCATGGAATGTGCAGGTTTGGGTGTGGGAAGGAGAGGGAGGAGTGTGTATGAGTGAGTAGGTGTGTGGAAGGGTGAGAGAAAATAGGAAGACTTTTGGGTGTATGAGGTGGTAGTTTTGAAGTCGGCCATAAAATTTATGTAAAATCACCCTTGACTCCAACAATTCTGAACAAATTATGAAAAAGACTTCAGCTTACGAGCTACATTTTTCCCTTTGGACATATCCTCAGATTTGGAGCAGAAGAGGGTGCCAAAATTCGAGCAAAAAACTAACCCTGCAGCACCTCATAAGGCTTGAAGTGGGCCACTAATTGATTCTTTTTCCTTTGTAGCTTCCAAGTGAGGCCCCCATACATCAACCATGACCTAATAGGAGGTTGCACACATGTATGTTATAGGATAAGTATCAAATATAATATATATTTGTGGGTCAAGAAGATAGGTTAGGTAGTCATGGATCTTATGAAGAAATGGACACATGGGATGCATGGTGGCAACTAAAAATATATATGTGAAAAAATAAAAGGAGAAAAATCATGAGGGAAGGGACCCTTAATTATTCTCTAGTTTGAGTGACTTATGGAATTTATTTGAAGATGAAACCTATGTACTTGTGAATATTTATCTAGGAGGAATGGAAAAATATGACAGAGCCGATAAGGTGATTGGTGAATTTTTACGGTGAAGTCACACAAAGTTTTTTCAAGGCTTGTGTGAGTAGAGCTTAAGGGATAGAATGATAGTAAAACATGTATAAGGAATGACACGCAATGGAAGCTAGCATACTTAGTCTTGATAACGCACACCTAGGAATATATATTTACATAAATATAGAAAATTTTAAAAAAACCCTTTATACTTAGGTCCTTTATTTGATGGATAATATTTACATGTAAAGAGGACTGTAATATTATAAATTCATTTTTTTGTCTCCTAGTCATATGACTCGCTCAATGATTTAATAAAAAAATGTGATAAAAACCCTAATCGCACACACGCTATTTACAATAAAAAAGCGAGCCTAGTCATTGTGCTAGGGTGTTTTTGTGGGGTAAAGTGGCTTCTTAGAAGATTTTATGAGAGCCGTAAAAACGGCTATCACTGCTAACATTTCCCCCCTCCTCGCATGTGTCGTCCCTTGACACAACTTTATGGGCTGAAGTAGTCTTCAGGTTGACGGGCTGGCAAGGCGATTTTTACGCGCATTTAGTGCCTATTGGTATCTGATTTTTCTCTCTTTATCTGACACTTGCAAGAACTACGTAGTGACTCTATTTTTCAGCTCCACTGCCGAGTAGCCTACAAATCGTGATGTCAGGTTGGTGATCACTGGCCCAAATATTTTCATTCACTAAGTAAAGAACCCTGTGTAGAACGCTTCCTCAAATGCCAGCATATTGTGAGAAGGTAAAAAAATACATCTGGCGTAGAATCCATAAGATCACTTCTTTGGAAGGTTTGAGATCATTGTGACAAACCTTTGTTACCCTTGACGAATGAAATCCACGGGGTTCCGGCTTGCTCTGGCTCATGGAATACTTTGATGCAGGTGAGCAGCATTCGACAAATTTTGTATAACATTGCACATGATGGATCTGGTAGAATTTTGAAGGACATGGCACCCGTTAGGGTTTTCACCATGTACTCTTCTGCCGGTGGTCCCTTTGCTGGAGTAGGCAATCTTGGGTGTTGCAGCCAAGTTGGCCGCTTCTTTGTTAGTGTCTCATGTGCTATCCAGGTCCTTACTCTTGGTACAAGACAGAAAGTAGGATCCTTTTGTAGGGCCGTAGGTGCTCTTGTGAACATAATCAAATACCTTTGGATTCTTGTTCAGCCAACTCAGCATCCACTTTGGGTGGTCTTGATCTACGCCCTCGCTTTGCATGTCTGTGTAAAGCCTTTCTTTGACTTGTAGTAACTCCACCTTAATCAGAGGATAGGGCAGGGATTTTTGGTGCCATTGTGCATTGATTTGATTGGGAGTGAGTTGTGTAACGTTGACAGAGTGAAGAACTCTTAGCTCCCAATCCATTGCTGCCTTCCACAGCTCATCTACCTCTTGTGTAATCTTCTCCTTCAGTGCATCTTCCTCAGCCTTTGGGAGCTGGATCATTGGCACTGTATCCGTTTAGGTTAGGTGTACTTGAAATACCTCCCCGCCACTTAGCTCGTCTGCTGCCTATGTCTCCATCTCAACAAATGAAACTAAGGGGATCTCTATCTGTGGATGCTCTGAAGTGCCTGCCTCTTCTTGTGTTTGGCCATCCCTCTCTCAATAGCTGGTTGAGCCTTTTAAGTTCAACTATTTCTTTCAGTAGCTCGTCTTCTCTTTGCACCCGCATTAAAGCCATGTCTCTACACTGAGACTGCTCCAGTTTAAGCTCCAACTCGAGATCTTTATTCTTTTTCTCTAATACTTATAGACCCCGTCTGTTTCTTTGATCAAGGCCGCTGCGGGATTTTCTCTAATGTGCCACAGAAAAATTGCTTGATCATTTATTCTTTGCTCTGAGTACTATAGGGAGGCATTTGCTACATCTAACTGTACCCGAATCTTCTGAACTGACAGGGTTGTAGTTACAAGTTTGTTTGTAACTTCTGTCAGCAGCTGTTCATCTTTTGCTTTGCATGCATCTAACAATTTCGTAAGCAAATCACCGAGCTCCTCCATCTCTTTCTGCTGTTTATCCCTTGCGAGCTGATGGTGTTGAGCTTTCGCTTTCAACTCGTGCACTTGCCGTTGTAGATCAGTGATGACGTTTAATCGGTCGTCTAACTCCCCTTGGAGTGCGTCAATCACCATCTCTAATTATGTGGCCCTTGTGCTACGGCTAAGTGCTACTAAGCAAAGTGGTTCAGTCATGTCCTGCATTTTCTTGGCATACTTATTAGCTTGCAATCACTTCGTCGTTTGATTGACAATCTTTGTTTTGTGCTAGTTGCCTTGATGTTTCTGCAGTCTCTTGTGTATCCTTTGGCTACGTCATGGTGGCTGATTGTTGTTGCCCTTGTGGCTGTGGAACACTTGTGTAAATGTAGTTGCAACTATATAATTGCGTGTTGTGTACCTTGGTGGTCTCTTTGCTAGAAAGTGAAAGTGTTGATGATATAATCTTGCTACTTTTTGCACTTGCTTTTGGATAAGATCAGCGAAGGTTGCTGCAGGGGTTTCCTTGGTGAAGGTACCTACTATCTTTCTGTCTCTAGCTCTCATGGTCATCCCTTCTGTCGGCAATTTGAGAGGTTCGGCCACTATTTCTTTCGTAATTACCACTTCTACCTTGTGCCCTTGCTGGTCAGTTAATCTGGGCTGTTCCATCTTCCTTGATTGTGGACAGGAGCTCATAAGCTTTCTAAAAATCTACACCAAATGGCTCTTGGTCGTATAACTCTCTGAGTCCAAGCCTTCTGTTAGCTTTTTTTGTCTCGGGCCTTGTTGCGACATCGTAGACCTCTTTTAGCAAAAGTTGTAGTTCTACCCAATGTCCTTCTTCACTTTTGAATCTACCTGCGAAAACCGTTGTGTTGTTCTCCTCAAGTTGTTCTTTTGACAGATAGGTTGATTTGGCTGTATTTACTGAACTAGGGTCCAGTTGGTATAGTGGTAGCTCTTGCAGCTTTTCTTTTTGGGATACCCTCTTCTTGGCCTTCTCCGCAGCTTGCATTGCTCCTATTAAGTGAATAGAGTGCCAAAGTTAGAAAATCTGGCAGATTCCGCTTTGAAATGTCCTTCAGTCTGTATTGCTGATAAATTGAGTCCAATTTGCTTCAAAGAATTTTTTTGAACATGCATAGATGCATAAAAAATGTAAAGATCAAATTCTTGAAGTTCAAGCAAAAATTTACATAAAAGTAAATAATCGTGATTATTTACAGCTGAGGCATTTTTTCAACTTTTTGCAATTTTGGCATTATAGGCTTGAAGTATATATCAAATAGATACTGTGAGTGAAGAGTGGGCTCATTTGAGTGCACAGGGTGAGAATGGTACCAAATTTAGGCTTTTTGACTCTGAAACATTAGATATAAAGGAATCTTGAGATTTTGAGCTCCAAATTTGTTCAAACTTGGTTAGTGGGCTTAGAACATCATGTGCTTTGGTCCCATGAAGTCAAAGTTGCAATTTCCCCCCATCTTGGCCAAAAAGTAAATAATCACGATTATTAACTTTTTCATCAAATTGGATATTTTTTGAAGCAACTTGGTTCTATGCATGATGTAGATTGTGTGTATGAGATTTGAGGTGATTTGGATAAAAAAATGTGACAGATAACTCAAAAATTGGTTTGAAAGGACTTCTTTGCATTTTTTGACATTTTTTCAAGTTCAATTTGGCTCATCCTTCAAAAGTGGCATGTAATAGGTGTATACAAGTGATAGGTGAGGTGATGATACCATTTTCAAGCCAAAATATTGCAAAAGTAAATAATCGTGATTATTTACAGTATCAATATTTTTTGGCAAAACTTGAAAATTTTGACCTAAACGTTTTTATACACCTAAAACAAGTCCCAAATTGAATTTGGTAAAGTTTTTTGTTGTCGGCATCACTTCGTGCTTTGTCGACTCTAAAATCACCAATTTTTGTGACTACATGGCCTGTAGAGTTGGTTAGTCACTTTTGAGGCTATAGACTTGTCCGCTGCATAGTCTTGAAGCAATTCATCCAATTTTGGCCCATTTGGATTCAATTTGACCTCGTATGTCAAATTTGACAATTTGTAGCCTTTGAATTGCTTTTCGAGGGCTTGGCTTGATTGATTTTATGAAACCAACATATACATTGTATATATAGCCTGTATATAAGCTGTCTGTGGAGTCAGAAGGCATCTGCCAAAAACCTAGCTTTTCTTGTTAAGACCCCCCTCGACCCTTGGCAAATGGTCAAATGTTGATATAGAAGTGTTCTATCATCTAGGGGCATGCTATAGTTCAAGTCTCGTCTGATTTGGTTGAGCTGACAGGCTGCTATGGTCAATTTTCGTAGATCTTCGTGCACTGCTCGGATTCTAGGGTTTTTTTCAGGGGTTTAGACTAGCTACCAGCCGTACAGAATGGATCATTGATAAGTATATAACTTACCCTCATGTCTCGTGTGAGACGGCGCTGTAAACAAGTGACTATGGACTCTAGAAAATGCACGTGAAGAAGGTCGTAAAGCTCTCTCTCCAAAGGCAACAAGTGGGAATGAGATGATTTTAGCATACCTTGGGTATCTATACTTGGACTTCCCAAACCATTTTTCCCCAAATTCCCCTATTAGTCCTAATAGGCTGTGAAATCTATGTCAGACTTAAAAATTTCTTCAATCGGATTCCTGTAGCTCATTCTGCAAGAATTTTGCAAAGTCTGGCCGCCTAATTTAGGCTTCCCGCTTCCGTCTGCCGATTTGATTGAAATTTTTTGTGTCTGTGCGCCTTGTTCTTCTAATCATCAGCGTATCTTTAATTTTTCCATCTGAGCTCATTGGCTATTTATTATTAAGTTTTGACTTTTTTACTAAAAAAATCGAAGAAAATAACAAAATATGCTAAAATAGCAAAGTAAAAATCCAATAATTAAGAAAATCCATCGAGAAACACAATTGCTTTATTGTTTTTTGTTGGATTTCTCCATTTTTAAGTCTCAATATCAAGAAAAATGATGAAAAATATCCAAAAAGGACTATTTTTTGATGATTTTCTGATAGTATATACACTATTATCACTCATCGGGAAGATATTATCAATTCAATTTCCCCTGTTGATGATTTATAAGGGCATTATTGGGTAATCTTGCAAAAAATCACACGTTAACATCAAACTTTTTCCTCTTTCTTCAAACATTGCCCTTAATTACTTAGTGCCCTTCCACCCCTCCTAGATGGCATACTCCGGGACGACTGTGTGCATGGGTTGAACAATCGTGTCTATGCATAGCCTTGGTTGGCTCTACCATGCTTTGAAGATCAATGCAATTAAAATCATTATGTTGTGCAAGAGTTGGGTCTTGAGTAATTAACTCAAGGGTTTCTGATGTTGAGGTTTTTCTGATGCTTTCTTCCAAAGAGAAAATCTTATAGCTTGTGTGCTCTTTGTTTGATTGTACCATCATGATGCTTTAGCACGCTGATTTCGTGAGCTGTTGGTATCACTAGTGACTGTTGTTGAGCTTTTAGCCGCCATTGATATCTTGGTTTGTCTTGGTCAGAATGGTGTGGTTGAGTTTTTTAAGGCTTAACTCTCCATTGTTTAATTGGTTTTACAGTTTGCAGAGAAGATAAGTGCTCCTTTTTTTTCCAAATCCATTTCATGTTAGGTTGCTTGTTTGAAGATGCTCTTCTTTGTGTTTTGAACCTTGGAACTGTCTTTGCTACTGTCGATGATGTTTTGGGCACCCCAATTTGATTTGGCTTGTCCTTAAAAGCTGTGCTTTTGGTACCCAAATTTTCCGGACTCCTTGCATGCTACTTGTAGCATTTACTTGTCGATAGGATGGAGAAGATTGATTCCTTCATGGTTTGATCTCCTGGTAACTTCTTTTCCGTTCCTCTGTGCTTGGTGCAATTGGAACAACGAGTTGTCCGCCTTTAGGTGATAGCTTGAGCTGATTGGTATTCCAATCTGGTACTGCCTTGTACGTTCGCATCCATGAGATTTCAAGAATCATTGTCTTATTCATGTGTTCATCTGGTAAGCATAAAAACTGATGAGGACATGAACATCCATGTACTATCACATTTAAGTTGACTACTCCCAATGTTGGTATTGGTCTTGTTGCATCATTTGATAGTCGCTATTCTTGCTGTCAAAGACTAATTTGTTGCTTTTTTGTACGTGGAATAACTGACTGTATTTACTCGAGCTCCTGTTCCAACCAATGCATTCATGCTATGGTTGTTGAGCTGCAATTTGATGCGAAGGTCCATTCCATCTAACCATTCATCGTTTGTTGACACTGCATCTTTCTGTAACTCCATTGTCGGTCATCTATTTCTAGGGTGTTGATGGAAATAGGTATTTGTTGATTCTTGAGAGCATCTTTCCTTTTGAGTACCCAAAGTCGAGCTTCTTCTTGGGCTTCATCAATAACCTGCTGCCGTTTTATCTTCCTTTGCTTACTGCATGCATTCTTTCTAGCAATTTGTTGGTTAGTGGAAAATTGTACTTCCTTAATCGACATCCACTAATCCAATTAGCCATTTGTTCACCATCTAGGGTGGTCAACTTAACTGCTCCACTTGGAGATACATCTTCAATGATGAACGGTCCGTTTCCCTTTTTCTTAAACTTGGGAATGTGTTGCTTAAGGGAATAGACTAAAACTAAGTCTCTTTTTTTTTGAAGATTTTTGTAATTAGATGGGAATGAAAAAACTGTTTTTGTTTCCGCTTTTGTGCATAGATGTGACTACAGCAGTTAGCCTTTGCTCATCTAGCTTTTCTAAATCTTCAAGTCTCTTTGAAAATTCAATATGTCCAGTCCACTCAAGATTCTTAGCTACCCTTAGTGTTGGCAATAGAAATTCTATTGGCAATATGGCATCCAGACCATAAACAAGGTTAAAGGGTGTAGCATTTAAAGCTATTTTGAATGAAACTTGATAAGCCCATAGAGCTGCATGGAGATTCATTTCCCAATCTTTCCTTCCTGAACTAACCACTTTAGTCAATACTAAGCTAAGAATTTATTTGTATGCTCAGCTTGTCCGTTTGCTTGTGGGTGATAGGGAGCAGATTTGTTATGGATGACCATAAATTCATTAAGCAGATACTCAATTACCTCATTGAGGAAATGAGTTCCTCTATTGTTGACTATTTCTATTGGCAGTCCATATCTTGTGAGCACATACTCATATAAGAATGTGGCAATGGTTTTGGCATCATTCTTTTGAGTTGCTTTAGCCTTGCCACACTTGGTCAAATAGTCTGTAGCTACAATGATATATTGAGCTTGGGTTCTATAAGCAGGTGGCTGTATTGGCCCAACAAAATCTATACCACATTTTGCGAAAGCTCTAGCCCCCATCATTGGTCTTAAGGGCATGCTATCTACACGGGTTCGCATTTTTGCTCGTTGACAAGCATCACACCTTTGAACATATTCTTTGGCATCTGTAAAAAGTGTTGGCCACCATATGCCTGCCATTAAGATTTCTCTTGCGGTGGTCTCACTAGAGAAGTGACCTCCAACTAATCCAGCATGAGCTTGTTCTATAATGGGAATATATTCGTCTTCATTTGTACAGAGACGCAAATGTTGATTCTTACCTCTCCGATACAATTGGTTTTTAATAAGAGCATAGTCCCTTGCTTCAGTTTCAATTGCTCTTTGACGGTGTTTACTCATATCCTAAGGAAATGTTCGACTCGATAAGTAAGTAGTTAGATAGTTACTCCACTTAGGAACAAGTGACATTTGGAACAATGTTACATGAGGTATGGGTGTTTGTTTTTGACATTGAGGTCAATCTTTCACAAAAGAATGAACATCACTCCTCATAGTTGGCAAATATACTCTAAGTCTCAAGATCCTTTGCATAGTTTGGTCTTTTGCAAAGTGAAGTCCTACTACGGTCATATGTGCTTGACTTAAGTATTGGGTTTTCTCCTCAGGATTAATGCACAACAACAATATTCCATCTCAATTTCTTTTGTATAACCTTCCAGATAGTAACTGATACATAGCCGATTGCTCAATTAATCAGATTGTAATAGGAAGTGGTATTTGTGAATCCACTTGAGCTATGGTCATCAATGATACCAAATTTTCCGACCATCGATGTATCATTTCAATAGAGAACAGATATGCATTTGGTAGATCATCGTCCACTCCTTTGGGTGGTTCTCTTGAAAAAATGATCTGCTCTTTGATGAGTGGTACCCTTTTTCACAACTACAATGAACTCAAATTCTAAAAGAATGATGAACCAACTTACTATTCTTCCCGTGTTGCATGGCTTGTTGACCAAGTACAATAAGGCTAGGTGGTCCACAAAGAATACAAATTTGTTTGCTAATAGGTAATGTCTATACTTTTTTACGGCATAGATCATTCCTAATCCTTCCCTTTCGGTGGTTGTATAATTCTTTTCCGCCATATTCAACTGTTGGCTAGCATAAGAAATAGGAATATCAATTTTCTTGTCTCCTGGTTGAGCTAGTATACATCCAATGGAAAAGTTGGAAGCATCTACACGTATGTCGAATATCTTATTCCAATCTTGTGCTTTCAATATTGGAGGTGAGATGAGAGCTTGCTTAAGCTTCATGAAGGATTCTTCACACTCATCAATCCATTCAAAGTGTGTAATCAAGCTATACATGGGTTTTGCAATTATAGCGTACATGTAAATGAGCCGTCTATAATATCCACAATGTCCCATGAAGGCTTGAACCCCCTTAACTGTTGTCGGTCTAGGGAAATCAGAAATAACATGATTTTTATCTATATTAGTAGCTATGCCATTTTTAGACACTGTATGTCCAAGGGTTTTTCCTTGTCTACCCATAAATGTGCACTTTTCAGGATTTAAGAAAATCCTATAAAGTCTACATTTTTCGAATATCTTTTTGAGGTTTTCAAAATGATCAACGTGGATTGATGAATGTACGCATAGATCATCCATATATATTTCTAAGAAATTCCAAAGCTATTGTTTAAAATAATGGCTCATCGATATTTGGAAGGTGGCAGGAGCATTAGTTAACCCAAAAGGCATAACCAGATAGGCAAAAATACCCCATTCAGTTGCAAAGGCAGTTTTATGCTAATCCTTGGGATCAACCAAAAGTTGATTGTATCCCAAAAAGCCATCTAAAAAGCTGTAAGCTTCTTCACCTGAAATCGTTCTAACACATGCTCAGTTATTGGAAGAGGAAAGTTGTCTCTAATGGTAGCTGCATTCACTTTCTTAAGATTGACACACACCCATAGTTTCCCATTTTTCTTGGGCACTACCACAATTGGAGACACCCAATGCGTGTGTTCTATTTCATAAATGAATTTGGCCTCCTTTATCTTTTCAATATCTTCTTTGATCTTTTTGGAAAATGTTTCATTTTATGTGTATGGCCTTTGTCTTCTTGGTTTTGCATCATCTCTCGTGGGTATGGTATGTTGATAGATTTCTAGATCAACACCCTTGAGATCCTTATAAGACAAAGCAAAGATATCTTGGTATTCTTTTAGGAAGCTTAACAAAATCTCTTCTTCTTCTTCTGTCAGGTCATTTGTAATGTAGGTAGGTCTAGGCTCTTCTCCTAGTTTGGCCGGATCTATCTTTTTTGCATTTTCATGTTTTCGTAGTTCCCTGATAGGTTGTTCAACTATGATTTTTCGATCTTTTGAGAGTATATTTCTTGTAATGATATGGAACGCTCATTACATCTGTACCATCCTCTTATGTTGTTTCCATTTCAGTCGTATATATCTCCTTAAGAGCTTTTTTCAACTCTTGATATTTCTTTTTTGTTCAACCCGTGTCATGGTTGAACCCTTGTACTGGTTTTTATTTTTTGCTTGAGTTTCCTTTCTCATTTTTCTTGATGTTTTTTTCATTTCATGTTGTTCGTTTAAAGGATATCTACCAATGATTTTGTCCTTGACACAATCATGTGCATCTATCTGCATCAGGAACTGTGTTCTACTGGAGACTGATGGCATAAGTCTAGCTTTCATGTTTCTGGTGTCTCTTTTTTGTCTATACCATTTTTTTCTTCTCGGTTTCTGGTTTAGAAAGTCAAAAAAAATTTCCTCCCCTCCTTTCATGAGCAGTTTAGCTCTCACATGTTCTTTTTCCGGCCCCGAATCATCTCAGGTAGCTGAATGTTCTTCTAACTCATCTGTTACATCATAGTAGAGGTATGAAAAGACTTGTTGAGCTTTCATCAAGTCTTTGGGTTCATGAGTTTTTGTCTTCAATGTGAAGGGTTAAAATCATTTGTATGGGAATTATGTCATAGCTATCCTCATTGCAAAGTTGAGTAGGCATAGACGTATTTGCACATACATCCATTGTTGCTAAAGTTTGAGTCCACTCAAATGGCTCAAAAAAAATGCTCTGGAAAGGGTTCAGGTATATAGGCTTCATCTGTGCAATCCCTTTCTAAGATACATTCTTCTTGCTTTAAGCTCCCATTTTCTGAAGCTCCGCACATCCAAATAGGAGTGTCTTTGTTCAACCAAGATGGAAGCTTAGTTTCAGCCGAAGGGACTGAATCAAATTCTTGTATGGGTATTTTCATGACATCTCTATATGTGTAATCTTTTAGATTAACTCTTGTTATTGATCCCACTTATTTCAAGTACAGGTAATTGTTTCTCCAATCTTGGATGAGTTGTACTTGACATATGAAAGGTCTTCCCAAGATGATTTCGTAATTGAGTTTCTTCCCAAAGTCTACTATGGCAAAAGTGTGTTGATATTCAATCCACATGAATTAACTATCACTTTTTCAAGCAGTCCTAAGGGTCTTTCAATATGTCCACCAACCAATTGCAATTTCATTCAAGTTTGTCTAATGGCTGGTTGTCCCCAGGATTCCCAAACTGCTTTCGTGGCCATGGCTATGCCTGCCCCACTATCCAGTATTGCCATGGTTTCTATATCATTATACCTCACTGGAAGGGTTGTGTTTCTCCGACTTTGTTCATTGGAATAGATCGAATCTCTTTGTTGTCCATTTCGTGTTTCAATTTTTTCAATTTTTTTGCGATTAGTCCTATTATTCCCACCTTCTCTAGAGTTTTTTGTAGATCATTCCATAAATATGGCTTAATTTTCAACAGTTCTTCTAAAATAACAGTGCATTGGATGGGTGTAGACATAATTGAATGATGTTGTCTACTTCTAGGGTCTGTTCCGCTCTCTTTACTTGAGTGGTTTTACACACCATGGATTCAACCACACCATGGATTCATCTTTGTTATCTCCCAAGTAAGAGGGTAGTGTTTTCAAGGTCAATGGTTTAGACCTTCTTGAAGCTTCAAATCCGCAGTCCCCATACAAGGATTGTACATCCATGTCCATATCAGGAGGTAGGTTGTCTAACCAAACTTCCTCTACAGGAGCTGACTTTAGAGTTCGGCTCCCATCATTAACTCTCTAACTTTTTTCCATAAGTGTCTTGGCCAGTCTTCTTCTATGAATGGAATTCCGTCTAAGGCATCTTCGCTGTACAGCACTATAAGTCCTAGATCTTTTGTTTCAAGGTGGGGTTCTACCACCACATTGAATTTTTCTTTATTAGTTCCGACCACGAGCTCCGCAGGTTTTGCCATGCCCTCAAGCTTGGGTTTTTGTTTTTCCAGCATCTCTTGGGTGATTCTTACCAAATTTTGATAAGCTTCAAGATTAGTTGTATCCATGTCTGGAGAAGGATAGTTTTCCATTTGTTTTCCATGTTTGGCCTGCTTTAACCCGGTCACTACCACAAACAACCACCATTACCCCACCGAAAGAATCACAAGAGACTGCTAAAACATCTAGGCAGCTCACAAGAACTAAAGACTATCAGACCAATGATGATGTAATTCTCCAAGTTAATCAATATGCAAAGCAGATGCAAGAGATGACAGAAAAAATACGATCAGCAGAGCTAAGGCTAGAGAGTTGAAAATGGTGATAGATGCTCTTCAAGGAGAGCTAGAAGATAGATTAAATGTCATCACCGATCTGCAGAAACAAGTCCAAGAGTTGAAAGCTGAAGCTAAACAACACCAGCTAGTCAGAGAAAAGCATCAAAAGAAAATGGAAGAGCTAGGCAAACTTATCAGATGTCTGCAAGACCAAAGACAAACAACTGATAGAGGTTACAAACGAACTCTTAACTACAACTCTATCAGTTCAAAAGATCCAAGTACAGTTAAACATAGCAAACACTTCACTAAAATACTCAGAGCAGAGGATCAACAATCAGGAAACCTTCTTGCGAGACAGATAAGAGAAAATCCCGTAGTTGCCTCGATCAAAGGTACACACGAAGTGTATAAATCAATGGAGAAAAAGAATAAAGATCAGTGAGCTAGAGCTAAAGCTAGAGCAGTCAAAACGCAGAGACCTTGCATTAATGTGAGTACGAAGAGAAGAAGAACTGCTCAAGGAGATAGTAGAGATGAAGAGACTTAACCAGCTACTGCAAGATGGACAATAAGAGATGCAGGACGAAGCAGGTACATTAGAACAACCTCACATTGATATTCCCTCAATCTCTTTCACTGAGATGGAAACACAGCCGGCAAAAGGGCTTGGGGGAGAAGAAGAGTTTCAAGTACCATTAATAGATGTCGATGAGGTGCCGATGGTCCAGCTATCAAAAGCCAAAGAAGATGCACTTAAGGAGAAGGTTGCTCAAGAGACGGATGAGCAGTGGAAGGCAACGATGGATTGGGAGTTGAGAGTTCTTCATTCTGTCAATGTTACTCAACTTACTCCCAACCAAATTAATTCACAAGGGCATCAACAGTCACTGCCATATCCCTTGATCAAGGTCGAGCTGCTACTACAGGTCAAGGAACGACTATATAAAGACATGCAAGCAGAAGGCGCAGATGTTACTCAACTTACTCCCAACCAAATTAATTCACAATGGCATCAACAATCACTGCCATATCCGTTGATCAAGGTCGAGCTTCTACAGGTCAAGGAACGACTATATAAAGACATGCAAGCAGAAGGCGCATATGAAGTCCACCCCAAATGGAGAAAGAGTTGGATGAACAAGAATCCTAGATACTTGATTTTGTTCACAAGAGCACCTACGGCACTTCAAAAAGACCCAAATTTTTTTCCTATACCAAGAGTAAGGACGTGGCAAGCACATGAGGCAATGACAAAGAAGCGGCCTACATGGCTGAATAATCCGAGATTGCCAGCTCCAGAGAAGGGAACACCAACAGAGGAATACATGGTGAAAACCCTAATGGGCGCCATGGCATTCTTCAAAAGTCTCCCTGATCTTTCATGTGCTATGCTCTACAAATTTTTCAAATGATGCTCACATGCATTGAAGTCTTTCATAAGCAAGAGAAAGCAGGAGCATCGTGGATGTCCTTCCTTGAGGGCAATAAGGGCCTATGCTACGACCTAAGTGGCCAACCTTCCGAAGAAGTCCTCTATGGCTTTTACACCCGCTGCATGTTCTTGCCATCTCATAATATGTTGGCATTTAAGAAAGTGTTCTACACAGGGTTCTTCACTTGGCAAATGAAGATTTTTGGGCCAGTGATCTTCCAGATTCCTAGGCTACGCCACTGGCAAGCTAAAGAATAGAGTCACTATGCAATTTTTGCAGGTTTTAGACCAAGAAAGAAAGATCAGATATGTAAAAGATTTACATGCACTTAAGGACCACCTCGTCAGCCGCCATCAACTCGAAGATTATTTTAGTCCATAAAGCTGTGTAAGGGACGACACAGGCAAGGAGGGGGGGAATGTTAGCAGCAAGCTAACCTGTATACCATTTTTTGGAGCTCTCATTATAACAACATCTGATATTTTGATGAAGCAGGAATATTGTAACTCCTATTTTTTGGATAAACCTTGTAATTGATGAGTCGAGGTTACAAGCTTCCCAATTGTATCAATCTGTCTTTACCTATCTTTAGTTAGAGCTCCCAAATTATTAGTTTCGACCACCAAAAACCTTGGCTAAGGTATAAAAGCCAATTTTTGTAAGTTATTTTCAAGTTTTTGGATAATAAAATACATAGTGTGAGCTAACAACGCTCACTTATCTCCTTCTCGTGCTTCCTACTCCCTCCACCGTTGTCACATTGCAGTCGCGTCTATTACGTTGCCACCGCAGGTAAAAGCTCTTCGCATTGACGTAAGCATTTCACAGTATTTTGTAGCATTTGGCGTTTCCGACCCGTGGCCTAATCTCATCATAAGTCGGAATTTACATGTCAAAATAAAAAACTAAGTATAGGCGGGGTATTGGGGCATCATTCCTAAGCATTTAGATGCATTCTGGGTCGAAAACAACTAGGTCAAAAATTCATTGCTGTTAAAAAATTGCTATTTTTGCACTTGACCTGAAGTGGGATTTGAGACCATAACAATGCATGCTTAGGTCTTATAAAGATGTCCTAGAAGTTTTGTTACATTTGGATGCCATTTGATGTTGTAACGGATGTGATTTGTTTGCCGATGAGCGATGCGCTTTTGGCGATTTTAGTCACTTGAGTGAAGCTTTAGCTAGATACGAGTTGTTTATTGTTTTCTAAGAGATTGAAAACCTCTTGTAGCCTCTATGCACTAGTCAAGTTAGCTTCGTCCCATGGATTGATAATTTATTCGTGGTTCTTGCTACATCTCCAATAAGATAGGAGTGAGGTTAGACCATGTTGCACTTTTTTTTGGCCAAGGGCATGGGGATTTCTATAGAGAAACAGAGCATTTGCATGAGATTTGAGTGTTGAAACGAGCTTGAAAGGTTGTTTTATCATAATTTTCACGGAGATGATGTCACTTGGACTGCTTTAAAGAGTTGTTTTGACAGGGTATGATATGCTTGGAAATGCTACAATAAAGTCCATGACCTTGACGACTAAAGATTGAGATCGGTCACTGCTAGAGGTGTACAAAGGAAGCTGGGAAAGACACTGAAGAGGGTGGCCACCAATGGCGCTTATTGTTTTTTGCATATCGTTTGTGACTTTATCGTATTGTGCGAGTGTGTGAGTGCAAGAGTGTGTATGTTTGTCAAAGGGAGTGTGTGAGTGCAAGAGTGTGTGTGAGTGCATATCGTTTGTGACTTTATCCTAGTGTGTGAGTGCAAGAGTGTCTGTGTTTGTCAAAGGGAGTTCCCAGAAGCCTTTGTCAAATATAAAAAATGTGCTCTTATATGTCTGTTTAATGTGCTACGGAGATGGTGTTTCTTTTGTGGGTGATTGCTCGTGCCCATGAAGTGGGAGACAAGGTGGCATTGAGAGATCATGGGGTGCCATTTGCAAGCCATGCAAGAGGGGGTCATGATGAAGAATGGAGAGGGAGAGTTTCTCTCGTTGCAAGCCAGTAGGATGCCAAGAGGAGGCTGAGGAGATGCTCACCATATTGCATGCCGTGGAGGAGGTGTGAACCCGAGCTTGGAGGGGCTTTGATTAAATGAGGTGTTTTAATACGTTTTTTTTAACAAACTATTGAGAGGGTGGCGGGTGTGTCGATCTATTGAGGAGGCATCGCCTGTGTTGCAGGGGGTTAGAGGGCAAGAGAGAGGAGCACCATCTGTTAGCGCTACCGAAGCAGAGAGAGGGGGGCTCACTCCATAGCAAGAGATAGAGGGCCATTTGATGACGATCCAAAGAGCGAGGCTATGGACTGATGCAGGTCGCGAGCCAGGAGATAGAGGGAAGAGCGGGATGCCTGCTGAAATATCCGAGGGAGAGATGAAGAGGGGATCTGCAGTCCGCCATGAGCGCCAATGAAGGGATTACAGAGAGAGAGAATGAGGACGACCCTGAGTGAGAGAAAGGGCCGCCTTGCATTGAGGAGAATCGAGATGGAGAGATGGGTCCCTGACAAAGGAGTTTCTTGGAGAGCAATTGGGTGCTGCCGAGATCAGTGAGAGGCAGAGAGAGAGAGGGCTCAACCCTGCTATGTGCTGCCGAGAATCGCCAGGAGAGTCACTTCCCTGTAGCCAATCGAAGAGAGAAAGGGCTTTGTCCCACTGTAGATCGAGGAGAGAGAGAGCTCGGTCTCGTTCTCTGCAGGGAATTGAAAAAAGAGCAATAAAAGGAAAACTCATTAAGCTTATCTAGGGGATGCTCCCATAGGGAGGAAGAGGCTGTGAGTTAAAAAGAAAGAGAGAGGCTCCTTGTAGACTGCAACAGAAAGTGAGAGAGAGAAGCTCTTGCTACAAAGGGGTTGTGATCGAGAGAATGGAGAGAGCAGAGCTCTTGGGATCCGAAGAGGGATCGAGAGAAATCTATTGTCATCCTCTTTGTTGGAATCAATGGGAGAGTCATGAAGGAGCAATGGAAAGAGATCGTGAGAGTGGATTCCTCTTTTGTCGTAGATAGCACATGAGAGAGAGAAATTTTTTCATGAGGCTGTTATGAGAGAGAGAGAGAGAGAGAGAGAGAGAGAGAGAGAGGGAAGAAAGAAAAATTACTGCGCTGCCCTATAGGGTGTAAGCCCTGATACCTTCGTGCGAAGTTTGAAGCCGACGAAGCTACCTCGACAAAAGATTTTGAAGACGAAAGATAAGTTTGGTTTCCCTTGTTGTAAAAAATATTTGAATATTCATAAATACACAATAAATTCACATTGTCTCGTGCTTCTCGCCTGTCTCTCTTTTCAAAGTAAAGGCAACGATATCTCTCTTTTCATTGTCTCATGCTTCTCGTCTCTCTCTTTTCAAAGTAAAGGCAACGATATCTCTCTTCTCTTTTGGCTAAATGGTGAAATGATCACTATGTTTGTGGATTATCATTGGTGATATCTGACACCAAAACTGCATTGCACATTCCTTGGCAGCAGATTTTAGCAGCACATCTCCAGCCATAGTTCCTTGTTGGTGGGCTTGGGTTGGGGGTTTGTCTTTTTGTCTTTGCTTGGTTTTTCTTGTCTGGTCCTACTCCATGGCCCAGGCATAGAAAAATATCCATCAGTGGCACGCCCGGTGGGACCCAGCTTTTAGCGTTCTCGCTTGAGCGAAGTACTTGCAATTCTCAGAGATAGAGCTGGTTTTTCCTTTTTGCTTGTATTTGATTTTCAGGCTGGTTTCTTTCCTCGCGGCCATCTGGGATGCAGTCATATTTAGGCGGGGGGATTCCAAAAAAAGGGTTATTTTGACGTGTGTTGCTACCCAGACCTTGAATATTGATGATGACGTTGGTGAGCCTTTAGGCTTTTATAAAATTTGGGATGAGTTTTTAGCCCATTTGAGCGATGAAGTGGATGAAGACAAGGGCATTTCCCTTGAGGATAGTGCTTGGAGCGAAGCATTGAGAGAGAATGTGACTCTTGACGAGTGCATATGGGATGTCTTTTTGGACAATGTAGTGGAAGATGCCACTTTTATTGAATCTTCTCTTACGGAGGAGAATGGTTATTTACCTCTTGTTCTTTCCCACCCTTGTTGAGGAGGTTTTGTATGGAATGGGGTTTACACATTCTTCTGAGCATATCGATGACGATATGCAGCCTTTAGAAGGGGTCGGGTTTGTCCCAGGGGATAAGTCTTTGATTGCAGCCACACATTTTGACAATGTTGTCCTTATTGAAGATATTTGTGATGGTTCTAGTGTTAGCTCTCATGATGTTTCTGATGACGATGTGGTTCATACTGAAAATGTTTTTTTGAGAGAGCAGCATGATTCTCTAGTTGCAGATCCCGTGCACTACAAGAGGTTGTGTGCTCTTGTGACGCTCTTAGCGACGGAAATACACTGGGTTTTTATAACCCCCGGCGTCGCTATAACCGTCGCTAAAAGCGTCGCTACGAGAGCATCGCTATCTGCGTTGCTATAGGCGTCGCTATAGCCGTCGCTATAGGCGTCGCTATATAGCGACGCTCATAGCGACGCAGATAGCGACGCTCTCACAGAAGAGTATAGCGACGCATATAGCGACGCTACAGAGCCATAAATAGCGACGCCTGAGAGAATATTTTTTTGGTGGCAGGGCATTGAATGCCCTGCCACCCATCAACCATATTGTACTTGATTCACTTTTTAAAAAAAGTGCAAAGGTAAATAATAGACCCAAAATAGTCACCCACAAGACGCATTGTTTGCAAAATTGACAATTGTACACATCACAGACAAACTGAATTGATTGGCAAATGTAATAATGACAATTGTACAACATCATAGGCATAAAGAATTGATTGGCAAAAGGAATTGCGGTGACAAATGTAATAATATACATGGTTCAAAAAGACGTATAAAATCCGTCTCATGATACATAAGGTATGAGAAACCCTAAACTAATGCTATCTAGCTACGGCTAAACTGACGTCGTCTAATCAGACGTCTCATCGCGTCCAAGCGGCGTATCTGTCGGATTCTGCAAAAAAAGACAATAAGACAGTTTTCAGTAAATATAAACATATAACGACATTTATAAAACAATACAAAAAATAAAAAAGAGTAAACCCTAATACTAACCATGCCGCCGCGAGAACTGAGAATGTCCATCAGGGCGTTTAAGCCCTTCTTGCCTGCATACTCGCGCTCATACGGTGTGGGATCACGTCCTGTCATCGACCACTGTCAAAACATACAAAGATTTCATTATGTTAGAACTAAAAAACTCATAAACCCTAAACTATCGAACATGCATAAAGAGCAATGTGAAAAGACTTACAAAATCGGCCTCAAATGATGCCCATCCACCGCTCCCCAAGTGGTGCGAGCTCCCTGCCTCTACTCGCGCTCTGGCTGCATCCTTTTGTTGCTTCCACTTGTCGGGATTCTCGCGCGCTGCTTTCTTCGCATTCTTCCAATCTTCTTTGGCCAGCCAATCTGGCCTATTCCACCCATTCTTGATTGCTTTTTGCACTTCGGAACGCTTGTGTTTGCAGTATTCGCGCATTCGAATCTTCATCAGGTCTTCATTGAAGCGCTGATCCCGTGTTGGAACGGGAAACTCATCATGAAGTATGCTGATGACTCTGTTTTTTAAATCACTTGGTACTTCACTCCATTTGTTTAGTATATAGTGTCTAAACAGCTGAGAGCAAAGACCACGCATGCGCGAGATCACCTTCTTGCCGTCATCATCCATGATGATGCCGCCGCTGATGTCGACGGAGTAAGGCAAGCCCTCTGGCCGGTGACGCGTGAACCTGGGTGTCCCGGCAGGGGTCTCTAGCGGCGTGTCGATGGGGGTACGGACGTCAGGTGTCTCCATCGGCGTCTGGGCGCCGAAGCGAGGAGTGTCGAGTGGGGTGGCTCCTGGCGGAGTAGGTAGAGGTGTGTAGCTTCTAGGAACAATCAGCCGTGCAAAACCTGGCGTAGACGGCGATGCTGTGGATGGTGTGGGGGCGGGCAAAGAAGGGGAGGGTAAAGAGCCTCGTCGAACACGAGGCGGTGTGGAGGCATCGGTGGCGGAATCCCCACAACAACCGCCACCGCCACCACTAGAGCGCGGGTGTCTAGACGAGTGTGACGCTCGTCTCGTCGACGCCGAAGCTTCGGAGCGCGCCGAATGCTCCGAAAGAGAGGGAGATGCGGATGGTGTAGGAACGCGCGATGATGCGCCAGAGCGATGACGCTCCACGTACCACTGTCTCTGCTGCGGTGACAAAGAAGAAAGAAACTCCTCATCATCCATACCTGCATTAAACACACGAATATTTAAACTTAATATTGAATGAATAGAGTAGACAATGGCGCAAAGACCATTAAATACAATGACGTAATGACGCATATAAATACAATGACGCAATGAATCGAGTGGTAGAAGAGGCAAGTCGAAAACTCAGAATTTTCAATCAAAAGATGTGAGCGCGAGTAGAAAAGAGCGTTACACACCATGGAAGCTACTTAGAGAGCTAGAGCTTTTACAGCACGGAGCAAAATTGTTCAAATACAATATTTGTGGCTTTAAGAGATCTCTCTCTCATCCTCGCATAACTCAGCATAACTTCCTATATCTATATAGAGCTCTCCGTTTAAACACATATCCTATGTTTCATTTTGTAGCTCCTCTGCATGCACCCCATATAGAGTAGTAGCATCTTGATGCTCGTCTGGCACCACCGCAGCGGCTTCTGATTGAGCATCTTCTCTGATCTCCTCCATTGATGTCGTTGTGATTGGCACATGGTAGCCTTCATACGTCCTTGCACTACGAGGGGCTACCTCTATGACGTACCACCAGTTTGATGTAGACTTTGTAGGATGAAATACTACCTGCCAGAGCCACATAACTTACATGAGAGCTTTCAAGCACATAACTTGTAAAAGGGGGATGTTAACTATTTATATACTTACTTGTTCACAATGCTCGGGTAGTACAAAAGTGTCTCTTAGGTCAGTCCATTTCTTAGTAGAATCCACCTCAAGAAAACCAGACTCTCCTCTACGCACAGTAGCGTTTCGACCCTCCATGATTATCTTGAACCATTGCACGTCGAACAAGTCGACAAAAAATCCTTTGTAATCGATCCTCAAAATCTCTTGCAGCGTGCCGAAGTAAGTGAGTTCCGCCACCACGGGATCTGCATCAGAGGAACGTTGTCGACTAGACTGTTCAAATTTTGCCATGATTCCACAATTTTGAGACGCTTTTTGTCGATTCGTTCCACCCTAAAATGTCGACCTTTACACCATGCTGCTGTGTATGACTTATACTACAACGAACAAAGATTATGAGTGGCCGTTCAAACGTTTATAAATAAAGTCACTTGCTAGTCGTACATTGCAAACTTACCTTGGTCGCGCAACCCCGAGAGTACTCCCACTCTTCTTCAGTCACTTCGTCACCGCATTGTTGTGCGCTTTTCAATTGGTTGTGCAACCATCTTAAGCTCATGAAGGTTGGTAGGCTCTCCAGAACCGCTGGATAGTGCATCGGTGGTCGTCTTCCCCGTCTCCACTCGATTCGTGCCCTTTGTCGCTCTTGCTTTGCATCCTCATATTGTGAAATCCACTTTTGCATCACTGGATTGTGAAGCATGCAAAATCGGTTGATTTTAGCCTCTAGATCTTCCGTCATCTTCTTCTCAACACCGAGATTGCACATGACAATCCCAGATATGCGCTCATCATCTATGGTTCGCCATAGCGTGTCCCGGGATTTATCAAATCCGTCTAGCCACTCTCCAATGTACACTAGGGACTCTGATACCAACCAACCTTCTGCCATGCTACCCTCCGGACGTGCCTTTTGACGCACATATCCCTTAAGCGTTTTCATGAAACGCTCTAAGAAGAACATCCATCTGGAATGAACTGTGCCAGCTATTTCCACCTCATCAACTATGTGAATAAGAAGATGCACCTGAATGGTTAGCATTGTAGTAGGAAAATGTTTCTCAAACATGCACACAAGCTCCGCAGCATTTAGTTTGGCGAATGGTATGGAGTCTACGTCGATCTCCTTTTGTGAGATCCATTGCACCAGCTTTGCAAGTTTGTAGATTGTGTTACGGATGTCGAGAGACAAACATCCCTCAATGGCAACCGGTAAAATAAACTGTAAAGTATGGGCAGCAATGATATTAAAGTCCACATTTTATGCAATGATATTAAAGTCCACTATGAACGTACCTGACACATTTTATGCCAATCGTGTGACTTCAAACCGGTAAGCTTTCCTTCTTTAGTAAAACACGTTCGGAGCGAGTGCATTACGCCAGTGGGGGTCCGCAAAGATCGAATGGCCTCTTTTACTTTGCGTTCTTGGGCTCCTGTGAAAATCCATGGTGCTTTAGGAAGTTTTATCGATCCATCAGACGCTGTTTGCGGCCAATATTGCTCCATACGATCCACATTTCTAAGGTCAACTCTGGCTCCCAAAGTATCTTTCTTGCCGGTCAAATGGTCCCATAGTAGATTACCCACATTCTTGAATATGTGCATTGGATCGAGCAAGTGATTGATCACGAGTCGGGGCCAGTATGGTAACTCGTACCATAGAGATAGTCTCTTCATCCCTGGAGGCAATCCGTCATCGCACATCTCCTTCTGCTCTAACCATGCTTGTGCAGACATCCTTGGTGGCTCTCTTCCCAAAAAGCCGTCGCGTAACACATGATTCTCCGGAAGATACGCTTGATGACCTTCGTAGATTTGCTTCTTCAGTGAGGGTGCCCTACGTGCATTCAGTCTAGGTCCACATGTGACACATGCTCTGTATCCGCTTGTTTGAAGCCCTGCATGTATACACATGATAATAGATCAACTATGGGGAAAAACAAGATTTACAGTGTCTGAGAGAGGAGTGTCAATAGATCACCTGAGCATTCTGTTAGCCCGGGATAGTCATGCATGGTCCACATTAGAATACCTCTGATCAAAGCATTCTGTCGTCCTGTGTGTCGGCTCATATCCACCACCTCTATGCCAATCCACAATTGTTGTAGCTCTTCCAATAGTGGACGAAGATACACATCCATATTCCCCACTTTATATCGCCCTGGCACAATCAAGCTTAGCCATAGGTGCCCCTTCTTCGTAGTCAACCACGGGGGAATGTTGTAGTTGACGATGACAACGGGCCATACACTGTAAGATGTTGATCTTTGACCAAATGGATTTACGCCATCCATAGCCAGGCCTAAGCGCAAATTTCGAGCTTCCCTGGCAAAATCCGACCATGTTCCATCTATATGTTTCCAGGCTGCGCAATCTGCAGGAATTCGTAGCACACCATCCGAAGATTTATTCTCCTCATGCCATGATGCTAGGGCGGCCATGGACTTACATTCGAAGAAATGCTTGATGCGAGGAAGCAAAGGAAAATGTCGCAAAATCTTTTGTGGAATTTTTGTCTCGTGGAGATCTACTCGATATTTTTCGGAATCACATTTCGGACACTTCTCCATGTCTGTGTATTCCCCTCTGAAAAGAATGCAGTCATTAGGACAAGCGTGGATAGAATTGTAATCCATCCCCAAGTTTCGCAAAATCTTTCTTGCTTCATCTCGGGAATCTGGCATCACATTGTCAGCTGGTAGAATGTGCTCTTTCAGCAATCTACACAACATAAAAATATGATACAGTCGTGTAAAAATCTATCAGATCATTATACATTTAGAGTTCTATTAAAGTAAACTAATTGTAATAGATCACCTGAAAAGCGCTGTGACGCTAGTGTCACTCCATCCAAACTTTGCCTGCATGTTGAGAAGAACCAGGAGTGCTTTCAATCTAGACATACGTGCTCCATTATACAATGATGTATCGGCTTCCCTTTTCATATCATCATAGATAAGCCTTTCTGAATCCATGATCGTCTCGATCATTTCATCAATCTCGGGCTCAAACATTGCCTCGTTGGGAATGTGCTCTGCATGATCATCCCCCGAGCTGTCAGAGGCTACATCTTGTGGCCTCACATATGCTGCTTGACCAAAGCGCCTGCGAATACATCTGTTGGGTTGCAAGATTGCTGCTTGTTGGCCAGCGTCAGAGTCCGACGAGTTATAATTGGCAACAACTCGATCTATAATAGATGGATCGAACTCGCCAAATTCGCGAACGTGCTGCAAAGAAACACGTCTTGTCCGTCGCACAGCATGCTTGCATTGATTACAAGGACATAAGACCCTCGTTGAGAGATAGGTGTTTCGGTTGGACGGTCCCACATCCTCGTCGCTACTCATAATGAGGATAAAAAACTTATAACCTGGACAACAAATTTAATATTCTATTGGCATTCTTCGTCTTATCTCTCTCTCTCTCTCTCTCTCTCTCTCTCTCTCTCTCTCTCTCTCTCTCTCTCTCTCTCTCTCTCTCTCTCACATTCTCTAGTCATGTCCAATCCCCGCACACCTCGGTCTAGAGGTGCACGGAGATCAGAACCACCGGGTTATAATCTCGTCTTTATTGGTCAATACCTATATTTGTGGGTACAAGAAATCTAGACACCCACGTCTACATGATACTGCATGTAGTGGACAAAATCCCTTTGCCTCTTCTCTAGCTGGAGCACTTCACTTCATCTTAACATCTTTTCACAGTAGATCTTTTCACTGTTCGTCTAACTCTAAACCCTAAACCGTAAGTAATTCTTGCGTGGACTCGATCTAACGTAAATAAGCGTAAATCTAAATAAACGTAAATCTAACTAAAAATAAAGCTAAATCTAATTTAACGTAAGTCTAATGACTAGAGGTTGTCTAGATGGTCATTGTGTCGGGGATGTAGTGACTCTTGCCGCCCTGAAGATCCACCTTCTTCCCTATCTTCTGAAGACATTTCACCAGTAATTTTGGATCGACGGAGCCCACCATGAGTGAAGGCAGCAATACCCTATATTCCATTGAGGGCTTTCTTCACCCGCTTCATGCAAGCATCGCAGTCTATGGAGACCCGCATCTAATCTAATATAACGTAAATCTAAATCTAGCTTAAATAAACGTAAATCTAGTTAAAAATAAACCTAAATCTAATTTAATGTAAGTCTACATATAACCTAATCTTTAACGTCTTTTAAGATAGTTTCCTACGACGTTATAACTCTCTTCTTCTTGTGTGTGTGCGCGTGTGTGGATGTGTGTGCCAATAAAAAGAGATAAATGGTATAACCTTTCTATCACCCATGCCAAGTATGATAGATTGATTATGCCATTTCTCTCTTGAATAATAGGTCTTCAGTTCAACTCCTCGTCGGCTAGATCTTTAGGTCTTTTAATTTTAATTAGTTTCCTACGACGCTCCCTTAGTTTCTCTTTCTTTCTCTCTCAATGTGTGTGCGTTTTTTTGGATCGTATGCATGTTTTCTTTCTCTTTTCCTCTCTCAATGTGTGCGTTTTTTGTTTATGCATGTTCTCTCTCTCTTTTCCTCTCTCAATGCGTGCGTTTTTTGTTTATGCATGCTCTCTCTCTCTTTTTCTCTCTCAATGTGTGTGTGCATTCTTTGTTTATGTATGTGTGTGCGTTTTTGCACTCTCTCTCGCTCTCTCTCTCTCTCTCTCTCTCTCTCTCAAAAACACTATGTGTGTGTGTGAGAGAGAGAGCGAGGGAGAGAGAAAGAGGGGAAGGGAACATGAGAATGAGGAGAGGGAAGGAGCATACCTGGCTCTCCTTCCTCTCCTCGTGTGTGTGTGTGTGTGTGTGTGTGTGTGTGTGTGTGTGTGTGTGTGTGTAAAAGAAAGAGAGAGAGAGAGAGAGAGAGAGAGTGAGGGAGAGCGTTACCTGCTCTTTGCTTGAGGGCGCCGAAAAACTCAGATCTGAGATCTGAGTTTTTGGGCGCGCTCGGTTATTTTTTTTACCCCAACTGGCGTCGCTATGAGCGTCGCTATAAGCGTCGCTATGAGCGTCGCAAATTTCTTTGTAAATTTGCGACGCTCATAGCGACGCTTATAGCGACGCTCATAGCGACGCCGGGAATTTTTTTTTTGAGCGTCGCTGTGTGAGCGTCGCTAATGTGAAGAGCCTCTTGTAGTGGTGGTTACTAATGGTTATGATGTTTTTAGCCCACCACCTATTCCCCAAGCTAGGGAGCGACCTATTGACCAGTGGATTGTGAAGTTGACACCCTTTGATGGCGGTGGGGTTGTGACAACTGACTCCCATTTACTACAGTTTGTGCAAGCTTGTTGGTTTGCGGGTTATGACACATCTAAAGATCTTATGAGGTTCTTTCTTGCTTTTCTCACTGGGGTAGCTATGCAATGGTACCTTAGTATGATGCGTCATTCTCCACATTTGATAAAGACTTGGGATGGATTGTGTAGTGCTTTTGTTGCTAGATTCTCTCCTATTTTTCCTTCTTGTTTAGTCTTTGGGACCCTGTTAGAATTCTTCCAAGGGGAGGGTGAACCAATTGATGAGTATGTTAAGCGTTTTCAAACTTTCAAGATGAAGCAATGTGATCCCCATTGGTTTGATGAGATAGTTTTGTTGGAATGTTTTCTTACGGGTATGTTGAGGGATATTCAATTTCATGTGAGGTTGTCAGATACAAAGAAACTTGATGATGCATATGCACGCACTAGGGTTGTGGGGGAGGCCTTTGAAGCTACCGCCCTAGCAGTCCAATGGAGGGTAAACTTTGAGGCTGAGCGAAAACACAGAGAGGGTTGTTTGAATACTATGACATGTGCTTCTAATGTTCCTATTCCACCATCTCTCACTCCAACACCTTTGCAAGCTAATGAAGCACCTGTTTTTAGTGATGACACTTCGCCTATACCACATTGGGTACCACATGTGCCACAATGTGAGTTTGTTTCCCATCCAAGGGGGTTTTGGCAAGATAAAGAAAAGAGGGAAAATAATAGAAAAAGGGTAAAATTTAAATGGCAAAAGAAAAACCCAATGGATAAGGCACCCGTCTAACCGGAAATTCTGGGTTCACACTAGCAGGCTAGTTTTCCCCGCAGGACGCCACTGTTGCACTTTTTTTTGGCCAAGGGCATGGGGATTTCGATAGAGAAACAGAGCATTTGCATGAGATTTGAGTGTCGAAGCGATCTTGAAAGGTTGTTTTATCATAATTTTCATGGCGATGATCTCACTTGGTCTGCTTTAAGGAGTTGTTTTGACAGGGTATGATATGCTTGGAAATGCTACAATGAAGTCCACAACCTTGACGACTAAAGATTGAGATCGGTCACTGCTAGAGGTGTACAAAGGAAGCTGGGAAAGACTTTGAAGAGGGTGGCCACCAATGGCGCTTATTGTTTTTTGCATATCGTCTGTGACTTTATCGTATTGTGCGAGTGTGTGAGTGCAAGAGTGTGTCTGTTTGTCAAAGGGAGTTCCGAGAAGCCTTTGTCAAATATAAAAAATGTGCTCTTATATGTCTGTTTAATGTGCTACGGAGATGGTGTTTCTTTTGTGGGTGATTGCTTGTGCCCGTGAAGTGGGAGACAAGGTGCCATTGAGAGATCATGGGGTGCCATTTGCAAGCCATGCAAGAGGGGGTCATGATGAAGAATGGAGAGGGAGAGTTTCTCTCGTTGCAAGCCAGTAGGATGCCGAGAGGAGGCTGAGGAGATGCTCACCATATTGCATGCCGCGGAGGAGGTGTGAACCCTAGTTTGGAGGGGCTTTGATTAAATGAGGTGTTTTAATACGTTTTTTTTAACAAACTATTGATAGGGTGGCGGGTGTGTCGATCTATCGAGGAGGCATCGCCTGTGTTGCAGGGGTTAGAGGGCAAGAGAGAGGAGCACCATCTGTTAGCGCTACCGAAGCAGAGAGAGGGGGGCTCACTCCATAGCAAGAGATAGAGGGCCATTTGATGACGAGCCAGCGAGCGAGGCTATGGACTGATGCAGGTCGCGAGCCAGGAGATAGAGGGAAGAGCGGGATGCCTGCTGAAATATCCGAGGGAGAGATGAAGAGGGGATCTGCAGGCCTCCATGAGCGCCAATGAAGGGATTACAGAGAGAGAAAATGAGGACGACCCTGAGTGAGAGAAAGGGCCGCCTTGCATTTAGGAGAACCGAGGTCCCTGGCAAAGGAGTTTCTTGCAATTGGGTGCTGCCGAGATCAGTGAGAGCCAGAGAGAGAGAGGGCTCAGCCCTGCTGTGTGCTGCCGAGAAACGCCAGGAGAGGCACTTCTCTGTAGCCAATCGAAGAGAGAAAGGGCTTTGTCCCACTGTAGATCGAGGAGAGAGAGAGCTCGGTCTCGCTCTCTGCAGGGAATTGAAAAAAGAACAATAAAAAGAAAGCTCATTAAAACTCATTAAGCTTATCTAGGGGATGCCCCCATAGGGAGGAAGAGGCTATGAGTTTAAAAAAAAAGAGAGAGGCTCCTTGTAGGCTGCAACAGAAAGTGAGAGAGAGAAGCTCTTGCTACAAAGGGGTTGTGATCGAGAGAATGGAGAGAGCACAGCTCTTGGGATCCGAAGAGGGATCGAGAGAGATCTATTGTCATCCTCTTTGTTGGAATCAAAGGGAGAGTCATGAAGGAGCAATGGAAAGAGATCGTGAGAGTGGATTCCTCTTTTGTCGTAAATAGCACATGAGAGAGAGAAAATTTTTCATGAGGCTGTTATGAGAGAGAGAGAGAGAGAGAGAGAGAGAGAGAGAGAAGAAAGAAAAATTACTGCGCTGCCCTATAGGGTGTAAGCCCTGATACCTTCGTGCGAAGTTTGAAGCCGACGAAGCTACCTCGACAAAAGATTTTGAAGACGAAAGATAAGTTTGGTTTTGCTTGTTGTAAAAAATATTTGAATATTCATAAATACACAATAAATTCACATTGTCTCATGCTTCTCGTCTGTCTCTCTCTTTTCAAAGTAAAGGCAACGATATCTCTCTTCTCTTTTGGCTAAATGGTGAAATGATCACTATGTTTGTGGATTATCATTGGTGAGATCTGACACCAAAACTGCATTGCACATTCCTTGGCAGCAGATTTTAGCAGCACATCTCCAGCCATAGTTCCTTGTTAGTGGGCTTGGGTTGGGGGTTTGTCTTTTTGTCTTTGCTTGGTTTTTCTTGTCTGGTCCTGCTCCATGGCCCAGGCATAGAAAAATATCCATCAGACCACCCGTCCCACAACGAGCAGGCTTGACCCCATTCAGATGAAAATTTTTGGCATCTTTGCATTGGGTTTGTTGAACCGAGGACGTGACAAGAGACGATGGGAGAGAGAGAGCGAGACAACTCCAAATATGCAAAACCCCAAAGTGTGTCCAATGACTACACGAGATGAGTTTATATAGAGGGGACCAGGGTGCTATATATAGAGATACTATATATAGCTCAACACCCCCACTCAAATGAAGGTCCCTAACTGTGGATGAAAAAACCCTTGGGGGCTCAAGGGAAAAACCCACAGCTCTATATATACCCACTGTTATATTAAAAAAAATTAAATGTACATTTACAATGTTCAAAGGAGCTACATCACTCCTGTTTTACAATGAGCCCTTTGAAGGGTCTTCTTATAATCCAAGATATAGACAATTGAGCTACTGCAAATTCTTTGGTAGAGCAACTTCAACATCCTTGAGCCTCCGTACATACTGCTTGATGTGATTTAAATTCTGTAATAAAAATCAACTCAAGAAAAACATATCAAGTTGTGAAGGTTAGAAATAAATACATCACATTATCCTTAGAGCGTCTGTTCGCGACACCGCTCTAGAGACGACATAGAAACAAACATAATGCCGATGCAATCCCATGTGTAGATGACATAGAAACAAACGTAACATCAATGGTATCACTTGTGCACAAATATATACAAAGTCGACATGTAATAAATACATTGGGACCCCCAAGATCTCAACTAACAGTTGTCATCATCATGGCTTTACGTACCATGGCATCATGGTGTTCACCATGGCATTAAGACGCTTAGAAAAAAATTGAAATAGCAATCATCATGGATTTAGGGACCATGGCATCAGAGACGCTTTCAATAAAAAAAATTTGAAATACCAATCATCATGACTTTACGTACCATGGCATCACGGTATTCACCATGGCATAAGAGACGCTTAGAAAAGCTTGAAAATACGAATCATCATGGTTTTACGTACCATGGCATCAGAGACGTTTTCTTCAAATCAAATAAAAATTGTAAAATAATAATCACCATCATAGATTTACGTAGCATAGCATCAAAGACGCTAGTTTTGTGCAAAATCTGCAAAACCTCAAGACAATGACTAGTCAGTATAGATAATGGCTTGGTAAATCTTGTCATCTCTACATTGATGATTCCCATGAAAACCATCACACATGTTAGTGTGCGATCACATAAAACGAGTATTTTATGACAAATTGCAATGAGAGCAGTAGCATTCATGCTATAAATCGCATCAAATGGTGTGACCGTGCTACCATTGAAGTAGAAACAAATTACACAAATTGATGCTCAAACAACAACCTAAAGATGACAAGGTCAAGGTGGCTCTAGGGAAATCCCTAGTGATGACGAAGGCCGAACGCCACATGCCCAATCTATTGATCAAAGGTTATTCAAAGATATGTAAAGGTTTGACTAAATAAAACAACAATTGAACACGATCAAAACGATGGAAAAACCTATTACCGAACTATGAATAACTGAGCTAGCTGAGACATGCAGTCACGAGCTATGTGCATGACCTCTTAGCTTTTAAGAAACTCGAAAAATACAAGCCGCCAACAATTTAATAAAATTTAATATAGCAATTTAATAAAATTTAATATAGCACTGTTTGTGGTCGTGCTGCCAACCACATCACTGTTTCTCCTCCCCGATGTATTGAGTTTGAGAAACAAGGGCAAGCATACTAAAATCAACCCTTGCAAATCTATGCAAGAAGCACGTGCTTGCGACGAAGCTGCGGGATACATGCGTATGAGTAGAGAGAAGCTTTCCCATCGAGCAGAACCAGGTTGCGATGACCATAGACACTATGAGAAGGTGCAGGCCAACAAGAAGCAGCAATGGCAGACCAACCTGTGCTTTGCAGTCACGTCTGCCTGAGGCCAGAGAAACCACACAAATGCGCACACTTGGTTGCTTTGCAGCAGTACCTACCTACGGCCAAACGAAGAACACACAAGCGCGATTGACGACGTCCTTCTAAAGCTAAGAAATATTGACGCCGGCTCAGCTTAAGAAACAAAATGAGGCTCTAAACTTGTATGAAGGCCAAAAAAGTATGCGTCTCAATCAAGGTCTGCAGTCGAGAAGGCTTGATTGCAGGGCTAGGTCGAGGTAGCTTTCGAGAAGAGCTTAATGATCAAAACCTGCGACTGCGCTCTGCTGCGGATTTATGTAGTCGCACTTCCCAAGAAATCTTTTCACTATTCAGAAATCCTTTCGCTATCGTACCTAGCTTCCTTCAAAGGCCGACGTCCTGCTATTTTTATTAGTGCTTCAGAGACCGACGTCCTGCTATTTTTAGTCACCTATTTTGGACAAAAAGCGACAGCGCACTTCTTTTGGATGCTAAAAATAGATTTGCAAGCTAGGTACGCCTCTACGTAGTTTGCAGTATGCACAGCGCCACAAGATCTTTTCTGATCTTGCATCTCATGACAGAATATACAGTTAATTTATTTAGCCTCTCGTGACTTCCTTAATCACCGAGAGACAGATTCCTAATAGCGATGAGCACATTCCCATAACATAAGTCCTTTGTGGTTCTCACAAGATCCCTTCTGTGTTCTGCTTATTTCTTGTAGGCTCGCTTAAATTCTATATCTTGAACTCACAACTCAGTACAAAACAAGTACAATTAAAGACAAGATAGATAATCAAGAAGAAACAAGTAAACTTATCTTTGTGTTTGAAGCATAACGAAGAGCTCTCCATAGCTATATCTTGATAGAGAACGCATGTAGTTGGCTCTGATACCATGTTGAACCGAGGACGCGACAAGAGACGATGGGGGAGAGAGAGCGAGACAACTCCAAATATGCAAAACCCCAAAGTGTGTCCAATGACTACACGAGATGAGTTTATATAGAGGGGACCAGGGTGCTATATATAGAGATACTATATATAGCTCAACAGGGTTCACTTCTTTGCCTTGCCCCCTTCCAACACTCATAAGAATATCAGTACTCATCTCTGCACACCAGGTCGATAATCTATGACCAAAGCTGGATCACCATACAGGTAGGTGTCTATGCACCTACTCAATAATTTGATTATTTGTATTTTTTCTAAAGAATGCGTCTCCTGCAATATTCTACCTTATCAGTATATGATGGTATTGAGATCTTTCCATCCCTAGCATTCTATTGAGAATATATTTGGCCTTTTTAATTGTACTTTAATATATGGAGAAAAATACTATGGATTGTAATGATAGGTATTTCTTGTGGAGTTTTTCTTTGTGCTGAGAATAAACATTGTTTGGGCTTTGGACTGAGCCTAAACATTGCTTTAGTTCTAGTATTCTCTTAAACTATCACTTGCGCACTGAAAAAAGTGACTGGAACATCTACCTATCAATTTGACTCTGGTAGACTACGGTTGGGATTCTCTAGCACTGATAATTGCATATGTTGTGAACTGTGGTAATACTTTTGTGAATGAACATTTGTGAGCAGGATTTCTACTGCCTTATTTGGATTTTTTAAAACAATTACATGCTTGTTTTGATGATACATATTGATGATCTGACCATAAATTCTGCATGCCTTTGACCTTGTGTGAGCATCTGTTGTGAGAACATGATTGGAATGTAAACAAGGTACTGGATGCTATTCGGGTTTTGATGCCGTCAACCTCCTAAGAGGGTCTCGCAAGAGATTGCAGCCTATGGTATTTTTTGGTTAACTGTTGGAATACAAACAAAATGCTACTTAATTGGTTTTGAAATTTTGAGAGACATACACAATAAAAAAGGATGAAATGTGTGATTCGACGACCCATTGCACGACAAAGAGGATTTTTTTTCTTTGACTAATACTTGGCTTTGACCGCTGATGCGTATTCCTAATTTTGATGTTGTACTCCCTCTAACTTGGTAATGGCACCTTGGAATTATAGTTGTTCTTAGTTTTTAAAGCCGAACACCGCATATCTTTCTTTGACATAGAATACATTCTTGCAGATGAAGGTTTTATGCTGTTAGTTTTTGTTGTAATTTTTGACATTGACAACAAGGGGGAGGGGTCGTTGACACCTGTCTTCCCAATCAATGCCAATACTGACTGATTTGCATTTTTTTGGATGGTGGCAGGTAAGAGATTCTTTACTTGGGATTACAACACAAATTGCACCAGTAACTGAAGATCGTCCACTGTTCGAGCATTTTTATTAGTGATAGATAACCCTTGTATATGATTCTTTGATAATAAGATGTAATACACTAATTGTAGTATCAGATGTAAATGTCAATATAATCTGAGCTTTATCTAATTGGTATCTATTGTATACATAATATGTGGTTATTTACAGATTGAGTGGTCTCTAGTCCCATTGTATGGTTCAATAGTTTGTGAAAGAAAACTATTGTTAGATTATTCATTCTTAAACACACACACACATGTTTCTAGCTAGCCTTTGGTCGGGTTAGCACCATGCAATGGGCCTAGACCTTCTATAACTTTTTGACTTGAACCACCTAATACAAAGGGATGGGTTGGGGCCACGGCTCCTAATTTGGTCAAGTACATATATCATATAGGTCTATTACCTTAGACTAGCCGATGCTCTTTGACAATGTACCAGACCATGTATCTGATTAGTTAATTATCTGGCTATTTTAGGAATGTGATGCGTATATAATTTAGCCCTATTGGCATACACAAAGCTCTTTCTATCTATCCTCCGGACAGGATAACACCTTCTAATGGACCAGACTAACTATCTAAACTTGGCCTACCCAATCCAAAGGGATGGGTCGGGGCTCCTTCTGTTCCTCGTCTGGTCAAGTTGATAAGACCTTTTAAAATTTGTAGTTATCACTTTGAACTTTTGACAACCTTAACATAATATGTTATCATTTTATAAAATATTGGGTGATGCTCATACAAAAAAGACCTGATCTAATTTGTCGAACACATATTAATTGTCCCCGGAGAGAAACGATAAGAGATCTTCTCTTACTTAGTACTGGATTTGACACACTTGATTATAATACTCCTTCTATATGTTTGGCTATTGGTATATTCGCCTTACAGCCACCACTTCTCCAAATGGAAACCCTTTTACACATAAAGTATACCACTTCGAACACTTAATTATTATTTCCTTGGACGTTTGTATTACTTATTCTAAACCTCTTTACATATGATAAGTAATCCTTGGACACTTCATACTAATTATTTGGATATCTTCGTTGCTAAATTGTTCATAGTTGGTGGGGGGTAGGGTTCAACATGGTGGGCCCTACCTCCCGCCATGTGGTTCCTCTCCTTAGGGATCGGGGTGGGCCACACACACACACACACACACACACACACACACACACACCTTATAGACTAGACAATCACTCTACTTGTACTTAACCAACCATAGCTAAGCCCTTTACTTCTTCCTTTCAAAGGAAATCTATGACAAACACATCCTATGATCCTTGTCCCACTCAAGGACACATTTATCTATGCAATTTTGCCTCCCTTCCCCAAGAATTCTATGCCATGTTCTTTGATCAGGTACTCTAATTTTCCGACAACTCTACATCCTCTGATCCTTGTCCCACTAAAGGATACATCAAATTATGTTTCGCATCTTGAGTTGAGCAGGTTTCATAGCTCATATCTTGATACAGTCCCTCATCTTATAGATCTCAATGACAATTAATAGGCACTATCTGTCTTTGATTTGCTTTTGAGCCCCTTCTCTCTCCCCACACACATGCACAATCAATAAAGAGAATAATAACTATATTTTACTTAATTAGTGTGCATTATCTGTCTTTGAACTATTTTTGAGCCCCTTCTTTTTCCCACACACATGCACTATCGACAATAGCTTGTTTTACTATGATGCTTTACATATTCCCCTATGCAACTCGTGCTATTTGATGGTGTATCTTTTGGCTTAGCTAGAGCTGTGAGCAGGTGGATACCCTATCTTGTTACATACGCATAACCCACCTTAGATTAAGGACATGTGGATGCCCTCATCACTTGCACATGCGCATTAGGTCCCGAGTTTCGGTGGATACCCTATCTTGTTACATATGCATAAATGTTTCCTGCTTAGCGCATATGCTGTGGATGCATTTCGTTGTATCCTTGCTTACCCGATCAAAGGGAATTAGCATACCGCCATCTCCACTTGCCCTAACCGGCTCAACACTGATGCATGATGATCTCTCAACGCACACACACACGCACACGCCCACACCTTGGCTAATAGAGGGCCTTCTGCAAGGGATTGGTAGCAAGAAACGAGCACTCTACACACACACATGTGCACTCTACAAACTCTACACACACACACACACACACACATGTGCACTCTGATCACTCCTCGATCACACACATGTGGGCATTCTAGAACTTCTCAATTATAGGTCTTGCACTACTCTTGAGTATATCGTTTGCTCTTGATGTATCACAAGGATGCGTCTCTACGAGCACGCTTGACCCCATTCGGATGACAAATTTTGGCATCTTCGCATTTGCTTCACTTTTTGCATTGCCCCCTTCCAACACTCAGAAGAATAGCAGTATTCATCTCTGCACTAGGTCGATAACCTATGATCAAAGCTGGATCACCATACAGGTAGGTGTCTATGCACCTACTCAATAATTTGATAATTTGTTTTTTTTCTAAAGAATGCGTCTCCTGCAATATTCTATCTTATTAGTATATGATGGTATTGAGATCTTTCCATCCCTAGCATTCTATTGCAAATATATCTAGCCTTTTTAATTGTACTTTAATATATGGATGAAAATACTCTGGATTGTAATGATAGGTATTTCCTGTGGATTTTTGCTTTGTGCTGACAATAAACATCATTTGGTATTTGGGATGAGCATAAACATTGTTTTAGTTTTGGTATTCTCTTGAACTATTTCATGTGGACTAAAAAAAGTGACTCAAACATCTACCTATCAACATGACTCTGGTAGACTACGTTTGGGATTCTCTAGCGCTGATAATTGCATATGCTGCGAATTGTGGTAATACTTTTATGAATGAACATTTGTGAGCACGATTTCTACTGCCTTCTTTGGATTTTAAAAAACAATTACATGCTTGTTTTGATGATACGGATTGATGATCCGACCATAAATTCTACATGCCTTTGACCTTGTGTGAGCATCTATTGTGAGAACATGATTATAATGTAAACGAGGTACTGGATGCTATTCGGGTTTTGATGCCGTCAACCTCCTAAGAGGGTCTCGCAAGAGATTGCAGCCTATGGTATTTTTTGGTTAGCTGTTGGAATACAAAAAAAATGCTGCTTGATTGGTTTTGAAATTTTTGAGAGACATACACAATCAAAAAAGATGAAATGTGTGATTCGATGACCCATTGGACGACAAAGAGGTTTTTTTTCTTTTACTGATACTTAGCTTTGATTGCTGATGCATATTCCTAATTTTGATGTTGTACTCCCTCTAAGTTGTACTCCCTCTAAGCTGGTAATGGCACCCTGCAATTATAGCTGAAATTTTTTTAGTTTTTAAAGCTGAATACCTCATCTGTTTTTTGACATAGAAGTTTACATTCTTGCGGATCAAGGTTTTATGGGTTTTGAGCTGCAAATAGCAAATTTTTTTGAAGGCTTTTTGAATAGGAAATTTCTTGGATCAAGATTAAAAAATCAAGTAGGCCTCCATTGCTAACTTCTTCAAATTGGTTCATATGGCTGACACATGCAAGAGATTTACAACCTCAATCAAGGTAAGTATACATTGGTGGGTGCAAAACCATGAGCTACTTTTTGCTGCTATTTTTTTTGGCAAATATATACAAAGCTCTTGAAATAAAAGTCAATATCTCACTTTGATATCATTACAATGTTTTTTAAAAAGCCTTAATCCACATGTGAGGGTCTCGGATGAGAGGGCACTAGACTGGACTTTTTGAAAATTTCTCCAAATTACAAAGGAGATGATGTCCAATGTTTTTGGGAATACAAACATGATAGTGACTCAAAATTCAAAGCATAATACTTAATCTGTACTATGCTGTAATTTTTGACATCGATAACAAGGGGGAGGGGTCATTGACACTTGTCTTCCCAATTAATGCCAATACTGATGGATTTGCATTTTTTTGGATGGTGGTAGGTTAGAGATTCTTTACTTGGGATTACAACAAAAACTGCAGCAGTAACAAAAGATGGTCCACTATTCGAGCATTTTTATTAGTGATAAATAACCCTTGTATATGATTCTTTGATAATAAGATGTAACACACTAAGTGTTAATATCAGATGTAAATGTCAATATAATCTTAACTTTATCTAATTGGTATCCAATGTATACATAATATGTGGTTATTTACACATTGACTAGTCACTAGTCCCATTGTATGGTTCAATAGTTTGTGAAAGCAAACTATTGTTTGATTATTCATTCTTAAACACACACACACACACACACTTGTTTGTAGCTAGCCTTTGGTCGGGTTAGCACCATACAATGGGCCTAGACCTTCTATAATTTTTTGACTTGACCCACCTAGTCCAAAGGGATGGGTTGGGGCCACGACTCTTAATCTGGTCAAGTACATATATCATATAGGTGTATTACCTTAGACTAGCAGATGCTCTTTGACTATGTACCAGACAATGTATCTGATTAATTAATTAGATGACTGTTTTAGGAATGTGATGCGTATATAATTTAGCCTTATTGGCATACACAAACCTCTTTCTATCTATCCTTTGAACGGGATAACATTCTAATGGACCAGACTAACTATCTAAACTTGGCCTACCCAATCCAAAGGGATGGGTCGGAGCTCCTTCTGTTCCTCGTTTGGTCAAGTTGATAAGACCTTTTAAAATTTTTGGTTATCACTATGAAATTTTGACAACATTAACATAATATGTTATGCTTTTACAGGATATTTGGTAGTGCTCATACACAAAAGACCTGATCTAATTTGTCAAACACATATTAATTTTCCCTGAAGAGAAACGGTAAGAGATCTTCTCTTACTCAGTACTGGATTTGACACGCTTGATTATAATACTCCTTCAATATGTTTGGGTATTGCTATATTAGCCTTACATGCACCACTTCTTCTAATGGAAACCCTTTCACATATAAAGCATACCACTTGGAACACTTAATTATTATTTCCTTGGACGTTTGTATTTCTTATTCTAAACCTATTTCCATATGATAAGTAACCCTTGGACACTTCATACTGATTATGTGGATATCTTCGTTGCTAAATTGTTCATAATTGGTCGGGGGTAGGGTTCAACATGGTGGGCCCTACCTCTCACTGTGTGGTTCCTTTGCTCATGGATGGGGGTGGGCCACACACACGCACACACACACACACACACACACACACACACACACGTTATAGACTGGACAATCACTCTACTTGCCCTTAACCAACTATAGCTAAGCCTCTATGACAGACACTTCCTATGATTCTTGTCCCATTCAAGGACACATTTATCTATGCAATTCTGCCTCCCTTCCCCAAGAATTCTATGCCATGTTGTTTGATCCGGTACTCTAATTTGTCGACAACTTTGCAACCTCTGATGCTTGTCCCACTAAAGGATACATCAAATTATGTTTCATATCTTGAGTTGAGCAAGGTTCATAGCTCATATCTTGATATAGTCCCTCATCTTATAGGTCTCAATGGATATTAATAGGCACTATCTGTGTTTGAATTGCTTTCGAGCCCCTTCTCTCTCCCCACACACATGCACAATCAATAAAGAGAATAATAACTATATTTTACTTAATTAGTGGGCATTATCTGTCTTTGAACTGTTTTTGAGCCCCTTCTTTTTCCCACACACATGCACTATCGACAATAGCTTGTTTTACTATGATGCTTTACATATTCCCCTATGCAACTCTTGCTATTTGATGGTGTATCTTTTGGCTTAGCTAGAGCTGTGAACAGGTGGATACCCTATCTTGTTACATATGCATAACCCACCTTTGATTAAGGACATGTGGATGCCTGCATCACTTGCACATGCGGATTAGGTGCTGAGTTTCGGTGGATACCCTATCTTGTTACATATGCATAAATGTGTCTTGCATAGCGCATATGATGTGGATGCATTTCACTCTATCTTTGCTTACCCGATCGAAGGGGATTCAAATACTGAGATCTCCACTCGCCCTAACCGGCTCAACACTGATGCATGAGTATCGTTCAACACACACACACACACACACACACACACACACACACACACACACACACACACACACACACACACACACACACACACACACACACTTGGCTAATAGAGGACCTTCTACAAGGGTTTGGTAGCAGGATACGAGCACTCTACACACACACATGCGTACTCTGATCACTCCTTAATCACACACATGTGGACATTCTGGAACTTCTCAATTACAGGTCTTGCACTACTCTTGAGTATACATTTTTCTCTTGGTGTATCACAAGGATGCGTCTCTACGAGCATGATTGACCCCATTCGGATGACAAATTTTGGCATCTTTGCATTGGGTTCACTTCTTTGTCTTGCCCTCTTCCAACACTCAGAAGAATAAAAATATTCATCTCTGCACCAGGTCGATAATCTATGATCAAAGATGGATCACCATATGGTAGGTGTCTATGCACCTACTCAATAATTTGATAATTTCTATTTTTTTCTAAAGAATGCGTCTCCTTTAATATTCTACCTTATCAGTATATGATGGTATTGAGATCTTTCCATCCCTGGAATTCTATTGCAAATATATCTGGCCTTTTTAATCGTACTTTAATCACTGGGGATTCACTAGTAGTAATAGGGGGATGCCACCTACGTACAATAAAATTACCTTTTTAACCCCTACATATGAGACCCTCCTATGTAAAATCTATCCATTTGGCCTTAGAAAACCCCTAATTGTACACTCACGTGATATCATACGATAACCCTAAGTGAATACCCCGTGACTTTAATATATGGATAAAAATACTCTGGATTGTAATGATAGCTATTTCCTGTGGAGTTTTGCTTTGTGCTGAGAATAAACATTGTTTGGGCTTTGGGATGAGCCTAAACATTGCTTTTATTACATGCGGACTGAAAAAAGTGACTCGAACATCAACGTATAAATTTGACTCTGGTAGACTACGTTTGGGATTCTCTTGCACTGATAATTGCATATGCTGCAAACTGTGGTAATACTTTTGTGAATGAACATTTGTGAGCAGGATTTCTACTGTCTTATTTGGATTCTTTTAAAACAATTACATGCTTGTTTTGATGATACGGATTGATGATCTGACCATAAATTCTGCATGCCTTCGACCTTGTGTGAGCATCTGTTGTGAGAACATGATTGGAATGTAAATGAGGTACTGGATGCTATTCCGGTTTTGATGCCGTCAACCTCCTAAGAGGGTCTCGCAAGAGATTGCAGCCTATGGTATTTTTTGGTTAGCTGTTGGAATACAAACAAAATGATGCTTAATTGGTTTTGGAATTTTGAGAGACATACACAATAAAAAAAGACAAAATTTGTGATTCGACGACCCATTGCATGACAAAGAGGTTATTTTTCTTTGACTGATACTTGGCTTTGACTGCTGATGGTATTCCTAATTTTGATGTTGTACTCCCTCTAAGCTGGTAATGGCACCTTGGAATATTATAGCTGAAATTTTCTTAGTTTTTAAAGCCAAATACCTCATCTCTTTCTTTGACATAGAAGTTTACATTCTTGCCGATCAAGGCTTTATGGGTTTTGAGCTGCAAATAGCACTTTCTTTTGGGAATTGAAATTTAAAGGCTTTTTGAAGAGGAAATTTCTAGGATGAAGATTAAAAAATCAAGTAGACCTCCATTGCTAACTTCTTCACATTGTTTCATATGGCTGACACAAGAGATTTACAACCTCAATCGAGGTAAGTATACACTAGTGAGTACAAAACCATGAGCTACCTTTTGCTCCTATTTTTTTTGGCAAATGTATACAAAGCTCTTGAAATAAGAGTCAATATCTCACTTTGATATCATTATAATTTTTTTTTAAAGAGCCTTAATCCTCATGTGAGGGTCTCGGATGAGATGGCACTAGACTGGACTTTTTGAAAATTGCTCCAAATTACAAAGGAGATGCTGAATTTTTTTGGGAATACAAACATTATAGTGACTCAAAATTCAAAGCATAATACTTAATCTGTACTATGATGTTAGTTTTTGTCGTAACTTTTGACACCGATAACAAGGGGGAGGGGTTGTTGACACCTGTCTTCCCAGTTAATGCCAATAATGATGGATTTGTATTTTTTTGGATGGTGGTAGGTAAGAGATTCTTTCCTTGGGATTACAACAAAAACTGCAGCAGTAACAGAAGATCGTCCACTGTTCGAGAAGTTTTATTAGTGATAGATAACCCTTGTATATAATTCTTTGATTATAAGATGTAATACACTAATTGCTAGTATCAGATGTAAATGTCAATATAATCTTAACTTTATCTAATTGGTATCTAAAGTATACATAATATGTGGTTATTTACACATTGATTGGTCTCTAGTCCCATTGTATGGTTCAATAGTTTGTGAAAGAAAACTATTGTTAGATTATTTATTCTTAAAAACACACACACACACACACACACACACACACACACACACACACACACACACACACACACACACACACTTGTTTCTAGCTAGCCTTTGGTCACGTTAGGACCATACAATGGGCCTAGATCTTCTATAATTTTTTGACTTGACCCACCTAATCCAAAGGGATGGCTTGGGGCCACGGCTCCTAATCTGGTCAAGTACATATATCATATAGGTGTATTACGTTACACTAGCAGATGCTCTTTGACTATGTAGCAGACAATGTATCTAATTAATTAATCAGATGGCTGTTTTAGGAATTGATGCATATATAATTTAGCCCTATTGTCATACACAAACCTCTTTCTATCTTTCCTTCGGATGAGATAACACCTTCTAATGGACCAGACTATCTATCTAAACTTGGCCTACCCAATCCAAAGGGATGGGTCGGGGATCCTTCTGTTCCTCATCTGTTCAAGTTGATAAGACCTTTTAAAATTTGTGGTTATGAGTATGAACTTTTGACAACATTAACATAATATGCTATGCTTTTACAGGATATTGGGTGATGCTCATGCACAAAAGATCTGATCTAATTTGTCGAACACAGATTAATTCTCCCTGGAGAGAAACGATAAGAGATCTTCTATTACTCACTACTGGATTTGACACACTTGATTATAATACTCCTTCAATATGTTTGGGTATTGCTATATTAGCCTTACAGACAACACTCTCCAAATGGAAACCCTTTTACATATAAAGCATACCACTTGGAACATTACTCATTCCAAACCTCTTTCCATATGATAAGTAACCCTTGGACACTTCATACTGATTATTTGGATATCTTTGTTGCTAAATTGTTCATATTTGGTTGGGGGTAGGGTTTCACATGGTGGGCCCTACCTCCCGCCATGTGGTTCCTCTCCTCAAGGTTGGGTGTGGGCCACACACACACACACGAATGGCGTACACGCATGTGCACACACACACACACACACTTGCCCTCTCTCCATCTCTCACTCTCGCCATACTCTCTCTCTCGCTCGTTCCTCTGTCGACAGACTAGCCAGCAGGATAAGCTCTCTCTCTCTCTCTCTCTCTCTCTCTCTCTCTCTCTCTCTCTCTCTCTCTCTCTCTCTCTCTCTCTCTCTCTCTCTCTCTCTCTCTCTCTGCACACACACACACTCACGTATGCACACACACACACACACTTACCTACACACATATATGCACTTACACATACACACACACACTCTCCCACACAACCCTACTCTCTCGCACAAGAACGAAAAAAGAAGAAGCTCGATATTGACGCCCAAAGCAACAAAGAAGAACGACCAAGATAACGCGATGGCGACCACAACTCAAAGAAAGACGCTGAAGGCATGCCCGAACCGGCACCGAGGTTGACGAGCACGCTATATCGACGCATTAGTAAAGCCTGTAAATCAGCGGCATCTCGTCCATGACGCACTCTGCAGTAAACATCCGTAGGGTAATCCATTTTCCTTTTTCAAGCCAAAACCTTGTAAAAAAACATTTGTATATTGCCACCTCTCTCTAGGTGATGGTCACAAAGGCCCACCTAGGAGATATCATTTTAAAATTCTCCTAAAACAAAGCAGGGGTCAACCATCTAGGACCCGTCTCCTTGCTTTGTCTCTCCTAATTAGGGCCCAAGCCTAATCATATTATCCTAAACTAAGCAAGCCTGCACCTATAAAAGAGCACTGAGAGGTCACTATCAGGGGAGTCAACACTTGAGAGAGGGAAGCCATGCACACAGTCTGACTCCAAGGGTCTCTACTCATAGGAGTGGGATCTCCGTGCACGTGAATTTTCCATAGAGAACACACTACTATAGGCTCTCTCTCTCTCTATATATATATATATATCACCACGGTCTCCACCTAATCGAAATGAAGGTTTCTGTAAATACCACCTTGCATCAAGTTTGACCTCACATCCCGAGGGGTTTTCATCATATGCGTCTATGTCTCCGTCTCTTTGTGTGTGTGTGTGTGTGTGTGTGTGTGTGTGTGTGTGTGTGTGTGTGTGTGCAGTGTACTGTGATTAGTGTTATTTTTCACCGTTGTTGTCTGCTTCCTAGCTGCTCAAAGCTAGGTGGTGCCCATTGTTCACTCCCCGTGACAAGTTCGGCATGCACGGTCCTGGCGTAGAGGTCGCTATATCCTTGACTCTAGCAAGGAAAGTGTCCATATCATCTTCCCCATGCATAATATTTGACTCCAGCTCTTTATGTAGCAATGCAATTTTTGCCTCATTGCGGCTTGCATAAAGACCAGCCAGAATATCCCAAGCCTATTTTGCAAATTTAGCTGAATGACTGTGAGAAGTACTGGTGCGCTTAACAGACAATGCAATCAGTGCATGAGCTTGCACATCCTTTACATACCAACGAGCTTGTTCTACCGTAGGCAAAACACCTCTAACATCAACAATCCTTGCAGCAAGACCTGCAAAATCCTCAACATTGCCTATATCCTCAAAACAAGGACGTACATCAACGCCCTACACAATATTCCAGACGCCCTTTGACACAAGAACATGTTGCATCATGTAAGCCCACATAAGATAATTGTCCCCATCCAATCTGTCCTCAACGACAAACATCTTGAACACATCTGTGTTGTTGTCAACCATGTAAATGCTGCACTTAATGTGAAAACTGCTCGAAAACAGGAGAAACAAAGCAGAAACAACACTAGCTATATAGCACAAACCGTAGAAGACTAGTTGTAAGGGACCTGTTTTGCAAAAAACAATATTGAAAAAAATTATGCACAAAATGACAAAGCACTTTGTGCAATAGCCTGTAGTGGAAACGAAGGCCGAAGTGAGCCCAAATCAAAAATCTGAGTAGCCGCTTGCCAAAGCTTGCTGAAATTGGAGAAAGTGAGCAGGTATGTACTGGAGCTTCTTGCGACTAAGCCCAAGAGGATGCAACGTGCTTTGATACCAATTGTTGGAATTAGGGTTGCAGGAAAACACACACAGCTTGGAGAAGACGAAGGAAGCTCAAGGCACACAATAGAGAGTGTTTTACTCAGTGTGCAATGGAAAGATTGATAGCCCTAGAATGAATGGGCGTATATACAATGCACAGAGGAAAAAACCTCCTAGAGAGGGAAAAAATGCCCCGATGGTCCTAAGTGTGTTCACACACATCACTACCACATGTATATGGTAACACAATTGTGCCCTTTGCTTGCTTTGCCCGACTTCCTTGAAGAGCTTCAAACGCTCCTAGATTCCATCTCCAATGGAGTTGCTGCACATGTCGGGTAGCTCTGGCTCGGGTTTGGGTGCCTTATTCTTTGATGCCACTTGTAGGTTGCGGGATGCGGAGTGCAAGTAAGGGAAGTAGAGAAGGGGAAGGGGATCATGAGCATACACAGCCTTGAGGATGGAGACCTACATCCAAACCCAACACTACGTCAGCTTGCACAGTTGTCTCTGATCGTCGCTGTAGCCAATCATGACATCCTCAATTACCATGGGCCCACCCCCTGCAAATTGAGTTGTTTGCTATTTTGCTCAATCAGGACATGGTTTGGGCCAATCTAAGCAATTTTACCCTCGGATTTTAGATTTGCTTGTTTCTATATGCTATTGAAACACGAGAGCCTAAGGATGCCATGGAAAAGGGTTTTGGCACCAATTGTGACAATTTTGTGCTGCTAGAGTTTTGATTGCCACATCATACGGGAGATCTTTCCATGTAGTGTTAAAAAAAAGATTTTCTTGTTGCTATTAAAAGCATCGCAAGCGGCTACCCTCAGGACTATCTACCATTTGATAGCAAGAAGTCTTTTTAATGGAATCTATGGTACACAAGTTGTGTGTGAAGAGCGACACGATCACAACCGTCCACGTGGAGGGAGGATTTTTCAAATTAGATGCCGGGTTTCCCATTGCCAAACATAAACCCATGCAAGTTACCAATTGAAGGAAAGCCATGCGGCAAGGCTGCGAGTGCTAACGTAGCAGTCCACAGTGGACTTATTAAACAATTAATGGGTTAAGTGGGTCAAAGATGAAACCCATTTTAAAAATTTGAATCTTCATGCATTTGTGGCAATGGCTACTTGCTCGCTTTTGCCTTCTTTCCCAAGAACCCCCTCCTCACCATGGCTATGTTGGTTGCATCCTCTCCCAAGCTACTCCCTCTTCTCCATGGTTGCTCCCTCGTCTCTCAAGCTCCTCCCTTCATGATGTGGTTGGATCCCTCCTCTCTTAAGCTCCTCCCTTCCTGGTGTGGTTGGATCCCTCCCTCCTCCATGCTTGAAACCTCTCTTCACCAGACTCAACTCAACCTTTGGCCTCCTCTGGTTAGATTCCTTGCACACCCCCTTGATAATCCGAAGACAAGCTCCCATCGTGTGTGTGTGTGTGTGTGTCTGAGAGAGAGAGAGAGAGAGAGAGAGAGAGAGAGAGAGAGAGAGAGAGAGAGAGAGAGAGAGAGAGAGAGAGACATAGAGAGAGAGAGAGTTCTATTGGGTTTTTGAAGATGATTTTGAAGCGGGTTGAGGAGCACAATAGGGGAGAATAAACTCTACCATGCAGCTATTGATCCCTCACATTACACGTGGTCTAGAGATGTCAATGCCCTCGGTCTCGGGGGGTTCACCACTTATACATGTAAGTTACTACGCGAGTTTAAATGAATGGGTTTTTTAATTGTCAAAATTTTAAAATTGTAGCAAAATTACAAACACACAGAGCTTGGAGAAGACGAAGGAAGCTCAAGGCACACAATAGAGAGTGTTTTACCTAGTGTGCAATGGAAAGATTGATAGCCCTAGAATGAATGGGTGTATATACAATGCACAGGGCAGAAAAACTCCTAAAGAGGGAAAAAATGCCCCGGTGGTCCTAAGTGTGTTCACACACATCACTACCACATGTATATGGTTACACAATTGTGCCCTTTTTTTTGCTTTGCCTGATTTCCCTGCAGATCTTTAAAAGCTCCAAGATTCCATCTCCAATGGAGTTTTTGCACATGCCAGAAAGTCGGGGCTCGGGTTTGGGTGCCCTATTCTTTGATGCCACGTGTATGTTGTAGAATGTGGAGTGAAAGTGAGGGAAGGAGAGAAGGGGAAGGGGATGATGAGCATACAGAGCCTTGTGGGTGGAGACCTGCGCCCAAACCTAGCACTACATCATCTTGCACAATTGTCTCTGATTGTCATTGTAGCCAATCATGGCATCCTCAATTACCATGTCCCACCCTGCAAATTGACTTGTTTGCTATTTCGCTGGATCAGGACATGGTTTGGGCCAATCTAAGCAATTTTACCCTCTAATTTTAGCTTTGCTTGTTTGTAGATGCTATTGAAACACGAGAGCCTAAGGATGCCATGGAGAAGGGTTTTTGCACCAATTGTGACAATTTTGTGCTGCTATAGTTTTGATTGCCACATCATATGGGAGATCTTTCCATGTAGTGTTAAAAAAAATATTTTATTGTTGCTATTAAAAGCATAGCAAGGGGTTACCCTCAGGACTATCTACCATTTGATAGTAAGAAGTCTTTTTAATGGAATCTATGGTGCACAAGTTGTGTGTGAAGAGCGACACAATCACAACCGTCCACGTGGAGGGAGGATTTTTTGCATTAGGAGCCGGGTTTCCCATTGCCAAACATAAACCCATGCAAGTTACCAATTGAAGGCAAGCCATGTGGCAGGGCTGCAAGTGCTAACGTAGCAGTCCACAGTGGACTTATTAAACAATTAATAAGTTAAATGGGTCAAATATGTGAGTCATTTTAGAATTTGAATCTTCATGCATATGTGGCAATGGATACTTGTTGGCTTCTCCCTTCTTTCCAAGAACCCCCTCCTCACAATGGCTAAGTTGGTTAAATCCTCTCCCAAGCTATTCCGTCTTCTCCATGGTTGCTCCCTCCTCTCTCAAGCTCCTCCTTTCCTGGTGTGGTTGGATCCCTCCCTCCTCCCTCTTCTCCCATGTCCTCCCTCCTATATGCTTGGAACCTCTCTTCATTGGACTCAACTCCACCTTTGGCCTCCTATCTTTAGATTTCTTGCATACCCCCTTGGTAATCGAAAGACAAGATGCGACCGTCTATGTGTGTGTGTGTGTGTGTGTGTGTGTGTGTGTGTGTGTGTGTGTGTGTGTGTGTGTGTGTGTGTGTGTGTGTGTGTGTGTGTGTGTGTGTGTGTGTGTGTGTGTGTGTGTGTGTGTTAGAGAGAGAGAGAGAGAGAGAGAGAGAGAGAGAGAGTTATCTTGGGTTTCTGCAGATGCTTTTGAAGCAGGTTGAGAAGCACCATAGGGGAGAAGAAAGTCCACCATGCAGCTATTGCTCCATCATATTACAAGTGATCGAGGGATGTGAATGCCCTTGGTCTCGGGGGGGGGGAGGGGGGGGTTCACCTCTTATACATGTGAGTTACCATGTGAGTTCAAATGAATGGGTTTTTTAATTGTCAAAATACTAAAAGGATAAAAAACACACACATCTTGGAGAAAGCGAAGGAAGCTCAATGCACACAATAGAGAGTGTTTTACTTATTGTGCAATGGAAAGATTGATAGCCCTAGAATGAATGGGTGTATATACAATGCACGTTGGAAAAAACCTCATAGAGAGGGAAAAAAAACCCCGACGGTCCTAAGTGTGTTCGCACACATCACTACCACATGTATATGGTAATACAATTGTGCCATTTGCTTGCTTTGCCCGATTTCCCTAGAGAGCTTTAAAAGCTCCAACATTCCATCTCCAAGGGAGTCATTGCACATGCTAGGTAGTCGGGGCTCGGGTTTGGGTGCCTTGTTCTTTGATGCCACTTGTAGGTTGCAGGATGTGGAGTGCAAGTGAGGGAAGGAGATAAGGGGAAGGGGATGATGACCATACATAGCCTTGTGGGTGGAGACCTACACCCAAACCCAGCACTACATCAGCTTGCACGATTGTCTCTGATTGTCACTGTAGCCAATCATGGCATCCTCAATTACCATAGGCCTACCCTGCAAATTGAGTTGCTCACTATTTCGCTCGATCGGGACATGTTTTGGGCCAATCCAAGCAATTTTACCCTCTGATTTTAGCTTTGCTTGTTTGTAGATGCTATTAAAACACCAGAGCCTAAGGATGCATGGAGAAGGGTTTTGGCACCAATTGCGACAATTTTGTGTTGCTAGAGTTTTGATTGCCACATCATATGGGAGCTCTTTCCATGTAGTGTTAAAAAAGGCTTTTATTGTTGCTATTAAAAGCATAGCAAGGGGATACCCTCAGGACTATCTACCATTTGATAGCAAGAAGTCTTTTTAATGGCATTTATGGTGCACAAGTTGTGTGTGAAAAGCGACACGATCACAACCGTCCATGTGGAGGGAGGCTTTTTTGCATTAGGAGCCAGGTTTCTTGTTGCAAAACATAAACCCATGCAAGTTACCAATTGAAGCTATGTGGCAAGGCTGCGAGTGCTAACGCAGCAGTCCACAGTGGACTTACTAAACAATTAATGGGTTAAAAGGGTCAAAGATGCGAGCCATTTTAAAATTTGAATCTTCATGCATGTGTGGGGCAATGGCTACTTGTTGGCTTCTTTCTTCTTTCCCAAGAGCCCCCTCCTCACCATGGCTATGTTGTTTGCATCCTCTCCCAAGTTGTTCCCTCTTCTCCGTGGTTGCTCCCTCCTCTCTCAAGCTCCTCCCTTCCTAGTGTGGTTGGATCCCTCCCTCCTCCCTCTTCTCCCAAGTCCTCCCTCCTCCATGCTTGGAACCTCTCTTCAATGGAATCAACTCCACCTTTGGCCTCCTCTCTTTAGATTTCTTGCATACCCCCTTGGTAATCCAAAGACAAGATGCCACCGTGTGTGTGTGTGTGTGAGTGTGTGTGTGTGTGTGAGAGAGAGAGAGAGAGAGACAGAGAGAGAGAGAGAGAGAGAGAGAGAGAGTTGGGGGTCCCATCGTTGTGATGCATGGTTTTTAGGACCCCTTCTGAAGATGCAATAAAGGCACAGTCAGTTGTTGGGGAGATGAGGATACTCTAGTCCAAGGGATCTCGAAAGAGAAGAAAAATCTACTTCACAAGCACCAAAGAGTAAAAAGTGCCATGGACAGAAGATATGTGGGAACGAGCTCTTATGAATGCCTACAACCTATATCTTACAGAATAGCCCATTTTAGGTGTAAATTTCTAGTGAAATTTACACGAGGATGTTCGTGTGGACTCACAGCACAGCATACTCCGTTTTCACTTTTTTACCGACAGTAAATATTTTTTACCACAGTAAATATTTTTTACCTACAGTCAATATTTTTCACCTACATGGTAAATACAAATCACTTTTTACCTACAGTAATTTTTTTTACCCATGGTAAATATTTTTTACTGCACCATAAGTATTTGGTAGGTAACAGTTCACTGTTACTAGAAGCAGTGATTGGGCATCAACAATGCAGTTACAGGAGGAGAAAAGGGGAAAATCTTATGGTAAAGGTGAGTCAACAGGGATAAAGACTTTTGAGTTGAAAAGAGACATGCTGATTTTTTCAAAGAACACATGTCAAAAGAAGCCATGGTTGAGGATTTTTTGAGAATTTGATATTCAGGAGGAACTAGCGACCACCTCCCCCCCACAGGTCCCCCCTTGACATGTGCAGAACCTCCAGTTTCAACAGCCACCTTACCTGCTCTTAAATGCTGGTCAAAGCCTTATCCCCATGTGTCACAATCAGAAAAATCAGCATTTACCCTCCCCTCTCACATCACTCTAGAGAATATCTTGATGGTGACATATCAGGTGACCTCAATCTGTTGACCACCTCAAGCAAAAAGTAACCCAAATCAGCGGATTTAAGCATGTTTATCCCTAATCCTAAACCCTCTCAGAAACCTATATAAGGAGGCCTTCTCTCACTCAAAACCAACACTTCACCCACTTCACCAAGCAACGAAGCTATGACGACATTGCTCACAACGAGGAGCTATGGATGGAGCTCTACTCTCTCTCCCTCTCTCTCTCTCCCTCTAGTATGCTACATTACTAGCCCTAAAACCTAAATAAGGAGTCTTCTCTCATGCTCCATGGCCACCATCCTCGCCATCATTCTCTAAGGTATTGATGTGTTGCTAGTAGGATCATACCTACTTGCTGGGTTGATTGTTTTTGACAAGGGGTTATGCCATCCTTGGCTTGCTTCTCTATATCCTTGTTATGTATGATCAGATGCCGTTGTATTGTTAAGCTGATGTCTTGTGTATATATATGCTACATAAGGTCCCTAAGCTTCGTTTCTATGTGTTTTGCCATATGTTTTGATGCCATCATAATGCCAGAAGTCTCACTTGCCTATGTGCACTATGTGTGAGGTCCCTAAACCTCTTAATTTAGGGTGGTGCCCCCTTTGTTTTGTTCTTTGCTTGTTTGCATGAGGCGTGGTTTGTGGAGTGTGCACGAGTACAGAGGCCACCCGATTTCACTGCTCTTTTTTCCCGCTATCATTTTGGTGCCCCCACGGAGGAGGGCTACACAGACCTTCAGTCCACAAGCAATGAAGATGTGCAATCTACAACATGGACGAATGGCGTGAGGAGTTTGCAAATTGGAGAACAGAAGAGGAGGAGGCTTTAGAGGCCTTAAAAGCTTTCATCGAGGTCTTGTTACCAGGTTGCAGTGTCATTGAAATTCAAGAAGTAAGTTCTTCTACATGCCTTGTTTGTGATCGTTGCCAACGCAGGAGAGTAAGAAGAAGAGCTTGATATACCTCTCCTCTCAACCTATGAGTGCTCCAGAAACCTCCAACGCACACAAGCTTGAAATATTCTACATCAACATACACGAAGGTACTGTGACACACATTAAGGGAAGAGAAAGCATCACCAGACCTCTCTTTCCTGAGGAGCCGACTAAGAGGAGGAAGATCACCTCTACACCTAAGTGGCCCAAGGCCGCAGCGCGTGCTCAAGCATAAGGTAACATTTGGCTTAATCTCATTAATAAGGGATTACATGACCACTACAGGCAAGAAAAAGGCTAGTGAGCAACCAACTTCAACCTCCAACTTGAAACCACGACTCTCACCCCTAAATCCTCCTGAAGCAAAGAGGCGAAGGCTTGCCTACAAGATTGCCACCCGTCTGTGAGTGCTCCCAGTGCACTTTGTGAATCCAGACACCACCAATCCCAAGCCAACCTCCTGTCCGTTTGAAGATCACTTTGGATATTGTCCAAAGTGCTTTGGAGACCGGGTGAAAAGCCTCCCTGCCCTACCTTTGCTGCTAATTTTCAAGAAGTTATCTCAATCTAAGGAAACTATCTTAGTTGATGATGTGCTGCACATTAATGGTGTCACTTTCATTCGTCATGCTGATTATGGTAATAGCATCCAATTGTTGCTTGCTAAAAGGCTTAGCATTGTACAAAGTGTTTCCATCATGCCTTACGTCTTCACAGATGCATCAGGAAGAGTCAAAGTGATCCGAGGTGCTGACCTTCTGTGGCTGATCAGGCTCATTGGTCCCAAGGTGGTGCAACTAAGCTAGGCTCTTGTGTGTAAGTATGGATGCCAATAATGAGAATGATGATCCCCGCATGTTTCCTTTCCATTTTGTGCGTCATATCCGTGTGAATATTTGTATTGATAGAAAAATCTTTTATCAGCAAAGAATAGCCCTGTTGTTTGGAGCCGAGAGACTTGGGGAAATCTTGCGCTCTCCTCATCCTGTCATTCTACCCTTACTAGACTATTACCATTCCTTTGATGTGTCGATCTTCATCCTATTTTGAGCTAAGTTGTGCTAAAGCTCCAAATTGTAATTACCATACTCTATTTTAAAATAAATTGGAGCTGTTTGTGTAATTGTTTACTCTCTCACTTATGGCCTTTCCTAATTTTTATGGTAAGCCTGGGGAGGTTGCTCCAGAATTTTTGGATAATTTGGAAATGGCCTTTCTGGTATCGGGAAGGGATGACAAAGCTACTAAGTTAAGGGCCTTTCCTTTGGTCTTGAGGGAAGGTGCAAAATTATGGTATCAAACTTTGGCACCTGAAGAAAGAAGAGACTGGGAGTCCTTAAAGATGGCCTTCATCGAAGAATTTCGTCGCCATGAGCCTCCAGAGGAGATATGGAGACAGCTCTTAGAGCTACGCCAAACATCACCCAATGACTATAGAAGCTATGAAGGAAAGTTTTCCAACCTGTGGGAGAAATGGTGTGCATCACTAGGTGAAGGAGAAAGGGCGCCAGAATGTCTAAAGAAGGACTGTTTCCTGGCAGGGCTTTACCCCATCCTTCGAGAAAAGGTAAAAGGTAAATTCCCAGATACCTTTGATAAAGCTATGACTTATGCAAGGGAGAAGGATAGGAAGTTAAAATTCCAAGCTCAACTACAAGGGGGAATTGAGCCTCCACCGCTAGCTCAACCTACGGCAAGGGTAGTAGCAGGGACAGGAGCAACAGACCAAGAGTCCTCTCAACAAGAATTACTTCAACAAATCACCAATCAACTAGAGAGCCTGTCCATCACTCTGGTTCAAGGTGTAAGGGCTCCCCAGCCAGGAAATGAACGAAATAGACAAGAAGGACAAAGGCAAGCACGTGAGTACATTTGCTACAACTGTGGAGAGGTAGGTCACGGCATGTATTATTGCCCCCATCTACGACGCTATCAAGGAAATGGTAATCAAAGACGGCCTCCTCGCCAGCAAGTCACTCCTCCTCGAGCTAGGCCACTAAATGGACAAAATGCACACGTGGCTCCACCAATCCAAATATTGAGACCCCCTCCTCCACCACCACAAGCACCATCAGAGATCCCTCCACTACCATCGGGAGGGGAGGACAGGGTTGTCTCTGTCATAAGTCTTGACAATGGTAAGGATAAAGGGAAAGAAAAAATGGAGGAAGCTATTGCCATGCCAATAAAGAGAGTTAGGAGACAAAGAACTGATGAAATGGAAGCTTCAGAGCCGGATAAAGGGAATGAGGGTTCCTCCCAAGTGATACGAGACAAGAAAAGGAAGAGTAGGTCAAGGAGGCACATAGGAGTAGAAGACTTTCCACTTGGGGTAGGATCCATACCTTACGACCGGGTAGCAAATGTGAGTAAGCAAGGACCAAAGATTTCATGGCAGCAACTCCTCCACCTTTCCCCAAAGATGTGTAGAACCTGGTCTAAGATGGTCAGCACCAGGAGGGCTAAGGCAAAGTCAGTTGGGTCTATTAGTGCAAGAGGCATGAAGGATATCGTGCCAGTCATTGATGCAGAGATTAAGAGTCAGCGAGTCTCCAATGTGTACGTAGATGGTGGATCCGAGATTTGTGTTATGACAGAGAAATTAATGCACAGGTTGGGTTTGGAAGTAAACGAGCAAACTTCCTTACAAGCTAAGATGCCAAATAATGTAAGGGTGGCTTGTGTGGGAAAGGTTAATGGAGTAAAGGTTTCAGCTTTTGGTGTGACAATCTCAATTGATGCTTATGTGATCCCAACTAAGGGGGAGGGCTATCCGCTAATCCTAGGAAGACCTTGGCTTATGGCTATGAAAGCTAGGCAAGATTGGGAGACAGGTTCCCTTGAGTTGCGACCAAATCATAAGGTAGGTGGCAAGCAACAAAAAATTGTGTATGACATGAAGCAGGGTAGACAACAAGACCTAGAGATGGAGACTTCTATGGATGAATGGAGCACAAGCAGCTGCTCTTCATCTGAGGAGGATGCTAGCTCTTTGGAAGTCATGGGTATAATACTGCGAAACCCACAAGGAGAAGGTGGTCAAGACTCTCTAAACAAGGAAGAAGCCACAGGCTTAGAGGAGATGCTAGCTAAGGACCTACTAGAAGAAGAGAGAGAACCCTATTTGCAGGTACTAAAGAAGCATGCGCTTTATAACTAATTACGAGCACATTAAAGGAGTGACGGTAACCCGACACCATATCCAATTAAAGGAAGGTGCCAAACCAGTGGTGCAAAGGCTAAGGAGATTAGGGCTAGTGCAACAAGATGCACTCTTAAAAGAAGTAAAAAGATTACTCAAGGCAGGATTTATCTACCCAGTGGAAGATTCTGAGTGGGTGTCTCCAGTTGTGGTAGCACCAAAGAAAAATGGGAAGTGGAGGGTATGTGTGGATTACAAGCCTCTAAAAGCAGCCACAAAAAGGGACCATTTTCCTTTGCCTTTTCAAGATGAAATACTAAATGAAGTGGCTGGTCATGAAAGGTACACAGTGTGTGATGGGTACTCAGGCTACTTCCAAATCAGAATTGCAGATGAAGACCAAAGAAAGACTACCTTCATAACACCTTGGGGGTGTTTTGCTTATAGAGTTATGCCTTTTGGTTTAACTAATGCCCCGGCTACTTTCCAGAGGTTTATGAACTTGGTGTTTCAACCTTACTTTGGTAAGTCCATACGAGTCTTCATTGATGATTTTTGCATTTACAGCTCTAGGGAAGTACATCTGTCCAAGGTTGATGAAGGTTTCACCCGTCTGGACCAATTAGGTGGGAAATTGAATAAAGACAAGTGTCACATAGGTGAGAGCAAGGTCACTCTACTAGGCCATGTTGTGTCTCAAGATGGTATTGAGGCTGACCCTGAAAAGGTAAAGACATTGTTAGCTTTACCTACTCCTTCAAACGTGAAGCAACTAGTCTCCTTCATTCAAAAGGTTCGCTACATGGGACGATTCATACATCTCCTTTCTCAGGCAATCTATCCTTTGCAGCAGCTCACTAAACACACTACATTGACATGGAGTGAGGAGGGTGAAAGGTGCTTTCAAGAAGTTAAAACCATTTTGAGCTCATTGCCTGTCGTCCTACAACCCACATGGGGTGAATTATTCTTTGTAAATCCTAGTGTAGGTCCAGAAGCTCTAGGAGCTGTCTTGATGCAAAAAGACCCAAAGACATCTCTCATGAGACCAGTCTACTTCTCTAGTAGAGTGATGACAGCTGCTGAAAAGGGTTTCAGCACAACTAAGCAATTGGTGCTAGCTCTTAAGTTTGCAGTGGAGAAGTTTCAGGCTTACTTACTTCCGAGACAATTTGTGGTGATCACAACTGAGGAGGTTTTTCCATATGCCCTACAACACATGGAATTGTCTCAAAGAATATCAAAGTGGGTGGTGCAGCTTCAAGAGTTTGACTACACACTACAAGTAGAGGATTCCACCCATGCTTGTTTGGCAGATGTCCTCACACAAAGGTGTTATGAGAAGGCCAAGAAAGAGGCACCTAGTAAGGTACCGCCTATCCCGGAGCCTAAAGTTCTACTGGGAGCACACAGTCTGTATTTTGATGGGGCTTACAAGAGGACCAAAGACAAGGCATCAGCAGGCATAGTAATATTAGGTCCAGAGAAGGAGAAGATCTTTGCAAAAGGGTTTCATCTAAAAGAGGTTCATTCTAACAATGAGGCAGAGTACCATGCCCTTGTTTTAGGGTTGCAATGTTGTCTTTCTCAGGGCATCACAAAGCTAAATGTTTTTGGTGACTCCATGTTGATTGTTAAGCAAATGGTTGGTGTATGGGCCTGTAAAAATGACAAATTTTCTGTTAAGATGAGGGAAGCAAAGGCCTTGTTGAAGGGTTTTAAAGAAGTTTGAGTGCACTTTGTACCTAGAGATCAAAATCGAGAAGTAGATGCCTTAGCAGGTAAAGAACTACAAACTCTCATAGTAGGTGCTATCCTTGTGAAAAGTACTTTATACCAGGGAAAGGAGGAGCTGCATGATTTACTTTACTTTCTTGAGCATTGTGAAGCACCCTCTGGTATGAGTAAAAGTGAACATAGGTGGTTGGCAAAAAAGGCTACCAGCTATAGCTTAGTGAATGAGGACTTGTATTGTAGAGGGAAAGATGTTGTCTTAAGGAGAGTTCCTGCATCCCAAGAGATAAAGGATATTTTGTTTAGTTGTCATGAAGGTGTGTGTGGTGGCCACTTTGCACAAGAGATTACTAGCAGAAAGATTTTACAAGCAGGGTTCACGTGGCCAAGCCTCCATCGAGATGTACAACATTGGTGCCGCACATGTGAGGTTTGCCAAAAAGCTGGACCAAGGCGTCTTACCCATGAAAATCAGCATCCAATCAAAACCTATGGGCCATTTGAAAAATGGGGGATAGATGCAATAGGGCCACTACCTTGCACTCAATCAGGGAAGGAATACATCATTATGGGGCTGGAGTACATGACCAGATGGGCAGAAGCTCTAACACAAAGCGCATCACAACCAAGGACGTGAGTGATTTCATTTTTGAATTCCTTTGTTGCCGTTTTGGCACACCTTTGGAGATTCTCTCGAATAGGGGACCGGGATTTCGAGCTGATTTAGTCGGGCAATTGATGAGCAAGTTAAAAATCAAGCGTAGGCACTCTACACCATACTACCCTCAGTGCAATGGTCTTGTGGAAAAGGTAAATGGTCTTATATGTAAAATCATCACTAAGCAAGTGCATTTACATCCTAAGGCATGGGACAAACACCTAGATGCATCACTTTGGGCCTACAGAACATCCTTTAAAACATCCTTGGGGTATACACCTTTTCACTTGGTTTACGGGCAAGAGGCACTATTGCCTATAGAAGTGGAGCTAGCGAGCCTCCGAGTTCTAAAAGCACATCAAGAGGATATTCAAGAGAAGCAGGTGGAAGGAAGAATCATCGATTTGGAGAGGTTAGGGCTAGATCGAGAGTCAGCAGTGAAGTACTATGCAGCCCAGGCAGAGAAGAAACGAAAGAAGTTCAATCGCAACCTTGTCAAGAAAGGTTCTTTAGTGCTAAGATACGACAATCGCTTTGATCGCAGGAAGGATGGTAAGTTCTTGCTTAAGTGGGAAGGTCCTTTTGTAGTGATACAGAGGTTCTCAAATGGTAGTTACCAACTAGGTGACTAGATGGTAAGGTACATCAGACCCCGGTAAATGGTTGGCAATTGAAGGCCCACCAATGTCGTCTTTCACAGCCATATGCTGGTGAAATCAATGCTAAGGATGGTTCAGAGGAGAGCACATCATATTCGAGCTCCAACTAAGGTAACAATCATGTACATAGTCGTTTCAAAAAAAAAAAAAAAAAGAGAAGACAAAAAAAAAAGGAAAAAAAAGAGAAGAAAAAAAGAAAAAAAGAGAATGCTACCAGTGAAAGCGGATATTGACAATGGATGGGGTATGGCTTTCAAGGGTCTAGGAGACCAGTTGTTAGTCATGGATGGATACAATTATTCATCACAAAGGACTAAACAGTGTGCATCAGCCAAGAAAGCAGTAACATGGCAAATTCAATTGGTACCAGGTGGGTAAGTATTCAAGAGAACCCTATTGTAGCACAACCTACAGCTAGAGGCATCAAATACCTCTAGCTTAAGGGGGAGGGCTATATGATGCATGGTTTTTAGGACCCCTTCTGAAGATGCAATAAAGGCACAGTCAGTTGTTGGGGAGATGAGGATACTCTAGTCCAAGGGATCTCGAAAGAGAAGAAAAATCTACTTCACAAGCACCAAAGAGTAAAAAGTGCCATGGACAGAAGATACGTGGGAACAAGCTCTTATGCATGCCTACAACCTATATCTTACAGAATAGCCCATTCTAGGTGTAAATTTCTAGTGAAATTTACACGAGGATGTTCGTGTGGACTCACAGCACAGCATACTCCGTTTTCACTTTTTTACCGACAGTAAATACTTTTTACCATAGTAAATATTTTTTACCTACAGTAAATATTTTTCACCTACATGGTAAATACAAATCACTTTTTACCTACAGTAATTTTTTTACCCATGGTAAATATTTTTTACTGCACCATAAGTATTTGGTAGGTAACAGTTCACTGTTACTAGAAGCAGTGATTAGGCATCAACAATGCAGTTACAGGAGGAAAAAAGGGAAAAATCTTATGGTAAAGGTGAGTCAACAGGGATAAAGACTTTTGAGTTTAAAAGAGACATGCTGATTTTTTCAAAGAACACATGTCAAAAGAAGCCATGGTTGAGGATTTTTTGAGAATTTGATATTCAGGAGGACCCAGCTGCCACCTCCCCCCCGCAGGTCCCCCCTTGACATGTGCAGAACCTCCAGTTTCAACAACCACCTTACCTCCTCTTAAATGATGGTCAAGGCCTTATCCCCATGTGTCACAATCAGAAAAATCAGCATTTACCCTCCCCTCTCACATCACTCTAGAGAATATCTTGATGGTGACATATCAGGTGACCTCAATCTGTTGACCACCTTAAGCAAAAACTAACCCCAATCAGCAGATTTAAGCATGTTTATCCCTAATCCTAAACCCTCTCAGAAACCTATATAAGGAGGCCTTCTCTCACTCAAAACCAACACTTCACCCACTTCACCAAGCAACGAAGCTATGACGACATTGCTCACAACGAGGAGCTATGGATGGAGCTCTACTCTCTCTCCCTCTCTCTCTCTCTCCCTCTAGTATGCTACATTACTAGCCCTAAAACCTAAATAAGGAGTCTTCTCTCATGCTCCATGGCCACCATCCTCGCCATCATTCTCTAAGGTATTGATGTGTTGCTAGTAGGATCATACCTACTTGCTGGGTTGATTGTTTTTGACAAGGGGTTATGCCATCCTTGGCTTGCTTCTCTATATCCTTGTTATGTATGATCAGATGCCGTTGTATTGTTAATTTGATGTCTTGTGTATATATATGCTACATAAGGTCCCTAAGCTTTGTTTCTATGTGTTTTGCCATATGTTTTGATGCCATCATAATGCCAGAAGTCTCACTTGCCTATGTGCACTATGTGTGAGGTCCCTAAACCTCTTAATTTAGGGTGGTGCCCCCTTTGTTTTGTTCTTTGCTTGTTTGCATGAGGCGTGGTTTGTGGAGTGTGCACGAGTACAGAGGCCACCCGATTGCACTGCTCTTTTTTCCCGCTATCAGTTGCAATAGCTTTAATGACCAACAAAATTATCAATCCGGAGGGATGAGCTACCCGGCTAGGTATGGAAACACTCACACGGTTAGTGAGCTAATCGTGGCAACACAAATGGTTAAATCTATGAGGTGAGCTTCTTGGCCTATGGAGGAGCTAAGCCGCAATGAAGGACAATCTCCACATCCACTTCTCTTCACCTCTAATCAACCCAATCACATACACTATGATTGCAAGACGCACACAACACGAATCCTATCATGCAACACACTAATCGCAAGTACACACACATAGATCTATTGAGCACCACACTCCAATCAAACCTACATGCACACACAAACAAGAGAGGAAATCACACAAGATTAGAGAGGGATTAGCAACTAATTAGCTAAGATCTAGTTAATCTAAGTATCATAGGTAATCATAGCATGAGAGAGGCATAGTGAGAGAGAATGAATCATTGATTAGTGTTAGTCAAGTCTCATGAGCAAAGAGAAGCTCAAGGACTCCATAGACACACACCTCAAGAGCTCTCACCAAGGAGTGCTCTCAACAAATGAGCTTGAGAACCCTAATTTCTTTTACACACTGCCTTATGTACCTAGGGTAAATATATGCAATGTCCAGGCACCCAAGGCCTTTAGGGCTGCACCACTTATTGAATTTTCAACCTAGGCACAGTAACTGACCTGTTCTTTACAGCTTGAACTCTCATTGATCCCATAACACACATTAAGATATTACAATGGATTGAAATAATCAGGGATTTACAATACGTGACCATTTTGAAAAAATGTGGAAAATGTGTAACTCCAATCTTTACTGCTTCTTCATGTTGATCTTTGATGTGCATTCGTACGTCTTCAGTCTTTAAAAGCTTCTGTTAACTGATGTTGACTCAGTTAACACACACACACACACACACACACACACACACACACACACACACACACACACAGGGAGAAAGTTCTCTTGGGTTTCTAGAGTTGATTTTGAAGCGAGTTGAGGAGCACAATAGGGGAGAAGAAACTCCACCATGTAGCAATTGCTCCCTCACATTACAAGTGGTCTAGGGATATCAATGCCCTCGGTCTCGAGGGGTTCACCTCTTATACATGTAAGTTACTACGTGAGTTCAAATGAATGGATTTTTTAATTGTCAAAATTTTAAAATTGTAACAAAATTACAAACACACACAGCCGTGGCGGCAGCGTAAAGAAGCAAAGAAGACCTGCGGTCATTTTCTCCACAATCTACACAAGGGTGAGTTCAAGCTTCTTCAAAGCTTCACCATCTGAATGATTCTCTTTTAATTCACCCCTCTTCCTTCATCAAATCAACTCATCCTACCCATTGTAAATGTATCACTAACAATTCTAGTGATTATTACCACTAACAACTAACTTCTCTTGTAAAAATGCACCCACACTATCAACATATGGAGTAGGCAACCGCACAAGTAAACCAAATTCACTCACTCCCATGGAAGTTTCTCTCCTTTCACCACATCAATAATTCTCTTACTTGAGCCCACATCCATGTGACTCAAGAGAAAAGAGAGACCCCATTCTCATTTGAAATTCATAAAAATTCATAATCCTTGATCTTTCCTAATAAAATTGATTAGGCTTAATCCTAATCAAGGCTTCTAAAACCTATAAATAGAACCCATTCCTCCTTGTAAAAGACATCAATATACCATTGCACACTAGATTGAGCGTACCACACGCCAGTTCTATCTTGGTTGTAAAGAGAGAGTAAGCTTTCTATACACCATCACCTTGGTGCATAGAAAAGCTTGAGCGAGTAGAAGATATTCTTCCTACCATTGTTGTATCTACCCCAACATCAATGAATTGGTAGTTTTGGGTGCAATTCATGTCCAAAGGCTCATGCTTCTCCTCCAATTTGGCTTGGCAAACTCATTCAGCTTCATAAGGTGACTTGTTTCATTGAAGGTTGTTGTTTTGTTGCTTGTGATTCATTGGCTATTGTTTGGCTACCATTGTAAGAGGGTGGATGGTGAGAGGGCTCCCATAACCCTAAGACAATGTGCTAGTGATGCTATAACCAAATCTTGTCACTTGATTCCGTAAGCTCTAAGTTCCTTTTTGTGCAAAATATAAAGTTGAAGCTAGGTTGTACACCATCTCTCTCTCTCTCTCTCTCTCTCTCTCTCTCTCTCTCTCTCTCTCTCTCTCTCTCTCTCTCTCTCTCTCTCTCTCTCTCTCTCTCTCTCTCTCTCTCGTGTTTTAGTGTATGAGAGTGTTCCATTGGTGTGAGGGTTAGTGTAAATTCCTTTCTTGTTTGTGGGGTGCTCTAACGATTCTCCTCTTTTGCGTCCTAGTTCGCTCTTAAACTAGGTGGTGCCCCATGTGTAGTTGGGATTTGGCTGTGGGTTTGTTGTTTTGGTTTGTGTTGTGTTGTGTCCCAGCCCCATTGAGCAGCACGGAAGCCTTGAAGGGTGTCTAGAGGTTTCTCTTCTTGTTGCCCGCTCCGGATCGCCTCACTAGCAGCTGGGCTGTGTATACTAGTTAGCATATGGAGTATGCTGGTTAGCATATGGAGTATGTTAGTTAGCATGCCTTGTGTTCTAGCTAGCATACAAAGTTAGCTAGTCAGCACAAGATGTATGCTAATTAACATCATTTATGCTAGTTAGCACCTAGTATGCTCAAAAGCATGATGGGTGTCCTAATGCGTATACTAGTTAGCATAGTGAGTATGCTAGTTAGCATATAGACTGTGCTAGTTAGCATATGGACAGTGCTAGTTAGCATATGGAGTATGCTAGTTAGCATGCCTTGGGTCCTACATAACATACAAAACTAGTTGGTTAACAAAATATGTATGCTAATTAACATACCTGGTATGCTAGTTAACATACCTAGTATGCTCAATTTCTTTGCATGATAAGTACGTTGTCTAACAGAAAGTGATTATGATAGTTAGCACATGGAGTTTGCTAGGTAGCATATGGAGTATGCTAGTTACCCAGCCTTGAGTTCTAAATAGTGAGGCAGTCCGGGGCGGGCAATAAGAGGAGCGGCCTCTAGACACCCTTCAGGGCTCCTATGCTGCTCAATGAAGCTAGGGCAAAACACAAACACAACCAAGCAAAATCCCTAGCCAAACCCAACTTAAAAAGGGCACCACCTAGTTATGGATGCGAACTAGGACGCAAGAGAGTGTCCACAGACTTAAGGGAGACCCGCAAAACACACACAAACAAGCAACAATTTTCTATAGAAGGAGGAGAGAAGGAGCCACTGAGAGAACGGAGAGAGATGGAGAGTGAGGTTCCTCAAACAATTGTGTTGAAATTCGAGAGGTGAAAGAACACCTTGCTACACTGTCAAAGAGCCTACACGGAGACAACACCAACACGTGCTCAACACTTTGCCAACACACACGTGTCTTAGGTTGCAGGAGACCTCTCATCACTGGAACCTCTTACAATGAACTAGTATTAGGCAATAAAAGCACCCAAAACACTTATCCTCACAAGCTCAACTGAGAAATTGCGGCATTCACGTCACCTCAAATTTTTGACTGGCATTGCACAACCAGATGTAATATGAATTGGAGACAAAATCACGTCTTTGGAGCACCAAGAACTCAAATTTATTGATGACTGTAAGGATAGGTACAATGGTGGCTTGATATGTGAAACTCTCATACTCTCTCACTTAAAAAATGTAGCATCAATGCTATAGTGCACTAAAGTGTGAATCTCACACTATAGTGTCTACAACCAAGTCTTTCCTCATGCCTCTAGTGCTGGAATGCTATCTATGTGTGTTTACAATGAAGGGAAGGGGTCTATTTATAGGTTATAGATCACTTATTTGGATTATGGCTAATTTGAATTACACGCTAACAAATTGAGCTTAGCATTTTTGTATTTTCAAAATGGAGTGGGCCTTTCTTATCTCCTTGAGTCACATGCATTTGGGGTCAAGAGAGAGAGAATTATTAATGATGGTGAATGAAAAAGGAGAGGAAAAAAGAGAGGGAGAAAGAGAGTTCTATCACTACTTATCCTTACTTCCTTGAGGTGAGGTGATTTTTTCATTAGGGTTAGTGTTAGTAGGTTAGTGATTATGATTACAATGAGGTGCACACAAGGTGCATGACAATGGTAAAATGCTTTAAGAAGATAATGAAAATTAGGGGGATAGATGGAATCTGAGAGGAAGTTCACCTAGTGACACCGATGGATGAAGCGTCAATATGACAGAGTCGCGGTTGATGGTGACGTTGTGTCAATTTCAAGACTTCAAGGTCCTCTTGCTGAAAATCCTTCATTTGCAGAGATAAATCATATCCAATTTGCTTTTTTTTTTTGTAATTTTCATGATGGTGAAGAGGGAATGTGAATATGGGAGTAGGTGTAGAGATATATGAGAGTATGTGTGTGTATCATGGAAGCTATGGTGAAGAGAGGGAATGAGTATGGTGAAGAAGGTGATAATAGTCATGGAATGTCTAGGTTTGGGTGTGGGAAGGAGAGGGAGGAGTGTGTATGAGTGAGTAGGTGTGTGGAAGGGTGAGAGAAAATAGGAAGACTTTTGGGTGTATGAGGTGGAAGTTTTGAAGTTGGCCATAAAATTTATGTAAAATCACCCTTGAAGTTGGCTAAATTTTCTCTTTTGGACATATCCTCAGATTCAGAGTAGAAGAGGGTACCAAAATTGGATAAAAAAGCTGTCCTTATAGCACCTCATAAGGCTTGAAGTGGGCCACTATTTGATTCTTTTTCCTTCGTATATTCCAAGTGAGCCCCCCATACATCAACCATGACCTAATTTTTCCAAGGAGCTTGCACACATGTATGGTAGAGGATAAGTATCAAATATGAGATATATTTGTGGGTCAAGAAAATAGGTTAGCTAGTCATGGATCGTATGAAGAAATGGACACATGGGATGCATGGTGGAAACTGAAAATATATATGTGGAAAAATAAAAGGAGGAAAATCATGAGGGAAGGGAACCTGAATTATTCTCTAGTTTGAGTGATTTATGGAATTTATTTAAAGATGAAACCTATGTACTTGTGAATATTTATCTGGGAGGAATGGAAAAATATGACGGAGCCGATAAGGTGATCGGTGAATTTTTATGATGAAGTCACACAAAGTTTTTTCAAGGCTTGTGTGAGTAGAGCTTAAGGGATAGAATGATATTAAAACATGTATAAGGAATGATACGCAATGGAAGCTAGCAAACTTAGGCCTGATAACGCACACCTAGGAATATATATTTACATAAATACAAAAAAATTGAAAAAAATCCTTTATACTTAGGTCCTTTCTTTGATGGATAATGTTTACATGTAAAGAGGACCGTAATATTATAAATTCATTTTTTTGTCTCCTAGCCCAATGACTCGCTCAATGATTTAATAGAAAAATGTGATAAAAACCCTAATTGCATACACACTATTTACAATGAAAAAGCGAGCCTAGTCATTGTGCTAGGGTGTTTTTGTGGGGTGAAGTGGCTTCTTAAAAGATTCTACGAGAGCAAAAAAAATAGCTATCATCTAGCCCCCCCCTAGATGATGGTACATTCATGTACCATCAAAAGACATATCTTCTAATGAGAGTTTTTTCCATCCTTTGTGATATTTGGTGCCTCAATCGAATCTTCATCTTGTAGTGCCAAGCTCAAAGACTTACATGGTATTGTAGCTGTTCGATGCTCTTGTAGATCCTCTGGTAGAACACGACTCAAGTAGGGCTTTAGTCAATACCCATTCACCTTCTTGGGGTGCTCCTTGCCATCCAAATCCATGAGTTGATAGTAGCGTGAATAGTAGGCCTTCTTTACAATGTAGGGACCCTACCATCTAGTATTGAACTTCACATCAAAGTGATTGTCAAGGCGATTATTGTACCTTAGCACCAAATCTCCTTCCTTGATCCCTTTGTCTTGCTCCAATTTTTTTTTTGTCTCCTAGCCCAATGACTCGCTCAATGATTTAATAAAAAAAAGTGATAAAAACCTTAATCGCACACACGCTATTTACAATGAAAAAGCGAGCCTAGTCATTATGCTAGGGTGTTGTTGTGGGGTGAAATGGCTTCTTAAAAGATTTTATGAGAGCCAAAAATACGTCTATCAATAGCATACAGAGTTAGTTGGTCAACACAAAAAGTATAAAAGTTAACACCATTTATGCTTGTTAACAACTAGTATGCTCACTAGCATGATGGGTATGCTATTTAAGACAAGGGTTATGCTAGTTAGAACTAGCAGCTAGGCTGGGTATGCTAGTTAGCATATGGAGTATGCTGGTTAGCATATCGAGTATGCTAGCTAGCATGCCTTGTGTTCTACCTAGCACACAGAGTTATCTAGTCAGCACAAGATGTATGCTAATTAACATAATTTTTGCTAGTTAACACCTATTATGCTCAACAACATGATGGATGTCCTAATGAGTATGCTAGTTAGCATATGGTCTGTGCTAGTTAGCATGCCTTGTGCTCTATCTAGTATACAGAGTTACCTGGTAAACACAAGATATATGCTAACTAACACTCTTTATGCTAGTTAACATACACTGTTGCATGCACATTAGGATGTTGATTGTGCTATTTAACACTGTGATTTGTTTTCATGAAAATGCTCGATGTCCTAGTTAGCATCTGAATACTGATCATCATTTGGATGTTGCAGGTTGAGTTCTTTCGTAGACTCAAGGAAAAACATCCAGATTGCAGGATTGGCATGAGAATGTTTGAGATGTTGAAGCCATTCTTTTGTAGGCGGCTAAAGGATAGATACACATGCTCTTGCCAATACCATGTGCAAATGTCCTTTTTGAAGGACACATTGAACCACATGCACTCTCATGCTTTTGGGCTGCATAGAGCAGGTTGTGACTATATATGCATTATCTGTGCCCCAATTGAGAACATTAAAAAAGGGTTGCATGGCTTCAGATCACACATTCAAAGGTGTCACACATATGTGGGAGTCTGTTCTCTGTCCAAAGCCTGTAGTTGCAGTTTTCCATAGAAGGGAATGCCTGATGGGAGACTGTTTGACATGTGGAGTGAATAGGTTGGAATTATGCTGCTTGGAGATAGCAAATCCAAGTAATAGTATTAATGTGAAAGTATAAGATCAAGACAAGCAGGTAAATAGTAACAAAAGAAAAGATCTTTTGCACAAAGAAATGTAGTTCTAGGAGTTTCTTCAACTCTTGAAGACCAAGTTGGAGCTCTTTATCACTCATAACTATGTAGCTCGATGGCAAGGACAACAATTCAAGGATTGCCTTCTTTGGTTTCTGGACAATGTTATCGTGTCAGTTGTTGATTTTGTAGAGAATTATGCCTTCAAGGAACAAAATGAGATTCGGTCAATGCATTGGCACTCTAGTCAAGTTACCATTTTTGTACACATAACGTACTACCGCAAGGCAGGGGAGGTAGTCAAAACCATCCACTTCTTCATATTAGATGACAAGGTGCATGAAACGTTGTTCATGCAACACTGCTTCATGCTACACCGTGACTTGTTACAACAAGAGGGTGTCACTCCTAAGCAACATTGGGTGTGGTCTGATGGTGCAGCCTCATAGTTCAAGGGAGCCATGCCTTTTTACTTCATTGCAAGTTATGGTGGACTCGCAAAGATGGGGATGAGATGGTTCTTCTTTGGATCAGGGCATGATAAGGGAGAGTGTGATGGTGTAGAAGCAGCTGTGAAAAGAACCTTGACCCATGAACAACTAAAACCTAATGGAGCTATTTTGCGGTGTGCAGCTGATGTGGTTGCTTATTGCCAAGCCAACTTGTCGTCGCAGGGAGCACCTTCACACTATCCTTCAAAAGAAAGGGAATTTGCCCGTGTGTTCTAGGAGGTTAAAGAGGGGGAGGTGAATAGGGAGGTGAAGTGTAATTGTGCCACTGTGGCAAAAACTTACTGCTTGCATGCTTTCGTGGTCACAACCTTGGGGATCCAATTGCCCTTGCAACAAGAGCCTTGTCATGCTTCTGTGATGCATGCATGCATGAAAGATGGAATCACTGCATTAATAAAGCTCACGTGCAGCCTTGGGATTATCATACTCTACTGCCATTACTTGATGAGACTGTGTTAGATTCTAAGCCAAAAGATGAAGCAGCCACCTACGATGACTTCACGTACGAAGGTCATCATGATGTGTTGAGTAGTGCTCTATGTGCTGGCGACACATTTGCTGTAAATCCAGATGCTTCGACCAACGTCGAGGATGTGGATTTCTATCTGGTCAAGTGTGTTGCAGAAAAGGAGAAGGTGGAGAAGGGGTACCTTGATGAGTGGGGCAATGCAATTGATAGAGGCTCATATGTTGTGCAAGGTTTGTATTACAAGCAATTGGATGCATACACCTTCAAGCTAGCCAACAAGCAGCCCATCATCCACGTACTTTTACATCTGGTACGATGTATCAAAATGCCCATGGAGCACATCCCAAGGAGACGTAAAGTGTACACAACTAACCTAGAAATCTATGAAGCAATCTATAATAGCATGCCCTTCAGCTTTTAAGTTGTAATCACTGCATCTTCAATATACTTGTTGCTTAGAGATAATGTAGTTTTATAAAAAACTTGGGTATCTTGTGTCTCTTGTGTGCTTTGTGTATACATGGCTTTGGTGTCTATCACAGAGGGGTCTCAGTTTAAGAGAGATCATTTGTACAACCTATCTCATTAAACATATAGGATCTGAGATCATCAAGAAAATGTAGAACTCTAGAGAGGTGATCAAACAAGCTCAAAATCCACCTCCTTTGGTGTCTTACAATTTACACCTTTTACAATAGGACTCCATATGGTTTGGGCAGGTAGCCCACAAATATAAATGGAAACTGTAAAAGAAGGCACACCCAACTTATAAGAAAGGCATCGCTGTTTGGAAAGATGTGTACAAAGAAGGCCAGTGGCTTGCACAATATGATAATAAGAAGGTATGATATTTGTGTTCTGTGGGTATGCTAGTTAGCATAAATGGTATGCTAATTAGCATAGTGTTTATGCTAGTTAGCATAAACAATGTTATAATTAGCATACCTTTTGCTGGTTTTCAAGGAGAAGAGATGGCAGCTTCCTGTATACTGTGTATGATAATGCTAATTAGCATACTGTTTATGCTGATTAGCGTAAACTTATTTATGCTAGTTAGCATAAACAGTATGCTAATTAGCATAACTTTGCTGGTTTTCAAGGAGAAGAGATGTCAACTTTCTATATATTGTGCATGTTGATTAGTATATTATGTTGTGAGTGGAATGATAATTAACATATTGTTTATGCCAACTGGCATAAACAATATGCTAATTAGCATACCCTTGCTGGTTTAAGGGAGAAGAGATGGCAGCTTTGTGTATCCTGTGTATGCTAATTAGCATACCTTTGCTGGTTTCAAGGAGAAGAGATGGAAGCTTTCAGTTCACTGTGTATTCAAATTAGCATACTGTTTATGCCAGTTGGCATAGACAATATGCTAATTAGCATACCTTTGCTGGTTTTAAGGAGAAGAGATGACAGCTTTCTGTATATTGTGTGTTCTAATTAGCATACTATGCTATGAGTGAAAGTTAGCACAAACAAAAATGCACAGTATGCTAATAAGAATATCTTTGCTAGTTTCAAGGAGAAGAGATGACAGGTCTCTACATCCTATGCTAATTAGCATATTGTTTATGCCAATTGGCATTATGTGGGCATGCTAATTAGCATAGTTAACTGGCATGAACAATATGCTAACTAGCATAGTTTTGCTAGTTTCAAGGAGAAGAGATGGTAGCTTTTTGTATACTGTGTATGCTAATTAGCATACTATACAGAGTGGAAGCTAGCACAAACAAAAATGTATAGTATGCCAACTGAAGGTATGCTAATTAGCATACCTTTGCTGGTTTTAAGGAGAAGAGATAACAATTCTCTGTATATTGTGTATGCTAATAAGCATAGCATGTATGCTAATTAGCATAATGTATGCTGGTTTCAAGAAGGGATGGCAGCTTTCTATATAATATGTATGCTTTCTTGCTCTCTTTCTTCTTCTTGCTCAGCTTTTGGTTCTTGTAACTTTTTTTCTTCTTCTTCTTGATGCTGCTTCTCTAATTTTTCCCGTTGTAGCCTCTCTCTCTCTCTCTTATGTGTTTCAGCTTCTTCATCAGCCTCCCTTTGTCTCATACGCAAGGCTTCATTACGCTAGGCCTCATTGTGCCGATGCATTTCTCATTCCAGCTTCTTGATCACTTGTTGTGAAAACAAATCTGGGGCAGTATCAAACGCATTTTCAGTTGTATACGCTGCACGATCCTCTGATTGCAGCCATAGGAATAGCCAGCTTCTCAAAGTATCTATCAAGAAGTTTTGCCGCTATTCTTTGATCTGGTCCTCTATCTTAGGCGTAACAAGCCAACTTCCCTCAGAGTTTTGGCACACTTTGTATATACTATCGTCAATAATGAGACTGTTTTGGGGCCCAAAGTTGTAGTGCTTCCAAAACAATCTCAAATCCTTCAAGAATACAGGATTATTATATATCTGCCAAGGCTGGCCACTACAATGATTCTGTGAAAAAACACCTCTCACCTTAGCCCGCTGCTCTTTGAATACTGTTTCTAATATTGCATTCACTTTAGGTGCCATGCTGGCGCTCCATATATACACATGGAAAAATCGGAGGCACGAATCCAAAAATTTGTGACTGTCTCTGCAACAAAATACCTACCTCCTATCTTGCACATTGTACTTTATCATTTCCCCTGCATGTTTAGGGGGAATGCCACCGGACATTGGCTCTACAACTTGAACAAGCAGGCCATTTAAATCAAGAACCAAAGCACACCCATCATCTGGAAACGTCTTTGGCACGCATATTGGGTCTAGCAGTGCATACCACTTAGCAAAAATAACTTCCCCTGAGGGATGAACATAATTGAAGTACTCATTGATTTTTGTTAAGAATTTAAGATAGCTAGCCAAGCGCTTCTCAATCTCGGCCTTTTGTTTTTGTAGTTGTCTAGCCTTGGCAATACGCCAGTTTTGTATGGTTTTGCATGCAATGACAAAATTCAAATCATGCAGGGCAACTAGCTGAAGTTTCTCTTGTCTTGTGACACGAAAATAGTATAAAATAAAGACATCATAAAGGAGAAGCAAAAACTATTGAACTGTTGCAGAGTAAAATAATATTGAAAAGAGTTTCTCCATTATAAATATCCAGAAAGATACATGCCACAGGGTGTGGAGCTTGCTAACACTACATAACTTGGACACAACAAGGAACAGATTCAGCATAATTTCTTGCAAGCACGTGGGCAAATGGCTTTCTTTTCACCTCTGCTGCGTTCGTTTACGTCATCCAAGGTGCTCAGACAGGGGCAACACATTTCTCGTCCCCAGGTTCTTCCAGAATCTGTTCCAAGCCACCCTTTCTCTTTAATTTCACTTTGTTTTACAAAACCCTGCAGGGGGCTGTCATCACCAGCATCTTGCACAGTCAGCCCACTATCAGTCTTGAAACCTTCCTCTTAAGCACTCCTACCTTCCTCTTGCACCTCCTAATTGTTTCCTTTGAGACACTTGTTTGATCATCTGTAGGGGGCTTGGGTTTGGGATTAGTAATCATGATAAAATATTCATCATCATCATCTGTTTCTTTAACATCTGCAACAGCTTTGTGCGCTTTCGCATGCTGTGGCATTACATCTGCCCTTTCATGCTGTTTATCCAGCTCATCAGATTCATCATTACAGAGCTTCTCTTGTTTCCTTTGATTGGTAGGCGTCTTGTCAGGTTTGCATCCTACATCATTGATACATGTGTATTACATTCACCCGTTAATTTTCATCGTCGACACCATTATGATTGCTTGTATGCATAGTGTGACAAGGAGCATTCCATGTATGGTAGGCATCTATATCCTGTAGACATTCATAATGTTTATGCTAACTATGCTAACTAGTATACAAAGTGTGCTAACCACCATGATCAATATGCTAACTAGCATACAAAATATGCTAATTAACAAGGAAGTGTGAATATAGTGTGTATGCTAACTAGCAGAGAATGTATGCTAATTAGCATACATAAAATGTTTATAGGAAAAATTGTGTGTATGCTAATTGTATGCTTATTATTATTGATGGTGTGATAATTAGCATACATTCTATGTTAATTAGCATACATGGTATGCTAATTAGCATACCATGTATGCTAGCATAGATGGTATGCTAACTAGAGGATAAGTTATGCTAATTAACATAACGTCTCTACTAATTAGCATACCATCTTTGCTGGTAAGCATGTTGTGCATGCTAACTAAAATACACATTACGATAACTAGCAAAGAGGTATGCTAACTAGCATACACATTATGCTAGCTAGCTCAAAATGTATGCTAACTAGCATAGAGGTATGCTAACAAGCAAACACATTATGCTAGCTAGCAAAGAAGGTATGCTAACTAAACTTTGAATTCTTGTTAGCATGCACCGAATGGTAGCTAGCATATAAGGTATGCTAGTTAGCATAATGAGTATGCTAATTATCATATCTTATTTTCTAGTTATCATACTTGCATGCTAGCCACCATACACAATTTTCTAACTAGCATAAAAAATATGCTAATTAGCATACCTTGTTAGCTAGTTAGCACACTCTGTGTGCTAACTAGCAAACATGCTATGTTAATTAGCATATTTAATATGCTAATTAGAACATTGTGTATGATGGATAGCATGCAAGTATGATAACTATAAAAAAAGGTATGCTTATGCATGCTAATTAGCATACCTTTTTTCTAATTAGCATACTTGCATTGGTAGCCATTATACACAGTGTTCTAATTAGCATAAAAGGTATGCTAATTAGAATATTTAACATGCTAATTAGTATCTTTGTTTGCTAGTTAGTACATTGTGCTCTAATTAGCATATTTAATATGCTGATTATCATTTTTTTTTCTAATTGGGAAACTCTCTATGCTAGTTAGTATCCTTGTTTGCTAGTTAGTACATTGTGCTCTAATTAGCATATTTAATATGCTGATTATCAATTTTTTTTCTAATTGGGAAACTCTCTATGCTAGTTAGCATGCATAGTTTGTTAACTAGCATAGAAGGTATGCTTATTAGCATACACAATATGCTAACTAGCATACCTCTATGCTAACTAGCATACACAGGGCTAGTGTACTGTAGTGGGATGTTTAGCTTGGGAGCTTTCCATTGGATTGCACACCACACAAGATTATAAGATTAAAACCTTACAGAACCCCACTAGAATAGGGCTGTCAAGTAATTTCTACACAGGCAATTGCACGGGCTCTCCTTAGATGCAATCATCTAAGCATGCACCTTGAATGCCTAAGGCAATGCACCAACACCTGATCAGTGTGAGAGAATCCACAACTAGATTGGATCCAGGGGCTACTGCAAAAACAAGCATATAAGCTGAATGCATAGTTCTTTGTGTTGATTTTAGCATATGCTTAGCAACACAATTTTCTCATAGGTGATAGGATTCATTAACAGATTAGAAGTCGGGGCATGTTGGAGAAATGTGTCATGCTTTGCTTGACTTACAACTTCCAAATGTGCCCCCCTCATTGGAGAGAGAGAGAGAGAGAGAGAGAGAGAGAGAGAGAGTACTGAGTCTTGCTTCCCCTTCCCTACATGCATGTACTCTGACATTGGGAATCCTTGGGAATTAGAAGCCTTCAATATTTTGCAGGGTCGAGGAGAAGCAACAGAACCTTTGCTCCTTGAATTCCTTCTCGGTGGAGTACTGTCAAGATTGTTGTCGGAGGTGGATGGCTCCAGTGTTGAGCTATCCTCCACTTGGGCTGACTGTTGTTGGCCTCTAATTGCAGACCTGCTTTCAGTCGCAATCGCTTTCCTCCCTCTCTATGACTTGTGGCCCCTGCCCCGTGCTTCCCTCCATGCTTCATGACTACACCACTACCTCAATGTAACAACTGAGCTTAACTGTTAGAGATTTTAAAAATATTACTATTCATTTTTTCAAAGTCCAAGTATACACTTTGTATGGTTCATGATGGTGGCCCACACACTTGAAAAAACATGACTGTCCTATCCATGTGTTATGCTTACAAGATGTGCTTGTTGGCATATGTTAACTAGCGCAAAAAGTGCGACACGTTAACATGCTTTCACCCACTTGCTAGTCCTCTTCTCGCTTTTCCAATGTGGAAGTAACACACACCAAAGTGCTGCATGAGTGTTGTATTACAGCCTCAATGTGGGAGCCGACCTTTGGTTCACACAAGATTGTGTGCATGCATGGGTTTACCGAAGGTCACCAGGTGAGAAACTTGGTAGACGATGGTGCTTCGCACTATGTCATTTACAAACGATGGAGCAAAAGATGTTGTGCGCCACTCACACACCCAAACAACTCAACACCACACAAGGAATGTACTTAAATTCCAACCCACACACACCACCACTCAAGAACTCAATAAAAATACTACCCACAAGCTCAATTCAAACTCCAAACACCTGGACCTACAAGCCCTCAAGACCATATTAGGCATTTTGGTAAAAATCTCACATTATGGTAATCTCCAAATCGACTAAATTCATGTAATTTGGGAATTTTCCACTTAAAGTGGGAAAAATTGAGGTGTGTGGTTAGTAAATAAAGTGAAAATCTCATAGGATTGTGGTGTTGATTAACACCAAAAGTCAAGAGGATGTACAACACATGGATTTGAATAATAACTACGAATTACATAAAACAAAGGAAGATACAAAAAATATTTTGTTTACAAAATTGATTAGTATAGTCACAATAGAAGTTCCACATAATTCTACTCCACATTTGACACCATGTCTAAACTTTGATCCAAGTGTGGTTGATGTGCACGAGTGAGGCCTTCTTTGGATTTTAGAGCATGCCTTTCTGGAATCTTTATTCTAGAAAATGGTCCTTCTTTGTTGGGTCTCCAGGACCAAACAATTGCATCTACAGTTTCCCACACTTGTGGGTCCTTATAGTTGACAGCCCAATAACCCTTCCAACAATTACTGTAAGCTTGAGTATCTGTCATCCCACTTTTTCTCGTGCAAGGTGCCCAATATTGAATCAAGAGTTTTCTGTAGTTTGGTAATGTAGGCTCATTATCAATGTCAGATAAAGCCATTGCAAGCCACACTGGATAGATTTCTGTGCCACTCGGAACAAGCATAAGAAAGTCACCTTGGTGCACATCAGACATAGGTTCAAACTCTTCCCTTGGCCTATCTCGTTGAGGCCCACAAAAATGATCGTTCAACTCTTCAAGGCCTAGGAATCTTTTTGCTCCTTGTTGCAAATTCATTGTAGTACTTTGTAGGTGAGAATATTCTTGAGTTTTTGGCCAAAACATTTCATACAAGACTCCCTCTGATATGATTGCTTTTCCAATCTCTTCAACTACCTTACTCCAATAATCTATCACGGGTCTATAATATCGCGGAATACCTGAACCATTCCCTAAATTTTTCCAAAATTTTATATAGTTCTTTAGCCCCAAAATGACTTCTTCGTGGGCCTTGACATACTCCGCCATTGGTACTAGAGGTGGATCTCCATGTGGTAACATTGGCTTGCCTTCTGTGTATGTTTTCCAAAGGCGAATACTTCCACTCCAACTTGATACACCTACATGTGCCTTATATTGCATCATTGGTGTCTCATCCTGCATAAAGAACCTGAACTGAAGCGGTTTGGAATGTCCAACAAGTATGTCTTGTCCATCACAAAGATAGCCATCACAATATTGCTTGAAATCGGGGATCTTTGTGATAAAAAATGGAGCTGGAGATGAAGATGAGCTGTTTCGTAATGTATCCATCAAATGTGGCAAAGTATAGGTTTGTGTAACTCTCAACTTCTCTGAAAACCTACTAAACATGGCGTCTATGTCCTCATGTGTATGCCCAACCATTAAAAATCCTAGCTGGATGGTTTTGAAAACACCCCTTGCAACAAGCATTGACAAATAGGCAAATAAGTATCGATTTTTGTTTCCCCTGCACAATTATCCAATTGTAGCAACAAGTTCTCTGGCAACCTGCGAAATGTTGACCCCAATTCCTCTTCTGCGATTTCTGATGGCTACACAATGGGCTCTTTTCCATCACTCAAGTTATGGTAGTCCAAAGCATCCCTTGAGTTCAAAGCATGTAGTAGTGAAATATTGCTCTTTGGAAGTCCATTTGTTACTAGATCACCAAGAGGATGCTTATCTATCCTCTCTAGGTTATGTAAACAATTAGCAATTGAGCCAATTGTAAGATTTGGATCAGTTGGCCACAAACCATTCAAGACAAAGTGTCTCAAATGACCTTCTCCATGTCCATGAGTGATCATGCCAATCAATGCCACCTGCAGATTATATCCTGAATCCACACCCTTAGGAACAATGCGTAATCTAGGAATGGCAGTCTTCTTTTGATCCATCTTATCATGGATTATGCATACATATTTTTGTGGTTGAGTTTTTGAATATGTGCGCCATGCATAATATAGGATTCTGCAACTCTTTTGTTGTGCCATGTGAACTTCTCTCTCCCTCAAGAGAAGAGCTCTCTCTTCAAGAGAAGGTTTAGCTTCTAACCTTGCCTTGATTGAGCTACAAATATTGCACTTAGAGAACTCACTCGTCTTTGTTAAAGTGACATGTGGGTACTCTTTGTTCCAAATTCTACCAAAAGAAGATTGGGATAGCTTCTTCTCATAGCCCATTTGGTCAAGTGTCGTGTTGATTTCACATAAAATATCCACTTGTTTGTATGTTGATGGAATCACCAATTGAGTCTCTCTTGAGCCATCTAGCAGTGTTCTACTTCTATGTGGCATCTTCTCAGAGTTGTTTTCCACAAACTCATTCAGTAGTGCTCTTGCTAGACTATTATGTTGAGTCCCCTTCTCAATGTACATGTGTTCCCATGTACATATTGACGCACACCATTTTCAAAGTTCTCCTTGTATCGATAAAATGATATCTTTGGTATTCCATGCAACTCATACCATGCTCTACAACAAACAATAGAGACATTTAGCCTGAATTGGTATCGTGACTTCTCATCTTTCTGATAACATATAGAAAGAACATCATAAACATAATTAGTGCGTGATTTTTGAGACTCTCCCCAAAAATTTTGTCATAACCTTGTCACCATATCACGATCTGTAAACTGGCAACATTTTTGTGCACAACAATCAATGCATGATACCCTTTGAATTGATTTGTTTAATGGTAAAAAGTGGAAGGTGGTGCTGCTTTTGATTTTTGAGTCCTGTTCATGAAAGTGTATCGTCTCTTCCTTGACAATTGGACAACATTACTCCCATCAAGTTTTTTTCCAACATTTTCATCATTAGATACATCCTCATATGTAGCATGCATGCCGCCATCAATAGGAACAAAGCGTTGTAATGGGCTCCCATTCAACATTGTTGTCTGCTTGATGGGCCACTTTAGCAAAGTGATGCTACCCACTTCAACCACATCATCAATGCTTGCATTTTCTCTTTCAATACCCACACCCACACAATCATGACCAAGTTCCTGAAAGTTGACATAATCCTGTGGAAATACATATAAGATGGTCCCTTCATTCATGGTTTGCATCATTGTGTCATCTTTTAAAAGGACCCTCTGATTTATCCAAGACTCTCGAATCACTTCTTCAAATTCTGGGCTTGTCATAGGTATTGCATCTGTAACTAGAGGATCAGAATGATCATGTTCTTCATCACCATTGTAGCTTTCCTGTGGATCAATTAAGTTCCCATTTAATATAAAAGATCGTAAAAGAATCTTTGACCATCGAACAACACTCCATAATGAGCCTTGGAGAGATGAAGTATCCATTGTAGGAAAAGGTAGGACTACATACTTCAAGCATTCCTCCACTAGTATGGAGACATTTTCTTGCCCTATCTTTGTACCACAACAAGTGGAATCTGGATCTGTTCTACACACACAACCAATACCAACAATTTCATTTTCAAGTATCATATGTACTTTCTCCCTAGATTCGAATTCCATCCTGTAAGTGAAAAAGATTACATTGTTAAATCCATAGTTATAGAAAAATACTCTTCAAACAAAAAATCATGCTACAACATGAAAAAGGTTTGCATAGGTTGGACAAGTGGTGAACCTTGAGACCAAATCCTCCTTGCTATATTAATGGAAGCAAGGTTGGAAATTATGGTGTATCTTGAAACCAAAGCATCCTTGCTATATTAGAGCATAGGTTGGACAAGTGGTGGACCTAGTTGTAATACCCACTTCCACCTATCAACTACTATAGGACTATGCTTTCCAATGTCCAAGTATCCCTTGAGTTTTGCAAGTTTGAACACGTGGTGGATATTGAAATGAAAATCCCCTTTCTATATCAGATCATATCTTGGACAAGTGGTGGACCTAGTTATAATGCCCAATATCCAAGGTGAAATAACTTAGGACCTTGCTACCTTGCTTGCCAATGTTTACGTAGCCCCTCATTTCTTTAATCGAAGTAAGGTTGGACAAGTGGTGGACCTTGAAACCAAAGCCTCTTTGCTATATTAGAGCATAGTTTGGACCTAGTTGGAATACCCACTGCCACCTATCAACTACTATAGGACTATGCTTTCCAATGTCCAAGTATCCCTTGAGTTTTGCAAGGTTGAACACGTTGTGACGTGTTTTGGCGAAATGATGCGGACCACCTAAAAGTCTTTGCGATATGTTTTTTGGTTCTCTTAGACCTCTTGGATGTTAATAAAGCATGCTTGTACAAAGTGTACAAAGGGGGTGTGTGCCAGCTGTCTCTATGCATGTGTGTCAGTTGTGCGGGCTACATAGTTTTGCTGTTTTTGTACATAAAAGTGTCAAGACTTCAAAGTGTGAGTTAGTGCTTTAAAAATATGAGAAAAAACTCAACTTTTTTTATCTTGGGGGCGTGAGTGTTGAGGAGTTTTCAGCTGTGAAGAAGAAAGCCTCTCTTGCTGCAGTCTGCGGTGGTGCACAGGGGTTGTGTAGTGGAGGTGCCCGTGTGTGTGTGCGAGGGCCTGGAGCCTTGATTGGAGAGTGTGTCTCTCATCAAGAAGGCCATGAACATGGGTGGTGACCTCTACACTTTCACCCCTCTTCTCTCTTTTTGGTGATGGAAGTTGCGTGAAGCGAAGCTCTCTTGTACGCGTGTGCCTGCTACTCAGGTTTGGCAGTGAAAGCCCCTTGTTATTGTTGTGAATGGGAGGTTGTTTCCCCATGTTTTCCATGGATTTTTCTGATTTTTTTGGCTGAGCATCATGAGTTTTTTTATAACTCATGATTGGCATGGTTTTTGATGGGTTTGTGTGCATGGTTGGGAGCGACTATGGAGCCCCTTCTTGCATATGCAAGGGCTGCTGAGATGGTGTGAGGGCATGGTGTTTATGAACAAAAGTGCAGAGATTTTCCTTGGTTTTCATTGTTTTTTTTTTCCAAAATTTAGTGCCTTTTTTGCTTCCTTGATTGCAATTGATCATAGCTAGGGCTATGACAGTATAGAGGGAAGCTAGTCGAGTGTAGGCGGGGTTTTGTGCATGCAAGGGTGAGTGTGTTTGTGAGTGGAGATCGGATCCTATCCTCTTGTGAGAGCTACTTTACTTTTCCTCATATATCTTGTGAGTATGGAGGTGTTATAGAGGCCACCCCCAAATCCTTCACATGTTTTGGTGCCCCCTTTCTTAGGATCTATTTTGGCTCTCCGGTTGAGACTTTCCCTGGAGTCAAGCTCAACCTTCTATTTGTAAGTTGTTTTCATGAGTTCTCCAAGTTTTATAGTTGAAGATGATAAGGACCCGAGAAGGTTCTTGAGACAGGTACAATTGCAATGTTTACTGACAAGGAATGATTGTGAAGCAGAATGGTTGCGTATGTTTCCTCTCTTGCTTGAGGGTGATTCTTATGTCTAGTATAAGAGCTTGAATGATGCAAATAAGAGTTGTTGGTCACTTTTGGAAGCATTATTTCTTCAAATATATGTAGTGATGCCAACTCCAAATTAAGCTTGGTCAAGGGTGAAGAGCTTAGCTATGTGTGAAGATGAGTTTGTTTCTTGCTTTTGGAAGAGGTTCAATGATGTATGGATGCAATGGGAAAAGTGTGTGAAGTATGCTAATGTGATGTCAGTGAAAGAGTTACATGGTACACACATGCAATTTGAGAGGTTGAAAATGTTGATAAGAAAGCTGAAACCTACCTTGCGTTCACATGTGGAATTGAAGAATCCAAAAAGCATGAAAGAAGCACTACAGGTTGCCTACAACAAAGAGAGGAAGATAAGGCTTATGGTAGGTTTGGATGCACCACCTAAGATAGAGGATATGCATTTGGTTGATTTATTGTATAAAGTTGTTGAAAATGGTCATGAACTTGAGAAGCCACTTTCTATTGATGGGGAGGAAACAAAGCATGCAAATGTAGCAGCATGTGATCACGTGGAAGAAAATGACATACATGTGGTGAATGCTTATGATGTAGACATATACAATTCTATGGATTCTTCTCTTGATGTTGGAGATGCTGATTTTTTTGCTTTGAAAAATGGTTTGAATCCCATGGTTAAGAGTGATGTTGATGTGGATGGAGATTATATGTCTACATATGGCTTATTTGATGAAAATGCTTTGGTATGCGAAGTTGTGGGAGCATCTATAATGGATGATGTATGTGATGTGGGTTGTATAGACTCTCCTCTTGAGTATGAGGATGCTGATGTGGTTGAGTTTCATGGTCTACAAGAATCTCATGCTACTCTTGTGGTTGATGATGAAGACTATGCCTCTACTCCTGCGTTGCTTGATGAGTTACCTATGGCTGCCAATGATGATGTAAATACTTTTGGTGATTTGGATTATCACTTGGATGTTAATGAGGTCAATATGGATTCATTTAATGTCACCAAAGAACCCATTGGTGAGAATGAGGTGGTTGATATCCAAGACTTTGTTTCCACTTATGACATGTTTGATGATATGCATATGGTTGTCGATCATGTGGACGGTTGTGTTGTACAAGGTTCTATGGAGTCCCATGTCGAGCTTAAACGTAATGACTTGGATGATTTGAATGTTGATTTTCATCCTAAATTTTTGCATGATGATGTGGTCCTTGATGATGGTATATCTGTTAGTGACTTGCTTGGTGAGCTACTTGTTGTTGGAAGCTCTAATGTCAACCACGAGAGAATATTAGAGGAAGTTTTGAGGCTAATGAAAGAGGGTCTTTGCTTTGGAAATCTTGATGATATGGATGGTCATATGCTTTGTGCTAGTGTCTTTGATATGCTTGCCAAGCTGGATGATGGCATGCCTTATGGTCTTAATTGTGATAGGCAAGAGAAAGTGCTCTTTTGTGGTTTGGCATGCAAGGATACTTTGAAAGTCTTGACTAGACAAATTATGGTTGAGAATGTAGAAGCTTTGATGGATATATTTGAAATCAGTGATTTGTATAAGTTGAAGCATGAAATTTTTGGCTTGGATTCAATGCAAAATTATGTGTATGATAGAGGGAAAAGACAAATGTCTCGTGTCAATAGCATATGGGATTTTGCTTCGGTGGTAGAAGCTCCTACTATGTTATGCATATGTTTATTGGATGCAACATGGAGATGGATGGTAAGAGAATCTATGTTATTTTTAGCTCTCATCTTATATTTTGGTTCTTTTATGGCATGAAAAATAGGAGAATGTTTACAATGATGTGAAAGTATGCACATGAAACACTTGAAAGTGTTGTTGGGGGGGCAATATGTGACGTGTTTTGGCGAAATGATGCGGACCACCCCAAAGTCTTTGTGAGATTTTTTTTGGTTCTCTTAGACCTCTTGGATGTTAATAAAGCATGCTTGTACAAAGTGTACAAAGGTGGTGTGTGCCAGCTGTCTCTATGCATGTGTGCCAGTTGTGCGGGGTACATAGTTTTGTTGTTTTTGTACATAGAAGTGTCGAGACTTCAAAGTGTGAGTTAGTGCTTTAAAAATATGAGAAAAAAATGAACTTTTATGAGCTGTTGAGGAGTTTTCAGCTGTGAAGAAGAAAGCCTCTCTTGCTGCAGTTTGCGGTGGTGCGTGGGGGTTGTGTAGTGGAGGTGCCCGTGTGTGTGTGTGCGAGGGCCTGGAGCCTTGATTGGAGAGTGTGTCTCTCATCAAGAAGGCCATGAACATGGGTGGTGACCTCTGCACTTTCACCCCTCTTCTCTGTTTTTGGTGATGGAAGCTGCGTGAAGCAAAGCTCTCTCGTACGCGTGTGCCTGCTACTCAGGTTGGGCAATGAAAGCCCCTTGTTATTGTTGTGAATGGGAGGTTGTTTCCCCATGTTTTCCATGGTTTTTTCTGATTTTTTTGGCTGAGCATCATGAGTTTTTGTATAACTCATGATTGGCATGGTTTTTGATGGGTTTGTGTGCATGGTTGGGAGCGACTATGGAGCCCCTTCTTGCATATGCAAGGGCTACTGAGATGGTGTGAGGGCATGGTGTTTATGAACAAAAGTGTAGAGATTTTCCTTGGTTTTCATTGGTTTTTTTTTCCAAAATTTAGTGCCTTTTTTGCTTCCTTGATTGCAATTGATCATAGCTAGGGCTATGACAGTATAGAGGGAAGCTAGTCGAGTGTAGGCGGGGTTTTGTGCATACAAGGGTGAGTGTGTTTGTGAGTGGAGATTGGATCCTATCCTCTTTTGAGAGCTACTTTACTTTTCCTCATATATCTTGTGAGTATGGAGGTGTTATAGAGGCCACCCCCAAATCCTTCACAACATGGTGGATCTTGAAATGAAAATCCCCTTTCACATCAGAGCATAACTTGGACAAGTGGTGGACCTAGTTATAATGCCCAATATCCAAGGTGAAATACCTTAGGACCTTTCTACCTTGCTTGCCAATGTTTACGTAGCCCATCATTTATTTAATGGAATCAAGGTTGGACAAGTGGTGGGCCTTGAAACCAAAGCCTCTTTGCTATATTAGAGCATAGGTTGGACCTAGTTGTAATACCCATTGCCACCTATCAAATACTATAGGACTATGCTTTCGAATGTCCAAGTATCCCTTGAGTCTTGCAAGGTTGAACACGTGGTGGATCTTGAACCAAAAATCCCCTTTCTATATCAGAGCATAGCTTGGACAAGTGGTGGACCTAGTTATAATGCCCAATATCCAAGGTGAAATACCTTAGGACCTTGCTACCTTTCTTACCAATGTTTACGTTGCCCCTCATTTATTTAATGGAAGCAAGGTTGGACAAGTGGTGGACCTTGAAACCAAAGCCTCTTTGCTATATGAGAGCATAGGTTGGACCTAGTTGTAATACCCACTGCCACCTATCAACTACTATAGGACTATGCTTTCCAATGTCCAAGTATCCCTTGAGTCTTGCAAGGTTGAACACGTGGTGGATTCTTGAAACCAAAATCCCCTTTCTATATCAGAGCATAGCTTGGAAAAGTGGTGGACCTAGTTATAATGCCCCTCCTTTCTTTAATGGAAGCAAGGTTGGAAAAGTGGTGAATCTTGAAACCCAAACCGTTTGGCTATATATAGAAGATAGCTTGGACAAGTGGTGGGCTTAGTTGTAGTATCCAATGTCCAAGGTCCAAGGTGAACTATGTAAAGACCTTACTTCCAAAAACAAATTCATACAAGTGGTTCTCCTTGAAACCAAAACCTCCTTAGTGTATTAGAACATAGCTTGGACAAGTGGTGGACTTAGTTGTAATGGTGAATGTCCAAAGCAAACTATTATAGGACCTTGCTTCCCAAATCAAGTTTGGACAAGTGGTGGATCTTGAAACCAAAACCCCCTTGCTCTATTCGAGAATAGCTTAGACAAGTGGTGGACCTAGCTGTCATGGAAAATGTTCAATGTGAACTGCTACAAGACCTTGCTATTAAATGTCTAAGTAGAGCTAGCTTCTTTAATGGAATCAAGGTTGGGAAAGTGGTGCATCTTGAAACCAAAAGCCCTTTATTGTATTAGAGCATAGCTTGGACAAGTGAGGGACCTAGTTTTAATGTGTGATGTCCAAAGGAAAGTATTACAAGACCTTGCTTTCCAATATTTGAATTGGTCAAGTGGTTAAAACTAAGTATAAAACTTTGACCATTTTCTTCCCGAATTTCCAAAAAGCTAGTTTTAGACACTCGTAAATGAAAATGGTTTAGGGTGGCCTTAAAAAACGTTTTTTCAAAGACTTGAACAAAAGGGTTGCCGAAGAGTAATGAAAATTTATTATGGCTTGAAGTGCTTGAGTATGTGAGAATAAGCCTAGGTTTTCCACGAGGCAAAAGGTGACAAAAAAGAAATGTTGTCTCTTATGACATAATAAGAACATTGGAAACTTAGGATTGACCATGTGCCCTAAACTTTGGCAAGCGAAGTGGTGGCCAAGTTTTTTGGCACAGTGTGCACTTGGTCCTATATGTGTTGACCACTTGGCTAAATCTAGGACCATAAGGCCAAAACCTTTGGCACCTTAAATATAGTATGGGACATAATCTAGAAGTGCTATAGTAAATTAGTAGTATAGTTAATATGTTTATATTTGTAATATTTAAGTATATGCTAAATATAGTTTATGTTCAAAATTTCACTAATGAAGAATGTTCCCATTTAGCACTCCAGATGCGGGGTCTTAGGGCAATGCCACAATGGGGTGCATCCGACGAGGCAACGCTTCCACGTGAGGTTTGGGGGTAGCGCTCTTGATGGGGATGTGGAATATAGCACTCTCGATGTTGGGGCTTGGGAGGCTTATTTTGGGATATTGTTTCGGGCGGGGTCAAGGGGCGGCGCCCATAGATTTTTTTAAAAAAGTGAATTCCTAGTATAGAGTTACGCATGTTTTGCATCTTTTCAACCATGATTTCTTTAATTTTGGCGTGTGAATTGGTTAATGTTTTATACTGCTTTTATTTTTTTTAATCCTATGATAAAACGTGGACGTGTAGCTTACGTGGCATTCTAAAAAACCCTATCAAGATTAGGCACAGAGAGAGTGCACGAGCAACGCACACAGAGAAAGCAGGCGAGCAGCAAACACACAGAAAGTGCACGCGGATCGCACACAGTTGGAGTATAGGCGCGCGTAGAGGAGCAAACCCGGCATCGTACACAATGCATAGGTGGAGCGCACAGGATTGACAGTTCACGCACAAGATAAAGAAACAGCATCGTACGCAGCGCTTTCCAGAAGGGCAGGATCGGTCATAACTTCTTCTCAGGAGACATTGCACACCTCACGAATAGAGGAAAAACATGTATTTCTCTCTCTCTCACTCTCTGTCTTTCTCCATATAGAGAAGATGGTTCTCTGTAACTCTTTCTTGCACACACACTCTTTCGTCAAAAGACAGAGATATATAGTTTAAAATTATTCCCGCACGCATACACATATTCCCACACATTGTCTTCCTCTCTTCCACATACATGACCACAGTGAAATCTGTTATCTTGTTGTCTCTCTCTTGAAAATACATGCACATATTCCCACCCATCGTCTTCCTCTCTTCCACATACATAACCACAGTGAAATCTGTTATCTTGTTGTCTCTCTCTTGAAAATACATGCACATATTCCCATACATCGTCTTCCTCTCTTCCACATACATAAACACAATGAAATCTGTTATCTTTCTCTCTCTCCTCTCTCTAGAAAACAGGTATTTCTCTCTCTCTCTCTCTCTCTCTCTCTCTCTATCTATCTATCTATCTATCTCTATATCTTTCTATCTCTCTCTTGAAAATATATGCTCATGTATGTGTGCATCTGTGTTATCTATGTGTATGTATGTATATTTGTGTTGTTTCATTGTAATACTCATACATAATGTAGATACACAATTACACTTAATTATGATATGCACACATAGTATATATACATACATAATATCACAAATAACTAACACATTGTAATACTAGTAAACTTGAATGGAAGACTTACTTGCGTGATCTGTTAAAGTCGATTCTTGTAGCGAGTTCTAGATGTATGCTGAGCTGATTTTACTCTAATCCATTTGTAGATATGATTGTAACTTTTGTTTCTCAACAAAAGTAGTGTTGTTTAGTGATACACCTAATGGACATAAATGGCTGAAACTAGGACATGTAGACCAAAAATACGTGTATTTCTTTGGATGAATATATACACTTTTTGGTGACCCTTACCACAAGTGGTGGACCTTGAGACCAGTGGACTATAAGGACCTCCAAACAATACCTTGTACACTCAATCCTTCTTGGTATCTAGGTTGGACAAGTGGTGGACCTTGTTCAAATTCTCTAACCACTCTCTCTAACATGGTGACATAATTTAGGTGTGATAAATTCATATCTATGCAAACTAATATCAGTTTAGGCTTGTTAATTTGAATTTGTTTGAATTTATGTACAATATAATGATTTGAGGTTTGCATATTTGAATTTAGGTGGGATAATCACATCTTTTTGTGGTAAACTTGAAATTAAAATCAATTTCTCGTGGAATATTTTAAATTTAAGCGATAAAATTTAAATTTTATAAAAAAGTTTGAATTTTAAAATTTAGGCGGGATATGCGATAAGATTTTGAATTTTAAATTTAGGCGGGAAGGTTTTGAATTTATAGCACGATCTCCCTTACATAAGAGAGTATAGGTTGGACAAGTGGTGGACCTTAAAGCCAGAGCATCCATGCTACTGGACATGATAGGTAGGGAATATAGTTGAATATTGTATGTATAATATATATGTAATAGATCTAGCTTGGACAAGTGGTGGACCTTGGAACAAAACCCCATGTAAAACATATCATGCACATTCCAAGTGGTGATAAAAAATATCATTTAAGATATAGCCTCATGGGTTGGACAAGTGGTGGACCTTAACACCCAAACCTTCTTACTATAATGACATAGAGTGCAAAAATGGTGAATCTTGAGACCAAACCACTCATGCTATTAGGGATAATAGGTTGGACAAGTGGTGGACCTTGAATTTAAACCCCACATATACAAAATATCGTGGGTTTAAGGTATTTCAATGGAGCCTAGCATCTTGGAGACATGGTGTAGCTTGCTTCTCTTCATGTTTCAATGGAGCCTATTTTGGACAAATGGTGGAGCATCCTTCTCTCCATGTTTCAATGGACCCTAGATTAGACAAGTGGTGGACCTTTGCTTCTCTCTATGTTTCAATGGACCCTAGATTGGACAAGTGGTGGACCTTTGCTTCTCTCTATGTTTCAATAGAGTTAGCTTGGACAAATGGTGGACCTTGGAATCAAACCCCCATGTAAAACCTATCATGGTAACTTCAAGTGGTGAGAAAGAATAACGTTTAAGATATAGCCTTATAGGTTGGACAAGTGGTGGACCTTAACAACCAGATCTTCTTAATATAATGACATAGAGTGGAAAAGTGATGAATCTTGAGACCAAACCACTCATGCTACTAGAGATAATAGGTTGGACAAGTGGTGGACCTTGAATGTAAACCCCCCATGTACGAAATATCGTGGGTTTAAGGTATTTCAATGGAGCCTAGCATCTTGGAGAAATAGTGCAGCTTGCTTCTCTTCATGTTTCAATGGAGACTATCTTGGACAAATGGTGGAGCATCCTTGTCTCCATGTTTCAATGGTCCCTAGCTTGGACAAGTGGTGGACCTTTGCTTCTCTCTATGTTTCAATAGAGTTAGCTTGGACAAGTGGTGGACCTTCGAACCAAACCCCCATGTAAAACCTATCATGGTCACTCCAAGTGGCGAGAATGAATACCCTTTAAGATATAGCCTTATAGGTTGGACAAGTGGTGGACCTTAACACCGAGATCTTTTTAATATATTGACATAGAGTGGAAAAGTGGTGAATCTTGAGACCAAACCACTCATGCTACTAGGGATAAAAGCTTGGACAAGTGGTTGACCTTGAATTTAAACCCCACATGTACAAAACATTGTGGGTTTACGGTATTTCAATGGATCCTAGCATCTTGGAGACATGGTGCAGCTTGCTTCTCTTCATTTTTCAATAAAGCCTATCTTCGACAAATGATGGATCATCTTTCTCTCCATGTTTCAATGGAACCTAGCTTGGACAAGTGGTGGACCTTTGCTTCTCTCTATGTTTCAATAGAGTTAGCTTGGACAAGTGGTGGACCTTGGAACCAAACCCCAATGTAAAACATATCATGGTCATTCCAAGTGGTGAGAAAGAATACCCTTTAAGATATAGCTTTATAGGTTGGACAAGTGGTCGACCTTAAAACCCAGATCTTCTTAATATAATGACATAGAATGGAAAGGTATGTGTCAATAGAGTTAGCTTGGACAAGTGGTGGACCTTGGAACCAAACCCCCATGCATAACCTATCATGGTCACTTCAAGTGGCGAGAAAGAATACCCTCTTAAGATATAGCCTTATAGGTTGGACAAGTGGTGGACCTTAACACCTAGATCTTCTTAATATAATGGCATAGAGTGGAAAAGTGGTGAATCTTGAGACCAAACCACTCATGCTACTAGTGATAATAGGTTGGACAAGTGGTGGACCTTGAATGTAAACCCCCCATGTACGAAATATCATGGGTTTAAGGTATTTCAATGGAGCCTAGCATCTTGGAGACATGGTGCAGCTTGCTTCTCTTCATGTTCAATTGAACCTGGCTTGGAAAAATGGTGGAGCATCCTTGTCTCCATGTTTAAAATGGAGCCTAGCTTGGACAAGTGGTGGACCTTTGCTTTTCTCTATGTTTCAATAGAGTTAGCTTGGACAAGTGGTGGACCTTGGAACCAAACCCCTATGTAAAACCTATCATGTGCATTCCAAGTGGTGGGAAATAATACCATTTAATATATAGCCTTATAGGTTCGACAAGTGGTGGACCTTAACACCCAATCGTCTTAATATAATGACATAGAGTGCAAAAGTGGTGAATCTTGAGACCAAACCACTCATGCTATTAGGGATAATAGGTTGGACAAGTGGTGGACCTTGAATTTAAACCCCACATATACAAAATATCGTGGGTTTAAGGTATTTCAATGGAGCCTAGCATCTCGGAGACATGGTGCAGCTTGCTTCTCTTCATGTTTCAATGGAGCCTATTTTGGACAAATGGTGGAGCATCCTTCTCTCCATGTTTCAATGGACCCTAGATTGGACAAGTGGTGGGCCTTTTCTTCTCTCTATGTTTAAAAAGAGCTAGACAATTACTAGACCTCGAATCTCTCCATGCTGTCTAGAGCTGAGCTTGGACAAGTGCTGGACCTTGCTTCTCTCTTCCCTTAGTTTACTAGCTTAAAAGATCACTATGTATACTTGCTTAGATCTAGCTTGAACAAGTGGTGGACCTTGTATTCACACAAACTTAATCCATTACAAAAAAGTATATGTTAAAATAAAATATTTTTTTTTTTGTTTCAGGAAAGATGGCTCCAAAAAAACAGGCTGCAAGGGTTGTTGTCTCAGTTGACTATACTTGCAATGATCTTAGGAAATGGTATTTGGACATACATGGTATAGAGGGTGCACAATTTCATAAGGTGCATCTATTTATTGCCAAAAAGGAGAATGATAGCTTGTTTGAAGATGTTGGACAAGTTGTGGAAGCATCTCTCTCTGTAGTTGATAGTCATCCGGAGGTGGAATGCATTGACATTCTAGTTCCAATGAATCTAGAATTTCAACTATCTCCAGGAGCATATGCATTGGAGCGCATGTCTAGAAACAAAGAAGAGACAATGTTTTCTCGAGGAAGTTTGCAGAATCAAATCCAAATATCACAGCAGATCAACTTCAAAGCCCCATCATTGCCACACTACAACATAAAAAGGTGAAATCTTCATGACCACCATCCACAAAGAAGCAAGCAAAAGTGTAGAAAGTAGCAGCTAAGCGAACTAGTTCCATTTTGGATGTAGACAAGGCATCTTTGGCATCCTCATCAACAGAGGGTTCAATGTCAAAGATGAGAATTGTGGATCCAGATGTTTTAGAATCCGAGGCCATGAAAGGATAAGAAAAAGATACAGGTGGAATGAATAAGTACATAAACTATTTTCCTTTCCAATATAGGGAATTTGATCCCTATTCAAAATTGTTGGCTTGCTCCTGATCACTATAATGCATGTATTATGGATAAAAAACACATTGAAAGTGTGTTATTTGGATTTTCATGGAGTACGACCAAGCCTGTAGCATGTGCATATTTGATGCTTGTTTGAAATGCAAAGTCAAAGAAGGGGACTCCTTTGGCAGTAGAAGAGGTAGAAGAGCAAAAAATTAAAGATTATCATTATTGGATTCTTGATGGGCAGCATTCAATCTATGCTGCAAAATTTTTGCTTCACAATGAACAAAACAACAAAGAGATATTTGAAAGACTGATTAGCGTGTATAAATTTAGAAAGGCTCGCATTGTTGTGAATGCTCCTCCATTTGTTGCAACTGCTATATCTGCCATTGCAAATGAGGAGGCTCAGGCATTGTATGTCAAGCAACCTTACAACCAAATATTGAGACATTTACGGAGTCAATGGATCTTCTCAGGACGACCACCAAAGGCAGCAAGTGGAATTGCAGAGGGACATGCATCTCGTGCCGGATGGGATGTAAGTTATTTTCTTTGTATTTTTTATAGTGTTTAATTAAAAAATATTGCTCAATAGTTTAATTATTTCTCTATTTCTTTTGAGGCTTTTTCTTCGATTGGCAAGAATGAGTGTAGCAGCAAGTTGGATTGCTAAACAGACACACATGGTCATGTACTCTGATTCAATTTATGATTGCTTGATAGAAATCATTGAAAGGCTAGAAGAGGAGAATAAGAAACCCCCAACAACTGTATTTAGATACCTTTGTGGCCTTGATGAATCAGAGGTAAAGACTATTCAAGAAGAGATTACAGATGATAAGATTTTACTGTCAAAGAGTGCAAAGGATGGTGATGCAACTAACATCTATGATCGAATCAAGCAGTTGAAGCAAGCCAAATTGATTCAAGATGCACTTCTTGAAGGCTTCAACAATTTGAATGAGTCTTCACCATGTAAAGACTGGGAGGAGGTGGTCAAAATGTATAACATCAATGATGTTGTTTATAAAAAACTTTTAATGCTATGCGAGGAATGGCTCAGATCTAGTTTGAAGAGTGGAACAAAGAAAATGGCTTTTACAGATGGAGTAATAAAATACATGCAATGGGCAATTCACCTTCAAAAGGAGAAAATTGAGCCTATAGATTTTCCATGATCAATCTATGTGGTGAGCCTACAAATGGAAGGCAATCTCTACTTGATGCGCCACTTCAATAATAAAGTGCCTATTGGCTTATGTGTTTTAGATATGACAAAAAACGTTGGAGGCAATTTGAAGTGGAGTGAGGAGACATTTAACAATGCTTTGGATGGGATCTTGGCTATTGCTGGAGGGTCAACAGATCCTAGATTTGTCTTTCTTGCATTTGTGGATTTCACTAACTTCAGAAAATTGCAATGTGCCTTTCACTCCATGGGAGATAATCTGAGCTACCATTGTTGTGGTGCATTGCATCATTTTCCATCAGCTCCTTACAAAGGAGCAATTCAATTCCTAACAGTTATTGCCTTCTTGGGACAAGGCAATGCATTTGAAGACTTGAGAAGAAGATCAAAGGAACATCCAATGCCAATTGATTGTTCTCTTCTTCAAGTAGCAGATAAAGATATGTCAGATTTGCAATATTTGGAGGCCAAAAAAAGAGCTTTGGTCAAGCACTACATTCGTACATATTGTTTTGAAGACCGCAAGCTTGTTGATGTTTTTGGTGATGGCTTCTTGGTTGCACAAGAAGGAATACAACAGAAAAAAGAAGTTATATGCTTAGTTGACAGAGTGGAGGAGGCAAAAAACGTGGAGACCATGCTGCTAGACTTTGTTAAGTCTCATGAAGATATAGAAAAATGGGCTGGACTTCAACAATCCACTTTGCAAATCAGATGACACTGTGCCTATTACAGAGGAGTGCTCTCCACGAAGAGAAGAAGAACAACAACAACAACATCCTCTGTCAATGGAGGACTTTTTGGAAATGGAGACACGTATGTTTTGAGTTTCTTGTGCATGTTAGTGTTTCTTATTTGCTGATTTGATACTCTTAATGTTATATTTTTCTTTATATAGTATTGATTGAGTTTGTATTTTTTATCTCAAGCAATTAAGGTTTTAATGTAAATAGTAAATTACTTGAGTTTTTGAATGGTGGATCTTTAGACTAAAACTATAACATTTAATACTCACGAAGACTTAATTACTTAAGAGCTTGAACTCAAAAAGTTTTGGACCTTTTATCAATACCCCCTTGATATGATACATTAGATCCTAGCATGGTTAAATGGTGATGCTTTATAAATTGAACCTAGCTTAAACAGGTGTTGGAGCCTAAATTTAAACTAACCTTGCTAGAAGGGAGCTTATGTTTGGACTTTGAGAACTAGCAGCATAGATTAGAGATGTGATGGTGGCCTTAGAGACCAAAATTTTAATGAGTTGGAAAGGTATTTAAGTACTGCAATTTACTTAGTTTTAGTACTCACTAAAGGCATAGCTTGACAAAAGGTGGACCTTAAACACCATATTAGAGAGTTTGAGACTTTAGAGATAATTTGGGAATCACCTACGTTTTGAACATTTGGCCATATGGAAAAATCTCTAACTCTTTTTTGAGACCAAAGACTTCCACAAGGTAGTGCTTGAAAAGATATTTTGAGCCATCTCTCAAAACTTTGGCGAAGATTTGACCATGCGATCAAATCTTAAGCTCTTTAAAAAAGTGGCAATTGAAAAATTTCCAAATTCTCTAATATGGTGTTCTTACATGGTTCCTAATTTCAAGAGGTGTGGTAGACCTTCAAACCAAGCTCATATAGCTTGGACATGTGGTGGACCTTGCATGGAGACTAGTTTAGACAAGTGTGGTACACCTTGTAACCAACACCCATTAGCTACATTAGCTTGGACAAGTGGTGGACCTTGCTTTTATGTTTCAATGGAGCATATTTTGGACAGGTGGTAAACCTTGTTTCTCTCCATGCTTCAATGGAGAGAAACATTATCTTGGACAAGTGGTGGACCTTGATTTTATGTTTCAAAGGAGCATATTTTGGACAAGTGGTAGAAATTGTTTCTCTCCATGCTTCAATGGAACCCACCTTAGACAAGTGAAGTGCCTTGAAACCAAACCCCCATAATACAACATACTAAATAGGTTGGAAAATTGGTGGGATATGAAACCATCCATGATAGAGAATAGTATAGGTGAAAACGTAGTGGTCCTTATATCAATTACCCATGCATAGCTTGGACAAGTGGTGGACCTTGATTCTCTCTATGTTTCAATGGATCCTATCTTGGACTAGAGATATATCTTACTTATTTCCATGCTTCAATGGATTCTAGCTTGGATAAGGAGTGGACCTTCAAACAAAACTCCACAGCATAGCATATATTAACAATTCATGGGTTTTATAGAGATTTTCTTGCCTATTTTGGAGAGTTGGTAGACCTTTCTTCTCCATGCTTCAATGGATCTGAGGGTGGACAAGCGGAGCTGGAGAAGTGGTCAACCTTAAAATGAAACCTCCCATGCTACAACCCATCATAGATCATATATGTAGTGGACCTTGAAACTCTTTTATGTCCCTATCTTAGAGAAGCATTGCACCCATGATTATATCCATACATGAAGGCAAGGTTGGACAAGTGGTGGACCTTCAAACCAAAATCTCTATGCAATAATATGCAAGTGGTGGAGCTTGTTTTCTCCATGTTCCAATGGAGCCTAACTTAGACAAACAATGGAGATTTCTTCTCTCCATGTTTCAATGGATCCTAGCTTAGAAAAGTGGTGGAGCTTTGCTTCTCTCTATGTTCCAATGGACCATAGCTTAGACAAGTGGTGGACCTCGAAAAACACCCCCCGTATACAACATTTTATGGGATTTTCATGTTTCAGTGGCACCTAGCTTGGACAAATGGTAGAGCTTGCTTCTCTTCATGTTTCAATGGATCCAATCTTAGCCAAGTGGTGGACCTTGAAACAAGACCCCCCCCCCCCATGTACAACGTATCATGGGTTTTGAAAGCACTAGGAGAAAATAATAGCTTTGATAAGTGGTGGACCTTGCTTCTGTCCATGCTTCAATGGAGCCGAGGTTGGACACATGTTGGAGAGAAGATGGTTGCCCATGAAATAAGACCATGCATGCTATAATCAATCATATGTTGTACACATGGTGGACATTGCAATTGTTTTATATGCCTAACTTGGACAAGTGGAGGACCCTTGATTACCTCCAAATATCAACAACAAGCCAAGTTTGGACAAGTATAGTACCACCAAACCAGAATCTCTATGCTACAATAGAGTATAGGTAGGACACGTGGTGAACCTTGATATCAAACCATCCATGCTACTAGAGATGATAGGTTTCACATGTGGTGGAACCTTGTATCAATGTTCTATGTGTAGTTTTTGACTACTGATAGACCTTGAAACTAATCCCTCTAGGCTACAAGAAAAAAGAGATGGATGAGAGGCTAGATTAATTTTGTTGCATCAACGCATCCGATGTTACCACATACACTATAGGGTTCTTGGATAAGTGTTGGATCTTGTGTCAATGCTCCATGTCTACCTTGGACAAGTGGTGGACCTTGGTTCTCTCTATGCTTCAAATGGGCAATAGATTGGAGACACAGTGGCCTTTTTTTTCAATGATTTTCTTTTTTGGAAACCTTGGAGGCACCATGTAAGAGGCACTCTAAGTCTTCCATACAATGGACCTATTGGACTATAAAATAATGATATCTTTCTTTGATCTTGTCATTATTTTATGCATAATATTTTCTTCTTTTTGCAGACACAAAGGAGTTAAGTGATATAAAAACTAGATGTATTTCACACTATGATTGGCATGAAGATCCTTTTGGGACACCAACTTTTCCTATTCCCAAAGATGTAATTTTCCATATTAACGGTGTGGATTTTGAAGTGCGACTTTCATGTATTCAAGGAGCTGGTTATGGGCTATTTGTGCATACTACCCTGGAAAGTGGTGTGACTATTCTAAACTATGGAGGGCATAAGTATAGATTTCAAGACTGGAAAAAGATATGCAAAATATTTCCAAGAGCTTATAAATATTATCTTCTAGAGGATCCAAACATACAAGAAGAGGAAGATCAATCATACATTATTGGTTGTGTGGAAGAAGGAAACGTGTCGGACTATATAAATAGTTCTCACAATACAAATGTCTGTCCCAACGTACGCTATACATTTGATCCAAATTTTCCACCTTGGCATAAATGCACCTCTTCACATATCAAGTCAGAAGAATATGGCCATGTATACATTGAGACTATTTGTCAAGTTGAAGCAGGAGAAGAGTTGTTTGCTGACTATGACTTTACTTGACATTGTAAAGTATTGTACATGGATGGAAATCTCAAGTACATGCATCATTTTCATTTTTCATGGATGCAATCTCAAGTGAATATAACATTGGATTATTGTTTAGTTTATGCTCAACGAGAATCTAGAGTGCTCTTATACTTTGTGTGTTGTCTAACTTATTCGATTACCTTGGCCATAGAATCTTGATTCTACTCTAGATTTGTGATAAATCTTACCAAAAGTTAATCAATGTCTAGGTTGGACAAGTGGTGGGGCTTCAAACATTATTGTCTTAAACAAGTGGAGTTATGTTACTTGAATAAGTGGTGGCCTTTGAATCCAAATCTAAGCCAAACCTCTAATTGTTTGCTTGTATTCTAGGTTGGACATTTGGTGGACCTTGTATCCATGTTTCCTCAACAAGTTGTGGCTTTTAGTTTTCACTTTAAGTACTCATCTTTAATAAAGTGTAGGATGGAAAATGTTGAGCCTAGTAGATTGTATTTTAGACAAGTGGTGTTTTGTGTACGAATGCTAAAAATGGTTGCAAGGATTCTAACAACGACTTTACCTTAAATAAATTTCTTACTAGGAGTTCTACATGTAAATATGGTGAATAAAATTCTAGTGGTTTTGAGATACCATTTGTGTGTGTGTTTTCTTAGATTCACAAACTGGGATGGATAATGCTCCTATGGTTTAGTCAACAACTATAGAATCCATAGATTCTCTGGTTTCTGAAGTGCCCAAGATGGATGATATTTCTATACTAGAGTCTAGTGTTGTGCAACTTGAGCAAGCTTGAAATAATGAGAACCAAGAAATCGATACTTCAAAAATGCAACATATATCAAAAGAGACTGAAAAGTCCACTCACGAGCTATTGCCAATTGCTACTACTTCATGTAGTGTAGATGTTGAGAAATCCATGCTTACAATTATATTGGATTTAAATGGTCTATTGTTGAAACGTTCCCCTCAACAAGCCTCACACCACAACTCAATGCAAATGGATTCAAAAAGATATATTATACTCAGGCCATGTTGCATCCAATTCTTGAAGACTATTTTACAGAGGTTTAATGTTGCAATTTGGTCGACAACTACTAGGAATAATGTGTATCAAATCCTTGCAGCACTAAACAACTTAGATGAGGATACATTGCCTTTCTTTGCAATTTGGTCGCAAGATGTTTGCTACATTGCTCAAACTCAAAAATTGTTTAGACCCGACAATCCAAACATTGAGGCAATGTTCAAGCCTCTAGCCAAAACTGCCATGGGGTTTGAATGTGATCCACAAAGAGCAGTGCTTATTGATGACTCTCCTTACAAGGGATGTATTTCACCAGCAAACAATTGCATTTTTCCACCACAATTTGATGCTGAGAAGATGGTTGACAGTATGCTCTTGGAGGAGCTACTACCATACTTGATTCATCTTGATGAGAGAAGGGATGTGCGTGATTTAATTGTTTCTAATCGTTATGGACAACCTATACTGAAAAATGATAGTGAATACAAACAAATCATGGAGTATTGGAAGCAAAAAAGTGATGTTTGGTCAGCTAAGGTGTTCTTTACAAGAAGAATACCACCTACAAGAGGTGACAGAGATGAAACTATCATTGAAGACGCAAGTGACACAAGCCACCACAATGAAATGAGAAGAGCCCAAATACAAGAGATCTTGGCAAAGGAGCGTACACCCATTGAAATCATGAAGGCATCACAAATGACCACTTTAGCTAGGCAATTGGGTTGTAACACAAAAGAAGTTTTGAAGGCAACCACAACAAAGGCTTATATAAATAAGGTGAAAGCTGAGAACAATCTTCTAAGGCTAGATAGAAACCAACCCTAAGGTACTAGTGACATGTCATATATTCTTGATACACATGCTTGAACACTTATGTGCATGGTATCTAACAAATCTTTCTTTTTATTTCTTCCTGTAGGATCTTACAAAGGATACTACTAGATGGAGCTCAATCAATAGAGATTTTGATATTTTTGCTCAAAATAATGAAGCAGTCACCTACATTTTTTGTTTATCAATTTCTTGAGAGACTTTCTTTTAATTTGTAATCATCAAATGAAATGAAAAGTATCCTTCTTATTAATATTGCTGATCCTTTTCTTGTTCAAAACTTTCAATTGTGATTTATAGTTTTTTTAGCTTGAGATTTTGCTTTTTTAGTTTGAAAAAAACTGTCAAAGATCCAAGTCTTTTTGGCTTTAATTAAGTTATTAATTGTGAAAGATCCAAGTCTTTTTGCTTTACTTAAGTTATTGATTGTCTATGTAATAGTCCTTAAAACAATATCGGATGGCTTTCTTGCTCCCATGTCTCACATTGGTCTTTAGGTAAGACAAGTGTTGAACTTGAAAGTATGGTCTCATATCTCGATCAAGTGAAGAGACATGAAGCTTAAATATCACTACTATGTATCTAGTGTTAAACTCCATCGAGACAAAGATACTAGAGTGCCAAATTGCAGTCTAGTTTAAGTGAAAATCCATTTGAGCTAAGGTAAAACTTATAGTGCCTCATTTTTCTAGGATTCTACCCCATCAAGGAAGTTAGAATCTAGCACAAACCAATTAAGACTCTTTTGGAGCCTAGATAGGACAATTCGTGGAACTTAAGAAACTTATTATTGAGTTAGAGTCTAGTTTAGATAAGCAAAAGATCTTCAAACCAGCACTTGAGTTTCTTACTATCCAATATTCAAAGTCCCTTGAGGCTAACAAATTACATAGCTACTTGTAACCTAACTAATGAGTAAGTATATAGATCTAAGTAAGTATATATAATGAGTCTTCAAACTAATAAACCAAGGGAAGAGAGTAGCAAGGTCCACTACTTGTCCAAGCTGCTCTGGACAACATAGAAAGATGCTAGTTCTACTAATTGTCTATATAGGCTTGGAGAAATGATAGAAGGTTGACCACTTGTCCAACATACATCTCTAGTAAGATGGGAGGTTTGACATTAAGATTCACCATGTAACCAACCTATACATCATTGTATTATGAAGAGTAGAAAAGAAAATCTCCACCACTTGTCCAAGCTAGTTCTAAAATCCACATGGAGATAAGCAAGCTCCACCATTTGTCGAATCTCTCTTCCATTAAAACATGAAAAAACTCAGCTATGTTGTACAGGGGGGAATTTTTTCCAAGGTCCACCACTTGTCCAAGCTAGGATCCATTAAAACATGGAAATAAACAAAGCTCCACCACTCGTCCAACCTTTAGAGTTGCAAAGTGTATGGGTTGTCTAAACTAGGTATGGGAAAATAATTGAAGGTCCACTTGAAACATGGAGAGAAGCAAGCTCCACCATGTCTCCAATATGCTAGACTGCATTGAAACACCCTAAACCCATGATATTTTGTACATAGGGGATGTACATTCAAGGTCCACCACTTGTCCAACCTAGTATCCCTAGTAGTTTGATAGGTTTGGTCTCAAGATTCACCACTTGTCCACTCTATGTCATTGTGTTAAAAAGGATTGGGTGTTAAGGTCCACCACTTGTCCAACCTATAAGGTTATATTTTAAATGGTATTTTTTCTCACAACTTGAACTACCCATGATATGTTTTACATGGGGGTTTTGTTTAAATGTCCGCCACTTGTCCAAGATAACTCTATTGAAACATAGAGAGAACCAAAGGTCCACCACTTGTCCAAGCTAGGCTATATTAAAACATGGAGAGAAGGATGCTCCACCATTTCTCCAAGATAGGCTTCATTGAAACATGGCGAGAAGCAAGCTCCACCATGTCCCCAAGCTAGGATCCATTTAAATACCCTAAACCCATTTCATTTTGTACATGGGGGGTTTTATTTCAAGGCCCACCACTTTTCTAACCTATTATCCCTAGTAGCACGAGTGGTTTGGTCTCAAGATACACCACTTGTACACTCTATGTCATTATATTAAGAAGAACTATGTATTAAGATCCACCACTTGTCCAACTTATAAGGTTATATTTTAAATGGTATCCTTTCTCACCACTTGAAATGCCCATGATATGTTTTACATGGGGGTTTCATTCCAAGGTCCACCACTTGTCCAAGCTAACTCTATTCAAACATAGAGAGAAGCAAAGTTCCACCACTTGTCCAAGCTAACTCTATTCAAACATAGAAAGAAGCAAAGGTCCACCACTTGTCCAAGCTAACTCTATTCAAACATAGAGAGAAGCAAAGGTTTACCACTTGTCAAATCTAGGCTCCGTTGAAACATGGAGAGAAGTAACCTCCATCATTTTTCCAAGATAGGTGCCATTCAAACATGGAAAGAATCAAGATCTACCATGTCTCCAAGATGCTAGGCTCCATTGAAACACCCTAAAACCATGATATTTTGTACATGGGGTGTTTACATTCAAGGTCTACCACTTGTATAACCTATTATACCTAGTAGCATGAGTGGTTTGGTCTTAAGATTCACCACTTATCCACTCTATGTCATTATATTAAGAAGAACTGGGTGTTAAGGTCCACCACTTGTCCAACCTATAAGGTTATATCTTAAATGGTATCCTTCACCACTTATCAAGGTCCATCACCACTTTTCCAACCTATAAGGTTATATCTTGAATGATATTTTTTCTCATCACTTGTAATGTCCATGCTATGTTTTACAAAGGGGTTTTGTTCCAAGATCCACAACTTGTCCAAGCTAACTCTATTGAAACATACAGAGAAGCAAAGGTCCACCACTTGTTCAAGATAGGATCCATTGAAACATGGAGAGAAGGATACTCCACCATTTCTCTAAGATAGGTTCCATTGAAACATTGAGAGAAGCAATCTCCACCATGTCTCCAAGCTAGGCTCCATTGAAATACTCTAAACCCATAATTTTGTACATGAGGGGTTTACATTCAAGGTCCACCACTTGTCCAACCTATTATCCCTAGTAGCACGAGTGGGTTGGTCTCAAGATTCACCACTTGTACACTCTATGTCATTATATTAAGAAGAACTATGTGTTAATGTCCACCACTTGTCCAACCTATAAGGTTATATCTTAAATGGTATCCTTTCTCACTACTTGAAATGCCCATGATATGTTTTACATGGGGGCTTCATTCCAAGGTCCACCACTTGTCCAAGCTAGGCTCAGTGAAACATGGAGAGAAGGAACCTCCACCGTTTCTCCTAGATAGGCTCCATTGAAACATGGAGAGAAGTAAGCTCCACCATGTCTCCAAGATGCTAGGATCCATTGAAATACCCAATACCCATGATATTTTTTACATGCGGGGTTTACATTCAAGGTCCACCACTTGTCCAACCTATTATCCCTAGTAGGTTTGGTCTCATGATTCACCACTTGTCCACTCTATGTCATTATATTAAGAGGAATTGGGTGTTAAGGTCCACCACTTGTCCAACCTATAATGTTATAGCTTGAATGGTATTTTTTCTCACCACTTGTAATGCCCATGACATGATTTACATGGGGGTTTTGTTCCAAGGTCCACCACTTGTCCAAGCTAACTCTATTGAAACATAGAGAGAAACAAAGGTCCACCACTTTTTCAAGCTAGGCTGCATTGAAACATGGACCTTAATACCAAATTATTCCTAGTAGCATGAGTGATATTTTGTACATGGGGGGTTTACATTCAAGGTCCACCACTTGTCCAACCTATTTTTCCTAGTAGGTTTGGTCCCAAGTTCACCACTTGTCCACTCTATGTTATTATATTAAGAATAATTGGGTGTTAAGGTCCACCACTTGTCCAACCTATAAGGTTATATATTGAATGGTATTTTTTCTCACCACTTGTAATGTCCATGATATGTTTAACATGGGGGTTTTGTTCCAAGGTCCACCACTTTTCCAACATAACTCTATTCAAACATAGAGAGAAACAAAGGTCCACCACTTGTCCAAGCTAGGGTCCATTGAAACATGGAGAGAATGACGCTCCACCATTTATCCAAGATAGGCTCCATTGAAACATGGAGAGAAAAAATCTTTACCATGTTTCCAAGCTAGGCTCCATTGAAACACTCTAGGGGGTTTTATTTCAAGGCCCACCACTTGTTTAACCTATTATCCCTAGTAGCATGAGTGGTTTGGTTTCAAGATTCACCACTTGCACACTCTATGTCATTATATTAAGAAGAACAATGTGTTAAGGTACACCACTTGTCCAACCTATAATGTTATATCTTAAATGGTATCCTTTCTCGCCACTTGAAATGCCCATGATATGTTTTACATGGGAGTTTCATTCCAATATCCGCCACTTGTCCAAGCTAACCATATTCAAACATAGAGAGAGAAAAAGGTCCACGACTTGTCCAAGCTAAGATCCATTGAAACATGGAGAGAAGGAACCTCCACCATTTCTCCTAGATAGGCTCCATTAAAACATGGAGAGAAGTAAGTTCCACCATGTCTCCAAGATGCTAGGCTCCATTGAAATACACAAAACCCATGATATTTTGTACATGGAGGATTTACATTCAAAGTCAACCACTTGTCCAACCTATTATCCCTAGTAGGTTTGGTCTCACAATTCACCACTTTTCCACTCTATGTCATTATATTAAGAGGAATTGGGTGTTAAGGTCCACCACTTGTCCAGCCTATAAGGTTATACCTTGAATGTTATTTTTTCTCACCACTTGTAATGCCCATGACATGCTTTACATGGGGGTTTTGTTCCAAGGTTAACCACTTGTCCCAGCTAGTTCTATTGAAACATAGAGACAAACAAAGGTCCACCACTTTTTCAAGCTAGGCTGCATTGAAACATGGACCTTAATACCAAATTATTCCTAGTAGCATGAGTGATATTTTGTACATGGGGGGTTTGAATTCAAGGTCCACCACTTTTCCAACCTACTTTTCCTAGTAGGTTTGGTCTCACGATTCACCACTTTTTCACTCTATGTCATTATATTAAGAATAATTGGGTGTTAAGGTCCACCACTTGTCCAACCTATAAGGTTATATATTGAATGGTATTTTTTCTCACCACTTGTAATAATGTCCATGATATGTTTTACATGGGGGTTTTGTTCCAAGGTCCACCACTTGTCCAAGCTAAATCTATTCACACATAGAGAGAAACAAAGGTCCACCACTTGTCCAAGCTAGGATCCATTGAAACATGGAGAGAATGACTCTCCACCATTTATCCAAGATAGGCTCCATTGAAACATGGAGAGAATTAAGCTCCACCATGTCTCCAAGATGCTAGAGTCCATTGAAATACCCAAAACCCATGATACTTTGTACATGGGGGGTTTACATTCAAGGTCCATCACTTGTACAACCTATTATCCCTAGTAGCATGAGTGGTTTGGTCTCAGGATTCCCCACTTGTCCACTCTATATCATTATATTAAGAAAAATTGGGTTTCCATATCTAAATGGATCTTTGCTTAAATAAGTAGTAGACCTTGAGACCTAAATACCCATTCTACACTAGAGCATTGGTTAAGCCTTATGCACTTCAAGCATACCTTTAACAACAAGTAGTAGTTATTAGTTGACTTAAGTCTAGTTGAACTCCATGGTATTGAGACTGAGAGAGAGTGTAGCATAAAAAAGAGTCAGGATTTTAATTTGACTTTCTTTCCATTAATGAGTAGATCATAGATGGATTTTGGTATCTAATAAAACCTTAGGGTAGACAATGTAACACTCATGTCTATTGTTGTGTTTGCATTAAGTGTTCTTGTTCTTTAATTTCAGAATCATTACAGAAAAATGGATTGGCTATATGCTGGCATAAATTGAAGAAAACTATTGAATTACCCATCCAACCTCCTCCAAGACCTTGTCCAAGGAATCAATCACCTCCTTATCACCTACCACTTGCTTTCAAGGACATCAAAAGAGTACTTATCTTGGATCTAGAGGGGTTACTTCTCAAGACAATTGAAATGAAACATGGAGATTCTATGCTAGCTTGGGCTCAACACATGTGACTTGTGGAGGATAAAGATGAAGTTTATCATGTGGTGCAACCAAACGCACAAAGTTTTTTGGATTTTTGTGCTGAATACTTTGAGCTATGGATATGGAGTTGCTATAACTTAACAAGGGTGCAACGCATCACACAAAAATGTTTTCTTGAGCAGTATACCAAGTTCAAGGTGTTTATGAGTAACAAAAATTGCCAAAATCCAAATATCATGTTAGGATTTACAAGGGTTTATCACAAAAATTTGAGTGATATTTGGAAGATATTTGAGGATTTGGATGCAAACAATACCTTAATTTTTTATGACACTCCATATAGGGTGATGTGGAACATGCCAGGGACATGTCTTATATTTCTAAAGATGTGGAGGCAAACTTCCGAGCAACTTCAAAACTTCTTGCAGAGAACCATAATTCCATGGTTGGTAGGATGGTTGTATGCAAGAGATAAGAGAGTCTATATATACAACACAATTGTAAATTAGTACAGTGATTCTTAGACAAATTATGTCCTTGGTGTGTACTTGTCAACACGAAAGCATTGAATAAATATGGCCATAAGATGATTTTTTAATTATAGTGTGTATCTTTCAACATTTGTATAATTTGATATAGTCTTTTTTTCTTAAAACAAAGGTATGCCAATTTTATGAACACTTCAATGGAGTGCACCCTACTCTAAGGGGACTTCAATGTACGATTGGAGTGCATCCTACTGTAAGGGGACTCTGATGTATTGCTAGAGTGCACCCAAAATTTTGGGGACTCATTTTTTATTTGATTGGGGCCTATGTTGGATCATATAGTAAAAGAAATTCATTTTTTGTCAATTCATATCGAGGTTGCATTTATTTGTAACTAGGAGAGAATTGATGTTTGACGTCAAAATAAAACTTGTAAGTGTGGATTAGAGAATTCATGGACTTTAAATATGTGAGAGGGATATTTTTCTTGGGCACAAATGTTTGCTTCAAGAATTTTATCATTACATACTTTATGTGAAAGAGTTTTAGAACCTAAAAGACTTTGAAAAGAAAACTATGGAATCTAAGTGCATGTATTCTTGAATGGCTTGAAAGTTGATGTATACATGCATGTCGCCTTAATGAAGGTTTAGATCTAACAAGATGCAAAGCTAGAATTCTTGGACGTTACCTTTGTCAATTTGGTAATAACATATTTAACTTTCTTTTCTTATGGGTGGAAAATATATTATTATGTGCATTTGGAACCTAATTTCTTGACCTTCAAACTAAGATTCCTATGTTATTTTTTCATATACTTTTTTGTAATGGATTAAGATTGTGGATACAAGGTCCACCACTTGTTCAAGCTAGATCTAAGAAAGTATATATACTGATTCTTCAAACTAGTAAACCAAGGGAAGAGAGAAGCAGGGTCCATCACTTGTCCAAGCTCATCTCTAGAAAACATAGAGAGATGCTAGGTCTACTAATTGTCTAATATAGTCATGGAGAAATGATAGAAGGTTGATCCACTTGTCCAACCTATCATCTCTAGTAAAATGGGAGATTTATCCTTAAGATTGACCATGTAACCAGCCTATACTTCATTGTATTATGAAGAGTAGAAAAGCAAAGCTCCACCACTTGTCTAAGGTAGTTCCAAAATCAACATGGAGAGAAGCAAGCTTCACCATTTGTACAAGATAGGTTCCATTAAAACATGGAAAACCTCATATATGTTGTACATGGAAGCTTTTTTCCAAGTTCTACCACTTGTCCAAGCTAGGATCCATTAAAACATGGATAGAAACAAGGCTCCACCACTCGTCCAACCTTTATAGCTGCAAAGTGTACCGGTTGTCTAAACTAAGCATGGGAAAATAATAGAAGGTCCACCACTTATTCAATATATTATCTCTAATAGCATGGGAGGTTTGGTCTCAAGATTTAGGAATTGGCTGACCTATATTTCATTGTATCATGATGAATTTGGTTTTAAGGTCAACTACTTATCCAAGCTATAAGTTTATATCTTGAATGGTATTCCTTCCCATCACTTAGAAAACCAATGATATGTTGTACATGGGGGGGTTTGTTACAAGGTCCATCACTTGTCCAAGCTAGTTTCATTGAAACATGGATGAAGGCAAGCTCCACCATTTGTTAAAGCTAGACTCCATTGAAATCTAGAAAATCCATGCTATGTTGTACATGGGGTTTTTGTTTTAAGGTCCAACACTTGTCCAAGCTAACCTCCATTGAAACATGGAGAGGAGAAACACTCCACCACTTGTCCAAGCTAGGAAAAATTGATACTATTTGGTTTAGTTTGAAGATCCACCGCATGTCTAAGCTAACTCTATTGAAACATAGAGAGAAGCAAAGGTCCACCGCGTGTCTAAGCTAACTCTATTGAAACATAGAGAGAAGAAAAGGTCCACCAATTGTCCAAGCTAGGCTCCATTGAAACATGGACAGAAGAACGCTCCACCATTTCTCCAAGATAGGATCCTTTGAAACATGGAGAGAATCAAAGGTCCACCATTTCTCCAAGCTAGGCTCCAATTGTCCAACCTATAAGGTTATATCTTAAATGGTAATCTTTCTTATCACTTGGAATACCCATGATATGTTTTACATGGGGGTTTTGTTCCAAGGTCACCACTTGTCCAAGCTAACTCTATTGAAACATAGAGAGAAGCAAAGGTCCACCACTTGTCCAAGCTAGTCTCCATTGAAACAAGGAGAGAAGCAAACTCCATCATTTCTCCAAGATAGGCTAGCCTGGATAAGTGCACCTTGAAACCAACCTTCCTATGAGGAAATAGAGCATATGCTACATATTTTATGTATACCCCATGACTCAATTTAATAAGTTCTAGATTAGAAGTGGACCTTGCTTGAATGTCACATGCAAAAAATTAAGGAAAAATAGCCAAGTGGATTGTATTCCTCAATGGATGCTTGCTTTCACAAGTTGTAAACCTTGAGTCACTTTTACATTAACTTGGACAAGTGGTGGACCTAGAAACCAAGCTCTCCATGTTGAGGTAAGTTGTAGGTAGGACAGTAGAACATAAACAATGATAATGAATGCGATATACTCGTCTCCTAATAATCCAATTGATTGAAACCATGGTATTTTAGTTGTTTTCAGTGTGTATTGTATGTGCATAAAGTGGAATGAGACCTTAAGAAAACTCAAATTTTTGACAAAATCTCTATATTTTGTACATGATATATTGAAAGTTGTCCAACCTGGGAATTGGGATTTTCCCACTTTACCTAATATGGTCTTCCTTGCCTGCCCGCGTAGACACTACAAGGTGATTTGCGTTGATAGACACTTGAAATCACAGTTGATGGTGACCAAAATATACAAGAAAAACTATCACAAAAACAAAAACTGTAGCGACAAAAGGCCTCTCTCAAACCATTGCAAAGCCTTCACCTAACTACACTCTGTTGGACTCTTTGGAGTAGCACCAACCCTAATGGCACCGATACAGGGTCACATAGTCTTGCAGAAAGCCGCACCTTATTCCCTCAATTCCTCGCACACACACATCCATGGAAAACTCAGAACTTCCATAGACTCTTCCAAGTGCAAAATTGAAGAGAGAAAGCTATCATTTACTCCTCCACACACGCGAAAACAGGACGCGAACGCGACGAGACTACTATAGACCACCTATAGGAACCTTGCTTTCTCCCACACACAAAGAGGTGAAAGTGCTGAGTATTAGATTCAAAATGTTTTCTTCAACTTGAACACTCACGGCACTGTGAGTGATGTGGAAATTTGAAGCCTTTTCATACCTTTTTTGGCCCAGTTTTGGCCAATCTTGACCCTCTACATGCATTTTTCGCAGGAAAAACCCCAAACGGACTCCAAAATTCACCAAATTTTGTACGCTTGATCCTTGATACCCAAATAACTTTTCCAGATCCCCACATTGTATTTTTTACCACTTCGAGGGCGGTGAACGCATCACCGCAGACCAGGCATCGTAAATAGATAGTTATCGCATGTGCCAAACTTTTCGGGTGGGTCTAGGGTGTCCCCACCTCCCACTTGCATTATTTACATTCTAGAAAGCTCAAACACATTCCCTAGAACCAAAATAATCCACGTGGAACCATATCTAAGGTGCCAACCCCTTGTCCATGCATGTACGTCTCTTTGATTGTCGGCACGGAAGCATGACTATTTACAATTTATGCACGTCACATCTTTTTTAAAACTTGAAACCACTTTGCAAAGCTCCCAAGTGCATGTATTTACATCCCTTTATACATATACCCATGCATATACATGCTACTTTGTACATGCCAAAAGCGTTTATCATCATTGTCCACCCTCGCAAAATATTTCTTCAATCTATAACCATTTATAATATAGCGCAAACTTTCCCCTAACAAATTTTCCAACTCAAATGTGCCATTAGGAAATACATCCTTCACTCTGTATGAACCGAACCATTTGTCTCTCAACTTCTTTTGAAAAGTAAAATCCAAGCGAGAGTCATACTTCATAACCAGATTGCCCTCTTTAATCTCTTTCTCTGGAAGCCTCTTATTCATTTTCTCCATCCTTGTCTCTGCTTGTTGAAGATAATAATCACACTGTCTTTCTCTCTATTTATTTGCAACAACTCTAGAGAAAGAATTCTTTTCTGTAGCTTGTCATTATGCGACCCTTGCATTCTGCACAACAACTTCAAGGCATCCAACTGCACCTGTATGGGCATAAGAGCTTCCTTTCCATAAACAAGCTCAATATGGTGTAAACTGTGTCGACACTATATACGCAGTTCTATAATCCCACAAACAGTTTTCCAAGTCCAAGTCCCACTCTTCAGGATGCTCTCTATCATACTTTGATATCAACTTCACAATTTGACCAATGCAGTTTTCAACCAACCCATTGCATTGTGGGTAGTAAGGAGAAAAATGCCTATGCTGAATTTTCAATTTCTCCATGAGAGAAGCAACAAGTTTTCCCCTAAACCCTGGTCCACGATCATAAATGGTAACCATAGGAGCTCCAAACCTGCAACACACATGTTCATACAAAAAAGAGGCCACTCTTCCTGTTGTAATATCTTTTACCGCTCTTGCCTCCACCCATTTTGTCAAATAGTCCATAGCCACAAGGATATACATTTTGCCATTGTTCTTGGCATTGGACCTACAACATCCACGCCCCATTTTGCAAATGCATCAAAAGACATTATAGCTTTTTGAGGCTCAGCCAAAAGCTTTTGATTTGCAAACACTTGGCATTTATGGCATGACTTGCACAAAAAATAAGCATCTCTCATCATAAAGGGCCAACAATAACCTGCTCTCAAAATACGAAAGACAACTTGATCCTTGCCTTGATGGCTTGTTTCTTCATAGCAGTGCTCCAAAATCAAGCCTATCTCTTCTTTGTACGACACTTTTCTCAAAATGCTATCCTTGCCATAAAGCATGAGATCCTCACCTACCAATGTGTAGTTTCTTGATTTTGCAACTATTCTCTTACCCCAAACCTTTGGCATGCCCTCTGGACATTGCCCTTTACCAAGAAATACTTCTACATCTTGCAATGATTCCCGTCTCGTATACAAGGCTTCCTTGACCTTTAAAGGAGCTACCAAGGCATCCAACTTGTTCCTAGCCAACTCATTAACTTCTTTATTCTACTCCCGAGGAACATGTTTAAATTGTATCTTCTCAAACTCATGCAAAAGTTTCTTGATGCCATAGAACCAATTCTTCAAATTGTCTTTCTTAAAATTCCATAAACCAAGCAACTGATTCATGACTAGCAACGCATCCCCTTTTGCAATGACCCTCTTCAATCCAAACTCAACACACTGCTTCAACCCAAGGAAAAGCATGAGATACTCGGCCTCATTGTTACTTCTAGCTTCATCAAGATCTTAAGCTCTAGAAAAGATTACATCACCTTTTGGGTTCTTAATGACTACCCCACCATTTGCCTTTTGAAGAAATTTCCTGTTGAGGCGGTCCGGGGCGGGCAACAAGAAGAGCAACCTCTAGACACCCTTCAAGGCTCCCATGCTGCTCAATTGGGTTGGGGTTGGAAAAAAACAACAAACACACACACAAACCCGCAACCTAACCCTACACAAATTTGGGGCACCCCCAAGTTTTGGATGCGAACTAGGACGCGTAGAGAGAGAGAGAGAGAGAGAGTGTGTGTGCTCGGGCTGCTTTGAAACGTATCGGCAATGATCAACCAAACACAACTATATATTTAAGAAAGAGAGAGAAAGGGGGAGGGGGTGCTTGTTGCATTAATACCTTCTTACAAATCTGTCATGACAAATCAAAGTGAGATTAGTATTTGTTCAACATGCTTGCGTAAATTTCACCACAACACATCACAAGAAAAGCCACCCCAATCACTGTCTTAAGGCCAGGGGAGTCCTCTCCACCCTGTCGCCCTCTTACAGTATGTGGTATTTATGGCTAGATTAATGAAAACACCAGAGACAAGCTATCAAGAACTTAACAAAAAACACCAAGACACTTACGCATCATTGTTGTCCATTACTTCACGTTGGAAGGGAGACAAAGTATCCAAGCTTAGTCCAAATCCACCCTCCTTGATTCAGCGAATGTTGGGCTTACACTAGTAGGAGAAATGATAGATTTCCTACTCTCAATTGAATGATCACTCTCTCTCTTACAATGGCATAGAGTTCCCTTGCTAATCCCCTATTACAACACATGCACATGCATAAGACAATGAGCTTCCACTCAAGAGCTCCTTCTAGAGAGGTTGAGCTTGGCTTCTCAAGCTATAGCATAGTGCTCTTGCTTATGGCTCCCCCCTTTTGTGCTAGCTACACCCTCCTTTTATAGCAATTTTGAAGGCTAGGGTTACTACTGAATTTTGTGGTTTTTTTGATAGATATGGGTAATTTGGAGGAGGAAAAATGAGACTAGGTGGTCAATTTTGGAATGGAATTGTGTGTGGGAGGTATGAGTTCACCATGGTTTCTCTTATTCTTCAAGGTTGAGGAGAAGGTGAGTAGGGTGCAGAGAGGAGTGGTGAGAGAGGTGGGGATGATGAGTGGAGAAGTGTGTGTGAAAGAGGAAAATGATAAAGTGGAAGAGAGAGTGTGGCTGCATAGCATGGGAAAACTGGGGTCCACTAATAAAATCATAGCTCACAGCTCGTAGCTCAAAAAAATATGAAAACATTTGAGGCAAAAGTTCAGCCCACGAGCTACAACTTTTGTTTGTATCACCTTTTCAAATTCGGAGAGCAAGTGAACTTTAAAAATTCAGCAAAACCGACCGTTTTTTTCCACTGCACAAGGTCCTTGTGTGGTCCTTCTTTGGATGATTCTTTTGAATACCTCCAAGAGTGAGCCCTCCATAGTGCATGTATGCATGCCACCTACCCTTGACCTTATTTGGTAGGTCTATAATTGAAGATATTGTTGAGATCATGATATAAGTGAATAGTACAACTAAGAAAATCAAATATTGAGGGGTCTAAAAAATATGTACATGTCAAATATAAATAATATAAGTGGAAAAAATATAAAGGGGTCAAAAGAAATCTCTCTCATTATGAGGCTACCATAAAAAGATAAATATTTTTGGTGTTCTAATTTTTTTAGAAAAAAAAACAAAATAGATGTAGGAAGGGAAAAGTCACAATAGTGAAAAAATATATACATAAATAAAACTAGTTTTTTTGGATTTTTGTTGGGGTGGAGTTACACCAAATATAAGAGAAGCTTACATGAAAATATTTCTATATGGAATAAAGAGTATGAAAAATGGTAAGAAAAATTGTGGTAATGGTGAGGCAATGTACAGAGCATAAATAACACACACCTAGGTAGAAATATTTAAATAAATACCAAAATAATTATGAAAAAATCTTTTATTTAGGCCCTATATACAAAGAAATATTTACATACGCATGGGCCATAATATACTTATATTTTTTATATTTTTTATTTTTTTGGCTCAACTAGCCCAATGACTAGCTAATTGAGGGTTTTTTATTTCAGTAAGGAAATATGGGAAAAGTCCCCTAACTCACATGCACCTATATACATTGAAATGGTAGGGATAGCCATAGCGTTTGGGTGAATTTGGTAGGGTGGAGTAACTTACTATGGAAATTATGGAGAGCCAAAAAACGGCTATCACTGTATATGCACCATCGAACATCATTATATACGCATCTATAATCTCTACTTCCTCTTCATGATCATCCTTGTCAACCCTTGGGTAAGATGGAAGCTCCCTTCCCTTGTGTACCACTATGTCCGCCAAGTGAGCTTTAACAGAATGATCCGCTTTAAACTCCAACTCATACTCTTGAAGCTCCAAAGTCCACTTTAAGATGCACTTGCTAGGCTTCAAATGTTGTACAACCTCTAGCATCAGGTTTGATGTGGTAAGCACATAAAACTTTTGGGGAAACAGATATGTTTTGAACCTACAACAACCAAGAACCAAGGTGAATACCCATTGTTCTATTTCTGTGTAGGAGAACTCGCTTATATTCTTTATCTTGCTCTCATAATAGATTGGCTTGAAGTTTCTTCCTTGCTTTTGTAAGAGCACCAACCTAAAAGCTACTGACCCCACACTAATAGATACATAGAAAATTGATTGCAAGTTAGGAGGACTCACTATTGGTAGAGCACACAATACCTCCTTCATACCATCAAAAGCATGTTGCATGTCTTGATTCCACTCAAACCCTTGAACTCTTTGACTCAATTTCTGGACAGGTTACACATATTGACATAGCATCCAAAAAAAACGTGACAGGTACCTGAGCTTATGCACAAATGATGCCAAATTCTTTGTGTTGTTAGGTGGATCCATAAGCAACAAAGCCTTAACTTTATCTGGTCGGATTCTATTCCATTTTGGGAAACCACATGTCCTAGAAAATGGACTCTGGCATGAGCAAACTTACACTTCTTTGGGTTGAGTTGCCCACCCTCTTGTTGAAGCCTTCCAAAAATCAACCTCAGCTTCTCCAAATGTGTGACCCTGGAGCTATAACTTCCAATGTCATCCATGAAAACTAGAATAAACTTACCCAAGTAGGGACCAAACACTCTATTCATCCATCCTTGGAAGGTAGCATATGCGTTAACAAGCCCAAAAGGCATTCTTTTGTAGGAAAAACGACCCCAAGGGGTAATGAAGGTCGTCTTCAATCAATCTTCAATTGCCATCAAGATCTGAAAGTAGCCAAAAAATCCGTCCATGATTGAGTAGCATTCATGACTTACAACCTGATGGAGGATTTCATCTAGGAATTATAGTGGATAATGATTCCTTTTTGTGAAGCATTTAAAGGTTTGAAATCAATACATATTCTAAATCTTTCATTTTTTTGGGCACAATAACAACTGGAGAGACCCATTCGGACTCCTCCACTCGGAAGATTAAATTTGCTACCAAAAGCTTTGTCACCTCTTCATGAAGTGCCCTCTCATGAATGACCCCCAACCTCCTAAGCTCCTTGCAACTCTGTATATCCAATGGAAAATAGCTTTGGAAACTCCGTGAAGATGTCTTCATGCTCCTTCTTTTCTTTTTTTGGCAAGTCCTCTCCTAGCATGCTCCTTGCATTTACTTTGGCATGCTCTACAATCGCTTTTGTATTTTTCTTCTCCTCCTTGACCTTCACCTCATGCATCAATGGAGCTTCCTTTTCGACACTTATCCCAAAAAGATCAGGACATAATTGCATCAAGCCTTCCTCTAGACTTTCTTCTAATGATGTAGACGAAGCATCAATATTGCATGATGTAGTTTTTGTCGAATCCGTATCTTGCACCTCAAATAGGGTCTGTGTACGACTCTCATGTGTCTTGATGTTGTAGACAATGTTCCTTCCTTTCTCTTGGTCGTGGATGGTGATCAAGCCCATGCCCCAATCCTGCTTAGCACCAAGGGTTATTAGCCATGGCCTCCCTAAATTATCGGATAAGCATTCTCACCCACTTGCATCATTTAGAAATCAACCAATCACTCAATCCCCAATAATTTTATCTTCACATCTTCAGCTATCCCAAGACACCTTGCCATTTTGTGGTTGCCCATCCTCATGCGGATTGAGGCATTCACTAACATCTTGACTCCTGCTTCCTTCATGATAGCCTTGGTCATGACACACACCTGGGCACCACCATACACATATGCTTGCACTTCTGTCTTCTTTTCCAACATAGCCTCAACTACTGGCACCATATCCACTGGGTGACCAACCCTCAAGGATGACACCATGCTTTGATGCTTTTTTTTTTTGGAAGGAAGCTGCGTACTCACACATTTGGTCCACTGCCTCCTCAATTTAGCATTTAAAGCCAGGAACTGACCAAAAGATATATTGTCCTTCGAATTTTGTATGTCATCGACAATATCGTAGTGTTCAACACCTTGGCCAAGGGGGTAGTCCGTTGGACCTATTTTCCTTCTTCGTCACCTCTTACTACTCTCTGGTTTGTCTTCTACCTTAGCGTTTCCTTTCATTGCTCTTGCTTCCCTCTCTTCTTTGTCTCTTTCTCCCTATCATGCCTAGCTCTCTAATTGGCCAAAACATCCACATCTTGATGCTGAAGGGTAATGATGCTAATAGCCCTACCTTCTCCATTTGCAAGCAACGGTTGTGGTTGTGGTTGTTGTTGTGGTGGCGGTGCTTCTAGTGCCCGCTCTTGATGATTTTCTTCTATTCTCCCTTGACCATGTCCATATAAGGGTTATATCCCCTCCTCTCTCTCTCTTGGTGGTTCAGGACAATCAGGAGCGTTCCCTCTTCATCACAATTGTAGCATCTGCCATGTAGCCTCCGTCTGCTACCTCTCCCAACTGGCCGCTCTTCTGTTTGGTTTCTATTCATTATGTAAATTCTTAATTCTTGGAGCTGGCCGAAAAAATCATGCAAAACTTGGGCTATAACGAGATCCGGACCTTGAACCACTCCCTCCACTTTATCATCCACTACCGCAGAGGGACCATTGGTTGCACCACAACGGGCTCAGCATGTGTCATGCCTTGCTCCCACCTTCTCTTGATCTTCTTACTCTTGGCCTTGACAATTTCCATAGCTCTTTCAACTGTGAAAAGGATCCTCTTGATCGACCTTCTTCCTTACACTTGGATGGAGACAATCTATAAACTGATGCACTTTAAAGAGATCCCCTAGAGTACTTGGGATGCCACCTCTAATTGCACCCAAAGTCCTTTGAAGTGTTGCAAAAACTCTTTGAAGTTGGCATGAACATCTTGCTGCAAACCTCTCAATTTTGTCGTCGCTTTTGTAAAACAGGATCTGGACCTTGAACCACTCATTGCACTTTATCATCCACTACCACAGAGGGACCATTGGTTGCACCACAACTTCCTTAGCATGTGTTATGCCTTTATCCCACCTTCTCTTGATCTTCTTACTCTTGGGCTTGACAATTTCCATAGCTCTTTCAAATGTGAAAAGGCTCCTTTTGATCGACCTTCTCCCTTACACTTGGATGGAGACAGTCCATAAACTAATGCACTTTAAAGAGATCCCCTCGAGTACTTGGGATGCCACCTCTAATTGCACCCAAAGTCCTTTAAAGTGTTGCAAAAAATCTTTAAAGTTGGCATGAACATCTTGTTGCAAACCTCTCAATTTTGTTGTCGCTTCTGTTGCGGTTAGTTTCTTTCCAAACCTGTCAAAAATTGCATGCTTAACCTCCTGCCATGTTTTCTTTTTGTCTTCCTCTAAACCTTCAAACCACTCTCGAGCTTCTTCTTTAAGTGAAAGAGGAAATAGAGCTTTGCTTCATCATTCACAATATGCATACCAAGCGTATGCCACTCAAAGTTCGCAATCCAATCCTTCACACACTCTTCCTTCCTGTGAACATTGGTCGACTATACGCCATCCCTTCAAAGTCGCTTCTCCCCTATGTAAGTAGCTCCACAAAAGTTGAAGTCTTGCACCTCAACCAAACCACCACTTTTATTCAATGAAGCTCAAATTTCACAGAAAAACCACTTCACTTGGGTGCTCAACCGGCAAATTTTAGCTCCCCAGCGGGATCGCCAAAGGATGATGAAGCGAAAGATGCCATGCACACACTCACACACCTAGACAACTCAACACCACACAAGGAGTTTACTAGGATTCCAACCCACACACAACACCACTCAAGAGATCAATAAAAATACTACCCACAAGCTCAATTCAAACTACAAACACCTCAACCTACAAGCCCTTGGTGGCGGCCCGCAGACACTACAAGGTGAGTCGAGTTGATCAACACTTTAAATCACAGTTGATGGTGATCAAAATATACAAGAAAAACCATTAAAAAATCAGAAAATCCAACCACAATAGGCCTGTCTCAAACCATTGCGAAGCCTTCACCTAACTCTACTCTATTGGACTCTTTGGAGTAGCGCTAGCCATAATGGCATTAATGGCAGGGTCACATAGTTTTGCAAAAAGCCTCACCTTCTTCCCTCAATTCCTCGCACACACACATCCATGGAAACCTCATATGTTCCATAGACTCTTGCAAGTGCAAAATCGAAGAGAGAAATCTATCATTCACTCCTCCACACATTCGAAAACAAGACGTGAACGCGACGGGACTATACTAGACCACATGTAGGAACCTTGCTTTCTCGCACACGCAGAGAGGTGAAAGTGCTGAGTATTGGCTTCAAAAGTTTTTCTTCCGCTTGAAAAATCATGCCACCATGACTAATGTGAAAATTTGAAGCCTTTTCACACCTTTTTTGACCATTTTTTGACCTTTTTTGGCCCAGTTTGGCCAATACCCTCGACGGCCATTTTTTGTGGTAAAACCCCAAACGGATTATTTATATTCTAGAAAGCTCAAAAATATTCCCTAAACCAAAGTAAGCCACCTGGAACCATATCTAAGGTGTTGACCCCCTGTCCATGCATGTATGTGTGTCTGACTGTTGGCACGCAAGCATGACTATTTACAATATGTTCACGTCGCATCTTTTCTAAAACTTGAAACCACTTTGCAAAGCTCCCAAATGCATGTATTTACATCCATTTATACATATGCACATGCATATACACGCTATTTTGTACACGCCAAAAACAGTCTATCAAGGATAAGTTAGAGAAACGACTAAATTTTCCCCAGACTCCTTTCCACTGCTATAAGATAGTTATGATTAATGGCCATGATGCCAAGGTGTGGGATACACAAGTAAATTATGTACGCTAGAGATTCAAGAGTATCATACTCGTATCATACGTACTTGAATTTCCAAGTCATGAATATGGACTTGGTAAATGTGGTACTTACTCAAGAAGACTTGATGGTTATATGGGTTAGGGTCATCATTAAAGTGTATCTATGAGCATAATAGTTTGATGTTTGAATCCAATGGTATGCATGTAACTGCTATTGGGGGAGAACGATGTTTCTTCCTTGCCACTTACTTTTACAGTCGACATTATGAAGCTCTCTTCTCAAGATGAAAATAAGAGCTTTTTTGTGTTAATGAGTGTGTCATTTTTTGTCAAATGTTAAAAATGTTTTAACAAATGACCATTCCTTAATGCAGCATTCTTCTGTCTCTTCTCTTCCATCTATGGCTACTTCTCTCTCCCCTAGACTATAAAATGTTATTAGGAAATTAAAAGAGTTATTAATGGATTATAGGGATGTGTTTTCTGATGATGTTCCACCATGGTCACCAAAGAAATATGCTACGCAACACGGCATAGAAGTGGTTGCAAGTAGTAAGCTTATTTAGTAAACCACCTTATCGAATCAGTCATCCTAAGGCTATTGAGATGGAACGTCAGCTTGCTGACTATCCCAATAAATGGTCTATATAACCATTTCTTCACCATGGGCCTCTCCCATTTTGTTTGGTGAAGAAAAAGAAGGGTAGTATGCACATGTGCATAGATTACCGTGGGGCTTGAATGTGGTTACTGTTAAGAACAAGTATTTGTTTCCTAGAGTGGATAATTTATTTGACAAACTCAGCCATGCTTGTATCTTTACAAAGGTGGGTTTGCGGCCAGGGTATCATCACGTACGCATTAGGCTTGCTAGAATACCCAAAACTGTTTTTCAAACAAGGTTTGGACACTATGAGTTTCTAGTTATGTCCTTTGATTTGGCCAAGGTGGAGCTACTTTCATGACTCTTATGGACACTATCTTGAAACGATATTCGAGAAAGTTTGATATTGCTTTCTTCAGTGAAATTCTAGTGTATGGTTCCTATGAGGAAGAACACTTACAACATCAGGGAAAGTTTGTTATTGCTTTCTTCAATAAAATTCTAATGTATAGTACCTGTGAGGAAGAGAACTTACAACACACTATAAGAGGAGTTGTCTATAACCACTAACATTGCCGCGGAAAAACAAAGTAAAAAGGAGAGAGAAAAATTTGTGTGGGCGGCAATAACCACGGCTATGAACGCGGTAGTGGTTTATCAGCAATAAGTGTGGTAATAGTCGTGGCAATATACCCGCTACTATTACCGGGACCTTTGCCGCTGCTATTACCGCGTATATTACCGCTAAACGCCAGTTCAAAAATAAAGGTGCTCATTTGGGCCACCCAAATTTGGGTGGCCCAAATGAACACCTTTATTTTTTACCTGCATAAAACAATAAGACATCAATTGTTTTTTGGAAGAGTATAAAAAATACCAAAGAACTCAAATTGAATTTACTTTACTTTGACAATTAAAAATGTAGAAGATAAACTATTAAAAAAAGTTACAATAAAAAGTAAATAGTTGTATATACATTGTGCCACATTGGGACTTTACGAAAGTCTTGAAAAACCATTTTTTTAATCTAATCCTCGTCGTTGTCCAGAGGCACGTATGTTGGATCACTTTGACTCTACATAAATCCAAACCAAATTAAACAATTATCCACAGCTCAAAACAATTGATACAAAATTACTTGTTTAAACTTACCGCTTGTAGTGATCCAACCGCCCCGTCGAATTGCTCGTGAGAGATGTGGTTGTTTTCAAACAGCCATCGCCAAGTACCAAATTCTGTATGTTGCTCCCGATACTTGACCATCGCTCTGGTTGGTCGAGAGAGAGTGACATTTTCCTAAGTTAGCAATAACAATACCAAATTATCAACTACAATCTTTACAATCAACGATCGACGTTATAATTCAAATAATTTTACATATTTATCCTTCCAAGCTCCCTTGCGACGTGAGCCATAGTACGTGGGAGTTTGTCTTGCGCGGGCCTCGGGTTGTTGTCTATATGATGAGCCCGTCGTCGCAGCTTCATTGCTCTTCTCTTGAATTTCCCACTCCCACTCCGCGTCTGCCATGTTGCCACCAGGTACCTCCTGTCTGGATCTCTGACCTGGTTGGCTGCTGTGCGCCGCACACTGGACTACTTGTTTTTTAGAAATGCTTTTATGTAGCTCTCCAACCATTGTTGTGAAAAACGTTGATCGGGGGCGTTTGGAAATCTAGCTAATAGAGCGTCCTCAATGTACCGTGCATGATCGGGCAGTTGGTCTCTGAACTTTATAAAACAATTCTTATACGTTGAATGTATAAGAATTTGTAGATGGTGTCGAAATGCCCTACATTGTGCTGTGCCAAAATCAACCTCCCAGCCATATTTAACCCTGTAGTAGCACCCATGCGTGTCTGGCACGGGCGTGTCAGTATCCTCGTCCTCTACGTCAGGGGCGGCACTCTCTGAAAGTGGGGACTCCCTTCCCCTGCCACTACCAAAACATGCAAAACCACAAGATCCGCCGCTGCTTCGTCTCTCATGGCGCTCGCTGTCCTGAGACGAGCGTCGATGCGTGCTGCCAGAGGAAGTCTGTCGACTATGTTCTAGCAAAGCCGGAGTGGAATGGAGTTGCGTAGGACCCTGTGAAGCCATGGGAGTAGGACCCTGCGATGCAAGGGGAGTAGGACCCTGCGATGGAATAGGAGTAGGACAATAGGAAGGGAGAGTTGAGAGAGGTGCCATTGGTGCGAGGCTCTGTAGGTAAGGAGTCCCTCCCTGACTCCCCCATGGTGTAGTCTGCGGAGAAATGCTGTAGTTCGCAAGCTACTATGGAGTGTAGTGGCCAAACAAATCCTCCGTCGAACGGAGGTACTACTCTCGTAAAGAGATAGCCCACTGTAAGTCAGGATCTACAACTGGTGCAGGAATCTGAGAAGGGTAGGTGTAGGATGGCCATGCTTGCAAATAACAAAAAAAAAACCTATGACACTCATGGTTTACGGTTAACTATGTAGAAACATTATTTATTTTTTTGCTTGTTCTCACCGACTCAAGACTCGGGTCCAGTGGATACAATGTCCACCACGGGTGGGAGCCCACCTGAGATGTGAACCAACCAAAAGAAGAGCCAGCTGGCTGCTCCTCACCAGTTGGTCTATCGTCTGACATCTACATTACAAAGAGAAATAAAAGATTAAGCTTTCCACCCTACTCACTCATTTAAATATACATACACAAGTATATTCCCACACAAACACGTAGATACATATACATACTAGTAGACCGAAGTAGAGGCTAGTAGTGCCAAAGGTCAACTGCACCTCTTTAGATATCATCGCAGTCTCAACCGTGGTAAAACCAAAGGTACGTTGCGGTAATCCATGCATGAGTGGATCAATGACCGCAATGCCACGATTAAAAAAGGACTATACCCAAGAGAAAGCGTTTAACCTTCGGATGCTATGCTCCCATACTTAGTGCCTACATACATGAATAAATAGATATATATGTTCACACATATATATGTTAAGGTTGTAAATGTAGCCATCGTTTTGTGTTGGCTGCACCTAAATTCAACGTCTAAGTGATCAATTGATCGTAACAGTACAATTCTAATGTAATGCAATAAGTAATTCTATTTCTCTCACTCTATCTCTCTCTCTCCGTCCTAGAGTCATGTCTGCGCCTCCATGTAAAGCAAGCACTCTCAGAGATGAGAAGCCAAACATGGGCGACATCTTATGCCAAGGCATGGAGGCCTAGGCTAAGGTCATGGTGGCTTTGGACTTGGGCACCACTTTTTCGGGCTTCGCGTATGTCCAGAAGAGTGACCCCAAGGACATCCACCATGTCTTAGAATGGCCTCACAAAGTGAGGCAGCCGTTTCATCCCGTTATTGCAAAACATAGATCAACATGTTTTACAAGTGGAACCCATTGTCTTCTACCTACACCCTCCAAGCTTGGGGATGGGCTGCCCTTCGCTTTCTCTGTCTTTCTCTCCCTCTTTCTCTCTCTCTTTCTTTCTCTACCTCTCTTTCTCTACCTCTTTCCCTCTATCTCTCTTTCTTTCTCTACCTCTTTCTCTATCTCTATCTCTCTTTCTCTTTCTCTCCCTTTTTTCCTCTCTCCCTTTCTCTCTCTCTCTCTCTCTCTCTCTCTCTCTCTCTCCCTATCCCTATTTCCCTCTCTCTCCCTCTTTCCCTCTCTCACTCTATCTCTCCCTATTTCCCTCTATCTCTCTCTCTTTCTTTCTCTACCTCTCTCTCTCTCTCTCTCTCTCTCTCTCTCTCTCTCTCTCTCTCTCTATCCCTATTTCCCTCTATCTCTCTCTTTCTCTCCCTCTCTTTCTCTCTCTTTTTCTCTCCCTCTCTTTCTCTCTCTCTCTCTCTCTCTCTCTCTCTCTCTCTCTCTCTCTCTCTCTCTCTCTCTCTCTATTCCTCTCTTTCTCTCCCTCTCTATCTACTCTCTCTCTCTCTCTCTCTCTCTCTCTCTCTCTCTCTCTCTCTCTCTCTCTGTCTCTCCCTCTCTATCTCTCTTTCTGTATCTCTTTCTATCTCTTCCTGTCTTTCTGTATCTCTCTTTATTTTTCTCTATCTACTGTCTCTCTTTCCCTATCTCTCTCCCTCTATCTCTCTCTCTTTCTTTCTCTCCCTCTCTTTCTCTCCCTCTTTCTATCTCTTCCTCTCTTTCTCTATCTCTCTTTCTTTCTCTCTATCTGTATTCCTCTCTTTCTCTCCCTCTCTATCTCTCTCTTTCTCTCCCTCTTTCTATCTCCTCCTCTCTTTCTCTATCTCTCTTTCTTTCTCTCTATCTCTATTCCTCTCTTTCTCTCCCTCTCTATCTACTCTCTCTCTTTCCTTCTCTCCCTCTATCTCTCTCTTTCTCTCCCTCTTTCTATCTCTTCTTATCTTTATCTATCTCTCTTTCTTTTTCTCTATCTCTATTCCTCTCTTTCTCTCCCTCTCTATCTACTCTCCCTCTTTCCCTCTCTCACTCTATCTCTCCCTCTCTTCCTCTATCTCTCTCTCTTTCTTTCTCCCTCTCTATCTCTCTCTTTATCTCCCTCTTTCTATCTCTTACTCTCTTTCTCTATCTCTCTTTATTTTTCTCTATCTCTATTCTTCTCTTTCTCTCCCTCTTTCCCTCTCTCACTCTATCTCTCTCTCTTTCTTTCTCCACCTCTCTTTCTCCCTCTCTATCTCTCTGTTTCTTTCCCTCTTTCTATCTCTCCCTCTCTATCTACTCTCTCTCTTTCCCTATCTCTCTCCCTCTTTCCCTAACATGGACTCCCTCTATCCCTATCCCTATCTCTTTCTCTATTTTGCTCTCTCTCTCTCTCTCTCTCTCTCTCTCTCTCTCTCTTTCCCTCTCTCTCTCTCTCTCTACCTCTATCCCTCTTTCTCTCTCACTCTCTTTCTCTATTTCTCTCTCTCTATCTAACATTTCTCTCCCTCTTTATCTATTTCTCTCTCTCTATTTAACATTTCTCTCCCTCTCTTTAAATCTCTCTCTCTCTCTCTATTTATCTATCTCTATCCCTCTTTCTCTCTCACTCTCTTTATCTATTTCTCTCTCCCTATCTAACATTTCTCTCCCTCTTCATCTATTTCTCTCTCTATATTTAACATTTACCTAAATTTCTCTCCCTGTATCACTCTCTTTATCTATTTCTCTCCCTCTCTTTAAATCTCTCTCTCTCTCTCTCTCTCTCTCTCTCTCTCTCTCTCTATTTCATCTAACACTATCCAAACAATCATTTTCAAAACATGTGTGACAAATCAATCATTTCCAAACGTGTGTAGCAAAGCAACCATATTCAAACGGGCTTAGCAAAACAACCATTTCAAACAAGCCGTGCAAAACAACCATTTCCTAATGAACGAGGTATGTTATAATGGATTCTCTATTTTCTCTATTTTTTTTTAAATTTGTGTGTGTGTGTGTAGTAGAAAACAAAAGGGGAAGAGGGAGAATGTGCTTTTGTGTTTACCTCTTTGTTGTAGCGCGGTTGAGCTTCAAATAGGTTGAGCATCCAAAGAAGATGGCGGAATACCCCCTTGCTGAAACTTGGACGAAACCCTCTTCGACGAAACTTGAGAAGCTTGGAGAAGGAGAGAGGGGGAAGGGAGAGATGGGGGGGGGGGGGGACGGAGAGATGGGGAGTGGGAGAGGGGAAGGGGGGAAAGCTTGGGAGCGATGGCGGAGAGCAAGAAACATAGGGAAGACAGGGTATGCTGCAAAAACGCGGCATACTCTTCCTTCTTTCCTTTTTTAGGCACCAGCTATTACCGCAGCTATTACCGCCTATATTACCGCGGCCAATCATTTCAAACGGATACATGCGAATCCGAGGTTGGGGGGGGGGGGGGGGTGTACAAACCACCCCCCCTACCCTTAGCTATACATTATTTCATTTTTTAGCCTTTTGAGTTTTTTTATGAAGATTTTTAATTTTTTATGGATACTTTATTTTGTAGTAATTTTAAATGTTTATTAATTGAATTTTAAAAATCTCTTTTAGTTAAAAAATAATTTTAACACTTATTGTCATTTATTCCCTTTGACTTTAACTATATGTAATTTTTCTAATGAAATTAAGTGTTTTTTTAATTATTTATTTTTTACAACATATGACTAAATAAACAACCTTTCGCGTGTGCAAGACATCGATTGGGATGATCGTGGTCCTCCTGGAGGCCCAGAGCGAGATCATTGGCTCAAGGAAAAACTACCTTGTCCTTGCGCCAAGTGCAAAAGGGCAATTCTCGCTTGAGGCGCATTGCTTTGGAGCACGTGGAGAACGAAGGGATTTGGAATCCTCGGAAAAGCGCTCGGAGAGATGATAGGACAACTCACCCGTCGCTTGAGGAGGTGCCCCATTGGTCTGTGTTCATTGGTGGTGCACCGGCGCGCAAGGCCGGACGGCAGAGGCAAGAGGACTGGGCGTTTTCGGTGCACCACATGGTGATCCTGCCATTGGCTCTATGTCGGAAACTCCTACTGCGTCTTCGTCACACTTGTACAAATGTTTAAAATGAACAAAGTTTTTGTCTTATAAGACTCTCTTTTTCTTTATTGTGCACAAAAATGAAGTAGTATGCATGCTTAGATCAAGTTTGTGGAGACGACGTCTCCCGAACACCAAGTAGAGCTTGTCACTCTACTATGGAAGATGATAGGACTAATGTGCAGACATGCTTGCGGCGGCCTCAGGCTCTCAAGTGCCAAATGGACTAGTCATCCATTGTGGAATGATGTAGTAGGGTAACATAGGGATCCTCTACCCGCTAAGAAAAGGACTAATGAATATGCTTTATCTTCTCTACCCCATAGTCGAGGACGACTATGATTTCAAGAGAGAGATAATTTCATAATAATCAACATCTAATTCTTCTAAATGATTTTCTCAGGTTAAACTGATCATTTAATATGGGGAAGTGATAGGGGAGAAAAAGCTAGAATATTGGTTAAGCTAGTAGACCGGCCACAGTAGGGATCCAAAGGAGGGAAAATAGGGATCCAAAGGGGGGGCCATCTGTAAAAGAGCCATGTGCAACAAGCCCATTAAGGCTTTCAAAATGCTATGGTTCCAAAATTCAAAGGTTGTGTCCAAAGGTCAAACATTGGGGGAATTGGATGCTTTGTGTGTGGTCCAAAAGTCTTTGGCAATCCCTACATAAGAGGGGGCAAGCCTTGCAAGTAGGGTACTAGTCAGAAACTCACACACACACACACACACACACACACACACCTCATTCCCTTTACACAAAGGGAATGAGGGACACGTGTCAACTCCCTAGCCCAGATGCCCACAACATGTACCCACTTCCTATTGGATGGCCTTGGAGGTGGACCAATGAGAATTAGGCTAGAGTAAATCTAGTTTAATTAATTTAAAAACACTTAATCAAAGAACCAATAAGAATTAAGCTCTCTAGAAGACTATTGGAAAGTCTCCCAAGGGGACCAATGAGCATTCAGCAGCCCAATGGCTTGCCTGATCCCTATTGGCCACGAGGCAAAGGGGTCCAATGAGAGTTTAGTTGAATTAAATAATTACCTAAAGCTCTCACAAAAGGGGAAAGGGGGACACATGTTAGAAGGCTATCACTTATGTTGCTTAATTACCATTGGCTAAGCCTGGGGAGGTCCAATAGGATGCTAGCAAGAGCAAATAGCAAGAGGGGTCGACCAAGAGAGAGAGGGGGACTAATTTTTCAAAGGCATTATCACCTACACACTCACACTAGCTCATGTGTGAAGTAAAGAAGACTCTCTCTCCTTCTCAAGCTTTAATGGAAAGCTTACCACCTACTCCAAGCTTGTGAGAAGGGAGGCCTACACCAACAACTCTTGGATTTGTCACGATGCAAATCCAACCAAGAGCCAAGATTCAATGCATGCTCATCTCCTCTGCCATGCTAATTACTAAGCTAAGCTATGCTAATATGAGTGATTATGTGAGGAGATGTACATCTTTCTTGTAAGAATACTCCTTCTTCCTCTCAATCTACTCTCATACCCCGCTAGCTCTCACCATCTTCGAGGGTGTGTGAGGTCTTGGGTTTGAGACCGTGAGGGAATTGATGTTGTGTTTGATAAGTGTTTTGGGTAGTGCATGAAGTTTCCATCTTCATTGCACTAGATAGTATGGAAGGAACACAAGAATTTGTATTGTAAAATGTCTCTCTCGATGGGAGAAACCATAATACAAAGCCTTTTGGAGGGGGGGCTGGCTCCATGCAAATCCGGTCCTGAACTGTTGTCAATTGCTTAATTTCTCTCTCTCTTTTGAAGTATTGTTCATGCTATCTAACTAGGTGTTATGCTTTTTGTTGCTTTCTCCACCCAAGCACTCTTGTTAATCTCATTAGGAATCTATTCTAATGAAATACTCACTATGTTCATGCTATTTTCCGACACACAAGTTACTAGCCCATTAAATGTTACATACATGGGATGATCATCGACCACTTTTGACTTTGCAGCAGGTGCCACGTGGATGGCCCACATGTCACGAGTCTCCTTCTCCAAAGTTTTCTCAAGACCGCCCAGATGAGGTCTGTGGATACAATCAAAGCGTGCAGTGGAAGGCAAGCCAAAATGTTCTATTGCCTATAAAACCCTGGCGCTTGTCTAAGTAAGGTTAGGCTAGAAAGCTTCAAACTCCTTCAAGTAATCAAAACTTTTTCCCTCACAATTGGAGTTTGGGGGGGGGGGGGGGGGGGGGGGGGGGGGGGGGCAAAAGGCGAAACATTAAATGTGGAGGGGGCAAGTGAAACTGAAGCAGTCACTCCGCTTTGCATGGTAAAGGGCACCTTGGAGCTGCTAGAATGGTATGGGGTGTTTCCAACATCATTTGAGGGCCCTCCCAAGCCACCTTTAGAGGGCCTATAGGGTAGCCCTCTTAGTGTCATGGCTTTTAAGTCCTGGTGCTCATAAGGGCGTTTACACACTAATGGGCACTGCCTCACGTTCAATTTGGGGTGGGCGGGTGAGCTTTACACACTTGCTTGCCCAACCTTAAGTAACAATAAAATAAAAGCTGCAAATTGCAACAGTTGGTGCGTAGGCTATTGGTTGCGTCAGAGTCTTCCTGCTGACGCGACGTGAGCTCCACCCCTGCCCATCGATGGACAGGGGAGCTTGGCTGTCCCTTGTCTTGGGCACTCCACTTTTTGCGCATCGAATTCGACGTTGCCACCTGGAATCCACGCAAGCATGCCCAAACTTGGGCGTTCTGTGTGTAACCAGCCTAAGATTATGTACATGGGAACCACTTTTGACTTTGCAGAAGGTGCCACGTGGGTGACGCACAGGTCACGAGTCTCCCTCTCCAAAGTTTTCTCAAGACCGCCCAGATGAGGTCTGTGGATACGATCAGAGTGTGCAGTGGAAGGCAAGCCAAAATGTTCTGTTGCCTATAAAACCCTCGCTGGGTTAGTATTAAGAAGCTCATAATTTTCAGCTTCAACAATACCTAATCCATCATCATCAAACCAAGAGCAGGCCGACAGAGCAGACAGGCGTAACACCTCACGTCCATCCATGGAAACTTGCAGAAGGCAGTACTGCGTGGGCCACCGCCATTTCCTCCATAGCCACGGCGCCCATCTTCCTGCACACCATCAGTGTCCCCACATGGGCTACGAGTCTAGTGGCCCCTTCGGCGCTCCTGCCCCGCCCAATATTGAATCAGCTGCATCAGGCATGATGAAGCCTCACCATTTGGATCCCCACATAAGCTCCTTCTCCGCTCCGCTCCCTCCACCAGCTCATGTTCCTCTTCATGGCTTGGTTCCAATCAATCCTGATCATCACACCCCTGCTTTCCATGTTCGCCCTCATGCATTCCACCTCCACCGTGCCAGTCATTTCCATCCTCCTCCGCCTGCAGCAGCACCTCTTGCGCCTGGTCACCACGCCGAACACCTTCATCGCCATCGTCACCACCCTCCTTAGCCTCTTCAGGGCCACCCTTTCCACACACCTCAGGCGCCATATGCAGGAGCTGCAGCTCCTGCGTGATCAGCTGGTAGCGCTTCATGCTCCTCATATTCAGCCATCGCTACCATCAATATAGCCATCGCCATCGCCAGCGCCATCGCCAGCGCCACTTGCTACCTTTCTCGGATCCTCCGCCTCTTCATGAACACCCTATTCTCAATATAGCCATCGCCATCGCCAGCGGCACTTGCTACCTTCCTCGGATCCTCCGCCTCTTCATGAACACCCTATTCTCCACTCAGCTACCCCATTCTCACCCGTTGTAGCTCATGTGGCAGCTGTGATATAATTATATACAACTTCTAAGTTTTCAAGATCTGTCGACGTCAATACACTGTAATTCATTTTCATGCATGAATTTGCAAGCACTAGGCTGTATAATGTTGTTTGATGCATATGTGAGAGAGAGAGAGAGAGAGAGAGAGAGAGAGAGAGAATCTTTGGCTTTTTTCATTTGAGACAACTGGTAAGTTGCAATTTACATATTCTCGATCTGAAGTGCCTCAGCACTGTGTGACACGAACTATTAAATGAAGTACCAACAATGGAATCGACCGAACTAAAGTGAAGATGTTTTTCACGAAGCTCGGACGTTGTCTAATTTGTTAAAGTTTACTTTTTTTTACGTGTTTACTTTCCCCTTGGCTAACTTCACTTTATGAAGAAGTGGAATGACTTTGGTCACAAGAAACCCCACGTGGAGACGTAGTTAGACCATTGGGCTGCTATGTCTGAGGTTTTCGGTTTGAATCGCCGGCATGAGTAGGGTGGCTCAACTCCTTGACCTTTTACCAGCTATCGTTCTTCCTCAAGGTGTGTGCGCAACATTGTGGGTCGTTGATCCCATTACCTACGGATCATTAAGACCTTATATTAATTAAACAGGAATGTTCGGGAAAAGTGTGTCCTAGCTTATAATCGTGCAATTTGAAAATGAAAAATTCTTGTGGAGAGGAAGAGTAAAAGGAAAAGGAAAATCCCACCTGTACTCAAGGGAAAATAGTGTAAACATAATGAATTAGGTCACTTTCTCAAATTATTTTCTTTAAAAAATCATAAGAAGAAATTATGTATGGTTGCAAAAATGATCTTTCTCGAATCGGTCCTGATAGACCAATCATGCTTTTTCAATTTACTATATTTTATCAATGCATGGTTATTTAAATCAATAAAGATTTTTTGAATACGCACTTTTTAGGTTTGCAAACATGATCTGCACATTTAGGGGAAAAGAGGCCAATGAGATTGCAGTTAACATGATCCAGTCATACGGAGGAGAATTAGCACAACCCATAATTATTCCTTTTTGTGCGGAATTTAAAGGTTTGAAATCAATGCATATTCTAAATCTTCCGTTCTTTTTGGGCACAATAACAACTAGAGAGACCCATTTGGACTCCTCCACTCAGAAGATGAAATTTGCTTCCAAAAGCTTTGTCACCTCTTCACGAGGTGCCCTCTCATGAATGACCCCCAACCTCCTAAGCTTTTGAACCTTTGGCTTGGCATCTTCTTTTAGATTGATTCTATCCTCAACCCCTTTAGCTCTTTGCAACTCTGTATATCCAGTGACGAATAGCTTTGAAAACTCCGTGAACATGTCTTCATACTCCTTCTTTTCTTTTTCTGTCAAGTGCTCTCCTAGCGGAAACAAACGGTGGAAGATATCAAAGGGATCTTTGGTGGTTGCCAAGGGAGAAAAAGTCGGTACACTTTACTTGTGTATTGTTAGCACGCAACCTTCAGTTTGTGCAGCAACTACAGAAGTTGACAGTGCGGTGTGGCACTACCGACTTGGGCATATGAGTACCAAAGGAATGCAAATCCTTCAAACAAAGAAGCTTCTACCAGGTTTGAAAGAAGTGGACTTAGAGTTCTGTGAAGATTGTGTTTATGGTAAACAAAAGAGGGTGAAATTTCAAAAATCAGGAAATAAAAGAAAAAATAAAAAAACTTGAGTTGGTTCATTCTGATGGTTGGGGTCCTGCAAGTACACCATCACTTGGTGGCTCATTATACTATGTAACATTCATAGACGATGCAACTAGAAAAACATGGGTTTATGTCATGAAGAATAAGTCCGATGTATTTTTCATATTTCAAAGGTGGAAAGCCTTTGTGGAGAATGAAACAGGTACCAAGGTTAAATGCCTCAGATCCGACAATGGAGGTGAATATTGTAGCCAAGCTTTTGAAAGCTTTTGTGCTAGCAATGGCATTCGGAGGCAAAGGACAACCCCAAGGACACCTCAACAAAATGGGATTTCGGAAAGGATGAACAGGACAATCATGGAGCGAGCATGAAGCATGCGGCTACATGCAGGCCTACCGCTTGAGCTTTGGGCAGAAGCTGTAAGTACGTCTGTGTACTTAATCAATCGGTCACCCTCAACTGCATTGGATGGGGGAGTTCCAGAAGAGGCATGGACAGGTAAACCGGTGAATTATGCATTTCTCAAAGTGTTTGGGTGTGAGGCTTTCATGCACATAGATAGAAGCCTAAGATCAAAGCTAGATGTAAAGTCCAAAAAGTGTTTCTTCATTGGCTATGGAGAAGTTGACTTTGGGTATCGCCTATGGAATCCTGAAGATGGTAAAATCTTAAGGAGTAGGAATGTAATTTTTAACGAAAAAAATATGTACAAAGATTACTTGGAAAGAACTCAAACAAAAGAAACAGGTGATGAGTACATGGAGCTTGAGGACGGTGAAGACTCAAGGACTCCAAACGGTGACAATGTGCAACAACGTCAACCAAATGAGGAGCCTCAACCTATTCCCCGAAGATCTACAAGAGCAAGTAGACCTCCAGAAAGGTTTGTTCCTTCCTTCAACCATCGCTTGATCTCAGATTCCAAGTGGAGATGGACTCACTACATTGCAACCAAACATAGGAATTGGTTGAGTTGCCTAAAGGTAAGCGGAAACTTCAAAACAAATGGGTGTACAAGGTGAAGGAAGAAGAAGGTGGGAAGAAAAGGTATAAGTCTAGGTTTGTGGTAAAAGGGTTTTCTCAAAAGAAAGGTATTGACTTCAATGAAATATTTTCTCATGTTGTAAAAATGAACTCAATTAGGCTTGTCTTAAGCCTTGTGGCTGCTCATGATCTAAATCTCGAGCAAATGGATGTAAATACGGCATTTCCTCACGGTGACTTAGAGGAGGAAATCTACATGCTTCAACCAAAGGGGTATGAAGTAAAAGGTAAGGAGAAAATGGTTTGCAGATTAAAGAAGAGCTTGTATGGTTTAAAGCAAGCATCAAGACAATGGTACTTGAAGTTTGATCGATGGATGTTGGATCATGGATTCACAAGATGCAACTCGGATCACTGCGTCTACACGTAGAATTTGGGAGATGGAAAATTCATCATCCTAATGTTGTATGTTGATGACATGTTGATTGCAAGTGCTAACATGCAGGACATCAAAGACCTAAAAGAGGAGCTGTCTAAATATTTTTCAATGATTTAGGTGTTGCAAAGAGGATACTTGGTATGAAAATATCAAGGGACAGGACGAAGAAGACAGTAAAGCTATCTCAAGAAGATTACATCAAGAAGGTACTAGAAAGGTTTGCAATGCAAAATGAAAAACCAGTTTCTACACCTTTGGTTGGTCATTTTAAACTAACGAAGGATATGTGTCCAAAGACACAAGAGGAGATAGCCTATATGTCTAAAGTTCCATATGCTGTAGCGGTAGGTTCTCTAATGTATGCTATGGTCTGGACAAGGCCAGACATTGCACATGCAGTGGGAATCGTGAGTAGGTTCATGGACAACCCAGGTAAAGAGCATTGGCAAGCTGTGAAGTGGATACTTAGGTATCTAAAAGGGACAACAACAAATGCTTTGTATTTTGGAGGAACTGATATTTTTCTAGCGGGTATGCTGATACAGATGTGGCAGGTGACAAAGATACACGAAGGAGCTCTACTGGCTATGTGTTCACGGTTGGAGGCACAACAGTAAGCTGGGCTTCAAAGCTGTAGAAAGTGGTTTCACTTTCTACCACGGAAGCAGAGTATGTAGCAATGACGGAGGCAAGCAAAGAAATTTTGTGGCTTCACAGATTCTTAGAAGAGCTTGGATTCAAACAAGACAATTGTGTCTTGTACAGTGATAGCCAAAGCGCTATCCATCTTAAGAAGAACTCAGCCTTTCATTCAAGGACAAAGCACATTGAGGTGAGATATCACTTCATACGCACTCTTTTGGAAGAGGGACAACTAAAGCTAGGAAAGGTACATACAAGTGAAAATCCTGCAGACATGTTTACAAAGGTGGTCAACAAGGAGAAGTTGAGCTTTTGCTCATATTCAATCGGCATTCAAGGATAAGAAGCCAGGATGGAAAGTAGTCACAGGTTTGGTTTGGAGATCAGTCTCCAAGTGGGAGATTGTTAAGTATGGAGCCTGATTTACCTTGTAATTTTCTGTGGTAAAAGCGCACATTTGTGAGGCCCCCATTATGAGGAGAAGCCATCGTGCGTGAAGAAAAATCACTCGCCGGAAACCAAAATTTTCACGGCCAAAAATCAAGGACAACTTTAGGGGCCTCAGGGGCGGAAGCCCCTGAGATTTTTCTTTTTCCTTCCGCCCCCGAGACTTTTTTTTTCCCCTTCGTTGGAATATTATGGCCGGACGGTGGCCGGAAAGTGGTCGGAAAACAACCGTAGGTTGGCCGGCAGCCAGTAGTAAATGGCCGGTGGCCGGTGGTCGGAAGTCAATGGCCGGTGGCCGGTGGCCGAATTCAAAAGCGGACTTGTCTTCTCAAGGGCGGCCACACATGGGCAGATTGGAGGGTCCGATTTGGACTTATCTACACAAGGGCGGCTACACATGGCTGCCTCTCATGAGAGAGGGTAGCCCTTTTGGCCTATAAAAGGAGGCCATTTCTACACACATTTCATAGTGTGAAGTTGATGCAACAGGGGGAGTGTGAGGTGGTGAGAGTGAAGCAAGGCGGGAGCTCCATTAAGGGTATAATCCCTTTGTAAACTACTTCTTATTTTGAAGTACTAAAGCCATTGAGTGGTTGCTTTCCCGTGGACGTAGCCCACATTGGGTGAACCACGTATATCGTGTGTACTCTCTCTCTCTCTCTCTCTCTCTCTCTCTCTCTCTTTACTCTATAATTTCGTGTATGTAAATTTGTCTCTCTCCATTAAGTAATCTACTCAATTATCTATTTAGCTACGTCTTATTTCCTAACATGATCTCTCTCAATGCTAATGCAATGTCAAAGTAGACTCTCACACTCAATTATCTATTTAGCTACGTCTTATTTCTTAACATGATCTCTCTCAATGCTAATGCAATGTCAAAGTAGACTCTCACACTCCATCTCTAAGCCAGTGCAACCAGCAAGACAATCAAGGATTGCATCACTAACCCTCATGAATGTCCCTAATAGCCATCTAAAACATGACACATACATCATTTGACACTTCACCAAAAACTATAATTTGTAGCTTAAATTTCTTCACAACTTATCGAGCAAAGAAATTGCTCTTCTCCACACCGAGATGAAAGGTTGATCCACTATAGTTGAGGGTCCAAGGTGCCTCTCAAAACATCTCCCATATCATTTCAATATTGATATGAAACCGTCACTGTTAGTTACAACATATTTGGTGTGATAATCATAAAAAGAAACCACTTGAAGCCCATCACAATCACATACAAACATGGCAAGTACCAAAGTCTCAACATGCAATATGATTTTATGTCACAACGAAGACAAAAATGACTATTGGTGGCTGACATAAAAACAAATGGTTTAGAGCTTACTGTATTATGAAATGACCAATAATGGCATATGTACATGAGAACAATAGAAGAAAAATGGTGCAAAGATGACAAAAGTGGCATTCTTAAGCCTCTTATGTGACAATTAAGAGATGTCCTACTCAACATGCCACCACAACTACATCATCAAGCAAGCAAATCTCTGTAACCAAGGTGAAGACACTCTCTACAAGCTCTGTAGAGAATACATTATCAACAAGAACATCATTGATACCAACGATCATTTTGCAGTGTGTTAGTAAGTCTGCCCACACAAGTCACACCCCTCCAAGCCTCTTTTTAGGTCCATTTGGCTAGTGTAAGATAGAGAGCTTACAAAATGACAGATCACTTGTAGGCTTGTGAATTGCAAAATACGATGCAATGAGTATCACAATACTAAATTTAATCAATGAAAACTAATTTTTTTTATACTCAGTCAAGAGTGCTTCTCGGCTTGTGAAGGACCCTTTGTAGATGGTCCAAATCAGCAAGCACTGCAAGATGTAGAGAGACCTCTTTGGCAACCCCACCACAAGCCATCTTTGTATCTGAGTGTGTTGAGGCTACATTACAAAAGAAAACATACTCAATTGTTGATAGAAACCATGTCTTGCACATCATGCATTGCCTTCTATTTGTTTTGCTTACCGGGTGGAAAGGAACCAAGCATTTTGGATACCCTCCCACGATCATCAAAAGAGGAGTGACTATGCTCACTCTGTCTAGTTGTTTGAGAGGTTGTGCGTCTCAAATCCTTGGACCTTGACTAAATATTTTAGCCAAAGGAAGACCTTGTTACCTGTCACCATCACCATCAAAACAAACATGAAAATGTTAGTAGAAAATGGTGGAAGGCAGGTGTCATGGGATTCTCCTACATGTCATAGATGTCAAGCTAAAAAAGAACAGTCAAAAGCAAGGGTAAGCTACAAACCTGAGAGGAAGATTCCATTTGAGCAGAGTAGTGAGAGGGTATAGTGAGATTTCTCTTTTTTGACAGCTTGTTTGTGAAATAAAAATGTCACCTTGAAAAGGACAACCAAGCCTCCATATTTATAGGCTAGAGAGAAAGAAGGGGGAAACCTCAAAAAGAGAGGGAAGCCCAAAGAGTGCACGGTTAGGGAGGGGTGGAGTGGGGGTAGTGGACTTTTGATGTTGTTTTATAAAAAATTGGGGGATGAGGTTGAAGTAAAGGGTACGTTCATCCAAAATCGTGTTACCCTATGAGCATCTTGGTTTAGGCTCTAAGGGGTACACTAGATTAGCCTTTAGAGGTGGTTTTTGTGCTAGTGAGAGATACCCTCCTCCGCCCACACTAGGAGGGATGAGGATTTGTCCCAAAGGAGGCACTAGGCCCCCCAAGGGGTCCTAGTGCCCTCCAAAGTCTAGCAAGTCCAAGAGTAGAGTGGGGTGGCATGAGAATTGTGAAGCTGAAGACTCTCAAAGGAATCTTCTCACAAGTCTCCAAAGCTTATCTCTCTCAAAACCATTTTTACAAAAAGAGTCCACAAGCACTTTAATGTCTTTAGCAGCTTCCGTAGCATTGGAGTTACAAAAGAGTATTGGTTTGAGTTGTGAGATAATGACCTTATGTGCCCACTCAAAAGGTCGATTGCTGGATCATTTGAGGTATCTTTTGGGTGTGCAAGGGAGTTTATCCTCTTTTGGTGTAAGGCTTTTTGTGAGATAGCCAAATTGGGTAGAGAGATGGAGGTTTAGAAATTAGTAGAGTTACGAGTGGTGGTTTCAATGGGTAAGCAATTGGGGTAGATTTTGTGTTGCTCTATGAAGAATGATGGGTTTGTAGAGTTTATGAGTAATATATTGTCGTATATCTAAAGGGATGGCCTAAAGTTGAGATAATCTCTTTAGCATTATGTGTGTTGAGAGTGTCAGAGAGGAACTCAAACTCTAGGGAGTGGAGATAGAGATTGCACCATAGGGGGGAGCATGCAAGTCCCATTGGAATGCCATTGGTTTGCCTATAAAGCTTCCCTTGGCATTGTAAAAACATGTTATTAATGAGACAACCATTTAGTTGGAATACTTCCTTGAGGTTAAATGAAAGGCTTGATTTGTATCTATAGAAAAGGATTCTTGACTGTGTTAAAGGTGCTAGGCATAATAAGGGGGAACCCTGCTTGCAAGCATAAACGTGTTGATTTTGCAGATAAAGGGAGGGAGAGAAATAGAAGCACGCCATAGCCATGGATCTCCTTGCCGCAAGGAAGCAGATGTGCAGTTTGGTTAACCCAGCGCCGGGCGAACAAGCCGAAGCCGTGTGTCTCCTTGTTTTGTCCAAGAGAAGGTTGTTCTACATGGAAGGTCATAAAATACATGTAGTGAAGAATCGAAATAGCTTTGGAGATGTCGACGTCGGCCACCTCTGAGGAGAGACGACTTACCTGTTCAGATGTCGATTAACCTTCACGTTATTAGAACTAGGCCTGTTAGAACCAAAAAAGCTAGACCTTCCTTGCTGTGTGCGGTCAAATAAAAAAGGAGGAGGGGAGGTGAGAGATTCCAGGGTGCATAGAAGATGAGGTCGGACCCTAGTGGCATGGCCGCTTTGATGAGCCCTTGAGTAGTTCTTTTCGCGTGCGTGCAACAGGAAAAGTTGAAGGGTGTTAGAACATTGAGGGCATGTCTTACTTAGGAAAAAAGGAAGGGTGTGTATGAAACGCGTGTGCAGCAAAAAATGGTGATGACTAGAGAGAGTTGCAGGGAGGAAGGAAGATGCCTCCATTGTACAGTACTAATCCCTAGCTTTCTATGCCTTAGGAGGGAGAGAGACTTTCTGCCTATAGGCTTGCCTACTCACAGCTCTAAAGTACGTCCCCAAGTAACCCTTCATTGATTAGGTGCGGTGCCCCACTGCCCAGAGAAGTGATAGGTAATAGCTTTCATTTTCAAATTGGTTGGGTGCGTCCAAAATCCAAAATGCCAACCGAGTGACATTATTTTTCAAAAGGGTGTGCATGTGCCAAAAGGGTACCCAGCTTTCAAAGGAAAAAAAGGGTTCTCAACCAAGAGGGTGTGCCAAAAAGAAGGTGAGGTTCTTTGTAAGAAGGGCAAGAAAGGACCGGCCAAAGGATGAGTAAAGGGTAGGTGTAGGTGAAAGTGGACTCTATGACACCAAATGGAGTGTATAGGGCATTTAAGGTATATCTGAGAAGATAAAAGAGGTCCTTACAGATAAGAGGTAGTCTTTTTTTTTTTTAATGGGGAAAAAATACTAGCTAGTGGGCTAGTGAAGGACTACTCTGACCACTAGAGAGAGAGTAGGTTACTAGGAAGATACAAGATCAAGACACCACTTTAATAATTAAAACACTGAGGTCAGGAATGCTCTAAAAAAATCTTATTGGAAGCCATTATTATGAAAATGCTTGTTTAAAAAAATGGAGAGAGAAAATATTAAACTTTGGGAGCTTGAGCTAGATTGCAATGTTTTAGCCAAAGGAAGACCATGTTACCTGTCACCACCATCACCATCAAAACAAACATGAAAATGTTAGTAGAAAATGGTGGAAGGCAGGTGTCATGGGATTATCCTACATGTCATAGATGTCAAGCTAAAAAAGAACAATCAAAAGCAACGGTAAGCTACAAACCTGAGAGGAAGATTCCATGTGAGCAGAGTGGCGAGAGTGTGTGGTGAGATTTCTCTTTTTTGACAACTTGTTTGTGAAATAAAAATGTCACCTTAAAAAGGACAACCAAGCCTCCATATTTATAGGCTAGAGAGAAAGAAGGGGGAAACCTCAAAAAGAGAGAGAAGCCCAAAGAGTGCACGGTTAGGGAGGGGTGGAGTGGGGGTAGTGGAGTCTTGATGTTTTTTATAAAAAAAATTGGGGGGTGAGGTTGAAGTAAAGGGTACGTTCATCCAAAATCTTGTTATGATATGAGCATCTTGGTCTAGGCTCTAAGGGGTGCACTAGATTAGCCTTTAGAGGTGGTTTTTGTGCTACACAGAGAGAGAGAGAGAGAGAGAGGGGGGGGGGGGGGGGGGGAGGGCATTGGAGAGAAGGGGCAGGAGAGAGAGAGAGAGAGAGAGAGAGAGAGAGAGAGAGAGAGAGAGAGAGAGAGAGAGAGAGAGAGAGAGAGAGAGAGAGAGAGAGAGAGAGAGTGGGAGTGAAATAAGGAGGGTGTTGGAGATGGGGGACACAAGAGAGAGTGCGGGGGAGGACAGTGAGAGGGAGGACATTGGAGAGGGGGAGGCGCAAGAGGCTGGGGAGAGGGAGCGAGAGGGACTGGGAGAGAGAGGACATGAGAGTGGGAGTGTGAGGGAGATAAAAGAGGTAGGGGGTCTTTTGAACCCCTTTCATAGGGAGGGGTGGCCCCCCCTCTTATACGATCCAAATGGACCATTTGTAAGGGGGATGGGATTGATGCCCAATGGAAATTGAACTCCCATAGGGCAATGCCCTTCCCATGGTATGCCACATGGGAGGTTACTGCCCATATCGTATGCCATGTGGGAAGTATCATCTATGTGGAATAACATATGGCCAAGAACGTGCCCACATGGTGTGCCACAAGGGTGTGCATTGCTCAATGGGAGTCCTTGTGGAATGCCATTGGGCATGCCACATAAGCTTCCACAGAGACGCCTATGCTACCCACTCGCGGTGGTTCACACCCTCGTGGGCACCTTGAGGTGGGGGTTCCCCCACCTCAAGGTGCTCAAATGGGGCATGAACCTCCCTTGTCGTGAGGGGTGATTCACGCCCTCTACGTGCCTTGGGGGAGGGATGGGCGCAGGAGTGGAAAGGGAGAGTGAGGGAGAGAGAAGGGGCTTGAGAGGGGGGTTAGAGAAAGAGAGCAAGAGAGAGAATAGATGATAGAGAGATAGAGGGAGAGGGGGTTAACCAGAGAGGGAGGGGTGTTAGAGAGAGAGAGAGAGGGAGTGAGAGAGAGAGAGGGACATGGGTGTTAGAGAGAGAGAGAGAGAGAGAGAGACGAGTGGATTAGAAAGAGGGGGGAGAGGAAGATTATAGAGAGCGAGAGAGGGGTGATAGAGAGAGGATGTTAGAGATAGAGACAGCAAGGCAGAGACAAGTGGATTTGAGAGAGAGAGAGAGAGAGAGAGAGAGAGAGAGAGATTATATTTAAAATCCCTTCATTTAAGAACCATATACTGAAACATGACAAACTATATAATTGAATGACAAGAGACAAAAGACATTTTTTATATATAAAGTAGAATTATTTTGGTACATCAGTTTCTGGCAAGAGACTGAACGAGCTCCAAAACCTATGAAAGAATAGGTTTATACATGCCACCATCCCAAAAAAGCATCCACTTAGAACTTGGATAACCTTGTTGGGAAGACAGGTATCCAAACAACCCATTCTGCTTGTTATTGTTGTCCCATAGCCTTAGACCCCCTCACTCTCCTTGTAAATGTTAGGAGGCAGGTCTTTTGCTTTCTGCTTTGGCGTAATCCTTTTTATAATGGTTTTTTTCCCTGCAATGGTATGGTCTGTTTTTTTGGGGACTTTAGGTTTGTTGAGAAACCCTGTCCCCCATCCTTCTGGGAAATCCCTTATGGCTGACGATTGAAGTTTTCCACTGGGTAAGTACTTAAACTTATGCATGCTCCGATTAACCACCTCTAAGGAAAGCTTATGCTCTGGGAGCAAAGTACATGTATTGTCCTTCATATAATAAGTACAATCAATTTCATGAAAAAAAAGGGGGGGGGGGGGGGGGGGAGGTAGCTGAAGATCCTATCATCTTCCCTAGCTGGGGCAACATACATAGAAGGAGCATTGCTTTTTGTTTTTTGTTTTTTATGGTAAGTACCAGCTTTAAGAATGAATTTCTACGTACGTAAGAAAAACCAAAGGTTTCCTAGATTTTTTGAAAATTTTGCCAGAGTTTCCTCTGTTTTCTGACTATTTTGCAAAAAATAAAACCATTTTTTGAACCATATCTGGCTACCTCACCTCGAGGATTTCTATACAATCATGCTTTTATTTATCTATGTGTTTTATTCCTACTGTTGTTCTATTGAAAATACTACCGTTGGTGCAGCCAAAGTTGATCTAAACTAGGAAATGGTCTATGCCAGGCAAAAGCAGCAGGCAAGTGCAGAGCAGAAGGCTAGGACAGGTGCCAAGATCCTGGATAGCCAAAGGATAGCGGAAGCGTATGATCCATGCAACTTTTTAGGCTAAAAAAGCTCCGAGTTGGCATCCAAAATGCCAAAGCAGTGCTCTGGAATGTAGTGGTTAATGTGCTCTAGAAGCCGGTCCAGACGGCTCATCAAGCGGAGCCTCGATGTGCAAGATACTGAAGTTCAAAGTTAGAGTGTGTAGCAGATCCCTGACGGACAAGGCAGCTGGGGAAAGGTGGCCCAGGCCAGTGTCGGTGGGTACATGTATAGTGCTCGAGTTGTGGAGCATGGCAGTCTTCTCGGATTGCGAATCGGAGCTCTGGTTAGCAAGTTATGGTCGATTGAAATTTTTTCGGGCGCCGGGTCTGAGCTTACTTTCCCGCATCGGAGAATGCACCATCTGGAATCTTTTTGGCCTTGCCAAGGTTCTCGATAATAGTATGCATCATGTGGAGCTAGCACAAATTGACAGCTCATCAATCAGGTTCTTGGTCAGCTAGGTACAGCATGACGAAGTTGGAAGCTAGTGTTAAAAATGAAGAGATTGACAGATTTTTTCTTCCTTTTTTGCGGCCTCGGATAGCGAGCCCAAAAGGGTCTGAAGGCAGCGTGATTTTTATGTTCCACGACCAACATGGCGAAGATTCAACACGGCTTAGCGGCTCGAGCTTCCGACCATCGAGCAAAATATGGGGACCTGGAGAAGGAAAGCAAAAAAAGGTTTTTTCTAAGTTAAAATGGGGGGTTTTTGGAGGCCTTGGAGGCTTCAATTTCTTAAGGAGCTTGACTCGATCTGCTTTGGTCTTGAATGTAAGAACTGCATGGTTGGTGTGATGCTCGTGAGCAAGAGTGGTGATTGTTGCAAGAGCGAGAGAGAGAGAGAGAGAGAGAGAGAGAGAGAGAGAGAGAGAGAGAGAGAGAGAGAGAGAGAGAGAGAGAGAGAGAGAGAGAGAGAGGTGTCTTATATGTAAAACATAATGGGGGAGAAGGGCTACTCCACTTGGGTATGAGAGAGAGAGAGAGAGAGAGAGAGAGAGAGAGAGAGGGGGGGGTGGCATGTTAGAGAGAGAAAACAAGGGAGAGACGAGTGGATTAGAGAGAAAACGTGATTTTTTAAAAATAAATAATATTTTTCATTGAAAAATTAAAATTTAACAATTATTATTGATCCTAAAGGCTACTTAATCTTGTTTATTATATGAGCTTAATATCCTTCATGTGTAAGAGGAGGTTATGGTGCATTAATTTTTATATAAGGAGTTACTTCACTTTATTTACTACTTTTCTTATGGCTTGTACTCTCAATTTTTCCGTTTTCAATCAAAATTTTTTGTTTGATAACATTGAATTTCTTCATCAAAATGTATCTCCTTATGGTTGATATTGTATTGAGGAGATACATGTACCTCTAGAATAAACAATCAATCATTTTGGAAAAAAAGGCTACATTTTGAAGGAGTGTTTGTCGTGTCTATACAGTAGGTGTTACAAAGCCATCAACTCCTCAACGGTTTTTTGTTGACACTCCCATTAGTATTAAAAAAATTCCATTTGCCCCTTAATCAAGCACTACAAAATTCATTGATTTAAGCACCCCCAATGGGATTGATGTGTCCACAGAAGAGTGTTTGCATAAGTCACCATTTGCAAGGAATGGAAAAAGTATTTCAGATCTTTTTGTTAGGATTAAGTGGTTACTAAGTGTTAACCTATGAGGTTAAAAGTGTCCAAAATATCACTTAAATAAGCTAGTTACTATTTTTAGTAAATGCTAATGATGCCAGATGATGTAGGTGTGAAGTAAAGATGATGATGAAGCGAACAATAGCAAGAGATGCAGAGAAGAGATGGAATTAATGATTATTTATGAAGTTACGATCACCAGCAATGGTCACTTAAGTTCTTATGATTTCTCGTCAAATGACCGCAAGTGCGGGTTGTAATTATGTTTTGGGCACATCGCGAGCTCCAAGTTGTAAACATGGTGCTATATTTAGAGCCTAGGCACAGCAGATATTAGGTTAAGTGAGTTTGGCCATTTGGACGCCCGACCACCTCTAAAACGCCTAGCGAGTATGTAAGTCATAATGCACAATGTGAAGGGGACTCTTATGCATTTGAGATCAGCTTTGTGAAGAAGGTGATGGCTATGGAGTTCTCAAGCTCTCTACTCGTGCACATGGACTATTCGGCTTTGTGCAAAAGCTAAACTCTAACCTCTATTTTCTCAATTACTCATTCAGTGTTGTAATCTTTTGCTCAATTAATGGAAGATTAGTGGCTGATTTTAAGATTAAGTGCTCGCTTTAATCATGTTTCTCTCTTGTTAAGTATGCTTCTATGTGTCTGTAGGTTTGTGTAGAGTGTGTGTGGTAACTCTATGCTAATCTATGTTCCTTGTGTGCTTGATTAAGAGTAGGATTAGTGATTTATTAGTGGCCAATGAGCATGATTAGGCTTGTGTGTGACAGATTAGGCCGAATGTTAGAGTAGTAGTGTGCTTACTCCTCGTAGCATCGTCATTCCTTCTCCATAGCTCACTTTATGTGTAGGTTTCACCTTCTAATCCTCTATGTGGCACGCACAAGCTCTTTGTGTGTTTCCATGCCCTACCCGGATCATACCTCGGATTGACATTATGTTGGTGTCTCCACTATGCTAGGCTGATGCCCCAACATTGACGCCGTTGCCGGGGATTGATTGCCTAAGCTAGAGGTGCCATTGGAGTGATTAGAAGAAACTAATTTTGCTAATTTTTCACTAATTTTCATTGGTTTTTGGTTATGTGTGTTGATATATTGAGTGGTAATTAGTGTGATTGGTGCTTGGATTAGCATTGGTTATGCTTTGTACTTCACAACATACCCCACATACATCATTAGATTCATGATTTTCATCACTAATTTTGACCTACTAATTCACTAATTTTGCCTAGCTTTGATGCTAATTTCCCGTTGATTGATAAGTATTTTTTGTGCTACATACAAGTAAAACGTGAGTTAGGAGTATGGACAACATGCCTATGTGATTCACACGCTCATATCCTACTCCATTTGTGCGCAAATCGTAGCCGAAATCACTCATTAATCACTAATTTTCACTAATTTCATCTACTAATTACTCACTAATATTTGGGCATTTTTCAAAGTGCTTATTTGAATCACTTGTTTGATGCATGTCCATTGCAATTGTGTGTTTATTTTCATGCTAATCATTGCTATACATTGTTTTTTGTGTTGGTTGTGTGTAGGTGAATCTACGAGAAGTGGTACACACACACACACACACACACACACACTTGTCTATTGAGTACTAATCAAGTGCTTAATCAATGATTTGGTGGCTAATTTTGGTGCTTAATTTGATGCTAATCATTGCTATACATTGTTTTTTGTGTTGGTTGTGTGTAGGTGAATCTACCGGAAGTGGTACACACACACACACACACACACACACACTTACACTTGTCTGTTGAGTACTAATCAAGTGCTTAATCAATGATTTGGTGGCTAATTTTGGTGCTTAATTTGATGCTAATTTTTTGATTTTATGTGCAGGTTTAATTCATAAATTATGTGCACACATTATGTGCTGACTATGCTCGCTTGTGTGTAGGCGGAAGTGCCTAAATTGGTGCAATTTGGGGCTGTTTTGTTCTTGAATTTGCTTATGTGAAGAATCCAGTGCTTATTATGATTGTGGATTGGTTTATGGTTATGGTTTTTAATTCCGTTGTTACGTCGAAATGCTGTCGAAATTTGGTCAAATTGGGTTCAATATGCATATGCGCATGATTTGATGCTTAAAGCCTGCTTGGTGTTGATTAATCATGAGATTTGTATGCTCGACTCAATGTTTATTTGATGAGAAATTTTGTTTTGATAGTGCTTATTCAACATCCAGGAGTTGGTAATTTTTGCACTAATTTTAAGCACGATTTCAAATTGGTTTGTGTGCAAAAGGACGTAATTTGGTGCTTGAAGAATGATTTTTAATGAAATTGTGGTCATTGATTGATTAATTTTTGCATTTTAATTGCATGATCGTGTGTGTAAAGGATGGTAGAATGATCAAGAATTTTTTTGAGATTTGTTGGACAATTTCTGGCTATTTCTAGTAATTTTTAGCAATTAATAACTAAATTTTACTTGACACTGCTAATTTTTGCTGATAAAATTTATAAATTGACTAATTTTGGGAAATTCAAGAAGTGTTAGGAGGTTTCGTACAAAATCGAGAGCGCATTTGTGATTTTTGATGAATTTTGGCAAATTTTTGGAGTTCGTTCTGTAATGGGGTAAAACAATTTAGTTTTCTAGTATTTTTTATTTTATTTTTTTGCCTTTTTAATGTTTTTTAGTATTATTGACTTTTAATCTTATTTTAATTTTTTTATTTTTGTACTTTTTTGAGTATTTTTGTGCGTTTTGTGTGTTTTTATATGCTATTCTATATTTTTGTTAGTCTTAATTAGGTTGATTTGGTTTTGTTTCTAATTTAATTTTATTTCTTTTTCTTGATTTTTAATTAGGTTTTAGATTAGTTATTTATTTATTTATTTATTGTTAGTGTTGTCGCTTGCCACGTTTTTTGGCCCTTCGAGCTCACCGCCCTTCGCGTCGACCCTACCCATGCCTGGCTCCAATAACACGTGCTGCCAACCTCAACTGCGTGCACCTCTGCCTACCACACAACCCCCGGGGGGCCCTCGGCTCCCTACGCACTACACGCCAAACTCTTCATACAGGCTTGCAAAATTGTGCCCTCCTTCACACTCTCTACACTTCCACGCCACAAGCCTACACTTCATACACGGATGCCCCTACTCTTCATATGGGCATGCAACAATGCCCTCTACCACCTCTCTCTCTCTCTCTCTCTCTCTCTCTCTCTCTCTCTCTCTCTCTCTCTCTCTCTCTCTCTCTCTCTCTCTCTCTCTCTCTCTCTCTCTCTCTCTCTCTCTCTCTCTCTCTCTCTCTCTCTCTCTCTCTCTCTCTCTCTCTCTCTCTCTCTCTCTCTCTCTCTCTCTCTCTCTCTCTCTCTGTGGCTCCACCCCTCCCTCATCATACGCGCATGCCCCCGACTCTTCATACAAACCTACAACAGTGCCTCTACCACCCTTCTCTGTCTCATCATTATACGCTTCCCCTCCTCAGCTCTCCCTATCTCTCTCTACAAAGCAACAATTTCCAGCCTCTCTCACCTCTCTTCCTATTTCCCACTACCCTCGAGGCTCGAAATCCCTTGCTAACTCCCAGCTCTCCACCTCTCTCTTTGCCAACCCTCATACTCTCTCTCTTCAATCTTACGACTCATCCTAATAGGGAATATAAAAGATCAGAAAGGAGTGTCCAACCAAAAAAAAAAAAACACACACACACACACACACACAGCATTAAGTATTAAGTGAGTCCAAAAGCCAGAATTCAAAAGTGGACTGTCCCAGGAGTACAACTAGCAACGACTAGGAACAAGTTGACGGGCAATTTACCCAGGATATAGAATTGTGTAAATTAGTGCATCAGGCACAATTCCTAGCTAGATTGCACCAATTGTGATAGACAATAACTAACTTTGAGTGAGTGCCAAGTACCAACTAGACTTTGAAAGACATCTAAATTTTGAAGAGATACACATCTTAAAATTGGGATGACCTATGGTCACCCGCGTGGCGGTTTTAAATTAAACAAAACACCATAACTGTGCAATCAACAGGCAGTTTGACCCTAGAATAGTAAATTAGTGCACAGTTTACATTGCGACCACCAATCGAGAGTTTTGCATATTAATTTCACAATTGATTACACAATTGCTTAAAACCAAGGGATTACATAGACCACGAGTCATTGCAGTACACTGGTGAGATATTACCAACTAGTGCTACAACCACAAACAATCAGGCCATTGCAAGTGACCATCAGAGCAGGGATCACAACTAAATTTTAGCAGTGAATCTTGAAATTGATAAGACAAGGTCACCCATGGGAGAGACAAAAAATAAAAAGAATCAAGGGCTTAGAAGGCTAGTGACAGGCCAACAAGAAGAATGGACCAGCAGAGGATGCAGACACAGTCAATGGCGACAATGGCTAGTCAAAGCAACTATGATGGTGCATCACGCTCATTAATGACAATCAAATCACTTGGCGGCATGCTAGAGTTGATTGGTCATTTCAAAGATTTTCCATGCTATTTGGATGATGCAAAAAATTGCTATCTAAAGTCCAAGCAAGATGCTCTAAAAAGTCCAACAATACATGTTGCAGAATTAAAAGAAGCTGCAAGCATGGCCAATCCACAAAAAAATCTAATCGAAGATTGTATAGGATCCGTTTACATGAAGCTAAATCCAAGTTTTGAACTAGACATATCCAAGGAAGATCTTCCAGAAGTTAATAGTTTTTGAGGCATCATGCACTTGATAAAAACCAATCTGATGGATAAAAACTTTGGCGGGCTCTATAGAGATGTGGAAGGTAGATGGTACAAATCCGAATCAGCTAAAGAAGCAACGGAAGGAATAGATCAGTACTTCATAGCTCATGAAGATGGTTCAAAGCTAGGTCAAAGATACATATCGACAAGTGGTAATATTTACTGCTTGGTAATGAGCTTATCGTTAGCTTCAAATAGAGATCTAGTGGTGTCTTAGACCACGGATCCACTCAAATGACAGGGCCTACCACGAGCCATCTGCCAAAAAATGATCCAATCTACTTGGATTCTCATGGACAAAGATGGATTCAAATGACTAGAGTAATGACTGTTGGCAAGATAGTTCCAAGAATACTATGGTCCAAGCGCATTAAAGAATGAAGCTATGATATAGATGGAAGATGCTATTATCCATATCTTATTGCAAAAAAATTCTCAGTACAAGCTGTAGCTTTCATCTTGTCACCTCCATTACCAGAAGCCCAAATTGAGCACCAAACACATGAAAAATTGATACCAAATCAGGTAAAAACTTACCACCCTATCCCTTATGTACAACACTAGTCATTGGATGACAGAGTACGGTGCACAATACTAACCCTAGCCATTCATTGACAGATGATCAGACTGTGCATGTACACTTACACTGATCAAATCCTCTCATTACACATGTGAGTGCAACAACACAAAACCACATTTACAAAACACTGCACATGCACCACACATTGCACCAACACAACTAATTTCACAATCAAGGGAAGTACCAGCTATATTGTTAGCACAACTTCACAAAGAGCTAGCTCAATCAGTAGAGCTAGTTGACAAAGGTCAAGAAATGCTCACATCTGGCATAAGTAAGATGCCTTTTACAAATAAGAAACACTCTCGGATGGGGGGAGGCCATTCTCCACTTAAATTATTGCCATCAGGGCAACCCTATCAACTGCAAGCATCAATAAAGAGTTTTAATACTCTCTTAAGTTTCAACGAACAACAGAAGCCACATGGAGGATCAAGCAGACAACATAGTCCTAGGACTATGCAGAAGCCACAGGTGAAAGAACACATGCTTGTTGCAAACCCAGAGTTGAAGCTGGTCACAGGATCAGAGGCTGAAACGACCATATATTAGGGTAATAATGGAATCTATTACAGGCTTCTTGAAGATGCAATAGTGGAAAAAGATAAAGACCCCAAGGCAAAACCAGTATCAGTTAGTCTCTTCAAGTACATATATGTCATCCAAATGACAAACCTACTCAAAGATGCGATGGGCAAGGAATATCATCAGTATTATGGAGAGCTACCTCTTCCAGATACTGTACAACTAGAGATGAATGGGCAATGCTAGAAATGTGGAATTGAACATTTAATACCCAATTGCCCCGTCAAGCTACACTTAGAAAAAATAAAGCAGCATGGTCAAGCCAGTGTAATTGAAGCCACAGATGAAGTACAAGAGCAAAAGTCTTTGAATGGTTCCCCAGAAAGAAAGCAAATCCTATCAAAGGACACAAGAGACAAGCTTATGAAACGGATACTAGAGGTCAAGGGCATTAATGATGTTCTGATAGAAAATCAAGCTGTCAAAAAAGATCAGCTACATCAAATGGTCACCAATAGCTTGAAAGACTTAAAGCAAGAGGTCATAAATTCTGACATGGATATAGAAGACAATTCAATTTCAAGGAAGTTGATGCAGAAATAATTAGTGATAAAGAGGGAGAGCAAGTAAAGGCAATCATGGAGTTGATTCCAATAAAATCACCAACCAATGATAATAGCACAAATGAATAGATCAAGGATAAAATCCAGTCAATGCAAAGGTAATCTACAAAAATAAGCCAATGACAAGTAGTAGATACATGTGGGGCCAAAGAAACAAAATGAACAGAAATGGATTGAAGTCATCTCCAACTTCCAACAAAACTACGAAAATCAACAATGTAAAAATGGAAATGGAGCCAGCCAATCTTGGGAAATTAAATGAAAGTGCCAAAGGTTTCATTGAGAGAATGGAGTTTGCTTGCCTTCTTGATGACGAGCAAGACCCGGCATTGGTGGTACGAATCTTCTACTTCTGTTTGAAGGGAGATGCTAGGGAATGGTTGGAAGGCTACTTACGGAGCTATAATCAGCCCAACCTCCTCAAGTTATGACTTATGAAATGGTAAGGCATGCTTTTCTTACACACTTTCAACAGGTGGAAGACCCACAAAAGGTATGGCAGTCTATTCAAGGCTTGGTACAGGGTGAAGGCCAGACCATAGAAAACTTTGTGAAGGCATTCAATGCATTATGGAAAAAGTGGTGTACATCTTTGGGGGCTGAAAGTCCTCCAGCCATGTTGAAGAAGGATAGGTTTCTTGCAAGTTTGAGGAGTAGTCTACGCTTGAACGTAAAGCTTAAGCAACCAAGGACCTTTGAGGATGCGATTGAAATTGCAAACAATAAAGAATGGAAAGCAAAGAGTCTTCATCAACTTGGAATCCATGTCGAACCAAAGGTTGAATTGAAAACTATAGAGCAACCAAGGGTCCTCATCAAGGAGTCGGGTTATGATCAACAAGCTTCTCATAATGTGAATGCTTTTTGCAAGGAGATGCAAGAGTTTGTAGGTCTTATGAAGAATCTTAGTGTGCATATGATGGGAGGTGGAAGAGGTCAAAGCTATGGATATGGACGTGGATAGGGAAGCAATGAGGGGTTTACAGGTGGTAGAGGAACAGGCGTGGTTGGAAGATGGGATATGTTTCAATGTTACAATTATGGTGAATGGGGTCATAAAAGCCCTCAATGTGACAATCTAAAGAGAATGGGTGGTGACATGTTTCCTCTTGCTTCACAAATTCCTTCTCGAGCTCACGATTATGGTATTGAGATTAAAGGGGAAGCAGGGCCAAGTAGTTTGACAGCTGAAGAAAAGGGCAAAACAAAGTTGGTAAGCATAATCCATTTGGAGAAGAAAGAGGATGATTTGGGAGCTAGGTCATGCCTGTAGGTAAGAGGGTTACAAGAGATCATGACATGAGTGATGCAAGTCCCAGCCATAAAAGAGGGAAACAGGTTGAAACAGGTACAGGTAAAGAGAAGAAGAAAAGAAAACCCAAGAAAAATTACAATGCATCCGACTTTCCTTTGGGAGAAGGGCAACCAAATTATAGTTTACGGGTTGATTTGGTGGGTAGAAAGGCTTATGTTACCTTTGGGCAACTCATGGAGATGTGTCCTAAGTTAAAGAGGTGGTGGAAGCATGTACTTAACCCCATGAAGAAGGAGCCTACAAAGGGGGTCAGTGAGAGTCATGTCTTTGAATGAGCTACCTGATATATGCCCTACTATGGATGCATGGCATTAGAGGAAGTGCATTGGAGAGGCTTATATTGATGGAGGTGCACAGGTATGTGTTATTACTCAAGCTAGTGTATCAAAGTTGGGACTCAACATGGTGAAGAATTCAGGTTTTCACATAAAGCTTGCCAACCAATCAAGGGTGAGGTGCTTGGGATTTATAAAGGAATTGGAGGTGGATGTATTTTATGTTAAAGTGCTGGTCAATTGCCATGTTATTCCCATGGGTATTGGTGCTTTCCCTCTCATCCTTGGAAGACCATGGTTACAAGAAACCAAAGCCATACAGGATTGGGGACATGGTACCATCACTCTCTACAATAGAAGGGGTGACAAGAAGAGGTTTGAGATGGATAGCAAGCAATCTTTGGATGCTGATTTAGATGAGCAAAGTGATGAATAAGAGTACTCAAGTGAAGAAGAAGACAATGGGGATGATGGAAGTGAAGTGGAAGATAGCAGCGTTAATGATCTAGATGTTTCCTCCTTGTTTCTTGAAGAAGAGCATGATTAGAAACAAAGATTTCTTCGACTTATAGAGAATGAGGATATCTTTGGTCCTTATGAGCAAATTGAAGAGCTGATGCAACCCAAAGTTCAACCTAATGTCAAACAAGAGCTGATACAAGGTTTGTTGTCTCAAGACTTGACTAGTCATGAGAGAAGGGTGAGTACCTACATATGATACAATAGTTTCCCTATTTATTCATCACTTATTATGAGGAAATTAGAGGCTTCAAGGGAGGGGAAATTCACATTCCAATCAATGAAGGAGCTCAGGCCCTACGCCAAAAGCTAAGGAGAACGGGACATGTACAACTTAATGCTTTAAAGGAAGAGGTAGACAAGCTTCTCAAGGCAAGTTTCATATGTCCTGTGAGTACTACAAAATGGGTGAGTCTTGTTGTTGTCACACCCAAGAAGGATGGAAAGTGGAGGATATGTGTAGATTTTAAATCTCTAAATGTAGCTATGAAGAGGGATCCATGCCCTCTTCCTTTCATAGATGACATACTTGACTCTATTGCAGGGCATGAGAGGTACAGTGTATGTGATGGATTCTTTGGATATTTTCAGCTCACCTTGGCTTTACAAGATCAAAAGAAGACCACATTTATCACACCATGGGGATTATTTTATTATTGTGTGCTTCCTTTTGGTCTTATGAATGGCTATGCATGGTACCAAAAGAGCGTCAATAAGGTGTTCTCTCCCTTTCTTGGCAAGTTTGTGAAGGATCTTATTGGTGACTTTTGTGGTTATAGCTCTAGAAAGGATCATTGTGCAAAGCTCGGAATGGCATTGAAGCAATATGATGAAAGTGGAGGTCAACTCAACTCAAAGAAGTGTCATCTTGCTCAACCAAGAGTGAAGTTTTTGGGGCATATGATCTCAGAGAATGGGATTGAAGCGGATCGTGACAAAGTGTACAATTCCTTAACAGGATAGTGAGTTCTCTAGAGAAAGCGTATACAATGATGGAATGTCATACATCCATTGGACTAGTACGACGTGCATACATATCAAAAAATAAAATAATAATCCCTTGGCTTCAATGACAGTCTCAACCATGTGAGCCCCTGGTATTCGTGCCTTCCACGATTACACTGGCATGGATGCATCACAGTGCAGCATTGCATAAAAGGTGAGCTTATATCCACGTAGTGCTAAAGATGTGTGACATTATTGTCGATCAAAGGTCAATTGATAATACTTTGCACATAAGAGAACCCTTGGTTTGCATGAAATCTGGCAAAGCACTTTGCTTGGTACAGCGGCTTTGTTCGGAGTTTGCCCAAGCACTTTGCTTTGCAGAGCAGAGAGATCTTTTGCAAAGTGAAAAGTAAAAAATGGACAAACCAAACATACCTTCAAAGTTAATAACCTTGTCGCCCACTTCTGGCCAATTGTTTGATAATTCAGTCGCATCTGACTCATAGCCATATGTACTGCTTGACTTAGTTAGTGTAAGTAGCAGATACACCCGTGTGGGATGTAAAAACCTGCAAACATCTTGGCAAGTTTTCCCAAGTTTGTATACTAATAGCGTTTTCCAAACTGTGGAAACCACTATGCCAAATGCCGGAAGGGAAGCTTTGCTTCTCCTAAGCATGCATGGGGTCCCGATATTCATAGTAAACAGACACTCTTAGCCAATTTACGATTGCATAGCAAAGAAAATCGACCTTGTCGAGCATTCACAGAGAATTGGCCTTGGTGAATTGGAGGTAATGATCGGCCTTGTCAAGGTCCCTGAGCCTTCTTGATCAAGGGTAGTAACATGCCGTGCAGATCTCCGTGAGATTCTCAAGCACTACCATGCATCGTGTATACAACAAGCCTCATCAGAACACTGTGGCATTTGTCCATGACAAACATCCCTTGGAACAAGCTCCCCCTCCACCATAAGTCATGGTTTTGAAGCTTGCTTTATCCAATGCAAAAAATTTAGTTAGCTTTAAATAAATATGCATACTAGCGACCTTGTCGACCCACTATTGCATACTAACAACCTTGTCGACCCACTAAGGTGGTTGAAAGTTGGCATGAATATGTTGTGTTGGCTTGTGAATTGTCTATGGTTGCTCGTAGCTACACCATACCTAAGGATACCTTTCTGTTGACCTTGCTTTCTTTCGATGCTTGAGGAATATTTCTATGGATAGACTCACCCATCAATAGAAATATCATGCTGACTCATGAAACTGATAAGACACACGCCATCAAAATATCCCATTCTGTTGCTTGTAGGCATGCCAATTTACCCGCTAAAGCTCAAGACTTGTGCAACTTGCTCGACCCGATCACTATGATTTCTAAACTCATAAAATCTTGGCACTATTTCTGTGCCGATCATCCATATCAATGTTGCAAGACAAATGTTGTGTGCCAATGGCCAGGCTCGATTCTCCTTCATGGATTCTATATTGCCTTGGCCGCAACATACATACGAGATCCCAACTGTGAATGGAGTACCATTAGTTGTAACCACATGCAATTATCTTTCCAATGCCGTTGGATGTAGTTTGCAGCCATGCACATCTTGCATGCAATGTAGCTATACATGCCTTGCATGTAGTGCCCAGGAAGAATCGTATATGATGTGCATGCCTTGAGTTGGTGATGCATGCTAGGAGGTGTTCACTGCTGCCTATGGGAAACAACTCCTAGGGTAGCCTATGGCACCCTTAGGTCTCCACATTATGCAAATGTTGTGATTTTAAAAAATTAAAATTAAAATAACCTATTTTGGCGATGGCAGACTCGGCCGTCTGCGCGCAAAAGATTGGCGAGAGAGTGAGAGAGCTTGCTTTGCGCAGCGCGGACCTATGATGAACTTTCCTCCTTGGCCCAGGGCAATCCCATCCAACCTACCCTTGTCGGCTATGATGCAGGCCGGCCTCCCTCTCTTCCTCGCTACAAGAAATCTGTAACATTTAATGGCCTAAAATCTTTTGTGTAGCGGAATTTAGCATGAACATAGTGGGCATTTCATTAGAGTTGATTCTTAATGAGAATTACAAGAGTGCTTGGGTGGAGAGAGCAACAAAAAGCATAACACCTAGTTAGATAGCATCGACAATACTTTCAAAAGAGAGAGCAATTAAGCTATTGACAACAGTTGAGGACCGGATTTGCATGGAGCCGGTCCCCCCTCCAAAAGGCTTTGTATTATGGTTTCTCCCATCAAGAGAGACATTGTACAATACAATTCTTTGTGTTCCTTCAAGACTAGCTAGTGCAATGAAGATGGAAGCTTCATACACCAAGCAAAAACACTTAATCAAACACAACTTGAATTATCCCCGTTCTCAGACCCAAGACCTCACACACCTTCGAAGATGGTGAGAGCTAGCAGGGTATGAGAGTAGATTGAGAGGAAAAAGAAGTATCTTACGAGAAAGAAGTACATCTCCTCACATAATCACTCATATTAGCATAGCTTAGCTTAGTAATTAGCTTGGTAGAGAAGATGAGCATGCATTGAAGCTTGGCTCTTGGTTGGATTTGCATCCACATGCCAAAGAGTGTTGATGTAGGCTTCTATCTCACAAGCTTGGAGTAGATGATGAGCTCTCCATTAAAGCTTGGGAGGAGATAGAGTATTTTCCCCTTCACACATGGTCAAGTGTGAGAGTGTGTGTGTCAATGCCAAGCAAAAATCAGCCCCCTCTCTCTCTTGGGCGAGCCCTAGCTGCTAAGTTAGGCTGGCTTTTGCCTCATTGGACCTCCCCAGGTCAAGCCAATAGGGATTAAGCAGCATAAGTGATAGCCTTCTGACATGTGTCCCCCTTTCCCCTTTTGTGAGAGCTTTAGGTAATTAAATAATTAAACTAAACTCTCATTGGACCCCTTTGCCTCCTGGCCAATAGGAATCAGGCAAGCCATGGGGCTCCTGAATGCTCATTGGACCCCTTGGGAGACTGCCCAATAGTCTTCTAGGACACTTAATTCTTATTGGTTTCTTTTATTAAATGTTTTTAAATTAATTAAACTAGATTTACTCTAGCTTAATTCTCATTGGTCCACTTCAAGGGTCTTCCAATAGGAATTGGGCACACCTTGTGGGCATCTGGCCTAGGGAGCTGACATGTGTCCCTCATTCCCTTTGTGTAAAGGGAGCCTGTGTGTGTGTGTGTAGCTTTCTCTCTCATCCCCTAGCTTTGGGGCTCACCCCCTCCCATGTAGGGATATGCAAAGACTTTTTGAGCTCACACTAAGCATCCAATTTTCCCTAGGGTTAACCTTTGGACACAACCTTTGAATTTTGGAACCTTAGCATTTTGGAAGTCTTAATGGGCTGAACCTTAGGGTCTTTTTGGCCCATTGTTTCACATGGCTCTTTTGCAGATGGCCCCCCTTTGGATCCCTATTTTCCCTCCTTTGGATCCCTACTGTGGCCGGTCTGCTAACTTAACCAATATTCTAGCTTTATCTCCCTTGGCACTTCCCCACATTAAATGATCAGTTTAATATGAGAAAATCATTTAGGAGAATTAGATATTGATTATTATGACATTACCTCTCTCTTGAAATCATAGTCGTCCTCGACTATGGTGTAGAGAAGATAAAGCATATGCATGAGTCCTTTTCTTAGCGGGTAGAGGATCCCTATGTTACCCTACGACATCATTCCATAATGGATGACTAGTCCATTTGGCGCTTGAGAGCCTGAGGCTGCCGCAAGCATGTCTGCGCATTAGTCCTATCAGTCTTCCATAGTAGAGTGACAAGCTCTACTTGGTGTTCGGGAGATGTCATCTCCGCAAACTTGATCTAAGCATGCATACTACTTCATTTTTGTGCACAAATAAAGAAAAAGAGAGTCTTATAAGACAAAAATTTTTGTTCATTTTTAACATTTTGTACATTTGCTTACTCTTGGGAAGCATTGTAAGCATTGACAAGGTTTAGGTTATCCTTTAATTGTATGCCTTGCATCCATCTAGCATCTTCAAAAGGATAATTCTTAAACTTAATAAGATATCGTCTGATAGTCTTACCGCCTCTTAATACCTTGTCTTCATGTCGGAGAATGGACTCGGGCTGCAGCACCTCCTCGTGGTCTTCGATCTCCGGTGGGTCTTCAATAGTTGGTTCTTGAGGTGGCTCTCCTTTGTAAGGCTTTAAAAGGCTCACATGAAAAGCATTGTGTATGAGCCAATGATTGGGCAACTTAAGTTGATAGGCCATCTCATTGATTGGCCTAAGAATCTGGAAGGGACCATAGTACCTTTTTGCTAGTTTAGCATAGTACTTTTGGTGGCCCGTAGGATTCTTGCCCGTAGTGTGCCTTAATCGAGCCTTGGGAAACTTTAACAAGACCCAATCGTTTTCTTTAAAGGCTTGGGCTCTTCTGTGCTTGTCAGCAGCAGCCTTTTGCCTTTGCTGTGAGATAGAGATAGCATCCTTAATCTTTTGGAAAGATTCTTGTAGGTCTCGGCTATACTCATCTGCAACGAAGATCTTCCCATGTACCTTAAGTAGCAAGGGACTTTTTGATCTTCCCTCAATTACCTCGAAAGGTGCTTTTCCTGTAGAAGTATGTACAGTGTTATTGTAAGCATACTCTACTAAGGGTAAGTACTTCTCCCATTGGGATCTTTGATCTACTTCCGTTACATAGGCTTTTAGTAGATCGAGAATAGTTAGGTTAGCTATTTCACTTTGGCCATCAGTTTGTGGATGATAGGCCGAAGAGAAGTTTAGCCTTGTTCCTAAATTCTCAAAGAGACCCTTCCAGAAATTACTGGTCATTCTAGGATCTCTATCCGACACTATGGACATTGGCAAGCCATGGTACTTGAAAATTTGTGAAATGAAGAGGGTTGCCATTTGATGGGCTTTGATAGTCTTTTTGACAGGTATAAAATGAGCTTGTTTACTGAACCTGTCTACTATCGTCCATATTCCCGTATTCCCATGGATAGACTTAGGCAATCCAAAGATAAAATCCATGGATATGCTCTCCCACGGTGAATTAGGGATTGGCAAGGGTTGAAGCAATCCAAGTTGCTTCCCTCTATCAAATTTTGTCTTTTGACATACCACACATTTGGAAACATACTCATGTATGTTCACTTTCATGGTAGGCCAATAGAAATATGTTTCAATTCCCTTTAGGGTAGACTGAATCCCTCTATGCCCCGCATATGGGGGAGCATGAGATTCATACATTACTTTCTCACGTAGTGAGTTAGTAACGCATAGTCTATTGCCATAGAGAAGATAACCATCTTGTAAAGTAAATGGTTCTTCTTTCTTCCCTAATGCAAGGGCTGAAATCACATCTCTAAAATCGGGATCAATAGCATACTCATCTATCATTGAAGATAGATCATTGTGAGTTGCTATGGAAACCGCATTCACTCTCGGTCGTCTTGAGAGTGCATCGGCTACTTGATTATGCTTGCCAGCAATGTGAGCAATATGAAAATGAAATTGCGAAAGGAAATTTGCCCACCTCATTTGTTTGTCGGAGAGCTTGGTCTGCGTCATGAAGTACTTAAGACTTTGGTGATCCGTTCGCAGAATGAAAGGAGTCCCCAATAAATAGTGCTTCCATGAGTCTAAGGCATGTAGAACTGCAAGGAGTTCTTTTTCGTATATGCCTAGAGCTTGCTCAACAGGGTCGAGCCTTCGACTCTCATAGCCTATGGCGTGCCCTTCTTGGAGCAAAACAGCCCCAAGGCAATCACCACAAGCATCACATTGGACCTCAAATGGTTTTGAGAGATCCGGTAGTGTAAGCACAGGTTGAGAGATAAGCTTTTCTTTAAGCTTTTCGAAAGCATTGTTCTCCTTAGCAGACCACGTATACCTAACATTTTTCTTTGTTAGGTCATGTAATGGTCCCGCAATTTGTGAGAACTTTTCTATGAAGCGTCTATAGTATGCACACATACCTATAAAGCTTCTTAGTTCATGAAGATTCCTTGGTTTAGGCCATCCTTTTATTACCTCTAACTTGGATGGATCCATTTGGATTCCATCTTGAGAGATAATGTGACCTAAATATTGAATCTCTTGCAAGAAAAATTCACTTTTCTTTCGATTAACATAAAGTTTATTCTCTCTTAAAACTTGAAATATTACCTGGAGGTGTTGCTTGTGTTCCTCCAATGAATTAGAGTAGATGATAATATCATCAAAGAACACTCCAGTGAAGGTTCGATGAGGCCTGAACAGCTTCTCCATCAAGCGGTTAAATGTGGCTGGTGCATTAGTCAAGCCAAAAGGCATGACAATGTATTCGTAAAGACCAAATGTAGTACGAAATGCGGTCTTTACAATGTCTTGATCAACTATCCTTATTTGATGATAGCCACTTTTTAGGTCAATCCTACTGAAGTAGGTCGATCCTTGTAGCTTATCAAATAGGTCTTCTACCCGTGGAACGGGAAACCTATTCTTGATAGTGATCCTATTTAGTGCTCTATAGTCGACACACATACGATATGTGCCGTCTTTCTTTTGCACTAATAGCACAGGTGAGCAAAATGGAGATGAGCTAGGCCTAACCATGCCCTTCTCAATTAACTCATGCACTTGCCGCATAATCTCCTCTTGTTGAGCTTGAGAAACTCTATAAGGAGGTTTGTTAGGCAGTGAACTTCCTGGAAGAAGTTCAATTGCATGGTCGTCATTACCTCGTTTAGGAGGTAGCTCACAAGGGATGTCGTCAATAAAGACATCTTGAAACCCCTTGAGAAAATTGGATAACTCTAATTCCTTTTGGTTGCTTTTATTTTCTTTTGCTAAAGCATTAGGTTCATTTTGAGAATCTTTAACAAAAATCATGTACACGGAAATAGAGCTCTTTATTGACTTGTTGAAAGCTGGTGTATGTACAATGGGGATGGTGTTACCCATCTCCCTAGCATCTATATACATGTCCTTTTCCCTGAACTTAAAGGAGATTCTCCTTTCAGGAAATTTAACATGGGCAGCCAGACGGTCAAACCATGGTGCCCCTAGGATTACATCCTCATGCTTGAGAGGAGAGATAAAGAAATCCTCTTTGTCCACATAGCCTTGGACATGAAGCCTCAATTTCCCAATTAAGGGAGTGACTGAAGCTTCTTGCCCCTTGAAGGCACTGTCTGCGGGTAGGATATCTCCCATCTCGTAGGATTGTATGCCTAGCTTGGTGGCTAACTCCATAGATATAAAATTGTGAGTAGAACCAGGGTCAAAGAGAATAAAAGCATCATGTTCTCTTACCTTTCCCCAAGCATGGCATAGAGGAGATCCTTTGTGGTGAGTTTGGGGAATCTCCTCCTCTTGGATTTCAACCAAAGAAGCTCTAGGAGGATCTTGGCGGTTGTTCTTTTGGGGACAAGCGCGGTACGCATGCCCTTGTTCGCCGCACTTGAAACACCGGTTATCTTTACGATAACGCTCAAGCTCTTCAGGAGAGAGTTTATTTTTTCCTTTGTAAACTCCCTTCTCTTTAGCTTTGTTGGAATTGCCCTTAGGAGACTTTTGGACATTGTCCTTCCCCTTAGGCTCATTGGAACCTTTGTTTTCCGGGGGCTTATTATTTCTTTTACCCCCCGTTTGGAAATTGATTCGCGAGGCCACCATAGTATGGTGTATTACCGCCGATATGGTACGTGGCCTTTGGGAGTTGACATACTCCGCCATTTCTTCGGTTAAGCCCGCACAAAATTGTTGCTTTTGCTCTCCAAAATCCAACTTTTTGAAGACAGTGGCTTTGAGTTGTAGGTCCCAAAACTTGTCTACATATTTGTGGATGGATTCATTGGGAGAGAGCTTTAATCTTCGCCATTCGGTGAGTACTTTGTCTTTGGCATCAGTGGCCAAAAACTGCTTCATAATGGAAGCTCTTAAAGCCTTCCATGTTCGTGGAGCTTCACCGTTGGCTCGTAGGCTAGACCACCATTGTCTGGCGGACTTTTGAAAGTGCATAGCTACATGGCGTAGCTTAGAGGACTCCGTGAAGCCCTCATCTCCAAACGCCGCATTGAATTGCTGGATAAAGGCCAAAACTTTGTCTGTAGCACCGAAGGTGCCATCATAGGTAAGGAAAGAGATGCTCTTCCCTCCCTCTTTGAATTTCTTCAGCTTGGACGACCTCTTCCATGCGGCATAGGATTTCCTATGGCCTCTTCTTTTTGATGGTTCAAAAGTTCCACCATCACTTTCTTCAGAAGATGAAGAATTTGAAGAAGGTGGAGAAGAGGGTGACCTCTTTCTCGCCTTTTTCTTGTCTTGATCTTTGTCGTCTTCACCATAGCTTTCATAAGAGGAAGAGGATGAAGAAGATGGAGAAGAGGGTGTCCTCTTTCTCGCCTTTTTCTTCTCTTGCTTTTTATCATCCCTCTTTGAATTATGGCGTGGAGAAGAGTGTGATGGTCTTCTCCGCTTCGGTGGTGATGGAGAGCGTTTAGCCCGCCGTCTTCGTGGAGCCATCTCCGCCGAGGTGGCGGGAGACTCGCTTCTTTCTCGTTCCTTCGGTGGAGGCTCTTGAGTTCTCCTTTGGGAAGGAGATGCATCATCAAGAAGTAAGTTCTTGAGCCCTTCATATGGATTCTCTTCTTCTTCCCGAATCGGAGAGAGACCTCTTTTGGTAGTCTCACAAGGAGGCTTCCTAGGTGTTCTCTCGTCATGGTGATGAGCTTGGAGAATCCCGTGAGCACGGAGCTGCCGTTGCCCTTCACTTTGGAGAGATGGATTGCCCATGGCTTGTTGAAGCCTAGAAACAAGATAATTAACAAGAATTGAAGCATCATTAGTAGCTTGCTCATGAGCAAAATCAAAGTTATCAACATTAATTTCACTCTCTTTATTATTGTCAGCCATTCTAACAACTTTTAGGTGTAAACTTTTTAGGTGTACTTTGGCACTTCAAGCCCTAGTTGCTACTCCTCTTTACCCCTTTAGAAAAAGCACTCAAGCTACAGTACCCGCGGCTCGAATACCATTAATTGCAAGGAATAGAAGAGAGGGTCTTTCGACACCAAAACAGCACCGGCTCCTGTCAAGCTTCTAATAGCTCAATAGTGGTTAAGCCGTAGGCAAGCCCCGTAGGACTCCACTATTAAGACCATAGCTCTCGACGGTGATGCCCCGTTAACTGCACAAAGGCAGGCGCACTGCAAGGCTGAAAAATCCCTATTCTACTTACTCACAGGCAATTAATAATACCAACCATTTGTAGCTAGCTTGAGGACCTCCCTTCTTGAGCAAGAAAAGAGAAACCTTGAGCTCTGATACCCATGTAACATTTAATGGCCTAAAATCTTTTGTGTGGCGGAATTTAGCATGAACATAGTGGGCATTTCATTAGAGTTGATTCTTAATGAGAATTACAAGAGTGCTTGGGTGGAGAGAGCAACAAAAAGCATAACACCTAGTTAGATAGCATCGACAATACTTTCAAAAGAGAGAGCAATTAAGCTATTGACAACAGTTGAGGACCGGATTTGCATGGAGCCGGTCCCCCCTCCAAAAGGCTTTGTATTATGGTTTCTCCCATCAAGAGAGACATTGTACAATACAATTCTTTGTGTTCCTTCAAGACTAGCTAGTGCAATGAAGATGGAAGCTTCATACACCAAGCAAAAACACTTAATCAAACACAACTTGAATTATCCCCGTTCTCAGACCCAAGACCTCACACACCTTCGAAGATGGTGAGAGCTAGCAGGGTATGAGAGTAGATTGAGAGGAAAAAGAAGTATCTTACGAGAAAGAAGTACATCTCCTCACATAATCACTCATATTAGCATAGCTTAGCTTAGTAATTAGCTTGGTAGAGAAGATGAGCATGCATTGAATCTTGGCTCTTGGTTGGATTTGCATCCACATGCCAAAAGAGTGTTGATGTAGGCTTCTATCTCACAAGCTTGGAGTAGATGATGAGCTCTCCATTAAAGCTTGGGAGGAGATAGAGTATTTTCCCCTTCACACATGGTCAAGTGTGAGAGTGTGTGTGTCAATGCCAAGCAAAAATCAGCCCCCTCTCTCTCTTGGGCGAGCCCTAGCTGCTAAGTTAGGCTGGCTTTTGCCTCATTGGACCTCCCCAGGTCAAGCCAATAGGGATTAAGCAGCATAAGTGATAGCCTTCTGACATGTGTCCCCCTTTCCCCTTTTGTGAGAGCTTTAGGTAATTAAATAATTAAACTAAACTCTCATTGGACCCCTTTGCCTCCTGGCCAATAGGAATCAGGCAAGCCATGGGGCTCCTGAATGCTCATTGGACCCCTTGGGAGACTGCCCAATAGTCTTCTAGGACACTTAATTCTTATTGGTTTCTTTTATTAAATGTTTTTAAATTAATTAAACTAGATTTACTCTAGCTTAATTCTCATTGGTCCACTTCAAGGGTCTTCCAATAGGAATTGGGCACACCTTGTGGGCATCTGGCCTAGGGAGCTGACATGTGTCCCTCATTCCCTTTGTGTAAAGGGAGCCTGTGTGTGTGTGTGTGTAGCTTTCTCTCTCATCCCCTAGCTTTGGGGCTCGCCCCCTCCCATGTAGGGATATGCAAAGACTTTTTGAGCTCACACTAAGCATCCAATTTTCCCTAGGGTTAACCTTTGGACACAACCTTTGAATTTTGGAACCTTAGCATTTTGGAAGTCTTAATGGGCTGAACCTTAGGGTCTTTTTGGCCCATTGTTTCACATGGCTCTTTTGCAGATGGCCCCTCCTTTGGATCCCTATTTTCCCTCCTTTGGATCCCTACTGTGGCCGGTCTGCTAACTTAACCAATATTCTAGCTTTTTCTCCCTTGGCACTTCCCCACATTAAATGATCAGTTTAATATGAGAAAATCATTTAGGAGAATTAGATATTGATTATTATGACAAATCGTTCCCATTGTTGTTCTCCCCCACTACCTCTTGTAAATAGGAGTCGTTTCCTGTAGCCATTCCTCCTCCTCCATTGCACCTCCTTCCGAGGAATCTTGCCCACGACCCATCTCAATGGAACTCAGAGAGAGAGAGAGAGAGAGAGAGAGAGAGAGAGAGAGAGAGAGAGAGAGAGAGAGAGAGAGAGAGAGAGAGAAAGATAGAGGGAGAGAGAGAGAGAGAGAGAGAGAGATGCACCAGCCATGCAAGGCCCCCTTCCTCCATAGCTCTCCCCCCTGAGCTCTAATACTAGGTAAAGGCCATAGGGAAGATAGTGTTACCATATACATGTGGTAGTGATGTGTATGAACACACTAGGACCGTCGGGGCATTTTTTCCCTCTTTAGGAGGTTTTTTTCCCTGTGCATTGTATATATGCCCATCACTCTAGGGCTATTCATCTTTCCATTGCACACTAAGTAACACACTCTCTATTGTGTGCCTTGAGCTTCCTTCGTTTTCTCCAAGCTGTGTGCATTTCTTTGCAACCCTAATTCCAAAAATTGGTATCAAAGCAAGTTGCGTCCTCCTGGGCTCAGTTGCGAGCAGCTCCTGCACGCCTTCTCACTTTCTCTAATTTTTGTGAGCTTTGGTGAGCGTTCGCAAGTCGACAAAAATTTTGGGATAGCTCGTAGAGTTCAGTCTGCTGAGATTTTTGATTCGGGCTCATTTCGGCCTCCGTTTCCACTATAGGCAAGTCAGCACAGGCAATTTTGTCATTTTGTGCAAAATTTCTGCCACTGCCGTTTTCTAAATAACAGGTGCCTTACAGTCTTCTACGGTTTGTGCTATATAGCACGTGAAATATTGTGTAGGGCATTGATGTACGTCCTGGTTTTGAGGATGCAGGCGATGTTGAGGATGTGGCAGGTCTTGCTGCAAGGATTGCTGCTATTAGAGTTGTTTTGCCTACGGTAGAACAATCTTGTTGGGATGTAAAGGATGCGCAGGCTCATGGATTGATTGCATTGTCTGTGAAGTGCACCATCGTTCCTCACATTCGTTCAGCAAAATCTCCAAAACAGGCTTGGGATAATTTGGCTCGTCTTTATGCAAGTCGCAATGAGGCTAAAATTGCTTTGCTGTGTAAAGAGCTGGAGTCAAAGATTATGCATGAGGAAGATGATATCGACACTTTCCTTGCTGGTGTCAAGGATATCAATGAGAAACTTATTTCTGCAGGTGAAGTCATTTCAAATAGTTCCCTTGTGCAGACTGTTCTTGATGCCTTACCAGATTCTTACCAGACTTTTGCTAGTACTTGGAGACTTATGACCCAAGGAAATCCTCAAGTTGTCAAGTTTGATGCATTATGCACATTGCTGTTGCAAGAGTCACTTTCCAGAAAAAACAAGACTAGGCAACGTGCAGTTGAACAGGCTTTTATTGCTTCTCAAAGAAAGGGTGGTAACAGCAATGCAGCCATTCTTATGGTTCTGCTACGAGTGGCAAAAATTCTGTTCCTAATGCCTTTACTGGTAGCAATTCGTCTGGAAATTCTGGTGATAAGGGCAAAAAGAAGATGCGTTGCCATTATTGTAAAGCTAATGATCACTTGATCAAGCAATGTCCTAAGTTGAAGGCCAAAGAGGCTAAGAAGAAAGAGGGTGGTTACACTACAAATGCAGTTTTTATTGAGTCTTCTGTGAAAGGAGACTATGATGCTGATGTTGATGCAGAATGGGATTTTAGTGCAGAGTGCACTTACAATCCTATTGTCCAGGATGCATGCATGTCAGTTGCTGCAGATTCACATGTGTGGTATTTCGATAGTGGTGCTACAAAGCACATTACCTCACATTGTGAATTGTTCACCTCTCTCGAGCTATCCCTCATGGGAATTCAGTCACTTGTGCCAACAATTCCTCATATCCGATTCAGAGTTGGTGTCATAAAATCTAATATCTAACCAACCCAAATGATTTTCTCATATTAAATTGATCACTTAATGTGGGAGAATAAACGGGAACAAGTGTTAAGATATAGATATGTGCTTATAGATCTATCTCAACACGGGGCCAATAGTAAAGGGGCCCAAATGGGAGATGGTCTATCAAGAGCAAGGCTAACCAATGGAGCATAAGACCTTAGGGTTAGCTTCATTGAAGACCTCCAATAATGTGTGAAAAAGTCCTTTGACCTTAGGTAAGCTAGGGCTGAGCTTGAGGTGGGAACCCGGCCCAAGCTCGAGGTGCTTGAGGTGCTTGTCGTGCTTGAGGTGTTTGTCCTGCTACTGGTGCTTGATTAAGGTGCTTGAGGTGCTTGACTTACTCCATGCTTGAGGTGCTTGACTTGCCGCTTGATTAAGGTGCTTGAGGTGCCTTGACATGCTTGCCTGAGATGCTTGTGGGAATACACCCTAGTCCAAGTGCTTTGTCATGCTTGATGACTAAGGTGCTTGAGCTCCTAAAGTCAAAAAGATCCCTACAAGGAGGGGGGCGAGCCTACAAGGGGGGGGGATGAGAGAGAACACACACACAGAGACACACAAGGGAAGCCCCAGCTTGAAGAGGCAGCAAGGACACTTGTCAAGTTCCTCCTCATGTTGCCCTCATGGTGTGCCTGAAGCCTATTGGTTGGCCACCCAATGGGTCCAATGATAATTTAGGATATTTAATTAATTGATTTTGCATTTATCAAGTCCTCTCTCTCAAAGGGGAAAGGGGGACACTTGTCCCAAGGCTACCCCTGTTGCTTGTAATGGCTCCTGCTTGTGATTGGCTAGGCCTGGAGGGGTCCAATGAGCTTCAAGCATGAGCTACAAGGGGGGGTCGACCCAAGCAAGCTAGGGGGGTGCTTAGGGGGTATACTCACGCACACACACTCACAAACACTCTCATTGTGTGCTATGCAAAGTGCAAGAGCTCCCTCTCCAAGCAAGTAGAGGTTGAGAGCCTACACCAACACTCTTGGCTATGGAGTGCAAATCCAACCAAGAGCCATGCTTCAATGCTTGAGCTTGTCATCTCCTTCTTCTTCATTACTATGCTATTATGTATGCTAGCTCAAGAGTTATGATAAGTGAGGAACTAGCTCTTTCTCGTATGAAATGTTTCTTCTTCCTCTTCCCTACCCTCATTCCCTGCTAGCTCTCTCCACCTTCGAAGGTGTTTGAGGTCTTGGGACTGAGGCTTGGTATAGTTAAAGCTTTCTTCAAGTTTAGGTTATGCTATGATGGTGATGCATGAAGCTTTCCATCTTCATTGCTTCACCTAGGTCACAAGGAACACAAAGAATGTATTGTAACAACTCTCTCTTTATGGGAGAAATCATAATACAAATGCCTATTGGAGGGGGGACCGGCTCCACATAAATCCGGACCTCAACTGTTGTCATGTTCTCTAAATTCTCTCTCTTGCAAAATTATTGTCTATGCCAAGTTAACTAATTGCTATGATTATGTTGCTATCTTCAATTATGTCTACCCGCTATGCTCACAAAATCATTTCTTGAAAGTATTCTCATTAAATTCCGCTACTCTCAAATTGAATAGGCAAATTCCATTACAGTTGGAAAGATTGTGCTTACTGCTGCAAATGGCAGTTCTTCCACACTTGTTGATGCACTTTACGTACCTGGGATCATGAAGAATCTTTTGTCTGTATCTGCACTTTCTAGACTTAAACTTGTAGTCAAATTTGTGGATGATAGATGTACAGTTCATGATCCCAGTTTTGGTGATGAAATTGTTGGATTTGGGTTTTTGTGCCGTGGGTTGTATAAGATCGCTTTGTATGACAAGTGTGGAAAAAATTTTCAAATGCAGTTGCTGATTCAAGGGCTATTTTAGATGCAAAATTTTGGCATGCACGTTTTGATCATCTAAATTTTGCCAATTTGCTGCATTTGCAGAAATCTGATATGGTTGCTTCTTTGCCGCCTCTGCAAGCACCTATCAACATGTTTGTGAAGGCTGTATTTTGGGTAAGATGCAACATTCTAAGTTTCCAGAGGATGGTTCAATTAGGGCCACATGCAGGTTGCAATTTGTGCATAGTGATGTTTGTGGGTCCATGCAAACTCCGTCCTTGGGCAATTACCTTTACTTAGTGACTTTGGATGATTACTCTAGGCATGCATTGGTATTTATGCTAAAAGAAAAGTCCGAAGTTTTTATGTGCTTCAAACAGTTTCTGGCTATGGCTGAAAATGTCTCGAAATGTACTATGGGCACCCTCCGTTCTGATCGATGGGGGGGTATATGTCTCATGAATTTAATGCATTTCTGGCTATTCGTGGGGTGAAACACCAATGTATAGTTCCTTATACACCTCAGCAAAATGGTGTTGCTGAGAGAAAAAATAGGTCACTTACGGAAATGGCACGATTTGTGGTCGGAAGTCAAGCTTTGCCACATTCTTTTTGGCTTGAGGCCATCATGTGTGCCACTTATGTACTAAACATGTGTCCTATGAAAGCTTTACAATTTATAACTCCATATGAAGCATGGCATGATAGAAAGCCTTCTATTGAGCACATGCATGTTTTTGGCTGTTTGGCATATGCTTTGGTGCCACAAACACAATGCAGAAAATTGGATAATAAGGTTGTCAAATGTATTTTTGTTGGTTATAGTGCTGAAAGCAAAGGTTACAGGTTGTATCATCCGCAAACAAAGCGTATTCTGGTTTCACGGGATGTAGTGTTTGTGGAAGATTCTGTTTAGCCCTTGTTGTCATGTACTAGAAAGAGTAATGTAAGCTCACAGGACATTTATGACACTTTGTTGCCTCTTTTTAGTGTTGGAAATACGAATGTAAATTTCAATGAGGCAAATGTACATCCTATGGGGGTTTCTCAAAATGTTCCAGGTTAGCCTATTATTGATGCAGATGTACATGATGTACTTGATGAGGAAAGGGCTGAAAATGAGCAGGCTAGAGCACATTGTGTGACAATAAATTGGATGCACCTTTGTCTAGTCGTACTCGTTCAGGATCTGGCCATGCATCTTATGCATTAGATTGTTATGCTTTGGCTGTGTCTAGCTTACATGATGTTGAGGAACCTGTTTGGAGGTGATAACAACATACAAGTGCCCACCTAGCCAAGGCGCCCGTTGGGTCAGCCAGCCAAAGTTTTGATGTGGTCACATTATTTTTCCAATGTTTAATACATCGAACCCTGTAAAAGCCTAATGTCAATCATCTATGTCGAGTCTGAGTCAAAGATGTAATTTTTCCAGTGATGTATGTAAAGGTAGATGAGAAGTTGGCTGCCGGCCACTTTAGAAAGCCCTAGGTATATAATACACTAAGGTTAGTGGGAAAGGGGGATTATTTTTTGAAGATAAGGGACTACTGCATTACATACAGAGAGCTACCTCTTTGCTCCAACTTGTAATCATCGCTTCTGTGGCTACGGTAATCCAAATTCAGTTTTGTTTCTTGCATTGTGTTCCTCTTACTCTGCTCTTTCATTCAAGTGTAAGCATTCAAGATTCGGTGAAGGTTTCAAACGCATCCGTTTAGGCCTTAAATTGCTGTTTTGAGTGTTTATATGCGTATTTTATGTTGTTTTGACCCTAGGAGAGGCTTTAGGGACCTAAAAATGATCCTTTAGGATCATTCGTTTACTGTTTTTGCATACTATGGGACGAACGATCATGATCGTTGTACCTCTCCAGAATGCAGTGACAGTGATAGGATATGTTCCTGATAGTCCCCTGTAGCTTCCTTCAAGTTTCGTGCGATTCCGATATGATTTGCATGGTGAACGGGCGTGATGGCTGTAGAGATGTTTAGAAGGACATAGGCAGATTACTTGGCTTTAGTGTGATTGATTTGCTTGTAGAGTTAGTAGTTGCATCTCTTCGAGTTCACTTCATTAGGATTGACACCCTAGTGAGTTTCCATGCCTCATCCGAGTCGCTTCCCCTGTATCGATAATTTTATGTTGATGCTTGAGAGCTATGCTATGGACGGTAGTCGCGGTGACCCGCAAACAGAACCTCTCTCTTTTGATGAAGCACAAAATTCAAAAAATTGGATGGCTGCCATGCAATCAAAATATGATGCACTTATAGAAAATGACACATGGATTTTATGTGATTTGCCTCCTGGAAAAAAGGCCATTGGTATGAAGTGGGTTTACAAGTTGAAATGCAAACCCGATGGTGAGATCGATCGCCATAAGGCTTACTTGTTGCAAAGGGTTATGCACAACAAAAAGGCATAGATTACGAAGAGAATTTTCTCCCACTTGTCGTATGACTACTGTGCATTTTCTATCTGCATTGGCAACTCATTTTGGTTGGGATGTACATCAATTAGGCATTGTTACTGCTTTCTTGAATGGTGACATATTTGAGGAAGTTTATGTAACGCAGCCTCGCATTTTTGTCAAGAAAGGACAAGAGGACAAAGTGTGCAGACGTAAGAAGGCTTTGTATGGGTTGAAGCAATCTCCCCGTGCTTGGTATGAGAAAGTTGATACTCTTTTGTCAAACAAGGCTTTTATAACAGCCCAACGGAAAGCACATTGTATGTAAAGCGTGAGGGTGATGTACGTCTCATTGTGATTCTTTATGTCGATGATTTGCTAATCACTGAACCAAATGAGAGACATATTGCTGAATTTAAGGCTGATTTGAATGCTACTTTCAAGATGAAAGATTTGAGGCTGTTGCATCATTACTTGGGTATACAGTTTAAGCAGTGTGATGGTGGTATTGCCTTGTGTCAGAAAAGTTACATAGAGACATTGCAATGTAAGTTTGGACTTGAGGATTGAAAACCTATTGCCACTCCCATGGATACAGGATTGAAATTGAGTCTTCACGATGCTGGTGATCCCGTAGTTGTCACTCTTTACCAAACTGCCGTTGGATGCCTTATTTATGTATGCAACATGAGGCCAGATATTTAGTTAACAGTCTCACAGGTTAGCAAATTTATGCATAGCCCATGGTCTAAGCATTGGCAGGCTTTCAAGAGGATTTTTTTTTACCTTAGTGGCACTTTATATCTTGGCTTGTTTTATCCCAAGGGGGGATCATTGCCGCCAGACTTACATGCTTTTTCGGACTCGGATTGGGTTGGTTGTTTTGACACGCGAGTGTCCACAAGTGGTTTTTGTTTCATACTTGGCAGTTGATGTATATCATGGTTGAGTAAGAAGCAACCTATTGTGGCCACTTCGAGTTGTGAGGCTTAGTACAGGGCAGTCTTCACAGCTACGGTTGAGTGTGTATGGCTCAGACGCCTTATGGGCTGATTTGGGTGTTGGACAGGACACTGCCAACACTATCTACACTGACAGTCAGAACACGGTGGCAGTTGCAAGGAACCCAGTTTTTCATGCTCTCACAAAGCACATTGAGGTGCATTACCAATATGTCAGGGAGAGGCTCTCAGCAAGGATATCAGCTTGGCTTATGTGCCAACACAGGACAACCTTGCAAATCTTTTCACAAAGGCATTCTCTCGTGAGAAGCTCAAAGCTTTCCGCAAAGCTTTGGGCTTACTCCCCTTTGTGGATTGATCATGTCCTCAAGGCATGGAACTTCCCTTTACTCGTGTGCCAGCTCTCGTTCACCGCATCACTGCAGGGGGGATTTGTTACCATATACATGTGGTAGTGATGTGTGTGAACACACTAGGACCGCCGAGGCAATTTTTCCCTCTTTAGGAGTTTTTTCCCCCGTGCATTGTATATACCGCCATCACTCTAGGGCTATCCATCTTTCCATTGCACACTAAGTAACACACTCTCTATTGTGTGCCTTGAGCTTCCTTCGTCTTGTCCAAGCTGTGTGCGTTTCTCTGCAGCCCTAATTCCAACAAATAGACATGCTCATAACCACCCAACCTGTCTATATGTAGGCCCTTGGCCCTCTGGCTCTTAGCTACATATAGCCCCTGTACCGCATGTGTATCCGGAGTTGACCCTTGGCCTTGGCCCATCCTACCTTAGGCCTGACATGGAAGCTCAAATTTGCAGACTAAGGAAGGTGATAGCAAGGCAAGAGCTATTGCATGTTGGTTCAGGAATCATAAAAGCTCAAACTCATGGACTAAGGAAGGTGATAACAAAGCCAAGCAAACCACATAGAGGGTGCCGACCTCACGCTATCGTGCAAAGAGCCCATAGTCCCCTAAGTTGACCATGACACGATGCATGCATGGTGCAGGGGTGCCGAGGACTGAGAAAATGCACTTATGGAGTTAACTATAACAAGAATTTTAATATCAGAGGCAATTATAGAACTCATGTAGAATCCATGCAAGGCATGGTGGTGGTCGTCAAGAACAATGGACATACAAAGGGCTGTCAATCTACTCAATTCCACCCACGAATGGATTCAAGCCAAATCCCATCAGGTACATTTTAGTAAGAGGTATGTTTTTTGAGTGATATTGACAATTTTTCAGCAAGTGGCACCGTTGGTGTGCGTGCATAAGGCAAAGCCGTTTCATGAGCTTTGAAGCCCTTAAGGCTTCACAAGATCATAAGTACAAGGACAAGCAAGGGTTTATCAAGCCCAAATTTATGTATGTATAGCTCTCAAGGAGGGCAGAGTTCGTACTTTTTCTCTTCTTCTAGGAAGGTTGGTAAGTACAGTTTAACTAGAGATTTTTCTTCTACATTTTAATCATTCTACCATAACTCTCAAAAGTTGAATCATGACAAGGCTATGATGATGCAAAGGCAAGGTCTATTGCTAGCCTTGATGAGTGGTGCTAGATGTTCAGCATCGCATATCTCTTAGGGTTCACTTTTTGCCAGGGCAAGGCCTCTATACAACTTGTTTTTATATTTCAATGATCAATACTCATCACGCACTGGATTTAAGACGTGATTTTACATGTGGAAGAAAGGCTTCTACTGAGGGGATCCATCGTGCATGAGCAAAATCACACCAAGTGGTGGTTCCATTTCTGATGCCAAGGGTGGAGATTCCAAAAAAACGGTAACTGTGTTAGCTTTAAGTTTTAGTTTTGAACTTATTCACTTTTGCAAGACTTTCTACAATGCCAACTGGAGTGTGGTTTTGGGATACTGAGTGCTCCTTTTGAATTCTTTGGCTCTCAGGATGCTCCTTTTCTTCTTCCCTTTCCAACATCAAATTCTTGACTTCTTCAGGTTGGCTTTGTGCTTGAACTTCTTTCATTGATTTGGGACTTACAGCAAGTGCATTTGGAGAAGTTAAACATGATTGTACCTGATTTTTCCCAACCAAGGGGAACATTGGTGTTGTAAATCCCCACTCATCATCACTTTCGTCTTCCTCCTGAAACTGATCTTCATACTTCTCTGTCAAGCCTTCAATTGCTTCTTGCAACACCTGTATCCTGCGCATACTAGAGCACGACTTTCTTCTTTTTCCTTCATGACCTTCATGCAAGTCTTCCGCCTTGTCAAGAAGATTAGAAAAATCATCAAAATCCTCTTGTGCATCACATAGTTCCTCATGATCTGATGCATCTCAAAAAGATCTGACAATTCGATACAACTTCTTGCATAGTTTATGCATACAATATTTGACACATACATCTTCCTTTTGACAGGGCTTGCACATGTAAGGGAATTCCTTTGTGTGGTGCTCATACTTTTGACAAATTGCACACTTTTTCTTCTTCTTCTTTGCCATTAATCACACCTCAAAAGAATAGAGAGAATTTGTACCTCTTTAAACCTTGAAACTGCTTAAACTGCATTGCAAACTCGATACTTGAAAAGGCATTCTCCAAAGTGGAATTTCTAAAATCTGCAACCTGTAAATAGTTGAACTGCAAACTGCAAACTGCACATTGCCTAAAACTGCAGACACAAAGTCTCTCCTTTGCCCAGTTCGTTCCTCTTTAGCACCATGGCCAAAGCCAGCGGAGTGTAATTGCCTTAACTAGACAAAAACTGCCTGCACAGAAAACTGCACAGAAACTATCAAGAACCCCTATAAACACCTGCAACTTGTCAACAACTATAATTTTGATTTCCCTTGGCAAATTTAGAAAGAACTCCTCCAAGAAATTTGATGTATATTCCTCAAACTCTTCCTGCAGTTTTACCCAATTCAAGAATTCCTGCAGGTGGTCGAGGTTGACTAACATGTCAAGAACGTGTTGAATTCCTGAGTGCCATATGGTTTAGGCTAAATTCGAACCAATTGCAGGAATCGCTTCAGAGAGAATGTGGCAGTTAGAGCACGAGAAAGAAACTTCCTATCATAGCCGACTCACGATTTTCTTTGAGATTACTGTAATTCGCTCCCATGTCGATTAGGATACGGACAGCAGGATCGCCAAAGTGTTAGGGGCTCACAACCCTAATAGGTAATCAATACAAGAATAATGTAGTGTAGAGAAAAATGAGGCAGGAGATTGCACATTACACCATGAAAATTGTAGACTGTATGAACAAGAGACCATGGCTAAGCAAGAGAAAGTACTGCTCTACCATGTATTCATCATCAACATCCAACTACAGGCCTAAAATAGCAGTACGACTGCAAGAAGATTCCAAAACTGCAAACTTTCGAGTAGTTTACATACAAAAATTGCTCTACGCCATGTGACCATTCGGGTATTTCCAACTACCTAGGCATAAAGACCTTGTGTAAACATGCTCCTAAGGTTTAAAGCTAAGACCTTAGTTAAAAGTCCAAAAAGATAAATGCCATGACACATCAAGCACTAACATTGGCACCCGCTATTTTAGTTATGTGTCCCGACAAAGTTCCTAGGTGTTGGTCAAGTCTGTTTATAAGACCATTTTGAGCACGTTGTATCAGGAACAATTTCAGTGGCCAAGAAATTGTCGGATACCTAGTCAGACTTTGTTAAGGTACAAGTTCTATTAAATAATTTTAATAGATGGTTGTTTATACATGTAGCAAAGCTATGTTTTGTTAATGAACATGTTTCATTTGGTACCTAGGTGTGATCGATTTTCACATTCTATAATTGTCCAAATATGTTCTCATGGCTTTCACATGGAAAGTATTTAATTCTTTCCCTGTGAATACGGTGAGCTAGAGAAGAAATTTATACATAGAAGGAACAATCTCCGACAAGTCTTAAACTCAAGACCTAATACTCCAGAGCAACCTGACCAATCTACCACACTTAGGTGATAGAAAGGCTATTCCAATTTGCTCCACTTATTCACACACACACACAATTTTTTTAGTAATGTCACACACACACACACACACACACACACACACACACACACACACACTGTTTTGTAAGTTTGTTTTGATTATTGTACAAGTGGGAAACCTCAAAATGAGGAAAACCCACCATAAAGATCAGATACAAAGGGAGGAACATAGGACATTTTGCCAAACACAATCTCCCAAAGGGAAGTTTGCCAATGACCAAAGGCAAAAGTGGTAACATGCTGACATAGTGAGGCAATTATGATTGTCCATGGCTAAGACTGTTTTGCAAGAGTAGGCAATTGCATGGCCTTCCTCGCTAAAGCGTGGCGGTGAATGTCCAAAATATTCATCCCCCCAAAAACTCTTCGGAGTGCAAAGTTTCTCCATTGATAACAAACGGAGCCCTTTCTTTCACAAATTAGTGTGCCACAAATGAGATAAAATATTAGACTAAGCAACCTGAGGCAAGGGCGAGGCCAATGCAACAACCGCAAGTAAAATGGAATGTATGCCATCATGATGCTCTGGACATTACGGAGCTAACGGACATGTAATGGCCATGTGGACAGTTTTCAATAATTCAGTTTGACATTCAAGTGTTGCATAACCCAATCCACTTGTTGAGCATTAGTTACTTGCCAGCCAATAGGTGTGGGTGCTTGTGTGGAGTGTGCAAGAGAGGGAAGGAGAAGAGGATTGGGGAAGGGGATGATACACAGAGACAGGGAGTTGGGTTGGTGGAGAGGAAAGTGAGAGAGAGTCAACTCTCTCACTTTCTCTCCCTATATTGATTAGGAAATAAAAAGAGTAAGGGTGGTTTCCCACGGCCACCTGGCCTACATCCCAACAACCTCTCACTTGAAGGTCATGGTGGCCAATAGTGGCATCAGTATAGTTAGTCTATACAAAGTTGATGAAGCATCACCTAGGCTTCATCCTACACCCATAAGTTCTATGCAATGTGTAAATCTCTCCGAGGCTAGGCTCCTCGTGAAAGCATCTATAGGGTTTTTGTCAGTGTGAACCTTGACAAGCTCGATGGGCTTTCCAGCCAATGCATCTCATATGACATGGTATCTGACCTCTATGTGTTTTGACTTTGAGTGAAAAACCAAATTCTTTGCCAAAGCAACAGCACTCTAACTATCACAATGCAGTACTAGAACCTCATGAATGACCAAATCTCCCACTAGACGAGCTAACCATATGACTATCACAATGCAGTACTGGAACCTCGTGAATGCCCAAATCTCCCACTAGACGAGCTAACCATATGGCTTCCTTGCTTGCATCAGACGCAGCAACATATTCTGCCTCAGTGGTAGATGAAGATGTGGAGTCTTGGAGACACGATCTCCAAGAGATATCTACTCCAGCAACAAACATGAACACAGTGGATCTTCTACGATCCACACAACCCGCATACTTTGCATCCATGTAACCTGCAATAAATGTATCACTGTTTCCAAAGTGTAAACACTTGCTATATAGTTGTACCCTTCAAGTATCTGAGGATTTTCTTCACTGCTTTCCAATGCTTCTTGCCAGGGTTTGCCATGTACCTACTAACCATTCCCACTCCATGTGCAATGTCTAGTCTTGTGGCTACCATAGCATACATCAAACTGCCCAACTACTGAAGAATATGGCACTTTTGCCATTTTCTCTTTCTCAGCCACTGTCTTGGGAGAATCTTCCTTGATGAGTTTGGAGTATGCTTGCATTGGGGTACTGAGTGACTTCTCCCCCTGCATACTAAAACATTGTAAGACTTTGTGGATGTACTTTTCTTAAAGATAATTCAAGAATTCCATGTTGCCTATCTCTTTTGATGCGCATACCAAGAAAGTGATTGGAATTTTCCAAATCTTTCATATAAAACTAAGTGCTTAGCATCTTTTTCAATTGATTGATCTCATCAATTGATTTTCCTGTGATAACCATATCATCTACATGCAAGATCAAGATGATTAAAGAACCATCATTCAACTTCTTTGTGTATAAGCAGTGATCCTCTTGACTTTTTATGTAACCCTGAGACTGCATGAATTTGTCGAATTTTTGATACCATTGCCTTGAACCTTGCTTGAGGCCATAAAGAGCCTTTTTAAGTCTACAAACCAATTCTGCCCTCGTTGGCTTTTGGGTTTCACATACGAAACCCTCTAATTGTTTCATGTAGAAATCTTCATCTAGATCCCCATGAATAAATGATGGGTTCACGTCAATTTGGACAAGTTCAATGTCCTGGATAGCAACCAAGCCAAGCGCAGTGCGAAGTGTAGTCATCTTGACTATTGAAGAGAAAATCTCATCGAAATCCACACCTTTTTGCTTCTTGAACCCTTGGCAACTAGACAAGCTCTTGGCATTCTTGAAACCCTTGACAACTTTGTACATTAGGGTGTAGGCACACACAAGACTTCCCTGGCACAAATAGAGGGTAAGGTACAATTGAGAGAATGCTCACATTACATCATCATAAACCAAGCCAATGTTGTTGTCGTTATCTTCGTCAGAAACTCCTGAGGTGGCAAGGTTGATTTTTGCTTTTTTTTCATCTTTGAAATTCTCTTTGTGATTGGTAAACCGTGTAGAGTTACTGTTGAATCTACAATACTTTGTAGCATGATTGTTTTTACCACAAGTGCGACAAGGGTTGATTTCATAGCAATCCTTTGAAAGTTGATTTGTTATGCCATAGTGTGTGCACTTTAAGTTCCTTTTATGACTGTGGTTGTAGTGGTTGGATGAGACCACATAAGCAGCATTAGACTATTGTTAACTGCCTTTGAGTTTCTTTTTGTGCTCTTGAAGAGAGTTTATCACATCTTCAATTTTGGGGATTGGGTCTTTCTCTTTAAGTATTGTTACAATTTGGCCAAAATCTGCATCTGATATTGCTTTGAGAAGCATAGCAATTTGGTCTTCATTATCTATAAGGCATTTTATATATGTCAACTGTGTGCAAATAATCTTGAGCCTATTGACTAGAGATGACACATCTTCTCCAGGCTCCATAAGCAATCCATAAAGTTGCATTATTAATGCAATTTTAGAATGCTTGGCAATAGCACCAAAATGCTGCTCTAAAGTTATCCGTGCATCATGTGCAATAGTGCAATCATCTAAATAATTCACAAAGTTGTCGTCAAGGGATGTGAGCAGAATGCCAAGAGCTTGCTCATCTTTAGCTGAAAATTGCGCTAAGCTCTATCGCATTTCCACTCTGTTGTCGTCATTTGGGGGCTTAATGACGGACCACAACTGCTTTCGCATTAAGTGGCCCTTGGTTTTTGCCTGCCACGTGTGGAAACCATGGCCATTGAATTTGTCGATTCCCTTCTCTCCCCCCATAATGGTGCACCCTTAATTGTGTGTGCAAGGAAGGTCTTACCCGAGATGTATGGGCAATGTCTAGTCCTTCCTCGTGCAAAGCTACATCAATTAATACATAAATTGCTTGGTCTATAATCACTGATTGTGAAGTACCTCTTCACAAAGTGAAGTCACTCTTCACAAAAAAGGAATGCGGTTATTGAAAGTAATCAAAGATAATGACCATCATTGTGGATTTCTTCGATAATTACATCTTTGTTGTTGGTTGGGAAGCTTGAGGGAATGAGTCTATTAGACTTGGTGATGAAGTAATGAAGCACGACAAGATACTTGCATAGGGTGGTGAGACGAGATATTGTTTGCAGGCGGAGGTTCCTACTAAGGGCCCAAGCTTTGAGTTGTTGAAAGTGGCCGTGGGAAGGAGCCCTTGAGCTGGAGCCTTTGGTGTGACGGTCCTCACGCGTGAAAGAGGCCCTGCTCAGGGTGCTCCTAGGTGGTCGGGCAGCTTCGGGTAGTCTCAGGCAGGCGCGGTCAGTTCGGCCACCTCGGACAACTCTAGGCAGTTTTGGGCAACGCGTGGGCAGCAGTGACGGACGGAAGCAACACAATGGAAACAGTTTCGGTGGCCGGTCGGCCGGGACCACCGACTAGAGACGATCAGACGAGGAGAAAGCTGGAACCAATTCGGTCCATTCGGACCCGAAAAATCTATAGGCCGAGATTGATGCATGCTTTAGGTCTGCCCAGTTCACTCTCCTTTGGCCACGGTTGGGGCACCTAGTTGGCCACTAACTGAGCACCAGCTGGCCTTTTTAGGGGGTGGCTGCCACATAGTTTGTCCACATAGCCACACACACACACACCTAGAATTAGTGAGTGAGATTAGGGGCTCGTTTTAAAGCTTGAGCAAGCTGCTAAAAAGCTCTCGCAGAGCACATGTTCAAAGCACATAATTGTGAAATTGAAATGGGGATTGCAAACATGCAATGAACTGAAGCAAAAAACACACAAAAGTTAATGAAAAATAGAGTGTAATTAACCAAAATTGAACCGATGAGGGCTCAATTTTAGTAGCTAATTATGCAAATGCATGAAATTAGGCATGAATGCTTAGTAATTACATATAAATCTATCACAATTTCCTCAAGCAAGGGTAGTGGCTCTAGGCATAAGCCATGAACGTGCCCAAAAAATATGAGTAATTGGAAAATAGAATAGTGTTAATCTACGTGCAAATGCAAAGAAATTGATTAGAAATTGCAATTGGCTAAGAGAGAATGCCAATGAAATCTAGCTTATAGGGATGCCTAGAATCTAGTTGTGATTAGGGAGATGTTAACCTCTATCCCAAAGCTCTTCTATCAATTGTTAAGTTAAGGTGGATAGGTTAGTGTGCCATTCATGCTAATGGCATGCTTTGGAGAGATTAGTGTAGAGTTTGAGAGAGAGACTATTACACAATACAATAGGTTATATTGCAAATGATAAAAGTTACTTTTATTCAGCAGAATGTGCCTCTATATAGGCTTATACAAAAGAGACATCCTTTTGACACATGAGCATAAGATGTGGCTACCTATGCACAAACACAAGTGGCTTTTCTTTACACTGGGTTGTAAGGGGTTCTTCACAAGGTTTATTGACACATGACACTTTTCTAGGTGGAAGAGATTGTTCTCACAAGAGATGCAACAAAACCTCACATCCCAACATTAGGTGCAACACTACTAACTGAGTTGGTTCGGAGGCTACATCCTCAAAACGAACGTGTATGTACTCAACGTCTGAAATGGGCTTCTTGTGCATTTTTTATTCATTGAAAATCACCTGTGAGCTTTGAATGAATGTGGGATTCTGGGTGCCAGAGACGATAGCCCATCTCTCCATTTGCACCATAGGCAATAAAAATGCATCTGTGTGACCTGGGATCTAACTTGCAATGAAGTTCTTTGGGCACATGTGCATATGCCTCACATACAAATACAAGTAAATGCTCATAGCTTGGCGTTTTGTGAGTCCATAAATCCCTTGCAATTTTGAAATTCAAAGGAGCACTAGGTGACTTGTTGATGATGTGCACTGCTGTCAGAATAGCTTCCCCCCAAAACTTTGGAGCAAGCTTCTCCATAGAAATCATAGAGATAACTCGCTCTTCAATCGTGAAATTCATTCTTTCGGCTATCCCATTTTGTGCAGGTGTGTATGGACTTCCAACAAATGCCTCCTCGATTGCAAAAATCCTTGAACTCCATGGAGACATCTTCTCCACCATTGTCCGTGCAAAATGCTTTGAGATTTTTTTCTGATTGGTTCTCAACCATGGTGAGGAATTTCTAGAATGTAGAAAAGAACTCTTCCTTACGCTTAAGGAGATACACCCACACCTTTCTACTAGAATCATTTATGAATGTGAGAAACTAGTTTTCCCTCCTTAGAGTTTTATGTGGCATGGGACCACACAAATCACTGTGCACTAAGTCTAGGGTTTTGCCTAGTTTCTTATTCAATGGCAAGATGTCAACCTAGTATGTTTTCCATATAGACAATGCTCACACAATGGAAAGTCCGTGTAATCTAACACAGGTAAGTAGCCAAAAACATTGAAGTGTTTTCATTCCCTTTTGGCCAATATGCCCTAGTCGGCTATATCCCACAACTCAGTAGACAGCAACTCGGCAACATAGATTGAGTGTTCGTGGACACTCGAAACAAACATAGAGTACAGCGATCTATTTTTATGACCTTTCTATTACCATATACATGTGGTAGTGATGTGTGTGAACACACTAGGACCGCCGGGGCATTTTTTCCCTCTTTAGGAGATTTTTCCCCCCGTGCATTGTATAGCATCCATCACTCTAGGGCTATCTATCTTTCCATTGCACATTAAGTAATACACTCTTAGTTGTGTGCCTTGAGCTTCCTTCATCTTCTCCAAGCTGAATGTGTTTCTCTACAATGCTAATTCCAACAATTGGTAGCATAGCAGGTTGCATCCTCCTGAGCTTCGTCGCCAGAAACTCCTGCACACGCCTGCTCACTTTCTCCAATTTTTGTGAGCTTTGGCGAGCATTTGCAGGTCGACAAAAATTTTGAGAGACCTCGTAGAGCTCAGTCTGCTCAGATTTCTGATTCAGGCTCATTTCGGGCTCCGTTTCCACTACAACAAGTGATACGCAAACAATTTTGTCATTTTGTGCAAAAATTTTGTCAGTGCCAAATAGTGCATAACAGGTGCCATACAACCTACTGCGGGTTGTGCTATATAGCATGTGCTAGTCTTACTCAGTTTCTCCTCATTTCGGGCAGTTTTCACATCAAGTACAAACATTTTCCATGGCTGACAACAACACAGATGTGTTCAAGATGTTTGCTGATGAGAACAGGTTGCGGGGACAATTACCCTATGTGGGCTTACATGATGCAACGTGTTCTTGTGTCAAAGGGTGTCTGCAATATTGTGCAGGGCATTGATGTACGTCCTGGTTCTGAGGATGTAGAAGATGTTGAGGATGTTGCAGGTCTTGCTGCAAGGATTGTTGCTATTAGAGTTGTTCTGTCTATGGTAGAACAAGCTCGTTGGGATGTAAAGTATGCGTAGGCTCATGCATTGATTGCGTTGTCTCTGAAGCGCACATTACTCCTCACATTCGTTCATCAAAATCTGCAAAACAAGCTTGGGATATTCTAGTAGGTCTTTATGCAAGTTGCAATGAGGCTAAAATTGCTTTGTTGCGTAAAGAGCTGGAATCGAAGATTATGCATGAGGAAGATGAAATGGACACTTTCCTTGCTAGTGTCAAGGATATCAATGAGAACCTTATTTTGGCAGGTGAAGTCATTTCACACAGTTCCCTTGTGCACACAATTCTTGATGACTTACTAGACTTTTGCTAGTACTTGGAGACTTATGACCCAAGGAAATCCTGAAGTTGTCAAGTTGATGCATTATGCACATTACTGTTGCAAGAGTCACTTTCCAAAAAAAATAGGACTAGGCAGCGTGCAGTTGAACAGGCTTTTATTGCTTCTCAAATAAAGGGTGGTAATAGCAATGCAGCCACTTCTTATGGTTCTGCTGCGAGTGGCAAAACTTCCGTTCCTAATGCTTCTGCTGGCAGCAATTCATCTTGAAATTCTCGTGATTAGGGCAAAAAGAAGATGCGTTGCCATTATTGTAAAGCTAATGATCACTTAATCAAGCAATGTCCTAAGTTGAAGGCCAAAGAGGCTAAGAAGAAAGAGGGTGGTTCCACTGCAAATGTTGGTTCCACTACAAATGCAGCCATTGTTGAGTCTTCTGTGAAAGGAGACTGTGATGCTGATGTTGATAGAGAATGGGCTTTTAGTGCAGACTGCACTTACAATGCTGATGTCCATGATGCATGCATGTCAGTTGTTGCTGCAGATTCACATGTGGGGTATTTCGACAGTGGTGCTACAAAGCACATTACCTCACATCGTGAATTTGTTGACCTCTCTCGAGTCTGTCCCTCATGGGAATTCAGTCACTAGTGCCAACAATGCCTCTTACACAAAATTTTGCAAATGTAGTTGTAGATTCAAGGGTTGTTTCAGATGCAAAACTGTGGCATACACGTTTTGGGCATCTGAATTTTCCAGTTTGCTGCGTTTGCAAAAATCTGATATTTTGCTTCTTTGCCACCTCTTGAAGCGCCTGTCAAACATGTTTGTGAAGGTTGTATTTTGGGTAAAATGCAGCGTTCTAAGCTTCCAAAGGATGGTTCAGTTAGGGCCACATGCAGGTTGCAGCTTGTGCATAGTGATGTTTGTGGGCCCATGCAAACTCCGTCCTTAGGCAATTACCTGTACTTCGTGACTTTCATTGATGATTACTCCAGGCATGCATGGGTATTTCCGTCTTAAGCGAAGTTTGAAGTTTTTATGTGCTTCAAACAATGTATGGCTATGGCTGCAAATGTATCAAAATGAAGTATGGGCACCCTTCGTTCCAATCGAGGGGGGGAGTATATGTCTCATGAATTTAATGCATTTCTGGCTAGTCGTGGGATAAAACACCAATGTACAATGCATTATACACCTCAGCAAAATGGTGTTGCTGAGAGGAAAACCATGTCACTTACGGAAATGGCACGATGTATGGTCAAAAGTCAAGCTTTGCTGCATTCTTTTTGGCTTGAGGCCATCATGTGTGCCACTTATGTACTTAACACGTGTCCTACGAAAGCTTTGCAGTCTATAACTCCATATGAAGCATGGCATGATAGAAAGCCGTCTATTGAGCACATGAGTGTTTTTGGATGTTTGGCATATACTTTGGTACCACAAACATAGCGCAGAAAATTGGATGATAAGGCTGTCAAATGTATTTTTGTTGGTTATAGTGCTGAAAGCAAAGGTTATAGATTGTATCATCCACAAACAAAGCGTATTTTGGTTTCACAAGATGTAGTGTTTGTGGAAGATTATGTTCAGCCCTTGCTGTCATGTACTAGAGACAGTAATGTAAGCTCATGGGACATTTATGACACTTTGTTGCCTCTTTTCAGTGGTGGAAGTTCAAATGTAAATTCCAATGAGGCAAATGTCCAGCCTATGGGGGTTTCCAAAAATGTTACGGATCAGCCTATTACTGATGCAGATGTACATAATGTACTTGATGAGGAAAGGGCTGAAAATGAGCAGGTTAGAGGTATGCCAAAATGGCTAGTGTATACATTTCGTGATAGTAAATTTGATGCACCTTTGTCTAGTCGTACTCGTTCAGGCTCTGGCCATGCATCTTATGCATTAGATTGTTATGCTTTGGGTGTGTCTAGCTTACATGATGTTGAGGAACCTCTCTCTTTTGATGAAGCACAGAATTCAGAAAATTGGATGGCTACTATGCAATCAGAATATGATGCACTTTTAGAAAATGACACATGGACTTATGTGATTTGCCTCCTGGCAAAAAGGCCATTGGTACGAAGTGGGTTACAAGTTGAAACGCAAGCCAGATGGTGAGATCGATCGCCATAAGGCTCAACTTGTTGCAAAGGGTTATACACAGCAAAAAGGAATAGATTATGAAGAGACTTTTGCTCCCACTTTTCGTATGACTACTGTGCGTTTTCTATGTGCATTGGCAGCTCATTTTGGTTGGGATGTACATCAATCAGACATTGTTACTCCTTTCTTTAAGGGTGACATATTTGAGGAAGTTTATGTAATCCAGCCTCACGGTTTTGTCAACAAAGGACAAGAGGACAAAGTGTGTTGATGTAAGAAGGATTTGTATGGGTTGAAGCAATCTCCTCGTGCTTGGTATGAGAAAGCTAACACTCATTTGGTGATGTACTTCTCGTTGTGGTTCTTTATGTAGATGATTTGCTAATCACTGGACCAAATGAGAGACATATCGTTGAATTTAAGGCTGATTTGAATGCTACTTTCAAGATGAAAGATTTGGGGCAGTTGCATCATTACTTGGGCATATGTGATGGTGGTATTGCCTTGTGTCAGAAAAGTTACATAGAGACATTGCTATGTAAGTTTGGACTTGAGCATTGCAAACCTATTGCCACTCCCATGGAAACAGGTTTAAAATTGAGTCTTCATGATGCTGGTGATTCTGCAGATGTCACTCTTTACCAAACTGCTGTTGGATGCCTCAGTTATGTATGCAACACTAGGCCGGATATTCGGTTTGCAGTCTCATGGGTTAGTAGATTTATGCATAGCCCAAGGTCTAGTCATTGGCAGGCCGTCAAGAGGATATTCCGCTACCTTAGTGGCAATTTACATCTTGGCTTCTTTTATCCCAAGGGGGGGTCATTGCCGCCAGACTTACATGCTTTGTCAAACTAGGATTGGGCTGGTTGTTTTGACATGCGAGTATCCACAAGTGGTTTTTGTTTCATGCTTGGCAGTTCATGTATATCATGGTTGAGAAAGAAGCAACCTACTGTGGCCATTTCTAGTTGTGAGGCTAAGTACATGGTAGTCTTCACAGCTATGGTTGAGTGTGTATGGCTTAAACGCCTTATGGTTGATTTGGGTGTTGAACAGGATACTGCAAATACTATCTACCCTGACAGTCAGAATGCAGTGGCAATTGCAAGGAACCCAGTTTTTCATGTTCGCACAAAGCACATTGAGGTGCATTACCACTATGTCAGGGAGAGGCTATCAGCAAGAGAGATTAGCTTGGCTTATGTGCCAACACAAAACAACCTTGTAGATCTTTTCACAAAGGCATTGTCTCGTGAGAATCTCTAAGCTTTTCGCAAAGCTTTGGGCTTACTCCTCTTTGTGGAGTGATCATGTCCTTAGGGCATGGCACTTCCCTTTACTGATGTGCCAGCTCTCGTTCACCGCATCACTCCGGAGGTAATTTGTTACCATATACATGTGGTAGTGATGTGTGTGAACACACTAAGATTGCCGGGGCATTTTTTCCCTCTTTAGGAGGTTTTTCCCCCCGTGCATTGTATATACGTCCATCACTCTAGGGCTATCTATCTTTCCATTGCACACTAAGTAATACACTCTCAGTTGTGTGCCTTGAGCTTCCTTTGTCTTCTCCAAGCTATGAGCATTTCTCTGCAACCCTAATTCCAACACTTTTATCATGACAAGGTTGTTCTTGCGGATCAGCCAAGAACGATTACCAAAAACTATAGTGTATCCAAGATCATTCAATTGCCCTATAGAAAGCAACCTCTTTGTAAGCCCTGGTCACATGTCTAACATTCTACAACACAAAAGTAGTGCCATTATGCATTTGAAGTTTCACATCACCAATGCCAATAATGTCAAGCTCATAGGAATCACCAAGCTTGACTATGCCATGCATGGATGCATAAGTGGAAAACCACTCTCTATGCGGTGTGACATGAAAACTTGCACCAGAATCAAGAATCCAATTTTTTGCTTAACCCTCATCCTGTGCAACCGAAGCATCTGGAGTGAGATCTGAAGTGAAAATGAGAACCTGAGGGATCTGTTGTCCCCTCTGCATGAATCTCTCTTGGCATAATGTTCATAACTGAAGGAGGAGCATCCTCTACTGCAGTGGTAGGTATGGGAGACTCAATCACATTGCGCTCCTCAATATTTACCGTACTTTTGCCTTTGCCAAAATTATATTTTTGTATGTTTTTTTTATCTCTTAGGAAACTGCGACAATCCTTTTTGTAATAGCCCTTCTTATGGCAATAGTAACACTGGACATTTCTAGCACTGCGGTCTCTACTTGAGTTCTTGTGTCTGCTAGGACTACGAGGATTTTGCTCATTACTTTTGCTTTTGTATTTGTTCTTGTCACGGCCTCTTGCCTTTGTTGAATTGCCAGTTATATATGCATTTCATGACTAACACCGTCGAGAGATTTACGTTTAATTTCTTCAGTGAGCAACGCATTTGTGACATCATTGAACACTAACTTGCCATTCGGAGCCGGATTGCTAATGGCTGTGCAAAAGATGTCCCATGAACTGGGTAGAGAGCATAACAAGAATATAAACTTAAGTTCGGCGTCAAACTCCTTAAAGCCCTGAGATGTCAATTGACTGAACAAGGAGTTGAACTCATTTAAGTGACCAAAAACTATGCTACCTTCTTTCATGTTGAGCTTCATAAGTTTTTTCATGAGAAAAACTTTGCTGGATGCACTTTTGCTCTCCCATGCTGAACATAAGCTATCCCAAAGTTCCTTGGTTGTTGTCTTCCCTATGATAGTGAAGAACACTGACTCGGCTAGATGTAGACATATCGTAGCCATGGCTCTCGCATCCAAAAGCTCCCACTGAGCTTGCGTATAGTCATCATCCTCTGCATGCTCTTTCAACGGTTCTGATAGGCCTTTGTTGGTCAAAATATCTTTCATGCACTCTTTCCACATGGTGAAGTTGCTACCATCAAACTTGCAAATGTAATACTCCTCCTTTTCTGAAGGAGAAGCCATCGCTGACAAGAGGGTTTGAGAGGTGCCAAACTATGGCGAGAAGCTATAGAAATTTGGGCAGAGCAACCTTTGTATCGAGAGTAAAATCTCAACCGTAAATAGGCTCAAAAGGTACCAACAATGAAAGTTACGACTCGCGGGAAGGAAATCCAGTAGAGTCTCCTTTGTATGAGGAGTCAAAACTCAACTCAAAATACGCATAAATGTGCCAAGTGCGCTAACTAGGCATCAAAAAACTGGTACTTTCATTGTCAATGTGATCGCCAACTCGGCCTCAAAAGCATATGAAACGGTCCAGATACATTTCCTATGGCGAGGGTACTGAAAGTGGGGAACACCAGCTACCTGTATCACCGAAGGTGTCTCAACATTCGAGCACATCTCAGCTCAAAGAAAACCTCACGCTATCGACCCTCCAAAGGCTAATGCAAACACAAATGGACTAGCCACAGTCTCAGAAAGGGCTCTTTCGGTCCGAGTCTCAGAAACGGCCGAGAAAAACTGCCAAACTAGCCAAAAAATGGCTCCACACGTAGTATTGTGGTGGGTAGTGCCCACAACTCAACATACATGAGTGAATCGTGCTCAAACAAGCGTCAAGAACTGCTGCATGAAGTAAAAGTGATTCCTGCAGGGATATCTGCTCTCAAAAGAGCCCAGTAGCACTAGATGTGCTCACACAAAAATACATCTGTCCACGCATCTGTTCGCAAAGAATCTGCTGTCGAAATGACTATCAAATCTCCTACGAAAGCGTTGTGTATGAAAACTTGGAGAATCTATGTGTAAACCAACTGAAAAGCCCCCTGTAACCTGTAACCTGCGTGTCGGTGTCGCTATGTGCCAATTTCCACCGTCGAAAAGAAATGCGCTAGTCGAATAGCCACCAAAGGTGTCGTAGTCAAAAACCGTGTTGTATAGCGCGATCAATGCGCTCGGTGTAGATTCTGGGTGTAACTCGTCTATGGTAGAGGCACCTCACCCGTGCGTGTGGAAAGTATAGTTGTCGATCACGGGAAAAAGTTGTCCGCATGAAACTAGTGTCAGGCCGGATGTCAAAAATCCACTGCAATGTAAGGATGTCGAGCCAATGCGCTAGAAATGGTGTTGAGACGTTGAGGTCGTCAAGAGTCTAAGTTGATGCCGAAAGATGAAAGCAATGTCATCTTTCGTCGTCGGACAAGAGTGGCTATCCGAATAGCCATAGACACGCCGAGGTCAAGGTCGTCGATGCTCGAAGCCGCCATCGGCGCTCTCTCTCTCTCTCTCTCTCTCTCTCTCTCTCACACACACACACACACACACACACACACAATGCCTGAGAACGGAGATGCCTAAGATCGAGTCAATATCAATGCCGAAAAAGTGACACACAGTGTGTGTGTGTGTGTGTGTGTGTGTGTGTGTCGAAATCGGAGAGTCCGGAGGCGGAAACAGGATTTCGATGTCGATTTTAGAGCCGGATATGCCCAAATACACGTAACCACTGTTTTGCTCTCTCTCTCTCTCTCTCTCTCTCTCTCTCTCCTCGTTTGGAAATAGGACGTAGCTAAATAGATATTTAAATAGCTTACTTAATGTGGAGAGACAGATTTTCACACACGAGATTATAGAGTGTAGAGAGAGAGAGAGAGAGAGAGAGAGAGAGAGAGAGAGAACACACACGATATATGTGGTTCACCCAATGTGGGCTACATCCACTGGAAAGCAGCCACTCAATGGCTTTAGTACTTCAAACAAGAAGTAGGTTACAAAGAAATTATACCCTTAATAGAGCTCCCACCTTGCTTCACTCTCACCACTTCACAACCACCTTGTTGAATCAACTTCACACTATGAAATGTGTGTAGAAATGGCCTCCTTTTATAGGCCAAAAGGGCTGCCCTCTCTCATGAGAGGCATCCATGTGTAGCCACCCTTGTGTAGACAAGTCCAAATCGGACCCTCCAATCCGCCCATGTATGGCCGCCCTTAAGAAGACAAGTCCGCCTTTGAAATCGGCCACCCACCATTGAATTCGGCCATCGGCCATTGATTTCCGACCACCGGCCCCCACCAGCCATTGACTACCGGCGATCGACCAACCGGCCAAACAATCGGCTGTTTTCCGACCACTTTTCAATCGCCGTCCGGCCATAATATTCTGGCGAAAAGGAATATTCCGACTGGTTGTGAAAACTTTGGTTTTCGGCGAGTTATTTTTATTCACACGCGATGGCTTCTCCTCATAAGGGGGCGTTACAAATGTGCTTTTTTAATACAGAAAATTACAAGGGGTAAATCGGGCTCCATACTCTCTCTCTCTCTCTCTCTCTCTCTCTCTCTCTCTCTCTCTCTCTCTCTCTCTAGATGCCAAGTTATTGTTTGTCAAATTGCATTCACAGCAATCATAGGAGTGATCACTAGCGATCACTTACTCGGTAGAAGTATGCCGTAGTGATGACTTATTAGTGGATTATACATGAAACATTGGGGGGTCACTTTTTGTGATTATGCTCGATAAGACAATGAAGCATTTGTGATTTGAAAGACAAAAATCTAACATTAGTAAAGAGTACAAGAAAGGCTCCTTTGATAGGGAATTTCTTAGGCATTTATGTCTCTGATGGACTTGATGACATCAAGCTGCAACTTGCAAAACCTGCCCCAAATCTCTAGGTATGCTTATTTTAAATCTAGCACATGGCATGAGAGATGCTCTCAGAGATGTGACTCATAATGGTTACATATGCATACATGCACCAAGTGGGAGTCCACAAAAAATTGGTCATAGAACACTACCATTCCCAATAAGCCTCCCCTTGTGCTTTGGACGATTGATGAAGCCAAGCTAATAATCCCACAAAAAGTTGCAAGCCACACATGCAGTAGCTCCGCTCCCAAAAAAACAAAAAAACTCCTTTCAATCAAAGATATCATTTTACATACCAAAAAACGAAACTAACTGATGAAATAAAATCTCCTTTCAATTTTAAGCTCAGATGGTTGGGATGCTATTGGCAACTGTGTGCAACTTAAAAAGCTTATAAGGCGCCCAGGGCAATCACTTTTCAAAACATATATCATATCACATGAGTTAATCGGAGAGGATTGTTAATACTCAGAATTGTATATGTTTATGTATACATTAGAAGGGGATGGGGTTTTCTAAAATTTGCCCAAAGTGTAAATATAACATGTATATTGGGGTAATATTAATCATCTCTTGAATGCATGTGATACAAGGAGCTATTGAAGGATGACTGCCCAAGGTGTTTCCTTAACATGATGGATATTTGTCTTTAACTTATGTTTAATTTACAACAAAAATTGCCTTTTCTTTCACAAACATGTGACCTTCAATTCTAGTGCAGCAAAGAATTGGAGGCTTTTTTTGGGGCCTATCCATTTTTAAAGTAAATTTCAGCATATGGATAATCCCTATCATTTGTTGACAACCCAAATTAGCAGCTACCCTCTTTATACTAATTCTTCATAGATTGTCAATCAGCAACCCGCAGCATAATCCATTTACTTTGAATTTTTCGTATTTCATTAAAGTTTCAAAAATAATCAACAAAAGAGGAACAAAAATGTCAAATTAGGGATCCAATTTTAATATAGGCCTTTTAAATTATCGAACAAATGGTCGGCTTATAATACCAACCACAAACTCTATAGTTGAATTTCCAACTTGAATGCTTCGTTAGTTAGGACCTTGAACACGACTTCTTGAATTTCAGATTGACTATACGAGATGCAGTCCAATGATGATAGGGATACGTAGAAGCATTCATTCATTTCTCTAGTAATTTATTGCCACAGGATCAAGCTACTTTGGTCTTTAATTCATGTTTGGACAAATACCTAACCAATTGTGTCCATCATGTGGTTCAAGAATCTATTCCACCTTAATGAAATACCATTTCCCATTAAATTTCTAGCAGAAAACTTATCACTCTCATGGCTCTTAAATTCCGAAATTGCGGGAGCCATGCTGATGTTGGGATCTCAACATGTGTCTTGTCATTACAAAATCATCAAGGTATTTATTTCTAAATGTAGTCAAAGACGCACTTACTTATAACGAATATTACTTTTATTACATCATTGTCACTCTCCTGGCTCAAGTATCCTCCTCACTCTACTATTGGACAATTCACTTATTTACTAGATTTTTGTAAATTAAAGTGTGAGGCATGTGCGGTACTATCCATAAAGTCCTCAAACAAGGTGAAGATTCACACTTGCATTCTACTCCAAAGCAATGAAAAGGATCCATATGAGGCTGTTAAAATTAAAGATACCCACGGACTAGGTTCAGAGTGATTCACCACTCTTATGGTTTTTTTCGGTATGCCTACAACTCTCTTCTTCACTAAGGCTTATTTTCGAAAGCCAAAAAGATATGTTATGAAACAACAGACCCCAGACAGGTCTACAGCAGCAAGACACTCATTTGCATAGTCCTTCCAAAAAGGGAAATTTAACTATGCTTAAGTCCCTCTGTCTATAGTATGACGACCGACTTTTCCATCACTTGAATGTAGGCATTGCCTCATAGAAGGATTTTATTTCAGTCTAAATGTGTCAATAAAATTCGCTTCTCAAGCTGACCAGCTGAGGCTAATCGAGGTTTGCACTCAAAGAGAGTAGCTCAGTTAATTGAACCTTCGTGAGTTACCCTGGTTGAGGGCTTGATGGGTGTTACCCACTTCTCCGTTGGGGAAGTCGTTCCCAGGGTATGGCCCCTCATGGGTGTGATGAGTACAGGAAGTCCAGTTGTAAATATGCAGATATGTATAAAGTTCTCCTCCTACCTTCCCCGCGCTGCTGGTTGAAAAACCAGGCTTGTCAGTAGGAAAGAGCACAGCCAAACGAGAGCAAATCGAATTCCCAAAGCCGGCACCGCAGCTCAATCAAGCCCCAAAAACTAGACATGGCAGCTCTAGAAGAACGAGAGCTAAAGGAGTGTGAGTGCACTGCTAGATAATACATGCACCATAGACGGTGAGGCTTCACTATTTGAATAATCAAATTGAACTCTCTTAATCATTGAGGCCCCTGTTAAACAAGAGCTTCATGGGAGCTAAATCTTGTGCTTTTGGTTAATACTTTACAAATCGATGGGACCTTGGGAAAACAAAAGCAATGTAACTGAAGAATGCATCCAACCATGCTCAGATATTCTCCTTAGAAAATGAGAATTTTACATTTGGGGATGAATGACACATATGTACTTTCGCACTATAAGCAACAAAACCTCAAGACAGTAGAGAGTAGATTTGCTTGTCTGCAAAGAAAAGCCATGAAGTAGCTTGGCTTGTAAAGATGACACCAGCTTTAGATGAAGGTGGAGTCAAAGCATAGTATTGGCCTTTCACAGCTTTCAGAGCAGATAATTGCCAGCATCTTCTGGTGGACTGCATTAAAACATAACCAAACCAAGCCTTACGTACTTGGACAAACCTTCTTTTGGCACCTATCAGCAGGAGGAGAGCCTTGCAATCTTATCTCTGAGATAAAAGAGCTTGGCACGGCGAACCTTTCGCTTGTCGATGACTTTGATTTCCTTGATGTTAGGAGAATATCTGACATGCAAAATAACTCCAGTAAACATTGATATCCAAAGAGAACGGATCTATTAGTATATGCAGAGCATTGGTGAGAAAATACTTACAATGGAAAGACCATTTCCACACCCACACCAGCAATAACTCTACGAATTCTGAAAGTCGTATGAATGCCTGCATTCTGTCTGCCTATACAAATGCCGCGAAGTAGTGAAACCCTCTTCTTATTTTCAGGTACCTCCTGGCAACACAAAATCACTCAATTGAGGTAAGTTGACTCCTTTCACCCCTATTGTTAGCACAAGAGTGGCAAGATGAAAGAAGTTAGAACAGACTTCATACGCACCACTCTTAGCTGAACAATGTCCCCTGTTCTGATGTCAGGAATGTTTTTTCCTTCAGTTGCGGCTTCAATGGCTCTTTTGTGCAGTGTCTGCATTCAAGAAAGAAATTGTTTGCATCTCTTTTTAACAAAGCTACAGCTCTTTTATTGAGAATTAAACTGCTTCTAAGATGTGTGTGATTCCAAGTAAGTTCCGTCCACCAAACTATTTCTCAGAGGACAGACTTTCTTTAGTTTCAGGCTCTATGCACTGAGTCTTTCAGATTTACCTGTTAAAGGGCAGAGTAAAATGGAGAGGGAGGGACAGAGAAGAGAAAGGAGAGGCAGCAGGAAGGTCCTGCAGTATAAATTCCACTAGGATGCGCAAAAAAATCCCAGCCCCACTGATATACTTGCAGCCAATAGGTAGGGGAGCCGACAACCCAAATGAAGGAACCTCCCAACCATAGCAGCTAAAATACGTGTATTTTATGTAGAATACACGACGTCCCGTATTGAAACGTACAATACGTCTCATAACGTTTTCTATTCTAACGTTTTTTGCTCAAAATGTATGTCTTTTTCTAATTGATCAATTGTGTTTTAGAGCTTCATGGTGCTTGTTTATGTATGCTATGGCTAAATATTGAAGAGTCATTGAGGAGGTCCATGAACCGCTTCAATTGTTCTTATTAAAGTATCATATCTAAAAAAGTTGACATATTTTATTTTTAATTCTCAAAAATATGTGTAGTACGCGTATTGTACACCGCGTATTAAACGTCCCGTCCCGTCCCGTACCATAGCTGCTATGCTCCCAGCCTACAGAAGAGGAGGCGCCACTAAAAAAGGTTAGCAAAGCCCCCCCCCACCCCCAAAAATAGGGAACCAAAAAAAGGGGGCAAACGAAAGGGAGGATGTCCACCAGTAACAATCAACTGAGATACAGCCCCCAAACCTCATATGTCCAAGAGACATAATCTCCATGAGATCCTAAAAGGAACGACCTAGGAACTGGAGTGTCCAATGCCAACTTCCAACCCAGCCCACTTCATAACGGTGTTCATTTCACAAAGTGATGACGTGGCGTGCACAACTGGAAGAGAAATGGCCAAGTGGACAAGAGGAACTGAACCCAAAAAATGGGTCGAGGGGCCTAAGGGGGTTAGGGCTTGTCCCTTCTACTTCGGAGTCGACATGTCGCGTGCTCAAAGAGTAGTCCAAGAGGTAGATCGATAAGATCGCAAGTCGCCGACGAAGGTCAAGGTACCGTCTCCAATGCTGTAGCAGTCCAAAAATAACCGCTCAGACAACCACCGGATGGTGTCCTGACAAGCAAGGGAGTGATCAACCACATAAAGGATAAAAATTCAGCGTGCTGTCCGCCCTAAAAACGTTGCAAAGGGTGCTGAAAACGCTGCTGTAATAGAGATTTCAGCGTACATGTACGCCACCCATTGGTACAGGAGTGTCGCAAAGTGTCAGAGGAGGGGGTTCTCGCACTTCTCAACCGTCGAGGGACTGAAAACAGAGAAAAAACAGCAAGTACCAAAATGGTGCCGATTGGGTGTAGATACCTATCCAAGGGGTAGATCTGCAAGTTCTGCAGTAGAGAACTCTCTAGGCGAGGGAAAACCGCTTCCTCGAGTGCACAAGCTCGGCGTTGTACTGAAAACACAGCAGGTCTTCAAAAAACGCAGCAAGTGCAAAAACACCAGCAGATGCAAAGAATGCAAATCTGCCAGCAAAAACGCCAGGCTGAATTGGGCTGTTTTGGGTGATCTCTGGCAAGGAGGGTAGCGCTTGCAGGAGGTATGCAGATCAAGGCCGCCAAGTGCAAAAACGCAAGGCTGTTTGAAGAAAACGCTAGGGCTGAAAAACGCTGACCTTTTTGCGATTTGCCGCAATGGAAGGCTGCAAAATTGCTAGCGCTAGGCTGTAGGAAGGAGATCGATGCAGATCCTTCAAAGCTTGGAGACTGATACCATGTGAGAGTGAGCCACGCACGCCAAAAACGCGAGAGAGGGGGAGAGGGTGTGAGCCACGCGCGACGAAAACGCGAGAGAGAGAGAGAGAGAGAGAGAGAGAGAGAGAGAGAGAGAGAGAGAGAGAACACAAGTGCTCTGCAAATGATGCTCTCAATACACAATCTGAATGACTACACGACCCTAAGCATTCTATTTATAAAATCTTAGGTTGAGGTAGGGCAAAATGTGTAACTGGTGCAAAAAACAAAAAAGCCCAAAAATGGCTAAAAATGTCCAGGCTCAGGAAATGACCGGTCGGACACGTGCTAAAGTGTTCGCCCATGCAATCTACATGATGTGCGATGGGTGGCCAACCCAAGACAATCACTAGCCGTACAAAATGGGGAAGCAACGGTGGTGTAACTCTAACAAACGGCAAGGGTCCTCGAAACGGGAGGCATTAAAAACACCCAAATATGCAATTTTTAGCTTTGTATGATTGAAATTTGAAAACAAGTTGTATTAATACTCACAAAAACCTTGATTTGAAGACCATTCAACATTACTATGGCAAACGTGACACGGATGTCATGTAGACTTGAGAGCTTGAGAGGGAGAGAGAGACAGAGGGGGAAAGCTCGAGAGAGATACGGAGAGAGCTTGTACTATGTAGCCTTGTAGACTTGAGAGCTTGAAAGAAGCTAAAGTATGAGAGTCGAGACTCGAGAGGGTAGAGCTTGAGCCTTGGCCCTTGAAAGCTTGTGTGCATTGTCAAGGTAAAGGGTGGGGGGAGGGGCACTTCATAAGGGGGAGGCTCACAAGATAGAATGCCAAAATCTGAATATCTAGCTCACAAGACCAAAATCTAAAAATCTGGCCGTTTTGGAGTCTTGGACTGTTCCAGGCCGTTCGTTCCGGTATCAACTGCTCGTCCGAAAACGGCTGGCTGTTCCGAAATGTTCCACAGCTTGTATGAGGCCTAGAATGTCGTTCCAACGTTCCCCCTCCCCCCTAAATGGACGTTCCCCGGTAACACGTTGTCACATGCGCACTTTACTTGCGCCACGTGGGCATGCTTATGCGATAGTCTAGCATGAGTCTTAGCTTAGGATTAAGCCTGGCACTTTGTGAGCCTCTAGCAAGACATGCCAGGCCGATCACAGTTGCATACCCTCTCTTGCACAGTCGGTTAGCATGAGCATTTTTCAGAGCATTGAACCCTTTTTGCCGAAGTACACATTTTACACATTCACTTATTTATTCATTGCAGATCCCTATCTTGACGACGACACTTTCGTCGCCATCGTCGCAGATCCCAGACTTCACGACGACACCTTCGTCGTCATCGTCATATTCCCAAGCATCAATACCCATTAGCATTAGCATCAGCATCATTGTAGTAGAATTGTGCAAGAAAAAAGATAGTACTGCTCTGGCAACAGAGCAAGGGGGCCCTTGAGGATTGGGACCCGAGATCCCTGTGTCGTCTCTTTTCTCTCTCTCGTCTCTCTCTTTCTTTCAGTTCAATTTAGTTCTTTCAAGTGAAGTAAAGTGTCACTTGTGTTTGTGTGCGGAGTACTAGATTCGAGCAAAATCCTTATTCTCTTCCGCTGCACCTGACACACGCATGTGTTGATCAGTGCAGAGATTGAGCGTTTGGGCTCTCTCTCTCTCTCTCTCTCTCTCTCTCTCTCTCTCTCTCTCTCTCTCTCTCTCTCTCTCGTTTTGTTGTTGCTAGCGTTTTGTATATGCACCACATTCTCTCTCTAGCGTTTTCTCTTACCTCCTTCGATCTCTCTCTCTCTAGCGTTTTCTCCTTCAACGATCCCTCTTCCTACAACTAACGCTTCCTCATGCTTGCCATGTGCACACCCTCTTGGTGTGGCATTGCGTGCGGTGAGTTCCCATGACCGTTCAGTGGGCAACGTGCTAGGAGCTTGACGACGAGGAGATCCATCATGATAGATACGAGATCTATTGGCTTTGCTTGCAGTTGCAGACAAGTTCATCACCCGATTCACCCTTTTCCGCTGCACCTTTGACACCCCAAAGCATAAATGTTGTCGAATTGTTGGAGGAACTTTAACACTTTCTTCCGATCTTTCACCCCATAAAAGGTGAAAAAATTATTGTCGAGCCGTCATCTTTAAAATCTTTTGGCTAGTTAGGTGCGTATCCCAAGTACGGATAATAAGGATACCCATACGGGCTCCAACCATTGTATCCTGGTGGCGATGGTGATGGGAGAGGTTGTTACGTGCACATCTAACCCTATGTGCATGTGGACAAGCTACTTCAGGTCCAGGGTTCAAGTCAGCTTAGGAAGAGTTCTGCAACCTTTGTGAGCGTGTGCGCAGGCCGTGCATGTCCAGGCACTTAGAATAGTTGCACATCCTCTGGTTGCACACAACATGATCATCAGCATTATAGTCAGTATCCATCATGAGCATTTAAAAGTGCACAGAACCCATTTTCCCTATTTTATCAATTTTTCACTTATTATTAATAAGTGACTTTTGTTGGGAAACTGGGTAGGACAAATTTGCTAAGCTCTATGAAAGAAACCTAGCGCTAGCACTTTCTGGCAGAAGAGGCAGCAGAAGTTCCTACACTTGCAGTGCACCTTCTCAGCAAGACCGGCACAATTCCCTAGCGTTTTCAGCCAACAGACCTTTTGGTGTTTTCACCAGCAATTTCAACCCAGCGTTTTCTACAGCAGATCAGCCTTGGCGTTTTTGTTGCAGAGTGCCTAGCGTTTTTGCAGATCCCAGATTAGCCTGGTGTTTTTGCGACTTGCACATCAGCATTTTGCAATTTGCCGAGCCCCTAGCATCAGCGTTTTCTGTTTTCAGCACTTAGACTCCGCAAGTACAGCCCCAAACCTCACAGATCTCACCTACCCACAACAGATCCTCGCCGCACAGTCAGATCAGCCAGCGTTTTCAGTTTCAGTCCGTTGTTTGCAGATTTCAGCATCTGCATTTTCAGTGCATCGTCGTCGCGTCGTCGACACAGTGTCAGAATTCAGCAGTTAGCAGATTTGCAGATTTCAGTCCCTAGCGTTTTCAGTTTTCAGCCCGTCTCATCATCGACATTGTTGCCAAGTCCATTGCATGTAGACCATTGTACCAGATTTGTGCAATCATTAGCATAGACCTCTCTCGCCATAGAGAGGGGGGCCCTGGGAGGAGGGTTTGACAACAGTGTGGTATCATATTCTTCTCTCTCTCTCTCTCTCTCTCTCTCTCTCTCTCTCTCTCTCTCTCTCTCTCTCTCTCCACCTTCATTCACAGTGTCCTTCACTTTGTTTGTGATCATTTGCACTCTCTCACTAAAAGAATGGAAGGCTCTCCCTTCCGTAAGTAAAAGGAACCCTTGAGCACAGTTCGGAGCACTCATCTTGAGCAAAGTTCAACATTCACTTCCGCTACACCTTACATTGGTATCAGAGCTTTGGCAGTGTTCTGTATCACTCAAGAAAAGAACCACAAGAATTTTTTTTGCTTGCGGCGGTCGCACGTAACCCAAGTCCACTAGGGCGTGTGTTGCTAAATTGGATATATCTAACAAAAAGATAATTCTAAATGAATTATTGGATTTAAAAGTGAGGGTTTTCTCGCTTGGAACACCAAGAAAAAATATTATAAATTAATTATTGAAATTTTAAGTGAGAGGGTTTTTCTCACTAGAGACATCCGTATTCCTAGTGCGTCATTCAAAGTAATGACGGGAGAACTGTGAAAGGGAATATATGTAAGGCCACCAGGAACGCGTACTTGTGATGCGTCACATCGGATGGGTGACAGGGAGCGTCGAGAAGAAATATCAGACCATCTAGGAACGGGCATCTCTGATGCGTCATAAGATGGTGACAGGGAGCATCGCAAAGGAGATTGTACCGTAAGTTCAGTAGGAAAGGACTAGGTGATGGGTACTCCTGATGCATCACAAGGTGGGTGACGGGTGCATCGGAAAAGGGATATCCATAGTCAGGAGAAAATTCCGAACTGTGTTACAATTGTGCACAAAGAAAAGCAAGCACTTGAATGAAGATGGGTTCATAGGAAACTTTGAGGAAAAACAGATGCTTTCTAAGAAAGCGGGATTGCTTTTCGAGAAAGCAGATGCTTTCCCACGAGGAAGTCTATGTTTGAATTGCAATTGTGCATGTGATTGCATCCAGGGACGCCTGAGAAGTATTGTGAAAGCATTGTCTTTAACTACCTTCGCCATATTTGGGAGAACATCCCTGAGAATCAAAGAGGATTCGCTCTATTGTGAACCGGGTTTGAACGTACGTTTAGAAAATGCTATGGCTAGAATTTTATCTGCCTAAGATTTTGCGAGCAGTCCTAGATGCTTGCTAAAAGAAAAATTCTTGATGATTTCCGCAAGAAATAGACGCAAGTAGGCGTAAAGAAAACACTGCAGGTGGTAATTCGCTGGAGGCAACGCGGAAGGACGTGCGGCAATGCACAAGGAATCTTCGGATTGGCACCGTTTGCCTACGTTTAGCGACGGCTCAGAACAAGAACCTTCTTTAATGTGATCACAAACTCTGTTTGTGAAAGAAAGACATCGAAATTGATGCTCTATGATTTGAGCATTCCCAATGTGGGAGGACACAAGAGGTTTAATACCCTTAGGACTAACAAGGCAGGATTACGCACAAGGACAAATACCTAGATTGATTTCTAGGAGGATTATTCTTCTCGGGATTGAGAAGGTGGAATTGAGTTAACAGATTCTCGGATGAGGAAACTTCCGATCTGTTGGAAAGACGCGAATGATGAGTTATCACATAGCTCGTAAGTTTGATGATTGGTGAAGGATATCTAGAGGAACGACATGAACCGGCAAGGTAAGTATTGAACTATTGAATTTTTGTTTAATTTAATTTCTAAGTTCTCTTTTGAGAAAGGACTAGCTCAACTCACCATTGAGCAAGATTTGGAATTTTCCGCTTTCTCCCCGGCAGTTTAGTTGGACCTCTACAGTTGAGGACAATTGTTTATAAGTGAGAGGGATGTTGCTAAATTGGCTTTATCTGACAAAAAGATAATTCTAAATGAGTTATTGGATTTATAAGTGAGAGGGTTTCCTCGCTTGGAACACCAAGAAAAAAATGATTCTAAATGAATTATTGGAATTTTAAGTGAGAGGGTTTTTCTCACTGGAGATATCCGAGTACAGAGTATTCCTAGTACGTCATTCAAAGTAATGACAGGAGCATTGTGAAAGGGAATATCTGTAAGGCCACCAGGAACGGGTACTTCTGATGCATCACATCGGATGGGTGACACTGAGCATCATGAAGAAGTATCCGACCATCCAGGAACGGACATCTCTGATGCGTCATAGGATGGGTGACATAGAGCATCGCGAAGGAGATTGTACCGTAAGTTCGGTAGGAAAGGACTAGGTGATGGGTATTCCTCATGCGTCACAAGGTGGTTAACGGGTGCATCGGAAAGGGGATATCCATAGTCAAAGAAAATTTCCGAACTGTGTTAGAATTGTGCATAAAGAAAAGCAAGCACTTGAATGAAGATGGGTTTAGAGGAAACTCTGAGAATAAACAAATGCTTTCTGAGAAAGCGGGATTGCTTTTCAAGAAAGCAGATGCTTTCTCACTAGGAAGTCTATGTCTGCATTGCAACTGTGCATGTGATTGCATCTAGGGACGCCTGGGAAGTGCTGTGAAAGCATTGTTTTTAACTTATAAGGTTTTATTGAGTTTTTGGGCAGATTCATACCATTTTTGAAGGTGGTCACCGGCCGCCCACTTAATAAGTGGGCAGCCTATGATTAAATAAAGCAATAAAAACCAGCCAACGAAATCTCTCTCTTTTTCTCGCAGAAGAGCCAAAAAACAAAACAAAAAATGAAAAATGGCCGCGATCTATACGCAAGCAGCCAATGCTCTGCTATCTTTGCCGTGGCCAAGGAGCTATAAAAGCATCACACGCCCTCTCCTAGAGGGAAGACCAATTTTCACAAGGAGGAGATGCTGCAGCAGATTTCAGCCGCAAAGAAGGCGTTGCCGATGATGCCCATGGTTGGCCCAAGTGTACCAGATGTCGCCCGGACCCAATGCGCGAGTTCCCTCGCGAAGAAGTGCCTATGGAGCGTGTTTCCATCGTGACGAGCTACTCTTTTTCTCTGTTTCAACCCATAAACGTGGTAGACGGGGCTGATTTACGAGAAGGAACCTGAGAAAACACCTCTTTTGTGTGTAGGATTGGAAGAGAGGATTTCTTCTAGGGAATTGCTTTTCGAGAACCGAGTTGCGTTTCGAGCCTTGAGACTGTGAAGGTAACGATTTTCATGTTATGATCTATAAGTATTTGTTTGCAGGTGTACTTCCTCTTAGTGAGGAAGTAGGAGCAAACGAAGGCATGAGCCTCTCCAAAAGAAAGCGCTCTGAGGAATTAGAGCCAGATCAACCCAAGGGTTTTGTACTGGAGTTTGGGAAGTAGATCCACGAATCCGAGAGTGGTAGACTCTCGAGATGTGATCCAAAAGTTGAAATTCCCAAGGGAAGGACTTCGCATCCAGGAAAGCAGAGTTATTCTGCAGGAAGAGGACTCTGGAAACCGAGTCGGAAGAGAGTTGCAGGGATGCTATACCTTGAGTCTGGAAGGTGAGATCCAGAGGCGAGAACCTTGATTCTCAAGGATTTGGAATAAGGAATGGAAGTTCCTTGGAATAGGGTTTTGCCCTAGGAATAGGAAGCCGAGGCTTCCGGGAACCATCAAGTCTTATTCTAGAATGAACGTGGTAATACTTTTGGTTCAAGTGCTTGTATAGACTTGTCCTCAGTAATAAAGATACTAGTAAGGGGGAGGGGGGGGGGGGGGGGGGAACAGCCCATCTTCTAGTCCCCGTACTGTGTCAATCTTCTCACTCTCTATTTCTCTCTCTCTTTTTTTTTTTGGAAAAAGTCAAGGCTGTATAGTACTGAGTACAAAATAATCCCAGCGGATGCCAAAATAGCCTATCACGTGGGGTGTACAAGCTGAATGAAAGGAGAGCCACTATAGTGACTACTCGACTAGAACAATCTCATGGTGGTCGGTGTGAGGAGTGGAGGAGAAACCACTAAGGAGGGGCATAATGCCAAGTAATCTGACCACCTGTCAGTGTGACGAAGAGTGGGGATCGTGCCCAACGCCGAAGGAAGGCAAATCGACGAGCCTCGGCTGCTCTAGATGTACCGGAGGACGAATCCCACTGCCAAATCAGGGTGTGAATGGTGTCCAGCCAAATGGCAGTGAGGATATCATGAAGGAGCTATGGAGCCGCACTGAGAATGTGAAGACAACGAGCTCTCCAAATATTCCATAGTGTAATACTAGTGATGACTGAGAAAACTGCATCACGTGTCTGCGTATCTCCCTGCCAAGAAATCTGTGGTAGTATAGCCAAAGTCCCTCGTCGATAACCAGCCGAGGTAAGCATGAAGGCTGGATCTGTGGCTAAGCCCTCGTAGAAAAGATGCGGGCCGGGCATCGACATCAACCATGAGACAGATCCCCAAGTAAGAAATCCATGCTGAACACCTGATCTGCTGAGTAGAGAGCAAACTGCAAGCCACACTACATGGGAAGCTGAGCATGACCAAAGACAGTGGGCAGGTGACTCAAGTTGACGCAAAGGGCAGCGAGTACATAACGGATCATGACCCATAATAGTAGCTAGCCAAGTCCCAACTGGTAGTCCCGCATGAGCAATCATCCACATGAAAAAGGAAATACGACGAGCAACATGTAAATCCCAGATCGCGAACCAAAACTGCTACAGATAGGCATGAGAGAGACCTGAATGTAACCAGAAACGCATACGAGTGGACTGTTGTGGTTGTTGTCTCATCAATGCTAATCTTCCAATCCTGACAGTGTACTCAAAGAAGGATACAGGTGCACCTGTGGGATCTGAGTGAGGCCAATGCCACTCACTTGGGTCCCAATAAAGCTGCGATAGGGCACGGTCCTCCCACACCCAAAGCCTCCAAAGTGCAGCATCAACGGAAGCAAAACGGGGGTCAACACAACGACGCTTCCCGCGAGAGCCAACTACTCGTATGGCCTCCCATCGGGCACCGGGGGAGATAAGTAGTGGAGAAGTGGCAGCATATGTCAATCTAGCATGAATCCCCTGAGAGTTGTCAGTATCAACTGTGAATAGCATGGTGTCCAAACGAACTAATAAGAGAGTGCTCTGGTCAAAGAGGCCTTCCCAGCCACAATAAGGGGGCATCTGAACCGTGCTGCGCAGGACTGCATCCCACTATGAAGGAACGGCACAATCGATCTCAAGCAGTCTGTCTGGCACCCCGCGACCAATGTCGTAATGTTCTGCCACAAAATCTACATCCAACATACGTGTCTCATAAAACAACCGCATAGAGGCAGCAGGGCCAAAGTCCCAAGCAACCCAATCAATGTGAGTCCTCTCTCCAAGCTGACGAGGTGGATTAACCGAAGAATCAAGAACTGTAGCATTCCAAATGAGAGGCTGGCGCTCAATCTCCTCACGACATGAGCGAGGTGAGCGTACGATAGTCTGTCTCATGGAAACCCAAATCTGAAGGAGCGATCGGAGAAAGGGTGAGAGGGTGGAAGTGGACAAGGGAGCAACAGTAAAGAGAAAACGATACCCTAAATGCCAAGTATGATCGTCTCTAGTGCCGAGTCGTGGAGTCATTGTGCAAAGAGCAGCCTGAAGAAGCATCTTCCAAGGTTCTTGGCCGGGAAAAAGACCCCGAACAATAAGCTTGGTAAGAAGTGCGCGGCTCTGTAACTCTGGATCAATGATGCCAAGGCCTCCCTCTGACCTAGGACGAATGATCGTAGACCAGCAAACTCTAGCACGAGTATCAATAGTCCCATCTGTGCCACTCCATAAAAAGTTCCTCACTAGTCGGCGGAGCTGAGCTATCACACCTGAATGTAACATCCAACAAGAAGCCGTATACCATACTGTAGCCAGAATGACTTGGTTGGCGACCAATGCACCGCCAGCCAATGACAGATGACGTGAAGACCAATGGCATAGCTTCCTGCGAATAGACTGTAGTACGGGTGCAAACTGCTGCTGTGAGGAAACATCAAATCCAACATGGAAGCCCAGGTATCTGCATGTCTGACCCGGCTGTAGCCATGTCATCACTGCCAACCAACAATCCAAAGGATTTATGCCAGTTAATGCGTGCACCACTGGCAATGCAAAAAACCTATAGGGCCTCCCACATTGCATCAAGAGCGGGTAGCAAATAGCGCAACATGAGCATAGTGTCATCAGCAAACTCTTGATCGATAAGGTCTAGAGCTGTAGGTACTGGCATGGTCAATCCCCGAAATGCATGACTCTGAGCACGAAGAAAGTCAGACATAGTCTCTCCCACAAACAGATACAGATATGCTACTAAAGGACATCCCTGATGGACAGATCGAGAAAGCTCAAAACTGCGTCTGACACGGCCACCAATAGTAATAGCGCTGCTAGCAGTTCTGAAGAGAGCGGAAATACCTGAAATCCATCTCAAAGGGAAACCCATCCTGGCTAAAGATCCTTCGAGAGAGTCTCGGTCAACACGATCGTATGCTTTCTCGAAGTCTAGGATGAAAAAAGCGAGAGGTTCAGAAGATGATCTTGCCCACTCTACTGCCTCATAAAAAGTGAAGATATTATCCAGGATGCATCGATCCATAACGAAGCCTGTCTGAGAAGTATGAATAATATCTGGTAAGAACGGCTGCAAGCGATGGCTGATCAGTTACGCTAATATCTTATAGACCGAAGGGAGTAGGGTAATAGGTCTCCACTGTCGGAGTTGAGTGGTGTCACCTCCCTTCGGAATAAGAGATATGAGACCTGAACAAAGAGCCGGATACATATATCCTGATGCAAAGATGTCCTGACAACCGCGAAGCAGTGGTATATGCAATACATCCCAATATGTCAAAAAGAAGGCTCTAGTGAGACCATCCTCGCCTAGACAGGAGGATGGATCAAGACTCTCTATAGCAGCATGGAGCTCTGTAAGTGTGAAAGGCGCCAACAAGATCTCTGCCATAGTGTCTGTACAACGATGTCGAGTGTGCTGCCAGATTTGCTCACGGGCAAGTAAAACCTCAGGAGTGCATACATCAACAGTGAACACTGTCTCAAAATAATCTGCAGACATATCAAGAATAACATCAGCATGCATATGTAGTGTCCCCTGAGCATCGCACAAAGTCCGCACAGTGGTGCCAGGAGGGCGTTCTTTATGCGCCACGAAGAATTCTTTATTCATTCGATCAGCTTTAGCTATCCAATGAGACACTGAAGCATGATGAGTGAACTCAGACCTAGCCTCCTGTACGCGACGAATCTCTTTTGTGAGCTCTGTCTGTCTAGCAGCGAGATAAGCATCCTGAGGCCACTCCTCAAGCAAGCGATGGGGGGAACCAAGAGGGATGTGAAGATCAAACTCGCGTACTCTCAACTGACGATGAATGATAGCAGTCTGATCACGGTAGTAAATACTAGACTGAGAAATGCAATGAGCAAGAAACTCTCCAGGGGGTCCACAATAAGAAGCATCCGTGGACCACAAGTCATGAATCTGCTGCTGCAATACTTGAGTGGTGAGAACACTGTCAGGGATGCGGCAGCCTCGTCTTTGAGCAGAGGATCTAGTGAAGGAGATAAATAATGATGTGGGTAAATGATCTGAGAGGCTGGTTCCTCTCCATATAGTAGTAAATCCGCCTAGAGCTGCTGCCCAAGGGCCAATGTAAAAACGGTCAAGTCGCTCTAATAATCTCCCCTGCTGTCGCTGAAACGCCCAAGAGTAATGAAGAGTAGCAGGGTGATGACCAAAAGAGGGTATGTGCCAGGCGTCAACACCTTGAATAGCTAGAAGAAATCGATCCCAAGCTGGCTGCTCATCGGGAGAAATGGATGATAGAACGGGAGGTGTGGTGGCTCGCCAATCAAAGTCGCTCTCAACGTTATTGAAGTTACCTCCAACAACCCAAGAGTCTACAGCAGGTAGAGCAGCAGCCAAGGAGGACCAAAAAGTAGCCCTCTCCCAAGGGGTAGTGGGTGCATAGACTGACATAAAACCAATGATAGATTCCCGAATCCGAATAGAAACATAAACTGCTCTGCCAGCGACTAGTGTGCCATGCTGCTGAACTGAGGCCAAGTAACGTGGCCCCACTGAGATGCATACACCGCAACTCTGACCATGAAGGCCCAGAGCACGCTCCCAAAAAGTTCGGGCGCCCGATGGCATGAGATTGCCAAAAGGAGTGGCAATCTTATACTCCTGTACTAGTAGTATATCCACAGTGCCCACTACATGAGTGTGTAAATCTCAGCGAAGTAAAAGCTTGCGGGAACCTTTTACCCGAGAAGTCTGCAAACCATTAGCATTCCAAGAAAGTACATGTAAATCCATAGACTGCATGAAAGAGTAGGTATAGTGTCTAACTAACTGCGCATCTTCTTGGAGGCAGCTGGACCATCCAAGGGGTGAGCTTCACGCGGTAGGAAAGCAACCACCAAGCCCTCTCTAAAATATGGTGTCTCATTGCACCAACTGCGAACCTCAGCTTGTTTACATTGCATTACCGATGCTGCAGCCTTGACACCCCAAATGCGCATAGACATAGGAAGCACCACATCTGAGGATACATGAATGACCATAGGCAATGAATACTAAATAGCAAGCATAAACATCACTCAACTCCATAGCACCAATACATGAAGGATAGTGAGGAGACAAAGCATCAAGGGCAGAAGTAGACAACCATAAATGTAGCTGAGCCATAGTCTGGGCGTGCACAAAATGGAGAACCTGATCCTCGGACCATTCCTGAGCAGCGTAGAATGGAAGGAAAAAGGAATGCGTAGGCTGAGAGCGACTACCAATCAAAGAAGGAACACAACCTGTCTTGTGATGCATAAGGTAGAGCTGTACCCGCAATGGTCCGTCTGAGTCACCGCACATCTCAGCCCGATGAGTGCCCCAGGAAAGAGGCCAAGAGCTGAGAAAACTGCGTGAGACGTAAGTATGAGTTGCTGAGGGAGGGTGGGGACCAGAAGGTGGAGGGGGGAGAGTAAGGATAGGAGGAAGAGGAGGAGGAGGGAGAGATAGGAGCGGTGAATGATCCATTTGCATGGGAATAAGAGCCTCGGGTAGAGGGGAAGGAGCGAGTGGAGGAACAGCAGGTGAAGGAGGAGCTGGAAGCAGAGGTAAGTGATCTTGTGCTGAAGAAGAAGATTGGTGAGGAGAAACAGGGGGTAAGGGGGTGGTGGAAACTTGCGAGGGAGCAGGAGAGGTAACACTAGGGGCTGCATGCATTGGAGGTTGCGGACGAGGACGGAAGGAATGGTTACGACCCACTGTCTGCCATGCTGCCTCGGTAGGAGCTGAAGCAAAGAGAGGAACATGGAGGGTCGACGCTCTAGGAGCACCTACAGGCTGAGGAGGTGCTCGAGTAGTAGCAGGAGGAGCCGCTTGTTGACGCTGACCACGTGGCTGAGCATGAGTGCCACGAGCCGGCTGCTGTTGTCATCGATGACGTGGCAGTGTGGGGCATTCTCGCGCCAAGTGTCCCATCTCGTGACAGCGTAAGCACTGCCCTGGACGGCGAGTGACTACCATTCGGCAAGAGTAGTCTCGATCGCGCACAGCCACTGTAACTGAATCTGGTAATGAAGTATCCCCAAACACCAAGACTTGAATGCGAGGTAGACCAGATGAGCAGATGCAGGATCTTGGAACTACTGTGCCAAAGTGAGCAGCAATCATCTGAAGGAGATGCTCATCAATAAAATGAAGAGGCATATCCGGGAAGGAGAGGGTCAGAGGGAATCTGGGAATAAGGTGTCGACTATCAAACTCCTCAGTAGTAAACTCAGGATACCACCTCGTCAAGTATATCATCCTGCAATCAGAGAGTATCGGAGAGCGAGCCAGGAGGGCTGAGGCAGTTGCTGGATCTGAAAGACGTACCATGAATATGCCTCTGCCAAGGAATGTAAGCTCCGAGATCCGTCCCTGAGTAGTGCCCAATGCAGTCTGACACCAATCGCGTATAGAAGATCGAGGTGGAGACTGTCCAATCATCCGGCCAACCAAGGCATGATGTGCCAAGTGTTGTACTTTGGAGTCAATGCGTGTCAACAGGTCGCCAGTACAGTCCACGCGACAAGCAAGTGGTGATGGAGCACCATGTGTAGCACTCGAGACCGGCAAAGCCGCCATGAAGAATGGGCGAAACTGGCAAACTGGAAAAGCACGACCCGAATTGAAGGTTGGACACTTTCTCTCTCTCTCTCTCTCTCTCTCTCTCTCTCTCTCTCTCTCTCTCTCTCTCTCTCTCTCTCTCTCTCTCTCTCTCTCTCTCTCTCTCTCTCTCTCTCTCTCTCTCTCTTTCGCTTGCAGGCGATTGAAAGAGGCGCGCGGTCAGGGTTTGGGATAGTTAGGATTTTCGGATTTTTAGGGTTTCGTGGAATTAGGGTTTTGTAAAAGCTGACTGTTAGGGTTGCAAGGAATTAGGGTTACATCGGCAACAGTGCACGCGCAGACAGCAAGGGCGTGCAGGCAGCAAAGCACGCGCAGGCAGCAGGCTGAGCGCGCGACAAGTATGGAGCAGGGCGCGCAGCAGGGCAGACCGGGCGCGTGTGGCAGGCAGAGTGCAGGGCGCACAAGCTGCAGAGTGCAGGGCGCGTGCGACAGGCAGGGAGCAGGACGCGCGGCAGGCAGAGTGCTCTCTCTCTCTACCTATTTTTCTCTATATCCTCTAGGTTCAATATTAAGTGATAAATCCTATTTATCGAAATATATTTTATATTGCTATGCGCTCTAGTTTGTGACAGTGTGTTGATTCCTAATCAGTTTTTTGAAGAGTGACAAGTAACCCAAGAAAGAAGGGCTTGTCCAGCCTCCCCTTGTTTCTCTTTTCACTCATTGAGAGCAGACCGTGCACTTAGTGGCCGGCTGTCACGTGACACATCCAACCCTATGTGTCCGTGGACAAGCTACAGCATAGCAAGGGTTCAGTCAGTCCAGTCAGTCTAGATTAGAAGTGATCTGGCACTTTTGTGAGTCTATTCGTAGACCGTGCATGCCCAGATACTTAGAGTAGATGCATATCCTCTGGTTGCACACAGCATGATCATAAGCATTCCCATCAGAATCAATCAAAATCCTTGAGGGGAATTTTCCAGTGCATTTAGCCTACTTTACCTATTTTTGACATTTTTCACTTATTATTTTTAAGTGACTTTTGTTGGAGAGTAGGTAGGGCAAATTGAGTAAGTTTGTATATAAGCAAACCTAGACTAGCACTAATTGGTAGTAGAGCCAACAGTAGCCAAGCTCAACAGGCAGCTTCTCAGCAAGAACCTTGGTGGTTTTCCCTCCAAGCAAAGATCCCATCTCCTAGCGTTTTTTCCTCCAACAAGCATCCCTAGCGTTTTGATCTTAATCGTCATCACTTCCAGCCATTGGCGTTTCCAGCAAGAGCTTCATCGCCAGCATATAGCGTTTTCCAAAATTGCAGCCCTAGCGCTTTGGAGCAAGATCGCCCTCCCTTGTGCATGGCGATTTTCAGCCCTAAGAGAACAGATAAGAACCATCAGTTTTCAGCGCGTCGTCATCGACATCGTCATCGACATAGAGCCAGAATTCAGTAGCTAAAGATTTGCAGATTTCAGCCCTTAGAGTTTTCAGATTTCAGCACGTCTCATCGTCGTCGACATCGTCGGCAAGTCCAAGCATTGTAGAGATTTGTGCAAGCATAAGTAGACCGCTCTCGCCATAGAGAGTGGGGCCTTCGGAAGAGGGTTTTACAACGTCTCTGGTGTCGTATTTCTCTTCTCTCTATCTCTCAGTCTCATACACTTGCACGCACAGTGTCAATTCACTTTGTTTGTAATCATTGCACTCTCTCATTAAGAACGGAAGGCTCTCCCTTCCATAAGAACAAAAGGAACCTTGAGCACAGTTCGGAGCACTCATCTTGAGCAAAGTTCAAACATTCATTCCGTTGCACCTAACATTGGTATCAGAGCTTTGGCAGTGTTTTGTATCACTCAAGGAAAGAACCACAGGAACCACAGAAATTTTTTTTGCTTGTTGAGGTCGCATGAACCCAAGTTCGCTTGGGCGTGTCGATTCTTAATCGTGTTTTTGAAGAGTGACAGGCATCCCAGGAAATAAGGGCTTGTCCAGCCTCCCCTTGTGCCTCTTTTCACTCATTGAGAGCAAACCGTGCACTTAGCGGCCGGCCAATCGACGTGAGGTGGGAAAAAGCAACCTTGGTGTGAGCGCAAGGCCGCCAAGAGGTGCGCCCGCAGAAAAGAGCAGAACTCGGGTGAAGAGAAGATCCTTCTCTAACACAGATTGCAAGCGAAAGAAGAACCTCAAGAACTCAAGAACCCCAAGAACCAAGATCCCCAAGAACCCAAGTTCCTCGTGAACTTCAGAACCCAAGACCACAAGAACCCAAGACTTCAGTAGATGGTCATCACTCGAAGCGGAATGGATACTTCGCTTGGAAGTGATGAGCATGAGAGAGGCGAAGAAGAATGTTCCCCACCAGGAGGTTTTTCCGACCCTCCCCCTTCCCCATCTACGCCAAAGATTGCACCAGATCCTATGACGCTTTTCGACAAGAGGATGATGGACAAGAAGTTAGACCGAAAAGCAAAAATAGAGCGTGACCACGAAGAAAAGATGGCAACCATAGTGCGTCAATACACGGAAAGAGTGGCAGCCATACATCGCGAGAACAAAGCAAGACAAGCAGAATATGACCGCGAGATCAAAGCACGACAAGAGAAGAGCGATCAACACATGAAAGAATTCTTGCGACTCTTTTCTCAAGTCCAAGCACAGATGCAAGAGATTTAAGAAAAGGAGACTCTCTCAGTCTCTTCTTCTCCAAACCATGACACACATGATTTGCATGATGATTTGCATGATCAAGATGTGATTTCTCACAAGCATGAGGATTTTCATGAAGATGATGTGATTGTTCACAAGGATGATGAGTTAGTGGATACTTTTTCTAGCGAAGCTAACCTCGTTGCAGATTCGATCAATCACGAAGGATCGATCTTGGCTCTCGAGTCGAGGTCCAAAGAACCCCCTCAAGAAGAAGCGATCTTGGCTCTTGAGCCTAGGTCCAAAGAACCCTTACAGGAAGTATTGTGTTCGCATGATTAGTCAACACCCATTGTTCGAGTGTTTTGTTCGTGATTGTTTCCTGTATTTTAGTCCGTGTCTATATATGATCCCTTTTCCTAGGCATGACATATTGTACGTTGAGCACGTTTCGCTCATGAATGAGCACGGATATATGTGGATTGTTCATGAAAAGCTGAAAAGTATGCATTCAAGGAAGTCACATTTCAGGTCAGTCACATTTCATGTCTCTTCCTTAGCATGACACAGTTGTAGAAAGAGCACATGAAAGTATGAGCACCAAGCATGGGCATTTCCGTTGTGAATTGCCACAGTTGATTGCTTTAGATCATAAGAGAAAGATTCAATCTCATTGTTTGTGTGTGTGTGGTGAACGGTTTGGCACTCCGTCTTTTGTTCATCTACATTGCATGCACAGTCTATTAGGACGACGAGATTTTTTCCACTCACTTTACATGGAATAGGTATGTTCATGGTTTTGTGTTGGAAATGGTTTCAAGAATTTTCAACCATGGACATTCTTAAAGAAGAAAGAAGCATGACTCTAGACGAAGTTGAAGCATCGAAGGAGCCACACAAGACTTTGTGTCGCTTTTGGCGCGGCCCAAAGAAGCAAGCGTTGCAGACCTTTATGAAGTTCAAGTACCGCACTACCCACACATCAAAGTGGGCCGACGAAGAGTCCCTTCCAGGATTGCGGATGCTATTTGCGATCTCCCTCGACGCCATACAGTTCGGTACCAGTACCTCACTTTGAAAAGGAGGAGATGTCACGTGACACATCCAACCCGATGTGTCCGTGGACAAGCTACAGCATAGCAAGGGTTCAGTCAGTCTAGATTAGAAGTGATCTGGCACTTTTGTGAGTCTATTCGTAGACCGTGCATGCCCAGACACTTAGAGTGGATCCATATCCTCAGGTTGCACACAGCATGATCATAAGCATTCCCATCAGAATCCTTCAGGAGAATTTTCCAATGCATTTAGCTTATTTTACCTATTTTTGACATTTTTCACTTATTTTTTAAAGTGACTTTTGTTGGAAAGTAGGTAGGGCAAATTGAGTAAGTTTGTATATAAGCAAACCTAAACTAGCACTAATTGGCAGAAGAGGCAACAGGGACCAAGCTCAACAAGCAGCTTCTAAGCAAAAACCTTGGTGGTTTTCCCTCCAAGCAAAGATCCCATCTCCTAGCATTTTTTCCTCCAACAAGCACCCCTAGCGTTTTGATCTTCATCGTCGTCACTTCCAGCCATTGGCATTTCTAGCAAGAGCTTCATCACCAGCACATCCCAGCATATAGCGTTTTCTAGAATTGCAGCCCTAGCTTTTTTGCATGGTGATTTTAAGCCCTAGGACCTGCAATTTTCAGCACATAAGAACCATTAGTTTTCAGCGCATCGTCGTCGTCGACATCGAAATCGACATAGAGCCAGAATTCAGCAGATAAAGATTTGCAGATTTCAGCCCTTACAGTTTTCTGATTTCAGCCCGTCTCGTCGTCGTCCTCATCGTCGTCGACATCGTCGGCAAGTCCAAGCATTGTAGAGATTTGTGCAAGCATAAGTAGACCGCTCTCGCCATAGAGAGTGGGGCCTTCGGAAGAGGGTTTTACAACGTCTCTGGTGTCGTATTTCTCTTCTCTCTATCTCTCAGTCTCATACACTTGCACGCACAGTGTCAATTCACTTTGTTTGTAATCATTGCACTCTCTCATTAAGAACGGAAGGCTCTCCCTTCCATAAGAACAAAAGGAACCTTGAGCACAGTTCGGAGCACTCATCTTGAGCAAAGTTCAAACATTCATTCCGTTGCACCTAACATTGGTATCAGAGCTTTGGCAGTGTTTTGTATCACTCAAGGAAAGAACCACAGGAACCACAGAATTTTTTTTTGCTTGTTGAGGTCGCATGAACCCAAGTTCGCTTGGGCGTGTCGATTCTTAATCGTGTTTTTGAAGAGTGACAGGCATCCCAAGAAATAAGGGCTTGTCCAGCCTCCCCTTGTGCCTCTTTTCACTCATTGAGAGCAAACCGTGCACTTAGCGGCCGGCCAATCGACGTGAGGTGGGAAAAAGCAACCATGGTGTGAGCGCAAGGCCGCCAAGAGGTGCGCCCGCAGAAAAGAGCAGAACTCGGGTGAAGAGAAGATCCTTCTCTAACACAGATTGCAAGCGAAAGAAGAACCTCAAGAACTCAAGAACCCCAAGAACCAAGATCCCCAAGAACCCAAGTTCCTCATGAACTTAAGAACCCAAGACTTCAGTAGATGATTATCACTCGAAGCGGAATGGATACTTCGCTTGGAAGTGATGAGCATGAGAGAGGCGAAGAAGAATATTCCCCACCAGGAGGTTTTTCCGACCCTCCCCCTTCCCCATCTACGCCAAAGATTGCACCAGATCCTATGACGCTTTTCGACAAGAGGATGATGGACAAGAAGTTAGACCGAAAAGCAGAAATAGAGCGTGAACACGAAGAAACGATGGCAGCCATAGAGCGTCAATACACAGAAAGAGTGGCAGCCATACATCGCGAGAACAAAGCAAGACAAGCAGAATATGACCGCGAGACCAAAGCACGACAAGAGAAGAGCGATCAACACATGAAAGAATTCTTGCGACTCTTTTCACAAGTTCAGGCACAGATGCAAGAGATTCGGGAAAAGGAGACTCTCTCAGTCTCTTCTTCTCCAAACCATGACACACATGATTTGCATGATGATTTGCATGATCAAGATGTGATTTCTCACAAGCATGAGGATTTTCATGAAGATGATGTGATTGTTCACAAGGATGATGTGTTAGTGGATGCAGCCTTGGATCGCAAGCGTGATCAAGCGCACTTGGCGGCCGAGGAAAGAAAGGCAACCTTGGATCGTGAGCGTAATCAAGCGCGCTTAACGACCGAGGAAAGAAAGGCAATCTTGGATCGCGAGCGCGAAGAAAGAAAGGCAAAATTGGATCGCGAGCGCAAAAAAAGACGGTTAGCCTTGGAGCGTGAGCACGAGCAAGCGCGCTTGGCGGCTGAAGAAAGACGAGCGGCCTTGGAGTTAGAGCGAGAGGCGCAGAGAGACCAACGCATGCAAGAGTCGGTCCTACAAGTACTCACCTCAAAGCCCGAGCCGGTCAAAGATGTTGGTAGTTCATCAAGTAGCTCAAGCAAAGATTCGGACTTCAACCACCCCGTCACTGAGAAGTTGAAGTTCAATAAGTATGACGATAAGATGGATGCTACTATTATTCACTCTTGGTTGCATCAATTTAATGCTTACTTTGTGACAACTAAGAAGACAGGAAATAGCAAGGTTTTGACGGCATCCATGTACCTTGCCGGTGATGCCATTAATCAATACCACGCATGGCAAGAGGCACAGTTGACCGCGCACCTAGAGGAAGCCAAAGAAGGCGCTTCCCCTTCTTTCAATTGGGCCGACTTCCAAGACAAGCTCAAGGCGCGGTTTATGCCACCCCAGTACTTAGCACGGTTGAAGGACGATTGGCACAGTCTCAAGCAAAATGGTATGCCAGTTATATCTTTCTCTAATCGTGTTTTACAGCTCGGCACCCAATTACGCAAATCGGATGATGAGCGCAAAGAGGCATTCCTTTATGGATTGGACCAATATATCAAGTATGATGTCGAAGTACTCGATCCCATAGATCTCAACAAGGCGGTAAGGATTGCTCTCCCACAAGAGATGAAGCACAATCAAGGAAAGCCTAAGGAGAACAAGTCTTCTCAAAGTACCTCTCAGACTCCTCAGAACCCTCAGAACAGTAAGAATGGTAAGAATAGTAAGAACAGTAACTCTTCTAGCCAATCTTCCTATAATCCTTCGGAAAAGAACTCACAAAATGAATCTAAGGGTAAAGTTAAAACACCTGCTGAACCTAAGCTAGCCTCGGATGAAAAAGCAGCAAAAGGAATTATATGAGGATACATAATGGCAGAAGAATAAGTTATTTATGCTAAGGAAGGGCGTTGTTATCAATGTCACGTCAAGGGTCACATTAAAGCGGCTTGTCCTAAGACAGCCCTACCTAGGGAACCCAAAGCACCAACAGCTACCACAAGCACTTTAATGAACCAATCTAAGTCTTCACATGTTTCTGACACACACATTGATGAGTCTCTCTCTAAGTGTTATGGTCATGTGAAGGGTTAGCGTTTTGTCATATTGTTTGATTCAAGCAGTATGCATGATGTGATTAGTACCTCTCTAGTAGAGAGAGCCCGCCTAGAGGTTAGTCAGACATCTCCTCTCGAGGTGTCGGGCTTCACTCCCGATATAGACTCTCTCATTACGCAAGAGTGCCTTGATGTGTTGTTTACAGTTCAATAGGCTGCCTTCCGTAGAAAACTTATCGTGTCTCCTCTCTCAAGATGTGATATGCTTTTGGGCATTAGATGGTGTCGTGAGCATAACCCTCTTATTGATTGGACGGACAATACTCTCACTCTGAATGCCAAAAGTAACTCTCCTATGATCATACATGGTGAGGAGGGTGTCACATCGAACTTACGGAAGGGGCACAGCCAGTCAATAAGACTCACGAGAAGAGTTAGAGCGGCAACTCACGGAGTTGGTGGCCAGAGGATTCATACGTCCTAGTGTAAGTCCTCTTGCTGCTCCTATTTTGTTTGTCCGCAACAAGGATGGTTCGTCTCGTTTGTGTATTGATTACAGGGCATTGAACAAGATGATCATCAAGAACAAGTTTCCAATGCCTCGCATTGAGTATATCCTTGATAGGCTCACTGAGGCAAAGGTTTTCAGTAAGGTCGATCTCAAAAGTGGATACCATCAGATACGAGTATTCAAAGGCAACATCTACAAGACCGCTTTTCGCACAGAGCGAGAGCAATGGGAGTATGTGGTCGTGCCTTTTGGAGTGACAGGTGTCGTGGGTACATTTAACCGTCTCATGGTAGGCGTATGGTGTATGTGTGTTCATCTTTCTTGATAATATTCTCATTTTTTATGCGTCGTAGGAACAACATGAAAAAGACGTCGAAAGGGTATTAACCCGTTTTTGGATGAGTATCAACTGTACATTGCAGCTAAGAAATCTGAGTTTTTTCTCACTTAAGTTACTTTTCTGGATTATATCATTTTTGCAGAAGGCGTCAAGCTAGATCCCACGAAGGTGAAACAGGTACGTAAATGGGATTTGCCCAAAACTGCATATGATGTGCGTTCTTTTCTTAGTTTGTGTCAAGCATATAGTTCGCACATGGAGAATTTTGCACGCATTGCCGCACCCATGACAGATTTGTTGAAAGGGGTAAAGACTCGTCGACAGCGCGTGGGTTTGCCCAAGGCAGCCATTGAGGCTTTCGTCGCAGCTCTCAAGGTTGCGGTGACAAAAGCATCGTGTCTTATCCTTGCCTCTTGGGATGATGCCTTTGAGGTACGGACGGATGCGATCAATGTCGCCATAGGCGTTGTGCTTCAGCAGCATGGTTGTCCAGTTGCATTTCTTAGTCGGAAGCTCATTAGTGTAGAAAAGAACTATTCAGTTTATCATAAAGAACTTTTGTCTGTCATTCACTCTCTTAAGCATTGGAAGCATTTTCTGTATGGTAGATTGTTCACAGTTCGCACAGATCACCAAGCCCTCAAGTGACTCCAGTCTATGCCTAGTGCACATTGGAGTGATCGCCAAGCACGGTGATACAGAACACTGCCAAAGCTCTGATACCAATGTAAGGTGCAGCGGATTGAACTTTGCTCAAGATGAGTGCCGAACTTGCTCAAGGTTCCTTTTGTTCTTATGGAAGGGAGAGCCTTCCATTCTTAATGAGAGAGTGCAATGATCATAAACAAAGTGAATGGACACTGTGCGTGCAAGTGTATGAGACTGAGAGATAGAGGAGAGAATACAACACCACCCTCCTCCGAAGGCCCCACTCTCGTCAGCGAGAGTGGTCTACTATTGATTGCACAAACTGGTACAAACTGAATGCATGTGACTGATGCAAGTCTAAGCTAGGTAGATGTCGACGACGGGGATGGCGAGACCGATCTAAGGGCTGAAAACTGACGCTTCCTATTTGCTGTCCAAAACGCTAATGGCTGAATTCTGTCGCTGATTCGCTACCGTCCCAAAAACGTTGATGGTTGAAATGTTCTGGCACCAAAAACGTTGAAATGGGCTGGTTCTTAATGGCTGAAAATTGCTGGTCTTTATGGTGGTCAAAGCTGAAATCTGTTGTTGCTTATCTGCTGAAAATCGCCATGCAAAAAGGGGGCAACTTGTGGCGATGATGCTAGGAAAAGAAAACGCTAGGCTGAGGTCTTCTGGATGAAAAACGCTAGCAGACTGGGAATGTCCTGAAGATGAAACTTCTTACTGGAAAACGCCAAGGGCTTGGGAGGCTATGGCGATGCTTACTTGATGATGAAAACACTAGGTTGATGGGAGTCTTTGCTTGGAGGGAAAACACCATCAAGGGAGGTTCTTGCTGAGAAGTTGCATGTTGAGCGATGGTGCTCCTGCTTCCTCTTCTGCCAATTAGTGCTAGTTTAGGTTTGCTTATATACAAACTTACTCAATTTGCCTTAACTACTTCCCAACAAAAGTCACTTAAAAATAATAAGTGAAAAATGTCAAAAATAGGGAAAATAGGTTAAATGCACTGGAAAATTCCCCTGAAGAATTCTGATGGATTCTGATGGGAATGCTTATAATCATGCTGTGTGCAACCAGAGGATATGCATCTACACTAAGTGACTGGTCATGCATGGTCTACGAACAGACTCACAAAAGTGCCAGATCACTGCCTATTCTAGACTGAGTGGACTGACTGAACCCTTGTCGTGTTGTAGCTTGTCCACGGACACATAGGGTTGGATATGTCACGTGATAGGTACTACTTTCTTCATTAGGCTCGCAAGATGCATAGAAAACAATTCTCTATCTTGTAAAGGCTCAAAATCAAGCAGAGCATCATCCAACAACTGCATAAGTTCATCATCAGCTGCATCTGAACAAACTTGCTCATGCATGAATCTAGATTGATTGGTATCCTTAGCATTTGTTTTTGAGAATCCTTCCAAAGCTTCGTCCAATAAGCACATAAAATCTAGGTCCACCGCTTCATAAGGTTCTTCCATCCTGCACATCTCAGGCTATTGTAAACTAAGATTTCCACATATGACATGCATACTAAATACATCTGTTGTAAACTGCTCTTTAAGTCTTTCACCCTCATCCAAATATCTTTGCACTTCTGTAGCACAAAGTTCAGCATGCACATTAGAAATTTCATCTATTGCCCTGTCTGTATCATCGGCACAATGAAACCAATCATATTCAACCCCAAGAGATTGCACTTCACTATGCACCCCCTATGAATCAGCATCATGATCATTCTGCCATAGTGTGAGCCTTGTGTCACAAATTCTTGATAGAGAAGAAGTTTGCTCCTCCTCTAAATCACCAGCAAATTCAGAATCAGTCTGCCAGATCGGTAGCTCTAGGTCACAGAAACTTGTGAAAGGAGTCTGCACCCCCTCTAAATCATCATCATCACATTCAAGACCAATTTTCCACTTTGGTAGCTTGGCTTCACAACAACTTGTCAATGAAGGAGTCTGCACCCCCTCTGAATCAACATTTTGCAGACTTTCAAACACATACTCTTGCTTAACCAAGTCCTCAAAATCAGGTATATCCAAATTTGGCAAATCTGGTATACCCAAATCCATGGTCATGCTACTCTCAACGGCAACCTTGCTTTGACCTAAAACATTTGTATCATCAGTCAACTCTATGGTGAAATCTGTACCAAAAACAATTTGCTCTAATACTGAGTCACTATAGCAAAAGTATTAGTTAAAACCGAATCTTCATGCATGTCTACTTGAATATGGTTACACTCATTCACCTGCACAATTTCTTCTTGAGCTTTAGCCACTTCGTTGTTTTGATCCCATAATTTCTTTTCCTCCTGTACTACATGTATAAGTTCTTTGCAAAAATCATTATGTGTATCCTGGACTGCATGTGTAGATTCTTTGCAAAATTCACCCTGTGTATCCTGAAGCTGTAAGGCCTCACTCTCAAAGACTTCTACTTCATGCACAACATCTGAAAAACCCAACTTTTCATACACAGCTTTAACTATGTCTTCATCATTAGCCTGTAGAAGGTAGCATCTTGTACAATACACTCATCAATTACAGCTTCTAACTTTGATCGTACTTGTCCTCGAATATCTGTGTAGTTTGGTAGACTTGAACTCTATTTTTGATAGCTTTCATAATGCTCATAACTTACTTGTACAATAGCTTCTTTGAAATATTCCCAGTCGTCGTTGCAGGCTTTGGTAACCTCTTGAATCTGCTCCTTCCAATCTGAACTCACTAACTGCTCAAAGGATCTGATCATTAACTCTTCTGGTATCCCTCTTAATTTGGTTTCCGACTCATAACACTCTAGGTAACCTTCTGGAGGCATATCCATCGAAGACTCGTCTCTCGTCGTATACTGCATCCAAAGCTTCATCCATTTGATTTTTCTTCTTTACGGTCTCCATTTCAAGCAGAGATCCTTGAACCAATTGAAGCATCTTCAAAAAATCTGGAACTGTCAACTTATCATCAAAACCGTTTGCACTTAACTCTGCAATCATCTTCATCATCTGCTCTAAATTCTCCATCTTTACCTCCCACCCCGGCTCGTTTCGCGTCGGGTTCACCAAAGATGTCGAGGGATATGTGTTCGAAGCGTGAGCCGGGCCTCTCGCTGTGTGAGGTGTGAAAGAGAGAAAACAAGAATAACAGATGCAAATGGCTCTGGCAATCACCGTAGTCTTCAATTAATCAATTCAAGCTTTCAGTACAATGTAATCGGTAGCCAGGGCAGGCTGTTAGCAGCACCAACACTTGGATTAACTGGCAAATAGCAGTTTAAGCTCCCTTTACAGATTAACCGAGCCGTTAACGACACCAGGGCTGAAACCGGCCCGTAGGGCGGTAGGCGTTGGCTTTCACCCGAAATTCTTTACTTTATACACACACACAGAGCACTTTGCAAAGGAGACCTGTAACGGGAATTAACACTATATCACACACACGGCTCGGAAGCTAGAATGCTCCGAACAGACGCCGACAACCTGTAGGCCCCAAAATTGGTGCCCCTTTCGGTATTTCTTTATTCTTTAGGAGGGTAAATTACAAGGTAAGGTCTTGGGAATCCTTCACGTGTATCCACCTAGATACCATTTGATTTGGCCAAATTTCGGCAACATAACAGCCCCAAAACTTGCGCGAAACCAATTCCCCTGCTGGAACTCGCTTGCACTGTCGTATACCCTCTGATTCCTGTCCAAAAACAGTAAATTCAGCACGCTGTATTTACTGGTTTTTGCCCTGTTTTCAGCCCCAAACAGTCCCCTAACTGTCCTCTGCCAGTGGGGCACGATTCCCAATGGTCCTGGCGTCCGTACGGCTGAAAAACACGGAAATTACAGCGCATACACAGCGCTGATTTTGCACCTGTACGGTGAGGTTATGACCCTCACCAGTGCCTGCTTTGGAGCAGCAGTTAGCTACCCCTGTTCCTGCTCAAGGAGGCTCTTGCCTCAGCACAAAGGCATGAACCCACACAACTGTACATCAGTCAAATGAGTAGCCCTCTTGTGGGGCATCACATAACTGCACGTAGGGGAGAGAGAGCAGTGTGTAGTGTGCAGGGCATCACTCCTAGCACCACACTGTACATGAGAGGGAAAGAAAGCACTCCATAGCTCTTAACCTGTGACCAAAGCTGAAATGAGGCCTCTCCCAGCATAAAAATCAGCGCCACTTCTTCTGCAAGAGGAAAGTTCACGAAAATGTGACACTTGGCGCATTTTCAAGCATTTTCCCGTTTCGGGTTCGCCGCTTAAAAATATCCTGACCGGTTGCCCAATTGACTTCGCGGCAGAGTTATAAAGTGTTCCCCTAGTCATACCGGAGGTAATGACACGAACACATTTCACGGCCCAAAATAGCAGTTCCCTAAATTTTAGGAGATGCTTCCGTTGGGCTCCCACTGGTCTTCTGACCATCTATCCTCATTGGAGCCGCATCCAAAAGTGCAATGTGGCCCAACTGTCGGATACTTTTTGTTGGTAGTCCCACCTTGACTTTACGCCTTAATTGAGTTCACTTCCTAGTATCCACCAACTTGCTAAGTGCGACGAGGGGACCTATATGATCTTGCTATGAGCCTAGACATCCTCTTACCATACGAATTCCAGTGCCGACCACTTCCCGTCTGCGGGTGAATCTACCGTTCACATTGGCCATACAATGTCCGACCGTTTGCTACTTCAAAAAGAGGGTCTTAAACAAATAAAATAAACCCCATTGAAAAGAAACCAACAACCAAGGTTAGCAGTTGCCACATCTCTGTGACATGGTTAATAACTGCCACGTCATCGTGACAAGGGCCTAATAAGACAATTAATTAATCTTCAGACCAATGATGGTGAAGGAAAATTTTGCCTGCCGCTTTACCTACTTCAACTGCCTTCAAGAGCTCTCTGCACAGCTCCTTTTTCTTGCTTAACCTCGTTTTTTCCTTTCCTTTTTAATCACGATCGCTCGCCTTATGCTCGACGAGAGAGAGAGAGAGAGAGAGAGAGAGAGAGAGAGAGAGAGAGAGAGAGAGACTTCATGCTTGCCTAAATCCGAGAATGAGAGAGAAAGTCCTTTAGTTTTGCTTTGCTTCTCCAACACGAAAGAGAGAGACCTTCCTTCGCTTATACAACCCTCCTTGCCTTGCCTTGTTACATCACTTGAGTCCTCCTCCCTTGCTTACTTGCTCACTGAGGACGGAAGAGAGAGCGGGAGAGAGCCCTCGCTTTGCTTCTCCAACACGAGAGCGAGAGAGAGAGCCTTTGCTTCCAACCCTTCTTGCCTTTCTCCCCCTTTCTTGATGCCCTTCCGTTCCTTCTCGTAACCCCTTCGCTCGTTCATTATGTTTTTCTTCCTCTCCCATGCAATGGCCTAAGTAGTAAGTTTCCCTATAAATACCTACCCTCCCTTAGCAACGACGGCGCCGTCATTGCTAGGGAGCATAAGAAATAAACCTTGCTGACGTGGCATGGCGGAGTTGACCAGCGCGAGAACTGCCGAGATTGGTGCCAAAAAGAATCGCCATGTCCTAGTGAGGACTTCTCGTTTTTTGCTCGGCGTCAACAGCTGCCTCCCCAAGCCTGCCCAAGCAATCTCTCTTCTCCCTGCGCAGCGCTGCCCCTGCCCGCCATGCCTTCGCTCTCCTTTTCTTTTACTTTCCCATTCCGCCCTTATTAAAACCCCTTTGGACGGCCACAACCAATTTGGGCGGCCATTAGATGAGCCTTTGGGTGGCCTAGCCTAGGTTGCCCTTGGGCATTGGGCGGCCAAGCCTTTTTGTAAAGGCACCACATTTGACATGCATATTGGCAAAGCATTGCCAAGCACAGCATCTTTCTCAAGCAGCCCCTGTCTAACATTATCATATCCCACAATCAATACGCTCCATGAGATGTCATTCGGACAAAGAGCTCATCAAGAGCTTTTTGTGCTTTCGTAATGGCACCACACTTGGTATACATATCGGGCAAGGCTTTGCTAAGCACAACATCTTTCCCTAGCAGCCCCGAGCTTCCATAATTGTTGACCTAAGAACATTTTTGCCTATCGAGCACACTCAACTACCAATGCACTGTAAGTGATGACATTCTGGACAAGATTCTCCTCGAGCACTTATTCTACTCCATTCAAAACCCTGGCTGAAGCTCAGAGCTCCCAGATGGCACACCGACCGAGCGGACCAGACTGGTACGGAACAGGTCCCAGGTGAATCTTTAACAAATCTTTAACGGCCAATATCTTGGCAACCGGAACTCGGATCACTGATCTGAAAAGACCAACACGCTCCACAAAGTGAGCACTTCAAGCCCATGCATTCATTTCATTTTTGTCCCCTCAGCTGTAGTTGCCCAATCCGGTACGGATCTGCAATTGACTTAAACTTCAAACTGCCATAACTTTTGCATCGTAGCTCCAATCGACGAGCCATAAAGATAGGCCGATAGAGCACTTCAAGCACTACAATTCTAGATCATAAACTCCCATCTGTACTCACGTCAAGCATACTCTTTTTTAGCATCATTAAGGTATCTGTTGGCCCTATAAAGCCACATCTCGCATACATAAATCATTCAACTTGGCCTATTAACAAGCCCTAATCACTGCTCAATAAATGTGTAGGCTTCAAAGAAGCTTAGCTTGCATTTCTTTGCTCTTTTTTCCATCATGGAAGCGAAGCTGCACGACAGGGCGTTCTAAGACGCCCCGCCGGTACAGCGCCCTCCCCCCCCCCCCCCCCCTCCTTGCGCGTTTCAAAACGCCCTGCAGCTCCCTGCGACCACCTCCCCCTTGGCGGCCCTGCGTTCTAGAACCAGAGTTACCGGGGAACGCCCCTCTATGGACTGGGAACACCGGAACGGCGTTTCTCAGGGTTTTCATGGCTTGGAACGGCCAGATGTTCCAGACACGCATTTGGTACTGGAACGGCATGGGAATGGCAGATATTCAGATTTATGAGCTTTATCTTGTGAGGCTCCCCCTTATTAAATGCCCTTCCCCCCACCCCTTACCTTCACAGTGCACACAAGCTTTCAAGGGTCAAAGCTCAAGCTCTACCCTCTCGAGTCTCGAGTCTTGACTCTCAAGCTCTAGCCTCGTTAGTCTAGACTCTAGACTCTAGAGTCAACAAGGCTCTCTCCCTCTCCCCCTCTCTCAAGCTCTCTCGAGTCTCCCTCTCTCTCAACTTTTAAGCTCTCCCTCTCCGCGTCCCTCCCCCCTCAAGCTCTCAAGTCTATACAACACACGTTGGCCATAGTAAGGTTAGATGGTCTTCAAATCAAGTTTTTTGTGAATATTAGAGTCAAAGGGACACTAGTATTATTCAATCGCACAGAGCTTAAAATTGCATTATTTGGGTGTTTTTATGCCTCTCGTTCCGCGCCATTCCCGTTTTGGACCTCTCACCGTTCCACGGGGGATCCCGTCGCCGTTCCTGTTTCGCGTTCCAGGTAACTATGTCTAGAACACCGCTGCCTGCAGCTCCACCCTCCCAGGCTCCCTTGCGTTTTGAAACGCCATTGGCCAAGAGCGTCGACATCAAACCAAAGGTGCCTAGTGTTTTTTTTGGCAGCGTTTTAAAACGCTATTGGCCAACAAGCAAGGGGCAACGACGTGTGTAGAAGGTAGAAGCAGGGCCCGACCTTGGAGATTTTGGCTCCTTGTTTTGAGGGCCCGAAGCCCAGGAGAGGGGCATCGGAGCAGCTAGGCTTGAAAGACGAAGGAGATAGGACTTTGGAGGGATAGCAGAGGGTGTAGAGCGGCTCGGCAGAGGCGAGGAGAGTGGGGATTTCATCGGCTTGGTTTGTGCAGCCAACTTTAGAGTGCAAGAAGGTTCTCGGAGTTCCAGATCTTGCACCTTCACCATGGCCCTGCCTTGCTCAAGCGCCAACCACAAATTGAACGGGAATAACTACACTCATTGGAATTTGATTATGCGACTCTGGCTCTCATGGAAAGGGTTATGGGATGTTGTCGACGGCTCGTAGCCTCGTCCCACACGGGATTCCCACAACAGATACACTCGCCTTCAAGATGACGAATTTCTCAAATCGTGTGTCGATTGGGATGTGGCTAATGCGAAGGCAATGTCGGCCATTGCGGAATCTCCTACAAAGGATCTTTCTCCAACTATTCAGACCTTGAAGACTGTCAACGAAATGTGGTCCAAGCTCGTAGGTATGTTTGATCGCAATTCTACGATGCGAGCGGTCACCCTTCTTGGACACTTGTTTGCCTCAAGAGTATGAAACAATGGCTAGGACACTATGGCTACAAGTCACGAAGGAAAAGCTGGAATTTGATGATCTCAACTCTTTTCTCATTGAGGAGGAAGCCGTGTTGGTAACTCAAGGCAAAATTCAGATTTCTAAGACAGTGGAAGCACATGGTGAAGCACTTGCTGCTTCGGATTCCAAAAAGAGGACAAAGTACCGTTATTACAATTGTGGAAAGCAAGGTCATTTGGCCAAGGATTGCAAATCCAAAGGCAAAGACAAAGATTCTACAAAGGACAAAGGTAACAGCAAGCAACACGAGGAAAGCAGTGATAGTGACTCAGCGAAGGATAGCAAGGAGGCTGCTGGTGTGGTGGTGACTACACTGGCACGGACTCCCGCTTGCTAGTCACATGAAAATCGGTGTCACCGCTAGCTTGAGCCAGAGAGAGGCTTGTGAGTGGCAGAGAGGGGCAACCACATGCTCCCTATAATTAATTTGGACCCTTGTGGAGTTCAAGTTATTGGTGTTTGGACCCGTAGGTCGGAGTTCAATGCATCTGGTAGGGAACCAATCAGACATCTAAAACACTATGGATGGGCGCGCCAATTCATTGTTGTTGGTCAGATTATGTACAAGATGTGTTCCAACAGTTCATTATCTTAGAGTTTTATATTTTGGACGTGATGTGTTCACAGTTCACGAATGGGGATTATTGGACGTAGTATGGTCTACAGTTCAAAGTTTCTACAAAGGCAACCGATGCTCAAGATGGCATTGCTTTTAGGTGCAAAGTTGAGGAAGGCAACACCGAGGTGTATCCAGTTGGTGGCCACTATTGGGATATTCATGGTAGCTTCTTCATCAACTTGGTCTCACTATTGATGTCCACTATGAGCTGCAGAGTGGGTGTTAAAGTTTAGGCATCTCAAGTGAACTGCCCAATGTGATCCCATTATTTAGTTTGGCTTTTAGGTATTTATTTTACTTATTTGTGGTATTTATTTTACTTTTAGTCAAAGTCTTGGATAGGGCAATTTACTGGGCTTGCTATATAAGCAACTCCTTGCCTCCATTGTATACACATTCAGTTATTCATTGCCAAGGTTGATTGGTTCAGGAGACTCTCTCTCTCTCTCTCTCTCTCTCTCTCTCTCTCTCTCTCTCTCTCTCTCTCTCTCTCTCTCTCTCTCTCTTGGTCTCTACGCTTCCGCATCGTCAACTTTGACACTACTGCCCATTGCCCTAAGAAAGGAGCACCTACATGCGTTACCTGCCACTGCCAACCAACCTCGCCATGGCTGCCCACCAAAAACACTGAGGGCTGCCAGGGAAATACGCTAAGGGAGGATGTGCAAATCATAGATCTGACCGCGTTGCCTACACTGTCAACCAACCTCGCCATGGCTGCCCACCAAAAACGCTGAGGGCTTCCAGGGAAAAACGCTAAGGGAGGATGTTGCAAATCAAAGATCTGCACCCCCCTCTCACTGCCAAAACTCTGGCCAAAGGGCTGCCCTACTGGGCTGAACGCATATCTGAGAAGAGGGCCCACTGGGCCTCTATATAGGCCCAACATCAAGCTGCCTGACCCAGCTGTCAAGCCTCACGACCTCAATAAAAAGGGGGCAATGGGTCATCTGGCACACTCAAGCGGTAGGGGGAAAAAGTATTGGGCCTGGAGAAGACAACATGGCCATGGAACCAAGCCAAAACCCTCGGCTGAACATGGCTAAAGTATCCCGACATGAGAAAATTGCCTCACACTAGCCGGCACAGCCACAGAACAACCCTCACTCCCTAACACCTGTCCCTGGCAGAAAATGGGACCGACTGGTGCCAAACGATTGGTGATCTGAGTTGCTAACATACACCTGAAGTAATAGGAAAACAGGAGCATAAAGATTCATAGAACTTCAAAAAAATTGTCAAGATAGAAGGCTTTGCATAGTCAAACATTGCTTGCTTCCTGAAGTGCGGTATACATGTCCTGAAAAATAAGGATGTACAAAGTCTAGTGTCTGCCCTAGAAGCTCAAATGCGGCCCCAGACAAGATTCCTCACCATGCCAAACCTGCATCGTGTCCTAGATAATCTCTAAAACTAGGACTTTACAACTAGAAACCTACTTAGCAAGTAGGAGACTTGCTCAACGTTACAAGACAGAAAAGACAAAAGCAGAAAGGGTCTTGGACACAACTTAAGTAGAACTCTTTGATGTTGATAAACATCCATCTTGTTAGCAATCTTCACCACTTTCAAAGCAGCAGAGGATAACTAAAACTCACCTCCATAATGTTCTTGAGGCCCTTAGTTTTCCTGCTCTTGCCAGTGCGTAGAGGAGCCTCAGGCTGCTCTACTTCAACGATAGGTGCCTCGTCTGCAGAAACCACAACCTCCGCCTCCACTTCTGCTGTTTCTGCAACAGCTTCTGCAGCGACAATAGCCCTGGTGTGCTTATTTGATTTTTGACTGGCATTGACGGCCAGTCTAAGAGCCGAGCCCCTAAAACTACAAGCCAGCTGGACCTTCACATGAGCCGCCCCTCTGCACGGCTTACTTGAGGTAGACGAGAGCACTAGGGTCTTGAATCCCGCGGGGGAAGCTGCTACCTGAGTCAGCAGAAACTCACTCTCTCTCTCTCTCTCTCTCTCTCTCTCTCTCTCGTGATAGAGCAAGGTTGCGTACCTGGCGCAGACAAGAGCTCGCCATGGGAGCTTCCGCTTGCAATGGACGATATACAGACAGTGCAGATAAGGTTTAATAGCTATGCCTGTGCAGTCATTCATGCGTACGCCTTTTACAAACCCGCGGCAGGTTCAGGTAGCCTAAGTGAAGTTGAAGAAATTCTAAGTCGAAAAAAAATGAATTGATAATGTGGTTAGTGGTATGTTCAAATGTATGCCAACAGTGGAACATTGGTATGAACAAATTGGTATGTTCAGATATGTGCAATGTCCCGCAGCCGAGGGGGGCACAGGAGAGAGAGTATTGTGCTAGTTCCCTCGGGAGTATCCGGTCTTCAGTTCAACACTCGTCTTTGATGTCTCTTGGGATTGTTCTTACGACATAAAAATCTCGTCTCAAGGGGTTGTGTGTGTGTGTGTGTGTGTGTGTGTGTATGTGTGTGGAGTTGTTGTTGACTAGGTGCCGCTGCGCGAGTCCTCACCTACTCGTAGGCTATCGCCCCAGTCTCCTGCCCTTTATCCGTCGCACAAATCTCCTGCCCTCAGCCTCTTAGTTGAGCCTCTTGCACCTGCTCTATTGTGCAAACTTTCTTTGTCACCATGTGTATAGTGGGTTTGTGTGTGCATGCGCGTGTGTGAGGTTCAAATTTTGTTTACAAAAAGTGCGTGTGTGAGGTCTGTACAGTTTTGTGTGAGCTTGTTTTCTAACTGAGTGTGAATTTCATGTGTGTTCATTAGGGAGTGTGTGTATATAGAGAAGAGGGTGTGTCTATGTGTTGGAGGTCTGATTCCAAATAATCACAAAATCGACATCCTAAGTTTACAAAGAATCTCCCTTCAGTGTATGACAAATTCCGTCATGCCCATCATCAGCTCTTACAAACGGTGGAAACAAATGGTTGTTGAGTCCTCGAAAATGGGTGAAATATGAACTTGCTAATTGGAGGATTTTGAGGATGTGTAGAATGCCTAGGAGGGACAAGAACCCACCATTGAAGTGCTCATTCCAGTTCAAGCTCTCATAAACCCAGTGGTGTAGTATGCTCTCAATGCAGTTATTTTGTTCTTTCCGAGTAAGCTGCCTACTGCGCAAGATGTGGCAAGCAGTTCAAGGTGTCTACTTTGGCGCCAGATTATTATATGAAGTCTTGTTGACAGACATTGATGCCCACAATATGTTTCTTGAGTTGTCCCCATTGTTTTTTGCTACTCAGATGACACATGTATTGCCATGGGCTCTTACTAAAGACTACCAAAGTCTCATCCATCACAAGTGCCCAATATGGGTGGAAATAGTTGACTTTTCGTGCACCCGGCGACACTTTCTTCCTATGCTTGATTCTCATTTGGGGAAATTGATATGTCCTCCCAAACTTGATGCCAATACAAATCGGTTTTGTGTGCTTTGGGACACGGATGTTCCCACCCCTGAAGGTGTTATGGTGAACTCAAGGGACCCTCTCATTGGGAAATGCCCCTTCAAGATCAAATGGGGGAAATTTGCAAATTCATGCTTTCATTGTGGGGACATGCAATCTAAATGTCCTAGTCCTAATTTGCAACCTCCTCCTTTAGCTCTTCCTAAACTTGCAGTAATGCATTTCATATGATATGTGTGGGTTATGTAACCCTGACAAGTGGAGATTAACCTGACATTATGTACATACATGTAAGGCAGACATTGTTTTTTTTCAAGAGCAGGATCAACATGAATTTGTTGGTTGGCAATGTTCGTATTTTGCAGGCTATTGGATAGCATATACTAGTTTATCGGGCTTTTCAGGTGTTTCGATAATGGCTAGGCATGAGTTGTAGCCAGTTCTTGTGTATAATGATTCAGCGGGTCATCGGATGGTGGTTCAATGTATAATCAATCGTTAGATTTATGAATTTGGTGGTGTCTATGCGCATACAACCTTGGGGCAACGAGCCGTTTTATGGAATTCGATGTCTTCTTATCCATGGCTCTACAATGCTCCACTTTGTGGTAATTTTAATAATGTGCCCGATTTATCTGATAACACCACAGGGCACTCACACATGTTGAGTGTGGAATTGCAGGCTTGGACAGATTTTATTGCATGCACACAGATGTTGGATTTGTAAAGCCTTCTGCATCCGAATGTTTATGGGTACACTTTTTAGTATAATGCTCACTTCTCATGTCTGAAGTACGCAAGTGATCGAGAGCGCGTGTAAGTGTGTGCAGCAATGGAGAAGAGAGGAGAAGAGGAGACCGTGTGTTTGCAAGGGCTAAAACTCACTCTCTACATGTGAGCCCCCTTATTCTATTATGTACATAATGAATAAGTATAGTGGGCGGGCACCTGGCCTAACCAGCCACATGGAGCTTCACCCCAACAACCTCCGACGTAAATGCCAATGTGGCCGCGAGAGAGAAAAGAAAACCATACAAAACCTATACAAGCCCATCACAAGTATGAGCTCAGCCAACGTCCATTGGCTCACTCAATCTGTGTGCATCCAGCTCTAATTGTAGGGGAAGTATAGAGTGATTGACACCATACTCCTCACTAAAGCCGCACACATCCTACAGGTATCTCACCATACGCTGCAAAGTGCCCCTATGCTCAAGCCCAACGTTAGTCATTGCACAATTGACTGCTCCCTGCAAATGCACCTACCACAAATGAAATCTCGGGTCTCGAGATGAGTATCTCGTACATGAGACTCCCGAATGCTGATGCAATCCTAGCAATATTTGCCAATCTGACCATCTTAGTCAAATCTGGCTTAGAACTCCACTCATGGAAATCACCCTGACACCCGAACTCCGATCCCTGGAATCCATCCTCGTGTCCATCGCATGTCACGTGCGCACCAAGAGAATCTGTATGTCATGAACCCTGTGTGGTAAGAGAAATTCTTAGCTCTAACTCACACACATCAGCCTCTGGCCTAAGCATATCCATGAATGACTGAATCACGGCTAAATCCTCAGCACTCAAGCCATCCATATCTGTCATCGTATCCATGAATGACATGCCCTGCTGCACATTTGGCTCAACATGCTCACAAACTGGAGCATCATGTAACCTATCCGCAAAGGAGTCATGCCTCATCTCTCTGCATGGTTGCATACTCACGAAGACTGCGCCATCTCGTACATGACGTACTCGCATCGCATGAATCGTGCCAACACTAGCACCTCTTGCTATGACTAGCTGTCTACAATGCAATATGAAACTATGTTCGTCGAGCACTACCTGGAATCCGCCGTCTCTCGTAACTGACTCACAGAGATCAAGCTCTGCATCAAACCTGGCACATGGCGTACATCCCGCAACACGTATGATGCACCACTTGGCAACAAGAGTCTGACATCTCCTGCACCAACTATGTCATGCATTGAACCATCAGCTAGACACACACGTCCAAGCATACCACTAGCATATGTGCTAAACCACTCACGACTCGGCGTGACATGAAATCTAGCACTCACATCTAGTATCCAATGCGAAGGTAATGTGTCATCAAAAACTGACATAAGAAAGTCAAGAGTAAACATGGAAGCAAAGTCAACATCTCCATCATGTGTAGCCACAGAGGCTACATTTGCTCCCACATCATCCAAAGTGATAGCATCCCTCTTGTGATGTCTCCTGCGATGTCTCATCCGCTGAAAACAACGCCTATCTACATGACCTATATGACCACAATGCCAACACACAACATCTCTATGTCTGCGAGATCGTCCTTTGACTGTAGGCATCTCTCTAGACTCATTTGTGCCAAAAACATTGCACAATCTTTGCCATAACTCTCTAGCTGTACATGCATCCAAACCAATGCGATAGACAAACTCACCAAGGTGTAACCTGATCGTCGAACGTGCAAGCTCATCCAAGTCCTCCCACTCATCATCAGTCATAGACTCTGGCCTAGCATCCATGCCATGTAGTGGCAACACTTGGCCCAACTGAGTCAATGCATCATGCATACCTGCTTTCCAATGCTCAAAGTTTGAACCATCAAACTTTGTATGGAAAAGCACAAATCCTGACAATGATGTACATGCCAAATCCATGGCGATAACCTGTGACAAGACCAAGCACAAGTCGATCAACTGACAATAGCCAAAGCCTGGCTAACTCATACACCACTTCTCAAACCATCAAGAGGGTTATGCTCCGATTAGGCTCTTGGATAGCCTCAAAATGTGAGCTTGTTGATTCCATGGATTCCCACATTAGGAATGTCTTTGTTGCTCCTCCTCCTCCTCCATCTTCTGTTGGAATGCTTCATGCACGCCAACTTTTGTTATCTTTGGTGCATTTAATTCTCTCGCATCAAGATTCTCTAGCAAACATTTAATTCTCTCGCATAAAGATGCTCTAGCAATGGAGATGGATTTTACTGAAAATGAATTGCACTCAGTGTTACTTGCTCTTATTCGATGGTGTCCCCTACTTGGGATGGGGTCATTGTGGAATCTTTTATCTCCTTTTGGGAGGCATTAAAAGAGCCTTTTCTCTTCATGATGAATGTTGCATGGTTTAATCAAAATTTGCCATTATCGTGGAAAGAGGGCTTGCTGAAATTGTTGCCCAAACAAACAGTTTGTGAGCAATTCTCTCATTGGTAGCCGATCACTCTTATGCTGGTTATATACAAAATCTTGGCTAAAATGATTGTACATCACATTAAGGAGCCTCTTATTGCGGGTATCCATTCGGCTCAATACGGCTTCATCCCTCGTCTCGCCAAATCTTGGATAATTTGGCTCATGTATTGATTGGAATGGAATATGCTAGAAATACCCAGCAGGATGTACTCATGATGCAGGTAGACATTGAAAAGGCCTTTGATATAGTACAATGGGATTTCATCACCGGCACTTGGATTCGGTCCTAAGTTAGCCAATGTTGTATATTTCTTATATGCTCATAGTACATTATTTGGCCTTCTTGATGGTGAGTTTACTTACCCTTGGCCTCTTGGATGCTCTGTCAATATAGGGAGAGAAAGTGAGAGAGTTGACTCTCTCTCTCACTTTCCTCTCCACTAACCCAACTCCCTGTCTCTGTGTATCATCCCCTTCCCCAATCCTCTTGCACAGTCCACACAAGCACCCATATTGGTATCAGAGCTACGGCGATCGATGGCGATTGTGAGCTCGCCGGCTATAGCGGAGCTCAAAGCTCAAACTTGAGCTTCACGGAGTATATCTTGCAAGGATTCAGCAGTGGATCCGGCACGGATCGGACAGATAGAGCGGTTCCCGGCTTCTTGGCGTGTGCAGCCCCTCTCCGGAGGAAGGAATCTTGAAGTGAATCACGACATCTCTGTGGAAAATAGTAGATCTGCAGAGCTTGGAGAGAAGCAACAAGTGTGAGCCTTGGAGAGCTCTTGAGCTCGACTGCTGAATCCGAGAGCTTGGGTCGGATTGTGTAGAGCAGGTTATTGAAAGCAAGTGAAGGCTTAGGGAAGTAAAGCTTTGAAAGCAAGCCCGACACCGAGTAAGAAGCTAAGGGAGAAAGGGGGAATCGAGAAGCCAAAGATAATTGGAATTTTAGGGGGAATGGTTGTGTGGATACACACACACACACACACACACACACACACACACACAGACACTCAATTGCAACCTCAAGCAATCGGGGCAGCAAAATAGGCGAAAGCTAGACAGAGCTTGTGATAAGGCAAGCTTGCACATCTTGGAAATTTCAAAAGCTCAAATCGGCCTGTGCTTGGAGCTTTGTGTGCAGGCAATCAGGCCAACTAAAGCAGGCAGAATTGGTACAAGCACCGAGCAACAAAAGTCGAATATCAGAGAGTTACTCGGTGGGTGAGATCGAGTAGAGCTGCAATAAATTACGGGCAGAGCTAGCACTGAGCTCTTAAGCTGTGTTGGGGTTTTTTTGAAGCCGTTACACTCAGGCAATTGGAGCAGTCGAGCAGCGGGCATAACACACACACACACACACACACAGCCATCGATTGCAAGGCAGGGCTACTGTGAGCAAAATCGAGAGCAATCGGTTGACTTGAATTGTGTGGTGTGTTGGTTACACACACACACTTTTTGCTAGCGAGAGCAGCCAGAGAAATTGAATAAGCAGAGCATTGCTGCGAGTCGAGCAAGCCATCCCTGGCGTCCACACACACACTCGCTCCCCCTCGGATCTCAGAGAGTCGCCAAAAATTGACACAATTCAATCTCTGCAGCATTCGATAGAAAACAATTAAATGAGTTTATAAAAAAAAGGTTTGACCCCTTTGTGTGCAAGGCTTCGTTCCCACGGAACCACCATCGATCCCCTATACCGACTCCGAGTCCCGAGCTTGAGTAGAGAGAGACCGACTTTGAGAGATAGCGCAAGTATCTCTTTTCACTCTTACATCTCTTCTTCACTAAAGACCTTTGATAGAATGGGCTTGTCCTCATATTTAAGCACCAATACCAATCAATGTATCCAAAGACCATCTCTAGATTGTATTAGAAAGTATATTATCTTTGCATACCTCATACACTTAAACATGCCCTAAACATCACTATTTCTGATATTTTCTTCACTCATAGACATACCCTTACGTATTTATTGACCTACAAAATCTCTTTCTTATGAATGTAATATTTCAGTTCTTTAGAAATTGTATGAAAGGAGAATTTGTTACATACATAAAGAAGGATGTGTCTATTGCTCTTGATATACAAGATTTCTAGAATAAGTCACATGGGCCATAATCAAGTTTAAAAGCATGAAACTACTAGAATATACAATAAATTTCCAAAAGGAGAGTTTTGTGTTCTTCAAACTACCAGACTAGTGTTAATGCATAGCAAGTGGCAAGGACAAGGATGAGGAGAAATATCCTCCAAACCCTAAAAGCAAGCTTGAAGGGCCAATATACAATAAACAGCTAGAAGAGATCCATATTGTAGACGAAGCAGGGTCCACTTCTAAAGCTGCAGTTGTTAAGGGAAAGCCATATTGCTGCTTGACGACTGTAAGGAGGAAGCCAAACTACAAACCGTGAAAACCTAGATATTGGTGCAGGGACAATAAGTTCAAGAAACATAGGAGAGCTACTGCCGGCCCCTCAGTACTGAAGAGCTAGTACAAACAAAAGAGGCTCTCTAGCTAGCAGGCATACGTGAGTCTTTGAAAGAAGCTCAAAGGGACAAAGTAAAGATTTTTGGGGGAAAGGGAAAGCCAAAAGAGTCCAGGGCCAAACTAGCAAAATAAGCCACATCCCAAAATAGGGCGACCACATCTTATCATAATTTTATTGATAGGAATCTACCAAGATTCTTTGATTTCATATTTGCAAGTCAAAGTTATCAAAATAGAAAGTTTCTATTTGTTAAAATAGAAAGTTTTTGTTTATTAAATAGAGTTTATTTTTTTGGGTCTCTCTCTCTCTCTCTCTCTCTCTCTCTCTCACACACACACACACACACACACACACACACACACACACACACACACACACACACACACACACACAAACACACACACACAGAGTCTGTAATCGATCGAGCGAGCAGACAATGCTCTCTCTCTCTCTCTCTCTCTCTCTCTCTCTCTCTCTCTCTCTCTCTCTCTCTCTCTCTCTCTCTCTCTCTCTCTCTCTCTCTCTCTCTCTCTCTCTCTCTCTCGGCTTGCAACCTCACTACCAGGCGAGCCGTGGCAACTCACTATCGCTCTCTCTCTTTCTCTCACGTATGGGAGCATGACGGCACTGCCTTCTCTATATCCGTCAGTGCTTGTTTTGTCATCCTTGTCTCTAAACCCCTTTGAGAAAATTCCATGTGGAATTTTACTAAGGCTATGTTAGCCTTATAATATCTAACCCTTTATGTCTTGTTCTCACAAGAGTTTTAAAATTTTTCCTCGCACGATTAGGAAACACAAACACAAAGGGTTAGATATTATAAGGCTCGGATAAAATATCTATCCTTATAATATGTTAGCCTTATAATGTCTATCCCACTATGACGACCAAATATGTTTTAGAATTTCCTTTCCATACAGAGTTAACAGTGAGGGAGTTGCGACCATAAGAAGGAAAACCTTTACAAGGACCCCCACTTAAATGGCAAGTAATTTAGAGAGATCATAAGATAGATGAAGAGAGAAGGAAAACCTTTAAAAGGACCCCTACTTAAATGGCAAGCAATTGGAATGGAAGCATGAAAAATCAGGCCAACCTCCATTGGCATAAGCCCCATGCTCGGTCGCCAGATCTACTGTGGCAAATATAGACTCTCTCACATTCAAAGGGAATTTACAGATCTGAAAAGAGAAAGAGGTCAGGAAAGTTTGTGCGGACTGCATTTGAATCCTTATCCTTATCCTTAGTGGTAGAGGCAACAAAATTAGTGGACACTATGAAAGATATACGCCTCTACCAGCTGGAAGACGATATGTTGTACCTACCCATGGACATTCTTAGAATGAAGATTAGTCGAGAATAGGAAGATTGGGAGATGGAGCATGAGAGACATGTAAGACAAGTGGATGGTGTGAATTAGAACCAATTCCGTTTTTTGACCGAATGGCGGACCAAAGGAGGGTAGGGCCTCGAGGTATTTTCTAGGGTGTCACTTTTGATATGGGAGGGATACCTTTTATGGTGTCCTTTGTAGTGTTAGATCTCTACGGATTGAAAATAGATTATCACATGTTGCTGGGCCGACCATGGCTATGATAGGCTAAGGTGAAATAGAATTGGGCAAAACATACCTTAGTCATACGACAAGGATCAAGGAAGGTTCAAATTTTGTATCAATAAGTCAATCATGTTGGGGAGGAGACCCAAACTATTATGGACAAACCAGTGAATATGATGGATGAAGAAGAAGGCAAATTCTTGAAAACAAATTAAGATTTGATGGCAATATGTACGGTGGATGTGGAAGCGATTTAGAAACGCTATGTGGAGGATGTTTTGACCAAGCCATGAAGGGTAGAAACCGAGCCAAGTACCAATAAGAACATTGAACAACTAGTGAAGAGGGTAAATCCAACCTAGAGTTAATGGAGTTGAGGGAGTTATTATAGAAAAATCATGAATTCTAGAAGTAGATGAACAAGATTTCTCGATTCAAGAAAGATGCAATTCAAGAAGTGAATCTTAGGACAAGGGATAAACCTCAACATGTCAAGATCTATGCGAATTTGAAAGAGTCTTTTGGGTTAGATCTTATAAAGTTGTTGACAAAGTTTATGGATGTGTTCAAATGGGATTATTTGGATATGAAGGGTTTTGATCCCAAATTCTACCAGCATCGTATCAATTTAAAGAAGGATGCAGTTGCCCCTACCAAGTAAGCCAGGTATCATGTATGAATCCAAATTATTCCAAACAAGTGAAAGAGGAGTTGGATAGATTATTGAAGGTTGGATTTACAGTTCCAATTGAAAACCTGGAGTGGATATCACCAATTGTTGTGGTCCCTAAAAAGAAAAAGGAGCTATGGATCTGTGTCGATTATCGCAAGCTAAATGCGGCTACAAAACTAGATCCCTTCCCTCTTCCATTTTTCATGGTAGAACACCATGTTAGATTGTTTGAGACGTTAGAGCCAATTTGGGAATCACCAATGTCTTAAAGATTTGGCCAAATGGACAAATCTCAAACTATGTTTTAAGGCCAAAACCTTCCACAAGGTAGTACTTGAAAGGATCTTTTTGTTGGGGTATAAAGCCCAATGTGGTCGCCCAGGTAAGTTGGCGGGCCACCAGGTATGTACACATATTCTTTTGTAAAAACCTAATAAGAACTCACTATGCTCTACACATTACAGTAGAGCGAGTTCACCATATTGTCGTGCTCTTCTTCTCGCACTCTCTCTCGCGTCGCACTTCCGCTCGTACTCCTTCAACTAGTATCAGAGCTCAGATCGAGGCTCGGGGCAGCATTTGCAGGTAGCCAGAGTCACCTGCTCAGATTGGAGTGAGATTCGACAGGCGAAGACACGGCCCTAAACCCTGTGGGATAGCTCGAAGAGCTAGGTGTTCTCAGATTTTCATTCTGAGGTCATCTCGGCCACTGTTCGGCTTCGACAAAGTTCTGCGCATGCCATTTTCGACTACGTGGTCTCGGCAGATGCAGATCTGACTCTGCAAATTTGGGGTTTCGGCCTACGACTGCAGGGCTGAGGATATTTTCACTTCCAGAGTGCTGATTTGTGGATGTCTACACAACGAAGGACAGCTCACAGTTCTTGGAGGCGTGTCACATATGACACAGACGCACCTACACACAAACTGTAGGCGACATCCACTAGTTCATCAGGTAGCTTGTGTTTGCTGCTTGATATTCCAGATTTCATCCTGACATTGTAGGTACTTCCACATGGGATGTATTGTCAGAGATGATGTATGTCTGTTGAGGGTTTGCTGGCTGTGAGTCACGCAGCAAACAACCGCCGCAGCGGTTACAACATACAGTGGGAAATTTGTGGATGTATGACTTTGTGGGAAGTCTATGTACTGTCAGATTTACTGCAGCCTTTGTTGAGGGTCGAGTGAGGTTTTATTGAACTGGGGGATTCTCGAATGTTGAGATCCTTTCGGTGATACAGGTCTTGGAGCGATCCCTCGAGCACCCTTAGATAGGCAGCTAATGTGTATTGACTGTGAGTTAGACATTTGGGATTGCATCTTTTCTTTACTGCCGTTGAGGCATTGTCGCAGTCTATGCTTACAGGACAATGACAGGACAGTGAGAGACAGTACAGGTGCAGGACAGGTTTACCCACAGCTGACAGTGTTAGAGAGACAATGGTTTTTTTGGAGCTGTTTTTGGTCTGTTTTTTGAGTACACCAGAGCCATCTTACAAAGGAGACTCTGCCAAAATTTATGCAGAATCTGAAGCTTTCTTGGTTAATTTGACAGGTTGATATTGGTTCAGAGGTCAGTTTACAGAGGAAACTCTGCCGAATTTTTCCCAGGAAAGTAAACTACTGTGAAGCGTAGCTATGGCTGGATCACAGGACACTGCTCTTTACAATATCAAGAAGCTGGATGGAACCAATTTCCCATAGTGGAAGAAGCAAATTTGGCACGTGTTGGTACAAAAGAAGCAGATAAAACCTATAAAGCTCAAGGGGATAAAACCAGAAGATATGGACGAAGATGAATGGAGAAAAATGGATGAATTGGCACTTTCTACCATTATGTTGACTTTGGCAGAAAGCGTTTACTTCAATGTAGCAGACGAGATGTCGGCTTATGAAGCATGGACAAAGTTGAGTGATCTTTATGAGAAGCAGAGTATAGCTTCACAGGTATACTGGCTTAAGAAGCTTGTTGACTTGAAGATGAAAGAAGGGACACCTATGTCCAATCATTTGAATGAATTCAACACCATCTACAGTCAGTTGTCAGCTCAAGGTGTCAAGTTTGATGAACCTGTTAGAGCTATGTTCCTGTTGATCACATTGCTAGAAAGTTGGGACACTTTTCGCACAGCTTTGAGTAATTCTGCACCTCCAGATGGTTTGACCATAGCAGGTGTAGAAGGCAGTCTGCTTACTGAAGAAACCAACAGAAAGACAATGGACAAAGGCAAAGGAACAGCCTTAGTTGTCAAGGGAAGGACCAAAGAAAAGTACAAAGGTGGAAAGAGGAATCAGTCTCGTAGCAAGTCCCACAGTGCTAAAGGCAAGAGTGACATAGAATGCTACCATTGTGGCAAGAAGGGTCACATGAAAAGAGACTGCAGAGAATGGAAAGAAGAAAAAGGCAAAGAGAAAGCTGAAGACCATGGTGAGAAGAACAAGTCCTTAGTGAAGATTCAAGAAATAAATGTGACAAACACTGTTGTAGAGGATGACAGTCTAGTGTCAGAAGACATCTACTTCTTGAAGAATACAATGGACTCAGCTCTTCTTACAGCATCTGATGGAAATGCACTGAGTGACTGGATTATAGACTCAGGGGCATCACTTCATGTGTCTCCAAACAAGGAGTGGTTTACCTCTTATGTGACCACTAAAGATCATGTTCGGCTAGGCAATGGGCAGACATGTGAGATCTTAGGTGTTGGAGATATTCAATTGAAGTTTCAGAATGGCTCCTCTTTCACGCTGAAAAATGTGAGACATGTTCCTGCAATTACAAAGAGCTTGATCAGCACAGGTTTACTTGATGATGCTGGCTACGTCACCACTTTTGGACAAAACATGTGGAAGATATCCAAGGGTTCTATGACAGTAGCACATGGAGTAAAGTCTGGAGGACTTTACATGATTTATGTATCAAATGTCTCTAAAAATGTAATCAATGTAACCGAGCAGCTGAACGTTTCTTTGTGGCATAGCCGGTTAGGACATATGTCCAAGAAGGGAATGGAAATCTTGTCTCATTTTGGTTATTTGCCTTGCTTTTCATTTGATGATTTTGAATTCTGTGAACATTGTCTGTATGGTAAGCAAACACAACAGCCACATAAGCATAGAAGCAGTAGAAGAGATACACAGTTGGCACTTGTTCATAGTGATTTGTGTGGACCTATGCCTAACCTATCTCTAGGGGGAGCTTCTTACTTTATGAAATTTATAGATGATTACTCGAGGAAAGTATGGGTTTACTTTCTCAAGCACAAGGATGAAGCGCTTACTGTTTTCAAAACGTTTGTGACACTTGTGGAGAATCAGAGTGGCAAGAAGCTTAAATGCTTACGCACTGACAATGGTGGAGAGTATGTTTCAAAGGCCTTTTAGGACTTTTGTGAGTCAAAAGGTATAGAACGTGAACTTACTGCTCCTTATAATCCTCCTCAAAATGGTGTTGCTGAGAGGATGAATAGGACCATACAAGAGAAGGTCAGAAGTATGTTGTCTAATGCACAACTGCCAAATGGGTTTTGGGCTGAAGCTGTATCAATAGCTGTTCATCTTATAAATAGATCTCCTAGCAAGGTTTTGCAGAAGGATTCAGTGGGCAGAGATGGTATGGTCAGGCAAAATGCCCTCATACAAGCATCTCAGAGTCTTTGGCTGTGAGGCATATACTCATGTTCCAAAGGAATTTAGGAACAAACTTGAGCCAAAGAGTAGAAAGTGCATCTTTCTAGGCTATGGTAATAGGTTTGAGTGAAAAATAGAGAGAAATGTGTGTGTGCGTGTGTGTGTGTGTGGAAGTAGGAAAAGAGGTGAGAGAAGACTATGGGCTACTTGTGAGAAAAGTGGGCAGACTGGGGTCCACTCAAAAAATCATATCTCATCGGAGGTAGCTTAAAAAATTATCATAATTTTTGAGGTGGTTATTCAGCTCTTGGTACACATTTTGTCTTCTAATCGCTGCTTCAAATTTGGAGTGAAGATAGATATAAAAAACCCCACCAAAAAGCCTATTTTTCTTCATAAAAAAGTCTTCAGTGGCCCCCTTTTTGTTGAATTTGCACAAGACTCCAAAGGTGAGCCCCTCCTTACATTAGAGCATGACCTAATTGATTTTAAAGGTTTAAAATATGCATGGTTGCAGATTATGCATAAATACAATATATGGATATGATGGAAAAAAACAGGCTAGTATATATAAACAATACATGGAATTTAGAATAGTGTTCGCTATAAATATAAAAAATAAATATATGAAAATATAGGGAATCAAATGAGGAGGGTCCTCATTTTTTTTATTGATGTATATTGATTTACAAGAGGTAAGGAAAAATACCTGTAGAAAATAGGAATTTAGTGAAAGGCAATGACTGATGGTGGAAGGTATTTTTTGAGGTTTTTCCTTGGAGTGGATTCACAAAAAAAAAAGAGAAGCTTGCATGAAAATATTTCTATATGGAATAAAGAGTGTGCAAAATGTTAAGAAAAATTATGGTAATGGTGAGTCAATGTACATAGCATACATAGGCAAATATCGTACACCTAGGTAGAATATTTAAATAAATACCAAAATAGTTATAATAAAAACTCTCTATATTTAGGCCCTATATACAATGAAATATCTACACCACAAATGGGCCATAAAAATATCTACACACAAATGGGCCATAATATATTTTTGTTTTGTTCTTTTTTTAATTTGACTCAAATAGCCCAGTGACTAGTTAGCTGAGGGTTTTAAGAAGATATAGGGAAAGTCCCCTAACTCACACGCCTATGTACAGTGAAAGGGTGAGGATAACCACAGTGTTTGAACGATTTGATAAGGTGAGGTAGCTCACTATGGAAATTTTGGATAGCTAAAAACCAGCTATCAATGGGTTGTATTGTCTTCATTTGTTTTTGAATCTATGGATGAGGTTCGTTCCACTGTAGCATCTTGAATGTCCAAACTTGTTTTCGATGTGAGAGATGATGTTGCATTGTCCATTGTAGTAGCATACTGATAAGGTTTGTTCTTCATTTGTTAAGAGTATTTACAAGAGAAGTAGATAAGTGAGGATCTAAATTAGGGTCTAATACCTAGATGACCAAAGGGATACACACATTATTGGAGTACTGATTAGCATGGGAAATATTAATTAAATACTGAGGAGATTATTTACTGATGGATATAGAAATAAGAGGGCAACAACTATAAGGATAGCATGATGGAAAGTTGGTTTGCCTGTTGTAATCCACTCAAGGTGCACATGTGGAAGCAAAAAAGAGCGTCTAATGCATATGTCCAATGATGGGATCTCCTATATGCATGCAGAGAAGTGCATGGCAAACAATATGCTATGCAAGAAGGATTTTTGAGGGGTTCTTCAGAAAGAATGTGTAGCTATAAAAGCATATGTCATGGATTTACAAGTTGGCACCCCTCTAAGAAGAGTTGTCACTGTCGAGGATATGTGCTTTCATCTTACTATGCAATGTGCATGGGTGTTGGGCTCTACATCACTCCACCATGATTAAGTTAAGAGACTTTGACTCTTATTCTCATCTCATCTAGCATGAGCAACATGACTTACATATGCCCAACTCTTACAGCTTAAGCATAAGCCTAATAACTACGACTCTTAACACAAAGTTTAATAAGACTTGAAGCTTTGGGACTAATGCTTTTTTCATTTTACGGCTCAGCAACCTAACTATGACTATGCCAAAGAGCGTGTGGCGACTTGAATTTTCACATTCTTGTGCTTACTACAAACATTTCTTGTGATAAAAGCAAGCTTGAATCCTCAAAAATTGGATTATTGAAGGACCAAGTTGGCATTGAGGGTTTCTTTTCCCAGACATATTTTATTAGCTTTGAATCTGCATCTATGTTGAATTGGTTGTCCTTCTTTGATTGTGAAGACTTTATTTTCCATTTCATTCTCCAATTAGGCCGGTTGTAAGAAGCCTGTGATGTTGTTGTAGAATTTTGTTGAATGTCGGCATTTGAATTTTGACTCGGAGCATTGAAAGACTTAGGAATCCAAATCTCTTTATTACCTTTGTAGCTTCCTTGATTACTTTGTCTAACTCGAGCTCTTTTCAACCTTTTGAGATCTTCATGTAGCTCTATTGTAATTGTAGCTAGCTTGTGATTGACTAGTTGCCAAATCTTTGTATAGCATGTTTAGAAATCTTGTTCAAGAATAGATTCTTTGGAATCCATTTGTGCTTTGTATCTTCTTGTGAGTTATGGTAGACTTTAACAGCATTTGGGGTTACTTGATTGTACTGTCTCTTCCTAGGTGTCTCAAAATATTGTGTGGTTGATACCCATTTGGCATTCTACTCTGGGAAGGTCTTGATTGAAATTGATATGCTATAATATTTGGTTTGGTACCCATCTCTGTCTGTTACCTCAATAGTACTCTTGTTCCTGTAAATTTTACTATGATGCTATCCATCCCATGTGTTTATCTTTCTGTGTTGATCTTTTGTCTTCAATCCACACTGGATCACTGACTTTCACTAGACTACTCGGAACAAGCTTTTAGATCTCATGCTTTAATGAGTACTTGGGTTGATATACCTTTTCTTTTTTGGTTGGATCCATAGAGGTTTTATTTGGATTAGCAAATGACAGGGAGTTTCTAAAGCCTGACTTGCTTGAAGAAGCTGATCCATAAGGGTTCTTTGATGTAGAGGCATATGCTCTCATATGTTTCATGCTCATCACTTGTAGGTCCACTTTAGCTTTTCTTTGCATCTTCTCCAACCCTTTACCATGAAACTGCTAGCCCATCCATAATTGCTTGTGCCCTCTACCATGGTCGACACACTTTGGTTGCACCAACATAAGCAATAGGGACATTGTTTTGGTCATATATCCTAAAACACTATGAATCAGGTTGAATCCTTTGAAACAAAGATTAAACACATCAATTAGAGCATTTTGTCTCTTATGTGTCACCTGAAAACTCCACACGAGTAAAGATTCATGGTCAAAATACTACAAACAAGAGCGCAAAAGGCTTGCAAAATACGTAAAATAACATGCTACAGACAATAAAACGATAGATCTGCATACCTGACGCATCCACGAGCACATAATCTATGATAAACACGAACAGAGAGAGATAGAGAGCGGGAGAGAGCGAAAGAACATGTGTAGGTGCACCTCCTAGAGCGGAGTGCTACGCCGGCTTGGTGAGAGAGAAGAGAGGAGAGGAGAGAAGAAAGACACAAACACTGGGTGCAATCTCCCCCCGTGCAAGAGTGACCATTTCCCACTTGCACGTATTTCATTTATAGATTTCTTGAATGGTCAAATTGAGTACAAACTGGCCGGCCGGTCATAAATGGCCAAAGCTCATAAAAGAGCACTTGAATAATAAAATGTACAATATATATATATATATATATATATATATATATATATATATATTTCCATTCACATAGGCCAAGCTCGGTCCAGCCTTTTCCACCTGTCATGTTATGGAATTATTATTTTAATATTTTTGCAGGCTGACAGGTGGAAAAGGCTGGAGTGAGCTCAGTCTATGTGAATGGAAATATATATATATTGTACATTTTATTATTCAAGTGCTCTTTTATGAGCTTTGGCCATTTATGGCCGACCGGCCATAAATGGCCAAAGCTCATAAAAGAGCACTTGAATAATAAAATGTACAATATATATATATATATATATTTCCATTCACATAGGCCGAGCTCGGTCTAGCCTCTTCCACCTGTCAGTTGCAAAAATAGGAAAATATCAATTCCATAAAAAAAAAAAACTGCACGAACTGCATGCACCTAGATTTGAGTCGATATTATTGTTGGCGAACTGCATGCACCGCGAGTCTGATAGCGGCTGCATGTGAGTAGGGCAATGGCGGCTTTGGTTAGGTATTCACAACATTTTGGGTTGACATCATGCGTTGTCATCAACACTGTGCACTCAAGGTGAATAGGTAGTCGGTACCTGTATCCATCATGCTAGTAGCAACCACCTAATGATCACTGCTGCATAGTGCCACTTATATTGTGCCACGTTTTTTCAATTGAGTCGCATTGGTACCATCGTCCAGGTCTGCGCATGACAGAGTGCCAGAGCTATGAACTGTACTCAATGGACACTTGTGATTCGTTCCCATTGATGAGCGCAAAGCGTGACACGGACCCCGACGGCCTCAAACGCCAGGAGCCGATGCACGCCGACCTGGCCACGGTGAAATGAACATGGGGCACCATCTAGCTTTGAGTGGCTAGGACGCGGACAGTAGTGATCTGAAATAACACAAACTCTACACACACACACACACACACACACACAAAGAGAGAGAGAGAGAGAGAGAGAGAGAGAGAGAGAGAGAGAGAGAGAGAGAGAGAGTGACGCAGGTGATGAAAACCCCTCGGGGGTGTGAGGGGAAACTGATTTAATGCAATATTTACAACAAACTTATCTTTGGCAAGGTAGCAACCATGGTGACAGAGAAATAGAGAGAGAGATAGTGAGCCTAATATTGCGTTCTCTAGAGGTGACTCATAGACACAGAGATTTCTACTAGCGTGAGTGTGTGGCGACCATTGGAGTCAAGGCGTAGACATGGCTTCTTCACATAGTGCTAATTCCCAAAATGCTACACTAAGTCCCTCTCTCTTGATGCAAGTGTTGCCAATCCCTCCCACAAAAATGCTACCAAGTATTGCTGACTCCCCCGATAGTGACCTCTCAAGGCCTTTTTATAGGTGCTGGCTGCTTTAGGTTTAGGGAAGTCTGATTAGGTTAGGGCCTTAATCAGGGGAGACAAAGCAAGACAGTGGGCCTTAGATGGTTGACCCTTGCTTTGTCTTGGGGAAATTTAAAAAATGAAAACTCCTAGGTGGGCCTTTTGTGACCATCACCTAGAGAGAGGTGATGATTTAGAATTGGGGTTTTTTACAAGGTTTGAAACTGGGAAAAATGATGACAACCTAGGGATTTCACTGAAGAGGGCATCGTGGCATTGTGGACGAGATGCTGGCAAACGACGGGCCTTGCGGGTGCGTCGGTGTAGCGCGTTCGTCATTTTCGGGGCCGGTCGGGGCATGCCTTTGGAGTCTTTCCTTGTTTCAGTGTGGAGAGAGAGAGAGAGAGAGAGAGAGAGAGAGAGAGAGAGAGAGAGAGAGAGAGAGAGAGAGAGAGAGAGAGAGAGAGAGAGAGAGAGAGAGAGAGAGAGAGAGAGAGAGTTTCTTTTACGCTGCACCCGCGGGGCTGCTCCGACAGAGAGCGCGACAGAGAGAGAGTGTGGAGCTTGGTGATGGCGCGCGGGGGGGGGGGGGGGGGGGGGGGGGTGAGAGTGAGGGAGTGGGTGAAGTGGGTATGTGTGTGTTGGGTGTGCGGTATGAGAGAGAGAGAGAGAGAGAGAGAGAGAGAGAGAGAGAGAGAGAGAGAGAGAGAGAGAGAGAGAGAGAGAGAGAGAGAGAGAGAGAGAGAGAGAGAGAGAGAGAGAGAGAGAGAAATATTCTCAAGCATGCGCCCTCGTGGCTGTCCTGATATGGAAACGAGTGGGGGGGGGGGGAGTCAACATCAAGGGTGAGGGAGAGAGAGGTAGCATGCTAGGGGGGGGGGGGGGTTGAAGGTGAGGCTGAGGGGGTAGTGTGGGTGTGTGGGCCGTGTGTAGGTAACTGGAGTGTGTGTGTGTGTGTGTGTGTGTGTGTGTGTGTGTGTGAGAGAGAGAGAGAGAGAGAGAGAGAGAGAGAGAGAGAGAGAGAGAGAGAGAGAGAGAGAGAGAGAGAGAGAGAGAGAGAGAGAGAGAGAGAGAGAGAGAGAGAGAGAGAGCTGTGCACCCTACGCCTTCGGGCTGAGCCGACATGGGAGCGAGAGGGGCGGGGGAGGGAACGGGATGGGAAGAGAGAGAGGTGTGTCGGTGGGGTAAGGGGTGAGGGGGTGGGTGGTTATGGGAGAGAGTGTGGGTGTATATTATGAGAGAGAGAGAGAGAGTACCACCGTATTGCACCCTTGGCAGGGCCGTTCACAGAGAGTGCGAGTGAGTGTTAAAACAAGGGAGGGAGAGAGATTAGGGAGAGAGAGACAAAGAGATGCTAGGGAGCTTGGGAGAGTGATGGCACGCCAGTAGGAGAAAGACAAGGGGAATAAAGGGGAGGGGAGAGTGAGGTTGAGGGAGTGTGGACAAGAGGGGAGAGGGTGATATAGTGACCCGCTGTGGAGAAGTATGGATGAGCGAGGCGGGGTAAGAGAGAGAGAAAGATGGGGCTAATATGAATAATGGAAGGGAGAGAGGGAGACTTTTGTAAAGCATGGCAGCCCACGAGTGGAAGAAAAACCAGCAGAGGCAGCTCGTTTTATGTGCCCTTTGGGCTAGGTGACATAGGAATACAGAGAGAGAGAGAGGTGGTGGGTTGGCGGAGCCGAGCAGGGGGAAAGAGAGAGAGCTCTGTCCTCTGGTGATAATGGAGGGGGGTGTGGCCAAACTGGTGGCGGCCTGCTAGTATAAGAAGTATAGAGGGGGGGGGGGGGGGGGGGGGGGGTGGTGAATGTTAAAAGCAATGTTTTTATTGTTTTTTTGGTTTTGTGCTCCTTCCCGATCGGGGTTGTTCTTGCGGCCGCGGTTTTGAAAATCGGCCGTCATTAGTGAACAGTGACGCGCTATGGCTAGAGGTGCCTTCAGAGCTGGGCCGCATGGGCCGTGTCGGGAGGGCGAAAAAAGAGAGAATTCATGGCTCACTGATTGACTGGGAAATTTTCAAGTCCTCCGATGGTGTTGCCGTGCTTCGGGCAGAGGAAAGATATTTTTTTTTCTTTTTTTTCTTGATTTTTGAAAACCGGCTTTCATTAACCCTCCCCTTTTGGCTAGAGGCACCCTGACTTGATTCTTCTTCAGCTGATCTGTAGGAGCCAATATCTAGTTGCCTTCTGAACTAGCCATTCCATTTGGCCATTGTTGAAATTTTTGGGATATCCATGAATCTGTGACAGGTCTGGATGATAGCCCGTTCCTTGGAATAGTGCGGGATGAATAAATGGGAAGCCCATGGCTTCTAGGTTTGATGCATCCCATGCAAACACAATGCTGCATTGTGGAGGAGTCTGGAACATCCTTAAAAGTTTGGCAACATGTTGATCATCAAACATACTATGAACACCCTCACATAAACTTGAGGCATTACCCATCTCCAAGTTTATAACACTTCTTGTAGACTAGAGGAATTACCCATCTCTAAGTCTATGACACTACACAATAAAGTCTTGCTCGGCTGCCAAGCCTTTGGAACAATATCAGCTCCAAACCTTCATTCGTAATTACCTCTTTGTTATGGTCCTCTGGTGAAACTTCCTTGATGCAGGATGCCTTCAGCTTGCTACATTGTTCTTGGTCCATGCTGGTGCATAGGCTTCTGTTTTCAAAGCCCTCCCCTTTGCTTGATATGTTGTCCATCTTCTCCAAAGCCTTGCTAGCAGGCCGGTCTTCCTATTCTCTTGTATCTTCCATGCTCTTTGCATTCCTCTTACTCTGACGAGGCTTGATCAGCACTTTACGTCTTTTTACCCTTACTGCCCAATGTTGTCGATTGATCGCCTTGATGTCTACTTCATCCAAGGTTAGAAATGTACTAGCATTTGTAACACAATTTTCTTGACTTACCTCCTTCACTGGGGTAGCATCTTTTGATTCTTTAACCTTCTGTTCCACTGCTTCAGTCCTTTGAACAAACTTCTCCCTTGATCCTTCATCTGTTATCTTCATCTTGACTTCTTTTGTAAGACCAATGACACTTGGTGTGTGGTTGCCAATTGGTGGTGGGTGTAAGATGAGTGTAAGTGGTGATTGTGGCGGTGGTTGCATTGGTGGCTGTAGGACTTGAATTGGTGAGAGTGGCTGTGGTTGCACGGCTGGTGGTGGGATTTGAATAGGTGGGATTGGTTGCCTGGGTGGCGGTGGTCTCGCCCTTGGTGGGGAGATCTGATTCTGTCTTCCTCCTCTATTGACGTTTTGCCTTCTCGGATGTGGGTAGTAATACATGCCATGGCCGTCTTCCCCACACTTATAGCAGTGGTACTCTTGGTTTTGCCTTTGTTGTCCTCTCCCTTATTCTAGATTTTTGATAGGTGCATGCCCTTGCTGCACCAGATGCACGGATAAAATTTCAAGCTGAGTAGTGATGCGTCTCAATAGGTCTTGCTGCTCTTTTGATGCCTCTTGACTCTTGCTTGCATGCGCAACTTCTTGTCTTTAAGGTGGGCCACTTCCACGGCCAACTCATACGTTGCAGAGAATCTCCCCTTCACCTTCTCTTTAAGCGACGACCACAGGCCAACAATGAAACGGTCCTTCTTCAAGAAATTAGATGCTCCTTCACCTTCCTCTAGTGAGGCAACTCATCGTTCCCACAAATCCACAAACTTGGATTTGTAAGTGGCATACTCTAGCAGACTTCCCTGCTTTAACTCTGTTAGCAGCCACCAAACCTCTTCACAAAGGTAGCACGTAATACATCCCATGCATTCTTGGTAGCTTGTGGCAAAGCATTGTACCAAGACTTGGCCTCTACTTTCATCAGTAGAGGAAAAATTCGTAGCCGTTGTCAAGAGTTTTTTGGAGCAAGGGATTGTTCATATGTACATACACATGCATGGTGCATCAAATAAAGGATTGCCTATTTTCTAGAGCCAGGTGGTTATGTGGGGCCCACATGTGTACAGGTAGGGCAGCATGTACATTGTGCATCGATTTTCACTATCACTAGTACCAATGTGTTTTTTCTATAATAATGAGGAGTTGCTAGCGCGTAAACTTCTCGAGGAAGCTATCCGCGGGCCGATGACATTAGGTAAGCAGGTGCGTCAGATGGCATCTAGTGGCGTCAGGAGGCCGAATGGGGTCAATATTTGCACGTGGAGAAGTACGGACACAACGTGGGTGTTTCCTTGTGATAATTATGCAGAAAGGTCATCATGAGGACCACTTTTTGGGGCCACTTCACGTGGTGGCGGGATGCATTATTGAAAAAAGCTGAGTGCCAGGTGTGCGGATGATGCAAAAAGGTGACAACTATGCATTGCGAGGTCAGTTTTTGGCCTGTTCGGGGTCTGTTTGAGGTCATCTAAAAGACCAAGGGTGCCCAACTAATAAAGCTAAGTGTGGGAACTGAAAAAACAGAGAAAAGACCAGAAAAAACGTGGAGAAGAGAGGAGGAACAGCCGCAGGTGTGTTTTTGCTCATTTTGGAGCTTGTTTTGGCCGTAAACTGCTCATCCGAGGTCGGATTTGAGTTCTTTGACATTGTAGACTAGGGTTTTGGGCCGTTCCGGACGCGATGGCGCTGTCCATTTTGCCAAATTCCTCACTCGTTTCCTGCTATTTTTCTGTGTAAGTTTCTCCTATGAGCGAAGTTTTTGCTCTAGTTTGTGATTGTATCTGTCTTATTTTACCCATATTGTGTGAGCTGTTTGCCCCTTGGTGTTGGCCCAAGCTCATTTGTATCTAATTATCAAAAGTTTCCCTCTTTTGAGCTGAGTTTTTTGGGTGTGTGTGTGTGTGTGTGTGTCTCTGTGTGGAGTGGGCAAGTGGATAGTCTCTCTCCTCTCACTCCATAGGTGTGTTCCGTGTCTCGGCCAGGTGTGCTGTGTAAGCCGAGTGGTGCCCCATAGTGTGTGTGTGTATCTTCCCAAGAGTGTGTGTCAGGTCATTATAGAGGCGTTCTGTGTGTTTTCATCCCGCTCACATTCTTTTGGCGCCCCCACGGAGGATCTTCTTCGAGTACCTTCTGCTTCGAGCTTCAAGCTTCGAGATTCAGGATTACAGGTTGTAGGTTGCAGGTTACAGGTTACAGGTTACAGATTACAGGTTATAGGTACAGGTACAGGTGATTCACACAGGTACAGGTAGCTGGAGTACAGTGATATACTCACAGTGGAGTCACTTGCAATTGTTGTGGGTATGCATCACTTGGCGCCTGTTTGAGGGCATTGTCTGCTGGATTGTACGCTACTTGTGGAAACTGCCATTGTACGCATTTGGGGAGCCATGCTTGGTTGTATTTGGCAGTCCCAGCCATTTCTGAGACTTGGTCTGGAAGATAGTCATTTCTGAGACTTGACTATACGCGATTTGCATTAGCCTTCGTGTGAGGGTCGATAGCATGAGGTTTTTATTGACCTGGGGGATTCTCAAATGTGGAGATCCTTTCGGTGATACAGGTAGTTGGAGCACCCTTTTTGTGACCTCGCCATAGGCTATGTACTAGTGATTCCTACTTGATGCTCGAGTTCTATTGTTGACAGTTTATGCATACATATACAATCTATATTTTGGGTTCACACTGCTCTATTTCTGGGGAAACTCTGCCAAAATTTTTCCAAATTATGATGGCTGGTTTTTTGGTCTTTTGAGCCATTTATGCTGTTATGATGCTGAAATTTTTGCAAAATCAGAGGATTAGTCAGGTGTGCTTTCTTGGGAGCTTCATGGTTGGCTTTAATGGATGATCAAAATGGACCTCAATTCACTCGTTTTCATTTAACTCAAAGAATCTAGATAAATGTTCATGTGTCCAGGAAGATTTTTTTCCAGCAGAGCATAGTCTTCATGTTCGGGCCAAGAAGATTAAGGGAGATACTGGAATGTCCTTTGCCTGTTGTAATTCCGATGATTAACTATGAAAACTCATTTGATGTGCACGTGTTTGTCCTTATCTAAAGTTGAGCTCCATTGAAGTTTCTGGGAATTGAGTCAGTCAAAAGTTTTGGGTTCTTGCACGTGTGTTCAAAGGGATTCTCAAAGCATCGTAGCTTGGGTAGCCATGGCTTTCTCTTCTCCGGAATTTCATGGAAGAAGTGGTGAAGATGCGGAAGACTTTCTGGAGCAAGTCGAGGTGGCATGCATAAGCAACAATATGTGTGATGAGGAGAAGATTTTCAGGCTATTTGGATTGCTTTTGAAAGATGAGGCCCGTGTTTGGTTCATGGATTTGGAAGCTAAAGAAGCAGTGGCTTCTTCTTATGGTTTGAGTCTTGACAAGTTTATAGAAGATTTTTTAGAGCGTTTCCAGGTTGTTGAAGATGCAAATGCAGTATGGAATGAGCTCAATGCTCTTAATCAAGGTTCTTGTCAAGGTGTTGATGCCTATGTACAAGGTTTTACAGATTTATGGACTCGTTGGTGTGTTGCTCTTAAGGATGAGACCCCCCCTTGTTCATTGAAGAAAAGTTTTTTTGTTGATGGTTTGTCACCTTGGTTGCGGTTCGAGGTTGAGTTGAAGAGGCCCGAGTCTTTTGAAGATGCAGTATGCATTGCAAAGCACAAGGAATGGAAGTTTAAGCGTCTTGAGGAACATGGTATCAGTACAGGTATGCATGTGCAAGATGGATTTGACATGGAAGATGAAGTTAAGCCTAAGAAGGTGAAAAGTAGCCTATCCTATGATGTTTCTCGTTTCTTCCCAAGGTCTATTGTGAAGCGTAAAGAGGTCTTGCAGGTTGACAGGGTTATGGAAGAGCCTAAAGAGGTGAGTAATGCTTTGGATACAGGATTGAAAAGTCTTGAAGAGGATGCATTGGCTACTTGTGTACCTTGTGATTCTGGGTGTGAGTGTGAGGTTGAGGTTATTGATGATGAACACGTATCTTTGGATACTAGTTCCTTGAAAATTAGGGAAGAGGGCAAGGTTGAGAGCCATTTTATGGATTTGTTGGATGTGGAGCCTGTTTTGAAGCCATATTTTGATGTAGATGCAGTGATTGAACCGATTTGTGAGCATGATTGTGGTTTAGAGCAGGGATTTGTATTCTTGGAGACTGATGAACCCATGCTAGAAGGTATGGATATTGGTGCTAGCCATGATTATGATGTGGATAAAGTGATGTGTGATGATGAGTATGCTTATGATGATGGGAAGGGGTTTGGCATATATGAGTCCAATCTCAGCTATGTGGATGCCTATGCTAGGGATATGTGTGCTACGGGGATACTTTTGTGCTTTGGGTATCAAAAACTTTACCTTCACACAATGATTTTAGCTACTTGGGTGCATGATTTGGAGGTTGTTGCTATGGCTGGTGAAGCCAAGATGCCAGGTGATGAGTCACTTGAGTTGTCTCTATCGGTTGGGTTGAATGTGGCTGCTTTTGGAACTCCAGACATGGCGGATGTGTTAGTTGGATGCATTTTGGTTGATTGTTGACAAATGTAGGTGTGGTGTTATGATGCTTCTTGTGAATCAGGCGATATGTCTTTGGCCTTTTGATCCAGGTGGAATGAGCATCTACTAGTGTTGCTGTTGCTGAGCATGAATGCTCTAGCTGGCTAGGGGGTGGGAAAATTATGTCAAGAGTTTTTTGGAGCAAGGGATTGTTCATATGTACATACACATGCATGGTGCATCAAATAAAGGATTGCCTATTTTCTAGAGCCAGGTGGTTATGTGGGGCCCACATGTGTACAGGTAGGGCAGCATGTACATAGTGCATTGATTTTCACTATTACTAGTACCAGTGTGTTTTTTCTATAATAATGAGGAGTTGCTAGCGCGTAAACTTCTTGAGGAAGCTATCCGCGGGCCGACGACATGAGGTAAGCAGGTGCGTCAGATGGCATCTAGTGGCGTCAGGAGGCCGAATGGGGTCAATATTTGCATGTGGAGAAGTACGAACACAACGTGGGTGTTTCCTTGTGATAATTATCCAGAAAGGTCATCATGAGGACCACTTTTTGGGGCCACTTCACGTGGTGGCGGGATGCATTATTGAAAAAAGCTGAGTGCCAGGTGTGCGGATGATGCAAAAAGGTGACAACTATGCACTGCGAGGTCAGGTTTTGGCCTGTTCGGGGTCTGTTTGAGGTCATCTAAAAGGCCAAGGGTGCCCAACTAATAAAGCTAAGTGTGGGAACTGAAAAAACAGAGAAAAGATCAGAAAAAACGTGGAGAAGAGAGGAGGAACAGCCGCAGGTGTGTTTTTGCTCATTTTGGAGCTTGTTTTGGCCGTAAACTGCTCATCCAAGGTTTTGGGCCGTTCCGGACACGATGGCGCTGTCCATTTTGCCAAATTCCTCTCTCTTTTCCTGCTGTTTTTCTGTGTAAGTTTCTCCTATGAGCGAAGTTTCTGCTCTAGTTTGTGATTGTATCTGCCTTATTTTACCCATAATGTGTGAGCTGTTTGCCCCTTGGTGTTGGCCCAAGCTCATTTGTATCTAATTATCAAAAGTTCCCCTCTTTTGAGCTGAGTTTTTTGGGTGTGTGTGTGTGTGTCTCTGTGTGGAGTGGGCAAGTGGATAGTCTCTCTCCTCTCACTCCATAGGTGTGTTCCCTGTCTCGGCCAGGTGTGTTGTGTAAGCCGAGTGGTGCCCCATAGTGTGTGTGTGTATCTTCCCAAGAGTGTGTGTCGGGTCGTTATAGAGGCGTTCTGTGTGTTTCGATCGCGCTCACACCGTGAGGCATCATCATCCTTGTTGGAAACCACACAAGTGATGTCGAAGTCATCCAACAAATCGGTGGTGATGTCTTCTCCCTTTTTTCCACTGAATGTGGGAAAAGAGACACTTGCCATGGTAGTAATTCAATGAGAAGGAAATTACAAACTTTAATTTAAAAAAATAATAATCACAAATGACATTAGCGGCTCATAGCGGCTTTTTACAGGGTTGGGTGGATGGACTTAAAACATGATAAAAATGGATCACAAAGTTAGAACAAAATAAAGATGCTTATGTCAAAAGAGTGGTAGTAATCAAGAAGGGGTAAGATGATGGGACGTGGAGATCTCAGGATTTCATCAAGCATTTCTCCTCCGAATAGGAAAACAATCTTTTGCTGGTAGAATATCTTCCTATCAATATATACGTTTACATGCCGCATGTTGCAGGAAACGGAAAGGAAAGACTTTTGGCCTATTGTTATTATCCATGTTGGGTGTAGGGAACTGATTACTTAGAGTTGCATATATTAAGTGTTGACAAGGTGACACCTTCACCACATGCCTCTATCCCCTGTTGAAGTCCGCACAATCCTCCACATTAGGTTCAAAACAGACTAGGCAAGAAGAATCTACCTCAATCGGCTTTCCATTTTGCATGCGGCGGAGATGCTTGGGTGGTCGAACTTCATTTGAACTCTCCAAGCCTAGAGAGAGTGTAGGCCCACTTGTGTCCATCAAATGCTTTAGGCTTTCTGGCTTAGACTTTGTGGTTGATGTAGTTGATGACTCTTCTTGGACCATTAGAGAGAAAACACTTGGTGCTACACAAAATCTGACAATGATGAGAGTGCTGTGATTCTCAAAAGCAAAACTCACCGTTCTTTCTTCACCTCCTCTGTCGGCACTCATTGACAGAATGCTTTGGTTGACAAAACAGTGATGACATTTCATAGCCCTCCCACTTGATGCTCTTGATTTGCGGTTAGCGAGATGGGGAATTTACCTCTTGGATGTTTACAACGGTGTATTTTGGCAGCAGCACTTCGATGAAGGCGGTCAGTGCTTCTTCAATCTCCTCCTCCTCCATTCTCCAATTGGAGAATTCTTTCAACCATTCGTCCATGATTGATGATGTGCGTTGTTTTTAGCATTGTAAACTGGAGGTTTCCGAGAAGCCCTCCTCAGTGGGGGCACCAAATGACAAGCGCAACGCATGACACGGACCCCGACGGACTCAAATCTAGGAGTCGATGCACGACGAGCTGGCCACAGTGAAATAAACAGGGGCACCACCTAGCTTTGAGTGGCTAGGATGCGGACAACAATGATCTGAAATAACACAAAATCTACACACACACACACACACACACACATAGAGAGAGAGAGAGAGAGCGAGAGAGAGAGAGAGAGAGAGAGAGAGAGAGAGAGAGAGAGAGAGAGAGAGAGAGAGAGAGAGAGAGAGATACATAGATTGTTCTATTATCATCCTCGGAGGTCAAATATGACCTATGGGACCAAATGAACATGTCACGTGGTGTGAATGGAGGTCATAAGTGACTCTCGATGCTCAAGAATGGCTAAAATGAGCGTCGCAATAGAGAGTCCAGATCGTGACGAGAGAGAGAGAGAGAGAGAGAGAGAGAGAGAGAGAGAGAGAGAGAGAGAGAGAGAGAGAGAGAGAGAGAGAGAGAGAGAGAGAGAGAGAGAGAGAGAGATACATAGATTGTTCTATTATCATCCTCGGAGGTCAAATATGACCTATGGGACCAAATGAACATGTCACGTGGTGTGAATGGAGGTCATAAGTGACTCTCGATGCTCAAGAATGGCTGAAATGAGCGTCGCAATAGAGAGTCCACATCGTGGTTGGGAGAGGAAGGTATGTAGGGAGAGCTCATGGATGAGTATATGGGGAAAAGAGGACCTAATGTGGTCAAAAGCTGAGCACTCAAGTAGTGTGTGGTACTCACACTCTCACACTTGACGAGGGCATAAGGTGCAAAGTCGATGAGACTCCTCGCCAGTGCCCCAACGTCCTGTCTCAAAGCGTAGAGAATGGGAGCTAAGACGAATGGAGGCAATGGTGTGGATTGCATTCAATGGGATGGGCTCAAGGATGTAGGGATGGGTTCGGTTAACACGTTCGGAGAAGAAGAGAGATTTGTAGTTTGGGGCAATGTGTGTGGTGTAATGGCTGAAGCGAGAACCTCCGGATTTCTCCCAAGCTGTGATACATTGGTGTTTTAAGAAGGCCTCATTAATTTGGGAGTCGATCGACGCATCCTTGACCAAGTGACATGCATCCCATCTTCCAAACCATTTCTTGATGTCAAGCATCGACACCGAACTTAGTATTTTGCTCTTGCATGTCTTTTGGACCTTTTGACTTGTTTCATATGAGATTCTAGGAAGTCGATACAAAGGGCTACGTTGTGTCTTAAGCATGTACTCCACAACCCTTTGCATGCCCAAGACCTCAATGGGAAGCGATCCGGACTCAAGAAGTAATGAGCATGTAGGGTGTTTGTGTCTTGACTTGAAGAAAGTTGGTGAGAAAATGCTTTTGGACATTCTCAAAATCTTTCCAAGTAGACTTCCCGATACTACCACCCCACACCTCCACTCCATAAAGAAGCACTAGTGTCACCAATGTGTCAAAGAGGTACTCTTTGAGAGCCCAACACTTGATCTCTCCAGCATTGCACATATTCTCAAATGCATAATAATCCCTCTTTCCGGCTTCCAAGCGACACATTATGCAATCCTTCCATCTATGATTGGATGGAACCTCAAGGCAAAGGTACTTGAAGCTATCTACCACTTCAAGTTGCTCATTGTTGTATACAATGCATGGATTTTCATCATTGAGGGTCTTTACAAGCATAACCTTGGTTTTGGATCCATTCACGATCAGCCCGCTATGTAGGCAAAAGCGTTCCAAGACACTCATAAGATTTTGTGCAGAGAGAGAGAGAGAGAGAGAGAGAGAGAGAGAGAGAGAGAGAGAGAGAGAGAGAGAGAGAGACGCAGGTGATGAAAACCCCTCGGGGGTGTGAGGGGAAATTGTTTAATGCAATATTTACAGCAAACTTATCTTTGGCGAGGTAGCAACCATGGTGACAGAGAAATAGAGAGAGAGATAGTGAGCCTAATATTGCGTTCTCTAGAGGTGACTCATAGACACGGAGATTTCTACTAGCGTGTGTGTGTGGCGACCATTGTAGTCAAGATGTAGACATGGATTCTTCACATAGTGCTAATTCCCAAAATGCTACACTAAATCCCTCTCGCTTGATGCAAGTGTGTTGCCAATCCCTCCCACCAAAATGCTACCAAGTACTACTGACCCCCCCGATAGTGACCAATCAAGGCCTTTTTATAGGTGCTGGCTGCTTTAGGTTTAGGGTGTCTGATTAGTTTAGGGCCTTAATCAGGGGAGACAAAGCAAGGCGGTGGGCCTTAGATGGTTGACCCTTGCTTTGTCCTGGGGAAATTTAAAAAATGAAAACTCCTAGGTGGGCCTTCTGTGACCAACACCTAGAGAGAGGTAATGATTCACAATTGGGGTTTTTTACAAGGTTTGAAACTGGGAAAAATGATGACAACCTACGGATTTCACTGAAGTGGGCGTCGTGGCATTGTGGACGAGATGCCGGCGAACGACGGGCCTTGTGGATGCATCGGTGTAGCACGTTCGTCATTTTCGGGGCCAGCCGGGCCATGCCTTTGGAGTCTTTCTTTGTTTCGGTGTCGACGTCGCACGACTTAGCCTTCTTCTTCTTTGTTGATGAGGTCAATTCCTTCGTGTTTTTTTATATTTATTTTGTGTACGTATGGCGTGCATGTGTTGTGAGTGTATGTGTTTATAGGGCCGTGTGTCTGTGTGTATAAGTGTGTGTATAGGTGTGTACGATAAGAGTTGTGCGTGGGAACGGGAGGGTATAAAGGAAATATACATATTTAATGATTTTTTACGGGCTACCTGCTATAGAGATGGCGTGAGTGAGGGTGTGTCTGTGTGTTACGGCGTGTGTGTGTGTGTGTTATGATAGAGAGAGAGAGAGAGAGAGAGAGAGAGAGAGAGAGAGAGAGAGAGAGAGAGAGAGAGAGAGAGAGAGAGAGAGAGAGAGAGAGAGAGAGAGAGTAATCTTCTCAGGCATGCGCCCTCGTGGCTGTCACGATACAAAAACGAGTGGGGGGGGAGAGTCAACGTCGAGGGTGAGGGAGAGAGGTAGCGGGTCAGGGGGTTTGAAGGTGAGGCTGAGGGGGTAGGTGGGTGTGTGGACCGTGTGTAGGTAGCTGGAGAGAGAGAGAGAGAGAGAGAGAGAGAGAGAGAGAGAGAGAGAGAGAGAGAGAGAGAGAGAGAGAGAGAGAGAGAGAGAGAGAGAGAGAGAGAGAGAGAGAGAGCTGTGCGCCGTGCGCCTTTGGGCTGAGCCGACACGGGAGCGAGAGGGGCGGTAGAGGCAACGTGATGGGAAGAGAGAGAGGTGTGGTAGTGGGGTAAGGGGTGAGGGGGTGGGTGCTTATGATAGAGAGTGTAGGTGTGTATTATGAGAGAGAGAGAGGGAGTACCACCGTATTATGCCCTTGGCGGGGCTGTTCACAAAGAGTGCGAGTGAGTGTTAAAATGAGGGAGGGAGATAGATTATGGAGAGAGAGATAGAGAGATACTAGGGAGCTTGGGAGAGTGATGGCCCATCAGTAGGAGAAAGACAAGGGGAATAAAGGGAGGGGAGAGTGAGGTTGAGGGAGTGTGGACGAGAGGGGAGCGGGGGGAGGGTGATATAGCGGCCTGCTGCTGTGGAGAAGTATGGACGAGCGAGGTGGGGTAACAGAGATAGAAAGATGGGGCTAATATGAATGATGGAAGGGAGAGAGGGAGACTTTTGTAAAGCATGGCGGTCCGCCAGTGGAAGAAAAACCAGCAGAGGCAACTCGTGTTTATGCGCCCTTTGGGCTAGGTGACACAGGAGTAGAGGGAGAGAGAGATGGTGGGTTGGCGGAGCCGAGCAGGGGAAAGAGAGAGAGCTCTATCCTCTGGTGATAATGGAGGGGGTGTGGCCAACTGGTGGCGGCCCGCTAGTGGAAGAAGTATAGAGGGGGGGGGGGGGGGGGGGGGGTGGTGAATGTTAAAAGCAATGTTTTTATTGTTTTTTTGGTTTTGTGCTCCTCCCCAATTGGGGTTGGTTCTTGGGGCCGCGGTTTCAAAAACCGGCCGTCATTAGTGGATAGTGAGCCGTTATGGCTAGGGGTGCCTTCAGAGTTGGGCCGCATGGGCCGTTTCAGGAGGGGGAAAAAAGAGAGAATTCGTGGCTCACTGATTTACCGGGGAATTGTCGAGTCCTCCGGTGGTGTTGCTGCGCTTCGGGCAGAGGAAAGATAAACTTTTTTTCTTTTTTTTTTCTTGATTTCCGAAAAGCGGCTATCACCACTAAGGGAAGTTATGTCAACACCTCATGAATAATGAGGTGTTTTGAGCACAAGATTAGCCTACAAGGTCTTTTCAGGTCTAGGGGTTTTCGGAAGACTTCAAATACATTCCCTTTCCCCTTGCACTACTATAAGTGTTCCTGTAGGTGTCTCTTCCCACTACGAGAGGGAGAGACAGAGAACAAATTTAAAAATAACCGCATGAATTTATCTTCTTCTTCCTCTGCTACTCGTGTGTCAAGAGAGATTCTCCATACAGTTCTCATGCATATTCCATCTTCTCCATCTCTTGCTACTTACCAATTATATGTACACGGTTCTACTAGTTTAAATTTTCCTTAAAGATTGTACATAATCCCAGTACATTTAAATTTCTTTGTATTCTTCTCCATCCATAACTTTGCATGCTATTGGTTACATGCATAATATCTGATAGATTGTGATGCTCTTATTAACTGTAATAATAAGATCCTAATTGACTATGCTTCACAACACCTAAGCTCACGGTGGTCTAACTTAACCAAACTATATAATGATCAAACTAAGAAGAAAAAAAAAAAACAAACAACAAATTTGACCAATAGAATCATTGTCATAGTATTACAAAAAAATTAAAAATGAGCTTACCTTTGGAGTATGATTGCTATCATAATTCCCTTTGTCGGAGTGATGTCCAAGGATGTTTTGCTAGCTCTGATACCACTGCTACAAACGGGAGCTCAAAAGGCCTGTAAAATACATAAAATAACACGCTACAAACAATAAAAGGATAGATCTGCATACCTGACACATCCACGAGCACATAATCAGTGATAAACACGAATAGAAAGAGATAGAGAGCGGGAGAGAGCGAAAGAACACGTGCAGGTGTACCTCCTAGAGCGGAGTGCTACGCCAGCTTGGTGAGAGAGAGGAGAGGAGAGGAGAGAAGAAAGACATGAACACTGGGTGCAATCTCCCCCCGTGCAAGAGTGACCATTTCCCTATTGCACATATTTCATTTATAGATTTCTTGAATGGTCAAATTGAGTACAAACTGGTCGGCCGGTCATAAACGGCCAAAGCTCATAAAAGATCACTTGAATAATAAAATGTATAATATATATATATATATATATATATATATATATATATATATATATATATATATATATATATATATATATATATATATATATATATATATATATATATATATATATTTCCATTCACATAAGCCGATCTCGGTCCAGCCTTTTCCATATGTTAGCTACAAAAATAGTAAAATATCAATTCCATAACACAAAATACAGTCTACTGCTTACTGCACATTCAATATTTTGGACCCTAGGCTCCTTAGAGAGCTACTATATCAACTCATTGGATAAGAAAACCCACTTAGTCAAATCAAAAACTTTATTAGACTTGCTGATAAACATGATTAGATCACCAATATCACTTCATGAGTGCAATTTATCAGTCGTTCTTTGTACGCGATTACCAATACGTGTAAGGGGGAGTATCATATGGAGTCGTGATTTTGATAAGTGTTTCACATATGTTTTATGGTTTTTTTGGTGAGTTAATTCCAAGTGTTTGATGTCCATAAATTTATGTTTTGATATATGGTTAGTTGACCCAAATGGTATAGTCAATTATGGATAAAGTGGCTTTCTTTTCGTCTCACAGTTAGTTGCATGAGTCTCATATGGATAAAGTGATGTGATAAGGTGGTAGTATATGTTATGGTACTGAGATTGATGCATTGTTTTGAGGTCAAATAATTTCTCTTGCATGTCATGCATGTACCCAAAAAATAGAGAAAAGTTGTTTTATGTATCAATGTGGAGTTAAGGTATATGCTTGATTAAAGTGGTGGAGTTGTTTTTCATCATGAGTGGATTGATGTGGTGATGTCATAGATGGATGTGGATGTCTCATGTGTATGCGTGTACTTCTTACCATCCTTCCAGGTCACAATTAGCTCTATGTGGAAGGAGGGTGAGGTGTGATCATAGTACATCATTTATGCATGGTTAGACATTATCAAAATGTGACTTTGAGGATATAATTAATCATTGGTCAGAATTTATTTTATGCATAAAATTTCATTCTTTAACACTAGGTTGGTAATGGGACACTTTTATGTCCTAGGACACTTTATGTCTTGTTAAGTGACCATTTTCCTTGAATTATGTCAAGAGTTTCAAAATGGATTTTGAGGTGCTATCTGTCTAGAAAGTTGTCTCATGAGCTGAAAAAAACTCGACATTTTTTTGGAATATCAATTCCATCTTTAACCTTGTCCTTGCACAACGTTTCACAACCTAAACTGTGTGAAAAAACGGGTCCTGTTTTTGGTTTTTTTCAACTTTTTACAACCATACCACTCTAGAATTCATGTTTGTGAGGTATATAATTCTAGAGAACTATCTTTAGTAGTCCTCAACATGTCCTGATGCTTCTAGAGAGAAATAAATGTTAAAGTTGTAAGTTATGACCAAATTACAAAAATTGTTAAATCTTGTTTTTTAGCCAATTTTAGCTCTTCTATGATTTTTTTGGTGGCTTTCATGATATCCAAATGTAGTTTTGATTTTCTATGTCGCATATTGTAACATAAAGCTAATATTCCTTGAGTTTTGGGGCACCTAATACCCTATTTTGCATAGTAGACAACGATGGTTGATTTTTTCAATTATAGAAGAAAACGAAACATTCTAGTATATCAAGTATAGCTTTTTCAATATTGTTAGTTTCTTGTGACAACTACATGCATTTTGTAGGTAGTAACCATATCTAGTCATAAGGATCAAATTTGGCTAGATATTGAATAGTTTCTATGGGATTCTACAACTCATAATGTTGAACCCAGTTTTTTCATGTTTGCTGTATTTAGCACTTCATCTTTGTCCCCAAGATTCCCCTTGGTAAGAGATGTATTATTCTTTTGACATGCTCCATGGCTCCTTATGAACCTAAAGGACAATAGGGAACTAAGAAAACATGCATATATTATTTGTATTGAGCGTGGCTATAGAAACTTTGATAATAGGTTTGCAGAATGGTAAAAATTCAACTTTTTTGTACCTATTTCTTTTGGCAAAACAAAAAATAGTGAGTGAGAAGCAATCATATGTTCTGATCACCAACCCATTGAAGTTAACTAGGGAATTTATCTCAGTCCTACAAAAATCCCTAATCTTATTTTTATGCAACAAAACGTAAGAAATGACTGTTTTGATGAAAATGTACTGGTCCATCAACTTTGGAGGCTTGGTGTGACCAAAAGATGAGAAATTTTACAAGTTTCTTATTTTTTCCATGTGTAGTAGGCCTTGAACTATAACCTCATGAAAGGATTTTACAAAATGAGTGGATCTACTATGGTTTTGGAGGTTTTTTTCAAAACCCTGAAAGGACACTTTTACGTCCTGTTAGGTTACCAACCTAGTGTTAAGGGTCATGAATGTTGGATCGATTTGGCTGCAATGTGTATAGTCAAAATTCCAAGTGTGGGAGTTGGTTCAATAAGGAATATGGTTTATGGTTAAGGACTGAGATTCCTCATGGATTATGGTAATGATTTTTATTGTGGAAGCTGTTGTGGAATGTGGATCATTTTTTTGGTTATGTCTGTTTTTTTTGGAATTTTTGTAGCCATGTTATGTACTAAAGTGGTCTTTTAGGATAGATGTCCATCACCCAGAGTAGGATGGAGTGTTCACCCATGTGATGAGGTTGGATTATGATTTATTTCTTTGAATTGGATATGAAGTGGTTTTGGTGTATATTGGTAGACGTGTAAGGGTAGAGACCTTGTACAATTTTATTCCTTTGGAAAGGATTGTTTAAGCATATGCAAAATGCCATTTTAATTGGACACGCGTTAATTGGACTCATGTGTTATGTTTCTCATGACAACATTGCTACAATATTAGGATCACCTATATCGCTTATCCTTAGATGAAAGTGTTGATGAACTGGGGCTTTTTTGGATTGAGGATTTTTCCTATATCTTCTTCTTTTTTGTTAGGCTCATCTACACAGTTAGTGCATTGAGGGTTGAATGACCTATACGGCTAATGCATTGAGGATCTTGCCTTGGCTTTGCCTAAGTACTCAATGTGGCACTGAAGAGGCATGGCACCTAAATTGGTATGGTTGGTGTTGATTTTCATCCGCTTGCTCGTATTTGGAATCCTTTTTGAGCATGATTTCATGGAGGGAGGCGAAGCGGCCTAGGCTTATGTATGATTTAGGTAAGTTGGCGGTGTTGTGGCTCGCTCTGTACACAATTAGGGTGGATCAGTTAATCCCTACACAAGGTCCGATGCTTCTACCATTAGGGTAAGTTTGAGGTATCTTTTTTGCCTTTCAACATCTAGAGAGAGAGAGAGAGAGAGAGAGAGAGAGAGAGAGAGAGAGAGAGAGAGAGAGAGAGAGAGAGAGAGAGAGTGTGCTCTAGGCCAATGAGAGAAGGGCTTTCATTAACGGAATCTTCTTTTGGGAAGGGCTTTTGTTAACAAAATCTTCTTTTGTCAGGTCTAGGGTAAGACCAGACAAGCCAAGGGCCACGACGGACATGTGGTACATGGTGTCCCTATTATTAGCAAGGCAGGGCCTATATAGGGCACGGTTGGGTGGAAAGAGGCATGCTCCAGTCCCCAGTTCTCACACTCATATCAGAGCTCAGGAGAGAGGAGAGCCATGGAGGAGGGGAAGAAGCATGGTATTTCTCTCTCTCTTTCTCTCTCGATGTCCCTCTTGAAGCTTGGCATGGATTTTGGTTCTCTTTCTTGCTCGCTTGTTGAGGTTCCATGGTAGTAGTCCACAAGAAACCGCTCATGCATGGCAAGGCTTGTCAAGGCCAAGAAGATGTGCGAGAACGGCCGCTAGCACACACCAATAAGTGCTTGTGACCTGCACAAGATCATGCCATGCATGGCTCATTGGGTGTGCAACTGGGTGTAGCAGGAGGCGCATTTCAAGGACTTTGGCATGGCCAATCTTGCAAGGAAAGTTTGGCAACATGCTTTCCAACATGGAGGGCATGTAGAGTGCAAGATGTCAAATAAGCATTTGGAGATCATGTAGAGAATTTGTTTTTCAATGGTAGCAATGTCAAGATCAACTAAAGCAAGGGTCCATGTGAGGGTGTAAAGACCCGCAAAAAGGGGAAGCACAAATCAAACTCCACATGAGCGTTTGAGGAAAATGATTAAAGCAATCATATTTTGGTATCCAAGAATCACAGCTTAACCCTGTGTATGGTGACCACAATGGATTACAAGGTTTGCGGTTTTGTGTTTTTAGAGTTCATAGATTTATAATTTCATATTGCAGAAACTCTCTAAATGATTTATACAAGTTAATTCTTGATGCAAGAATTTTGCCTTGCGGCATGCAATTGCAAGTACATGCAAGGCTTGTGGTTTGTAAAGTAAAGGTATTTGGAAGGGCCAAAAACAAGAAGAAGCCGGAAGGCATCTATTCCTCTAGTTCAAAGTTTTGGATTTGCTAGGGCATGGCTCCTAGGTAGGTTTTTATACTTGATGTAATAAAAAACAATTATAGTCAACACCAAGTGTAGACAAGCACAACTATGCCAATGAGCAAAATGAATTGAAGTCATTTCCTCATGATTTTGGTTAGACAATCAAGACTATGACGGTACGCACAACATTTTGCTTATTAGTGTTCAAGAAGAACATGGTCATCATGTATGATATTTCATTTCTATGGCTTTCTTCATCTGTATATGCATTTATTTTATAGGACTCTATGGATGGAATTTTGCGAGTTAAATTTTGATGCAATGGCAAGGCCTATTTCTTGTTTTGACCGTTCAGGTACTCGGAGAAAGGCTCCATACAAGGATAATCAAGAGGGGAAAAGCATGTCTTTCAGGAGAAATTTTTTATATCTCTACGTTACAATTTTTTGATGCTTGGTAAGAAAGTTACAATTTACAATTTAGAGGCATGCTTCGATCTACCCACGAGCTGCCTAACTATCCAAATGCACTTGCTCATCCATGTAGTAGATGAGGTTGCAGTGGCAGGTACAGTCCATAGCTGTTGGATGTTCTTTCTAGAGTGGTTCATGAAAACACTTAAGGTTTTTGTTTGCCAAAAAGCACATCCAGAGGGGATCATGGTAGAAGGATGGCTGGTGCAAGAGTTGATGACAACCGAATTTCTATCCGTTTTGGACCCAGAAATGCCTCGACTATGGAGCGATGAGGAGGATGCAAGATTGGTGGGAGAGGAGCCACAGGGGCAAGGGATGCCGAAGAAAAAGGACGGCGCCACGCAAGAAAAGATCATGAAGTTCTGTATACTAAATTTAGAGCCGATGCAAAAATGGCTTGAAAGGTACGAAGAAGAGAAAGAGAGACGCAATAGGGAGCGGCACGATTTCAGGCGAAGCCGAACGACTAGAGGCTTATCCTTGCCAGACTGTCTCGCTTTTCTACCTGAATTCCCTACAATGGCATGGTTGGACAAGACAGTGAGAGCAGCTCAACAGATCGAAGAACCCATATCTCCAGAAGAGGAAGAGCTGGCTATTGGATGTGACTGGAGGTATCATACATACATGGCACTGTGGTCGTATGGAAAGCATTTCAGAACACAAAAAATTGACAGTAGAAGATACACGTTTGATAGTGGGGTAATGGTTAGTTTCATGCAAAAGAGCAGGGCTAGTGCCAGAGATACGAATGAGAGCACTAGCAACCTGGATTACTGTGGTCTGGTGTCAGATATCTTGAAAGTCAGCTTCAGACGGTTTGAGATGTTTTTGTTGGATGTGAAGTGGTTCAAGGTGATTACTTCTGGTCGCAATGCAACGGTACGCAGAGATGGAAACAAACTTGTGCAGATAGATTCTACAAAGGTTTGGATAGATGCAAGCGACATGTGTGCTCTCCCCGAACATTGCGAGCAAGTGGTCTTTGTAATGGACCCTCGAGAGCAACAATGGTGGTTTGTGGTTTAGGTTGCTCTAAGAAATAAACAAGTATTTGAAGGGCAAGAGCTGCTGTAGGAAAGTCGGCTAGACGACGCACATACTACTGTGACATTAGATGAGATGGACGAAGGCATGGCAAAGGAAGTTGACAGATATACGAGGGATGACGTAGACGAGGTAGATATAACACTTGTAGATGAAGATGCAATGGATGAAGATAATCTGCCAGAACGAGCTGGGACAGACTTAGAGATAGACGATGATACGGTGCAAGATCTTATCGATGATGCCTCACTAGTCGAGGCATGTAGTGTTTGTGTGAAGACGTTGATTTAAAATTAAGCTCTTTCTTAATTTAAGCAAAGGTGTACTGATGCTTTCTTTTACTTTCTTTGTGCAGGACTTTAGTATGGCAGACCAGTATCCAGATCCCGCTTCTATGAGTGCGGATGCATTTATGGGCTTCATCACACGGATGATGCCCAGTCAGATGGTAGATGCATCTCAGTATTGGATAGCCAGAGGCACGGGTACCACGCCTTCGGGCTTCACACCCGAGGGTCCGACGCCTCTGGGGGGGACGCCTATGGGGGGGGGAACGCCTATGGGTACGATGCCTGCGAGGTCTCCCATCACGGCCGCTTCGACACCTAGGGTACGACAGAGGCGGGTACGTCATCATCTCCACAGCACAGACGTACTCGCCGATCTCGGTGATCGTCAGGTGGAGGTGGTGGTTGCTGTGGAGGAGGGTCCACAGATGCTTCGACCCCTCCTCGCTCACGACCCCCGTCCTACCTAGGCACACCTCTCGACACACCTCTTAGCACACCTCAGACACGTTGGGGGGCACACGATCCTAGTGCCTCCAAAGTCTATACTGTATGAGCAGATGGATAGGTTGACATGGATAGAGTCGGGACTGAGATGAGATAGCGGGTTCGCCAGCTTTCGGAGCTGCAGTTTTCGACCACCATTATGATGCCTTGGCCTGATCAGGATTGCAACAAAGTCAATTATATAATGGAGACCATCATGAGAGAGTATCAGCATGCTCCGGGTTCAGAGGAGCTTTCGAGGAGGTAGATCACGAGTGTTGCATAGGACACTGTGAAACATCGTCGAGATACAGCTCGTCGGGCTTTTAGACTGGGCTCGCCGAAGCCTTCGGGCATCTCACACGAGACGTGGCAGCAGATCAGGGAGAATGAGCAGACAACAAACACGCGGTTCAGATAGCAGCGTCAGGCCGCGGAGGTACGATGAATGACCAGGGGCGCATCTCATCTTGGCAATGGAGGCTTCGACACCTTTCGCTATGAGTTTGTGAGTTTCCAATCCAATCCTAGCTATGGAGTTTTTTTTAAAACGCGATGAATCATGTTTTCTTAATTACTTTGGTTTTTGTATAAACATAGAATCTTGCAATGCATCGAGACCCGACATGCCAGGAGGAGATAGATGGATATCGGAGAGGCATTTATGAAGTATCGAATGATCTTGCTGCTGTAGGAGAGCCTGTAGACTGGGAGGCCTTAGAGTCTCGCTGATCGATTGAGGTGAGACGTTAATATATGTGAGTTGATTTAATTAATTAAGTATATGCGAAGTAATATCATACTAATTTTGTGACTTGTCCTTTTATGTGCAGGTTGTGACGCGGAGTCATCAGTGGATTTCTATATATGTTTTGTGAAACACAGACACATCTCTGTGTTTCTTTCTTGTATAGACATGGTTATGGTTATTGTTTATTGTTTATGGACGTTATGGTTATAGTTATTGTTTTGTTTATGGGTATGTTTAACTTTATAGTTATGGTTATGGTTATTGTTTTGTTTATGGCTATGGATATCGTTATGGTTTTGATCAGAATGGTTATTGTTATTGTTTTTAATTTGGTTATGGTTTTGCACAAAGTTAGTTATATATAAAGTTCGTTATGGTTATGGTTTTGCACAAAGTTCGCTTCATTTTTTCCATCAAGTTCTGCCTTAAATCTCATGTGAGATCCTACATGGATATCATGTAGGAGACGTATACATATGTTTTTTTTTAAAAAGTTTATGTTTAAACGAAGGGAACTCTGCCGAAATTTCTGTGGGAGCACGGTTGATTTTGGTGCTGCTCACTTTCTTGGACAGAGGACAGGCTGTGGCTGTGTCCATCTTTTCACTGGGCACATGCCAGGCTGCCTGTCCTCTGTCCAAGAATTTCTTTTTCTGATATGGTCGTCGAAATACGCGTCAATAGGGACGTTGGAATACGCGTCGAAAATAACCTTTAGACACATATATCGATGCGTATTTAGACGGTATCAGAGGGACGAAGATTTCAACGCAGTTTTCAACGTCTGGCGTCAAAATCTGCGTCGAAGGCACCTGTTTTTATTGTAGTGGGGATACCAATAACGAAAAAATCCCTTACTCAAGAATGGTATGACTCACACGCCAACGAAGAAATGTTCCAACCAAAGATAAAAAAAGAATTATTAGGATCACTCATCCGATATACTCAAGGAATGGGAAAACTATAGTCCATTGGTGGAAGGATGTCACAATGGATATTATCGAGTGTATTATATCAGAGCCATTAGGATTTATTAGAAGCTTTCGAGACACTTGTGGACTTTTCAAAAACCCAAAGTTTTGTGATATAGAAATTGGATTACCAATTTTGCAGATGTCCTTGATGCAGGCAAACCCATTAAAAAAAAGAGTTATCTACTATTGGAAAGAGGAAACCAAAACCTATTCCTGTTCATGAAATCAAAAAGCCTCGTCCCGAGGAGGAAAAAGGTCTAAAAATCCACAACAAAGAATAGAGAAGTTATTACGTATGAAAGCCAAACAGGATCATTTGTGCTACACTCTAGTCATCAATCTAGGGGTTGTCTATATAATAATTCAAGATTCATAGGATTGGTGGACAATTATGAACATAGAAACTTCAATCGGAATTGGAATTTCAAATTTTTTTGACCCAAACCATGAACAATTTAGAGGAACTTCAATTAGTAAAACTTTAACCAAAACCAGAGACAACCTCAAAACCAAGAGAATTTTAGACCAGGCAATCCATCTTTTGTTTGGAATGGACCGCCTGCTAGCAATACCAACAATGGAAATGTTAATCGTCAACCTCGCATCTAGGAGGAGGAGGAAATCAAAGACCTCAAGCTAACATAGCTCAAGGGACTAGAGGTGAAGTAAATCAGACAAGCACGTATGCTCATGCTGCAATTGAACATCAGTGAGTGAGTGAGTGAACAATTTTCAATAATCCAAACCCCAGTAGAATATCAAGGTAACCACTTTACCTTATTGATTGATTCAGGGAGTACACATTCTTTCATATGTCCTAAGTGCATCAAAAACCTCATTTTACCTGAACACCCTAGTACAGACATTACAATAGAATTAGCTACGGGTAGAAAGGTTAGATCTTCTACTTTAGTGGGTAACTTGGATTTTGTTTTGGATGGTCATAATACTTCTCCAAAATTCAGAGTCTTACCCATAAGAATCTACAATGGAATCCTAGGAATGGATTGGCTTAAAGCCAATGATGCTCACATACATTGTAAAGACGCTTCATTGACTTTCGAAAATGACCAAAAGTCTAGGGTTACAGTTACTGGGAAGCGAGAAAAGCCTAAGCTCAGACTAGTGAACTTTACCAAACTTATGAAGAGTCATAGGAAAAATGAAAGGATTTACACAGTTTTTCAAAGACATTCACTGTGCTCACTGATGCAAGTGGACAAGCAATCGGTGGCGTTCTGTCTCAAGAAGGAAAACCAGTAGCTTATGAATCTTGTAAGTTACATATACATAAGTTAAATTATCCTACGCATGACTTGGAATTATTGGCCATTGTGCATGCTCTTAAAGTATGGCAACATTATCTTCTTGGAAGGAGATTTGAACTACATACCGATCATAAAAGCTTGAAGTGGATCTACACCCAACCTGACCTTAATATACGGCAACAAAGATGGATGGAGTTGTTATGCAAATATGATTTTGGAATTGAATATAAATCTAGGAATTAAAATCTTGTGGGTGATTCCTTAAGCAAGAAGAGTACTGTAGCGGCTGTCACAACCTCTACTACTTCTTTAATTGATCTTATTCGAGAAGGTATGACTCAGGACCCGTATTACATAAAAATCTAGTATTTGATGAAATTAAATAATCACATAGAGAAGCAGGAAAGGCAAATCAAAGGCTTCCATGTCAAAGGTGATGACCTTTACTTTGGTAACCGTCTTTGTATTTCAAATCAAGGTGGAATCAAACTTTAGATATTACAGGAAGCTCATGATATACCTATAGCAAGACATCCAAGATACATTAAAACTTACTCTACTGTCAGAAAGAGTTTCTTTTGGCCAGAACTAAAGCGTGATGTGTTGAACTATGTTACAAGATGCTTAACATGTCAATGTATTAAAGTTGAACAAATTCGATACCCCGGTAAGCTTCAACCTATTGATGCTCCACAAATGAAATGGAAATGCATATCCATGCATTTTATTACAAGACTTCCTACATCTATGGGATATGACTCTATTTTTGTGGTTGTTGATATGCTTACAAAAATGACCCATTTATTTCGAGTCATTTATATCGCTAAGGATATAGCTTTTTTAAGTCTTCATGAAAGGTGTTTTCATGTATCACGGTTTACCTCGACGGATAATTTTTGATCGTGATGCGAAGTTCACCTCTAATTTTTGGAAAGCCTTATTCTCAGCTACAGGAACCTAGTTAGCCTTTAGTACTGCTTATCATCCTCAAACTGATGGGCAGACAGAAAGAAAAAATCAAACCATTGAAGACATGTTAAGAGCTTATTGTATGCATGAGTAGAGTAAATGGACTAAATCTTTGTATTTGATTGAATTTGCGTATAGTTCCTAATTCCAACGTTCAATTGGGATGTCTCCTTTTCAAGCATTGAATGGACAAGAGTGTCTTACTCCACTCAAATGGACAGACCCTCTCATACGAGTTCAAGCTTCCAAAGAAATGTTGGATGAAATGCAACTACAAACCAATCTTATACGATAGGATATTAAGGCTACTCAAGATAGGCAGTAGAGTTATGATGACTCTAAACAATCTATCAACTTTTTGAAGAGGGCGATATGGTATTTCTAAGAGGAGTAAAATCCAAACGTAGTTATTTATCAATGGGTAAGTGTAAGAAGCTAAGTGCCAGATATTGTGGATCTTTTGTAATCACAGAGTGGATTAATGATTAAGCTTATAGACTCTGGATGAACAGCTTTCACGTAAATACAAAGTCAACGTATCTCATGTTGTACACTCTGCAGGCTCACTTGAAATGACTCCCATTGTCATTGTGGATAGTCCCCCAAAGATGCACTTTGCTCAAGAAAAAATAGTATATCTTTACACCCCGCCCCCAGGTTTTTCTCCCAAATAGCTTCAAGAGAAGTACAAGGCAAAAACTTCTGCATGCCGAAAAGATGGGTACATTGACAAAGCTCTTAATGCAAAAACAACAAGTGGACCAGGTTACAGAGATTCCAAGAGCTTACAATGGTGATTTTGTTTTAGAATTTCCATCCACCATGGGGAGGTTGCACCTTATGGATGCAATGGAGCATAAGTATGATCCTCATCTGTGGTCGAAGCCCATAAAAGCACATGATGTTTTTCACGTCAGCTTACTCAAGAAGTATATACCTGATCCGCAACATATTCTTGATGATTCTCTATTATCTACCTCTACCGATGGAACTTTTGAACTATACCCCGAAGTGATACTTCATAGTAGAATTAAGCCTCTACATAATCGGACCATTATTGAACACCTTGTTAATGGTCAACTTATCCTCAGGAAGATGCCAGTTGGGAACGTGATGATGTAATGAGACTAAATTATCGAGATTTCATGTCAAGGTGAGGACACCTCAAATTCTTCAAGTGTGGGAGGATGTAAGATCCCCAATTTTTGGGTCTCTTTTAAAAATAAGAAACATAGCTTTTGATATCTATTTTGTCAAATTTTAATTTAAGATGCTTGATTGAAAGTATTGGAAGGTTCTAAAGTAAAAAGAAAGGCCGTTTCCATGTTCCAGTAGGTTAGACTGACCTTTGGTTCAGTTTTGGAAAAATCCGCTATTTTTAGCTTTTTCATGCTTTTCATGCTTTAGGGTGCTTTTTTGCAAAAAGCAAGGTCGGATCCTTGATCTACGTGTTCCAAGGAAGCTATGATTCAATTTGGTAAAAAATTGCTTTTCGAGTGCTTTTCGCGCTATTTTTAAGCTTTTCATGATTTTTAGTGCTTTTTACTGAAAAGCAAGTCCGCTTCCTTATTCCAGTGGATGAGGGGAACCTGTGGTTCAAGAATAGAAAATTTTGGTTTTTTTTCCTTTTTACGCTATTTTTAGCTTTTTGCACTTTTTGGCGTTTTTGAAAAACAATGTGCTTTTTAGGATGACCTAAACATAAAAATATTAATTTTAGTCTCCGTCGGATTTAAAAATGATCACCCGAGGCAGAAACGGGACCAAACGAGATTTTTACGGGAATTATTTTTTTATAAAAAGCGGTACTGTAACTACATCGGGGCAGTACGGGAAAGTTATAATTATGTCGGGACATTACGATGCGGGCATAGTTTAGCTAAGGTTCCATTAGTTAGCCAGAGACTGTTCAGTTGGCCAATTTTGCTGTAAAAATTGAATGGTAATAAGTGGGAAAGTTTACCACCAAAAGCAAAGGCATGTTTTTAGCAAAGTGCACAAAAAGTTGGAGCTATTCCTGGCCCAAAAATCTAGTGCTAGTTTTTGGCTTGGGACTCATCACTCCAGCCAGCTGTAGTGCTTATAAATTGCCAATTAGTGCTCAGTTTTCGGTGCCGTCTGTTGCGTCGACTACCGCAAGGCTATACATATCTATTATATGAAGTGGTGCAAGCTCTTCATCACCATCTCCATAAGCTGTTCTCTCTCGGGAAAAAGAAGAAGAAGGATATTCTCTCTCTACTTGCTTACTATTTCCTCTCTCGTTTCACGCTGTACGCGCTCTCCGGAAGCTTTCGTGGCAGATACCTCTACATAGCTCTCATCACCGCTCTCTTGCGCGGTAAAGCAAGAAGCCTTTCGACAACCCCTAATCAATTCTAAAGCACGGTGAGAAGCTCTAGACTCCATAACCATCATCATCTCTCTCTCTCTCTCTATGTCGTTTTTCTTAGTGGTAACCCTCCCGATGATTGTTATTCGTATACGAGTGCATGTATGGATTAACCGAGTATGTATGAAGTTGCCCCATGATTATTTCATCATGTTTAACACGTTGATTTATGCACATGATGCGTTTCTGATCACGTGTGTGCATAAAAAGCGCTTTTCATTTCACGTCATAGAGACTGTAGGAACACTGTTTTAGTCATAACTCACAAACCACTTATGAATCAGCCCAAACCCTTTGTACCAGAGATGAGACACATCAAGTAGAACATTTTCTCTCTTTAGTGTCATGTGAAAGTCACGCACGAGCTAAGAGATATGGTCAAACAACAGCTTGTTGACTGCACAACCAATTTTTTCGACTCCAGGCTCCTTGGAGAACCACTATATAGATTCACCGGATGGGCAAACCCACTTAACCAATTGAAAAGCTTGATAAAAATTGATAATAAATGTATTTAGGTCTCCATTATCACCTCGGGAATGCGAGTTATTAATCGTTCCATAACCGGTTTTACCTACGTATGTATGGGTGCTACCGAGGGGAAGTACCATTTGACGTTGTGAGTTAACCGAGCCGTTTATGTATGATTTATGGTTTTTTTTTGCGAGTTGATTGTAGCTATTAAATGGCCATAAACTTATGTGAGAATATATGGTTAGACAACCTAGCTGAACCGCATAGGAAGATATGATTAAAGTGGCTTTCTTTTTTGGTTATCGTTTGTTGTGTAAGTACCATATGGGTAAAGTGATGTCATAGAGTGCTAGTCTATATTATGAAGCTGAGCTTGATGCATTGGTTTGATGTGAAATAATTTCATTTGCATGTTATACATGCTCCCGAAAATGTCAAAAAGTTATTTTTTGCATATGTGTGAAGTTATGCTTTATGGTTGACCTAAAGGTCGGAGCTGTTTTCATAACTTTTATGGTGATGGAATATTATCATCTGATGTATGGAAACTTATGGATTGAGGTGGATGCCTCATATGCATGGTATGATTGCTTTCCACCTTTCTAGGTCAAAAACTAGCTCTATGTGCTAGGGACGTGAAATGCAAATGTGATGCACCAACTTTGCGTGATTGGATGTTGTCAAAATTGGATTTTTATATCATGATTAGTTTTTGTTCGGACTCTTTTTATGCATGAAAGAATCATGTCTTTAGGGTCAATTGTGTATGGACTTGGATTGACTGTAGACGATATGTCAAACTCCAAGTGTGGAAGTTGGTTCAGTGTGATTATGAATTGTGGTCAATGACTGAGATTCCTTCATGGAGTATGGTTGTGATTTTATGGTGGAAGCTGGTGTGGTTTATGATTTTTTTTCTGGATATAATTATGCCGCATAATTTTTGCAGCTATGTTATGTTCTAAAGTGGTTATGCAAAATTGGTCGTGCCTCACCCAAGTTGGGTGGAGTGCTCACCTATGTGAAGTGATTGGATTATGGGTTTAGGGTTTTGGGATTAGATCATGAAGTGATCTGGATAGTTTATGGTAGACGTGTAAGGGTAGAGACCTTGTACAATCTAACTGCTTGGAAAAAATTGTTTATGCATATGGAAAGTGCTACTGTGATTGGACTCACGTGTTATGTTTCTCATGGCAGCATCACTACAAGACTAAGATCACCTACATCACTTAGTCTTAGACTAAAGGATCGTTGACCTGGGGCTTTGCTAGATTGGGGGTGTTAATGAGCTCATCTACACGGTTAGTGTGTTGGGGGATGAATGATCTACATGGCTAACGCGTCGGGGATTTTTCCTTGGCTTTGCCTAAACACTGGGTGCTGGGCATTGAAGAGACATGGCACCTAAACTGGTATGGTTGGTGTTGATACCCTACCACCTACTAGTACTTGGGATCCTTTCAGAGCTCGGGTTCATGGAGAGAGGCAAAGCGGCCTCAGCTTATGTCTAGCTCAGGTAGGTTGGAGGTGTTCTGGCTCGCTCCCGACGGCGAAGCAAAATTCTCTCTGTCCGTAGTAGAGCGAGTGTGGATGGGTGGATTGGTCGATCCCTACACAAGGTCCGGTGATTTGCTAGTTATTTTGTCATAAACTTTTTGATGTTATTGTATACCCAAATTTTGTCATTCAATTAATACATGGTTGCCTGTTTCACTTAGATGGGGCATTTAAAGTTTGTCTGTTGTCATTTTCTCACGTCTCTGTGCACTCTATTTCACCCTCCACTATATTGTCCCTCTCTCTCTTGTCGCAACACAGTGTACACATATATTCTCCCTCCACAATGCTATATTTTTTCTTGAGTACGCTTTCATTTATAACACCCATTCTTGGGTAGCACTAGTTGCTAGGTGCCTCTGAATGCACTCATGCTCATGGCCTAAACTCCATGCTTGGTTGATCGCTAAGAACTCCTCCCCGATGAAAATGCTTTTGTAACTCTGATGTATATTGAAAATTATATAAAGGTGTAAATTGTATATTTTGTGCATAGACCCCCGAGGATGGGTATCTCTCAGATACGCCATTGTATGGTGGAGCACGCTGTCGTGCCATGGCACGTACATAGTGTGAAGTAAAACATTCACCTCACTCTTGACACTTCTCAATGTATGCAAATAAAAGCAATCATGTACATATTGTGATATATGTTGAAGCGTCTACTGCGGTCATTATCATGTACATACCTATCCGGGGAGTCGTGGCCCTGGATGTGGCGCATTTGCATGCTTTTCCACTTGATAAGATGCTTAATTTGGTTTTACAATGTATATATTACAAGTGTTTCATGTTGGCACACTCATCTCACCTATAAAGATTGATGCGGGCAAAAATTGCCAAAAATAGCAGCTAACAGGCGCCGTTTTACAGAATTGCATGGAAAGTGACCCAAAATGGTATATTGATGGAAAATGATGCTTATCTATGCTTTTTATGCTTATGCAAGTGATCCCACAAATTTAGGGATTTTTCTGACTCTGCTTGTGATTTTTTGCATAAAAAATGACATTTTTTGGGTAAAAAATGACCTGAAAATGACCTAGTTTTGGTCCAAAGTGGCAAAATGGCCCAAAAATTGACACATCAGCTGAAATGCCGTGGGGAAGAGAGAGAAGGGGGCTTTTTACAGAAAAAACCAGCAATTTTTCTGTACTGTGTAATAGCTTCCATGGTTGCCCAATCTATGTGTGCTGTAGTCCCGCCTCTTCGCAATCTTGTGAGGGAGTGAATTAGGGTTTCCCCTTATCAAAATGGTGTTTGGGCTTCAATATAGAAGTTCTTAAATCTCTGAAAAATCAGAAAATGGTCACCAAGAAGGTGGAAGCTTGAGCATTCCTTTCAACTGTTTGATGCTACGACTATGTCATTGGGGGCGAGGCTACATGATACCATGAAAGAGGTTTGGGTTTTGATTGAGAATTGTGCTTGTATGAGCATCGAGGTTTCATGGCTGAAACATTAGTGTTTTTCAATGGTCTTTTTAAGTGAAATTGAATGTGATTTGATGATCCTCTCATCATACTCTCGACTACGAAAACAAGCAATTTCCAAGCACGATAGGAAAGAGGGTTTGTGACTTTGCTATCACGAACGCTCTTAGATTCTCTGTCACCCTTAGAAAGAGGGTTGGTGATTCTCCACAAACGCTTTCTCACAAAGGGTTTGTGACTCTCATCACGAAATCTCACAGCCAGAGGTTCTGCACCTTCCCAGCTAGACTGCACACATTTCGACATTTCTGGTGAACCCCGCGCGAAGCAGCTGGGGTGGGGGTTCGAATACTTGTTTTGAAAGGTTTAATTACAAATAATTAAAGCTATGGATCAACAATATCAACAAGGCATGCGTTTTGATCAAGGCACAATGCAAATGTTTCAAGCATTCATGTTTATGCAACAACAACAGGCTGCAGAAAGAAGGGAGGTGTCGGCAACCAAAGCCCTTCAAGCTATTGTGAACAAAATGGACCAATTTGAAGGGAAATATGTCACAAAGTTTCTTCGTGGTTATGTAAAGGAGATGGAGCTACAACAGGTTCCAGAGGTGGACATGATTCGTAGTTTTGAGCTTGTTGTGGTCCCCGAGATTAGAGACCATGTAAGGGGAATCAGGGAGGAGCATGGAGAATGTTGGGAGCAATTCAAATTAGCCCTCAAGGAGGAATACTTCATGGAGGACTCTGAAAGGGTTACAAAAAGGACCTTCTTGGAATGGGTTGCAAAGCCAAAAGAAGGACTTTCCATCATCGAACTATTGAGAGAGTTTGAGCGATGCTATGCTAAACTGTCAGGAACAGAGCGGGCTAGTTTGGATAGTGAAAAGACCGAATTGTTCCTTCAAGCTGCAGGTCATGAGCTCCAAGAAAAGCTAGAGCTACTCCTTGAAGACAAGAGTATAGAACAGGGTCTAAAGGCTGAGTGGAAAGAGGTTGAAGACGCAGTAGAGGCAACGTCGTAGGGACAAGATGGTGGTGAATGGTACTACCTCTCCTCCTAGCACGTCAGAGATTCCTCCAAAGCCTAATGTTGTGAGTCCAAAAGGTGATAATTCAATGCTTGATGAGCTTGTTAAGGGCATGCAAGAAATGAAGTTAAAGCTAACAAGGATTGAAGAGAAAGGACAACCTACTCTGCAGGACAAAAATCCCAAAATAAAGAAGGATTTGTGCACAGATGCATATGGTGTGATGGCACGGACCATGGCAGAAGGGATTGTGATAGCTTTAGTGATGCCTTAAAAATAGACCTTGTGTTTTTTAAGGATGGCAAGATCCATCTGCGAGAGACAGGTATGCCATTAGGAACTAACTTTGGAAAAGGAGGTATGCGGAAGTTAGGGGAGGATATGGCAACTTGTCATGCTATTTCTGTAGTGGAGGCTGCTACCTATGGGGCAAAGATAGAGCTAATTCCAAAGACAGTGTTAAAGTATACTCCAGATGATTTTGAGGAGGTTGATAGCTTGTGGCCATATGCAATAGCCTCAATCGAAAAATGGAAGGTAACTAAACAGGTATTACATGAAGGTGGTGATTGCATACGCCATACAACAGGTTGGGATGACCCTGTGGATTCTTTATTAGTGCATGCCTATCTTGCAAAATGCTATAACAATGAAGCAATTATGGAAGAGAAGCGTAGACATGATAATGGAGATGCACGCCCTTCTACTTCAAAGAGGGTTACAAGAGCCGAAGGAAGAAAGGATTCAGGACCTTCTTATGAGGCTCCACCATATGTGCCTCCTCCTGAGATTCCTATGGAGGAGGAATCTACAGGGAAGAAAGAGCAAGGAAAAGCCAAAGCAAAAGGCCCTGCATACAAACTACAATCTCGCATTGAAGCTGCCACAAACTTAAAGCAGGTATTGGAGGAAAGGATTTTGAATAGCAAAGTTGAGTTTACCTTTGGGTGAGGTTCTTGGCATTGCTAAACGCGAGTTTCATGAAGAAATTATAGATATCATAAAAAGAAAGAGGCAAACTCTCACTGAGTCTATTCCTCCACAGTCTGAGGGTGAAGGGGAGTCACTTAAGGCACGTGGAATACTTGTCCAAGAGAGTGATTGTGATGAAACTGTGGTACGATGCTACCAGTCTTCTCGAAGAGATGCACATGCTCGATTTGCAGATGATGATGATGATGATGAAGCCTCCTATAAAAGCCACTACTCCAAAAGTCACTGGGCAAGAGCTACAATAGAAACCTTGGTCAAGGTGGGTGATCTTGAGGAGCCATATGTTGCATTGATAGATCATGGCTCTGAGATCAATCTTATGTCCAAGAGTCTTTACATGAATGGTAAGTGGCCGATAGACACACACCATGGGTGGATGATTAGAGCTGCAAATAACTCATTAGGAGAGCTGTATGGGGCTTGTCCAAATGTGAAAGTGACGATTGGTAATGTGAAGGACGAGCAAAATTTCTTTGTGCAGGAGATGTCTACCTATCCTCTTATCCTTGGGCAGCGATACATCACAGCCGTTCGCATGGAAACAAAGGTCTTGGATGATGGTTCTGCTTATGCTAGGGTAAAGAGCAGAGATGGGAAGTGAGCTGTGCAATTTTTGACTATGTGTGTGAATCACGAGAGGAACCGCAATAGTCTTCGTGAGTATCCTCTACCAAAAGCGAACAAAGAGATCAAAAAGTATAGGGAGACAAGGGGTTTTGGCCATGTACCATTGTGAAGTGGGATTGCAATGGTACAAGAACAAAAAGATTCTTGCCTCACCCAAAGCGAGAAGAAGATTTTTCTACAGGTTTCTAGGGATTAACAGAGCATGGGTCAATATGTTTTATGAAGCTTGAGGATATGAAAAGAAGTGTACGACAATATGTATATAGTGTACAGAAATACATGAAAGAAAATGGTTTCATAGAGGATAGTGAATGCATTTCAGGTTTCTTTGAACAAGTTTCTCATGTAGATACTATGCTTGAGCTCGAGGCTATAATGGACTCTAGCATGCAAGATGGAACCCACATTGTGGAAGTATGCTCTATGGAAATGTATGATGTGATTGAGTCTTTTGAAGATCAAAAAGATTTCAATGCTAATGAAGGATTGAAAGTGCATGTGGAGACCAAGTACAAAATGGTGGCAAAGAAAGTGAGACCAGTGGCCTTACCTTTATCGTCAGATTGTAGGAAAAATCTAGAGCAAGCTTCTTTGCAGTCGAGTCACAGGGATCCAAAAAGAAATGGACACAAGTTCACAATGGAATCCCATAAAGAGATAAAAGTTGGCTGTGAAGAGTTTTTAACAGAAGAAGAGAAGAAGAGTTTTAAAGAAATGCTTTCAAGACATGGTAAGGCTTTTGCTTTCCAGCCACATGAGATAGGGTGTGTTGATCCTAATGTTGTTGCACCTATGGTGATCTTCACTATCCCTCATGTACCTTGGAATCTACGCCCAATTCCGGTTCCGAAAGCACATTTGCCAAAGTTAATAGAACTCCTCAATGAAAAGATTAGCATGGGTATCTTGGAGCCTTCTTGTGCGCCATATTCAAACAGGTGGTTCACTCTACCTACTTGAGGAATGGAGCTTTGCGATTCATACAAGATATGCAACCTGTAAACAAGGTTACCATCCGGAATGTGGGTACAGGACCTATAGTGGATGAGTTTATAGAGGCGTTTGCAGGAAGGTCAATTTACTCAGTGGGGGATCTCTATTCAGGGTACAATCAATTTCAGATAGATGTTGAGAGTAGAGATCTGACAACTATGAAAACACCTTTGGGATTGGTGAGGATGTGTACCTTACCTCAAGGAGCAACAAATTCAGTTGCACATATGATGAATGGGATGAACAAGGTTCTATGTGACTTCATACCTCAAATCACAATGCCATTTCTTGATGATGTGCCCATCAAAGGATGTGAAGACATACATAAAGATGAAACTATGGATTCAAGGGGGTGCCGTAAGTTTGTTGCAGACCATATCGAAGATTGTGAGAAGATTTTGTCAAATCTTGAAGAAGTTAATCTTACCATGTCAAAGCAAAAATCTGTATTTTGTGTTAATGAAGTGTTGATTGTGGGGCATATGTGTGGTCCTTATGGTAGAAGACCTTGTCCAAAAAAGATGGATGCAATAAAAAACATGTACAACTATAACTGAAGTTCGAAGATTTCTTGGTGCTTGCGTCTTCTATCTTATTTGGATACCACATTATGCACATGTAGCAGATCCCCTTTATAGGTTGTTGAGAAAGAATCAAAAGTTTAAATGGGAAGAAGAGCACACAAAAGCCATGAGAAAGCTAAAGAAGCTACTTCTTTCATCGCCAACCTTGAGAAAGGTAGACTATGCGTGTGAGAGACCTATCATTGTGACAGTGGACACGAGTCCTATAGGGATAGGATGGGCAGTAGGGAAAGATGATGATGAAGGAAAAAGGTATGTGGTGAGATTTGGAGCCAAGATTCTGAGTTCTTGCCAATCCGATTATGCACAAGTAAAAAGGGAACTATGGGGGGTGGTTATAGCATTGAGGTGTGACAAGGAGTACTTGATAGGGGCATCAGTGGTTGTGGAAACTGATTGTTTGCCTCTTCTTGGAATGATCACAAATTGTTCGACTCCTGATATTGCAATGCTGCGATGGATAGCCTACATAAAGTCCTTGAATCCTGAGCTCAAGCATATTGCAGGGAAAGACAATCCAATGGCAGATATGCTATCTAGGGCAAGGTATGAAGATGAACAAGACATGATTATTGACGGAGATGATGTTGGCACAAAGTTTTACACTATTGATCATGCAAAGAGTAGTCATGCATGTTTTGTGTCTTCACTTGAGTCCTTTTCAAAGGAACTATATGAGGATGAATGGCTCTTGATAGGTCGCTACTTAAGTACTTTGCAGAAGCAGGATGATTGGACTGAGCAAGAATTTAAGAGGATAAGAAGAAAAGCATATGGATACTTCTTGAGGGATGGCTACCTATGGAAGCATCCTAAACAAAGAGATGGAACACCATTGCGCGTAGTATGCGATAAGGTTACTCAGCAACAAATCATCAAGGAGTTCCATAAAAGTTTATGGGCAGGACATCGAGGTGTATGGGCAACATTTTCCAAGGTAAAAGAAAGGTATTGGTGGAAAGGGATGTATAAGGATGTGGATGAGTTTGTGGACTCTTGTGTGACATGCCAAATGTATTCAAATGTACGGCATCGTGATGGACTACATCCTACTTATCCATTAGCCATGCATTACAAATGGGTTGTGGATTTGGTTGCAATGCCTTTGGGACTTTGGCAAATGAGGTATTTGGTGCTTGCAAGAGAAGATTTGTCTAATCAAGTTAAAGGGAGAGCATTGAGGACAAAGAGTACACAAGATGTATGTAAATTTCTTCTTGAAGATGTGATCTGTCGCTATTGGTGTGTGGGAAAGATAACTGCAGATAGAGGAGAATTGGATGCTGATGAAGCAAGGGAATTCTTCTCTAGAATGGGCATCAAACTAGCTTTAACTTGTGCTTATAACCCAGAGGGAAATGGCAAAAGTGAAAGAGGACATCCTCCAATAATCAAAGCTTTAGCTAAGGCTTGTGAAGGTAAGCTCGTAGAGTGGCCAAGGTTACTGCCATTTGCATTGTGGGCTGACTGTACAACACATAGTTCAGTCACACTGGCTATATGCCTGTTGAATTGATGTATGGTCGAAAACCTGTGATGCCAATTGAAGATGTAGTTCTTATATGGAATGTATTGCCATGGGAAGATGGAATGAGTAGAGAAGACCTTCTTGCATTGTGCATACGGCAACTAGAAAGAAGGCCTGAAGACATTGAGCTTGCAAAAGCTCGACTAAAGAATGCAAGGCTGAAAAACAAAGACAGATTTGACAAAATGCATAGGCTCAAACCAAAAGACATTGAAGAAGTTGATTGGGTGTTGGTGTATGATAGTAGCCTTGAAAACCAGCACTCTACAATAAGGAAGCTTGCAAAGAGATGGTTTGGTCCTTATGTTGTCAAACATGTGCATGGAAATGCAACTTACACCTTGCGTGAACTGGATGGGACAGAACTGAAAATTCCCATTGCGGGAAAAAGAATTAAATTATTCAAAAGAAGAGGGGATTTTGATCCATCTGCTGCACAACCAAGTGAAGAGGATGATGAAGCCAACTATATGGAAATTGAGGATGAAAGTGAGAATATGGCGTCTCACCATGAGTTTTAATGCTCTACAAATGTTGTTGTGGCACATACCGGAGGATGTGCAGGTTCAGAGGGGGTGGATGTCGTGCCGTGGCACGTACATAGTGTGAAGTAAAACATTCAGCTCACTCTTGACACTTCTCGATGTATGCAAATAAAAGCAATCATGTACATATTGTGATATATGTTGAAGCGTCTACTACGGTCATTATCATGTACATACCTATCCGGGGAGTCGTGGCCCAGGATGTGGCGCATTTGCATGCTCTTACACTTGATAAGATGCTCAATTTGGTTTTACAATGTATATATTCCAAGTGTTTCATGGTGGCACACTCATCTCACCTATAAAGATTGATGCGGGCAAAAATTGCAAAAATAGCAGCTAACCGGCACCGTTTGCAGAATTGCATGGAAAGTGACCCAAAATGGTATATTGATGAAAAATGATGCTTCTCTATGCTTTTTATGCTTATGCGAGTGATCCCACAAATTTAGGGATTTTTTTGACTCCGTTTGGGATTTTTTGCATAAAAAATAGCATTTTTGGGTAAAAAATGAGCTGAAAATGACCTAGTTTTGGTCCAAAGTGGCAAAATGGCCCAAAAATTGACACATCAGCTGAAAATGCCATGGGGAAGAGAGAGATGGGGGCTTTTTACAGAAAAAACCAGCAATTTTTCTGTACTGTTTAATAGCTTCCATGGTTGCCCAATCTATGTGTGCTGTAGTCCTGCCTCTTCGCAATCTTGTATCTGAGCTTGTGAGGGAGTGAATTAGGGTTTCCCCTTATCAAAATGGTGTTTGGGCTTCAATATAGAAGTTAGTGAATCTCTGTAAAATCAGAAAATGGTCGCCAAGAAGGTGGAAGCTTGAGCATTCCTTTCAACTGTTTGATGCTACGACTATGTAATTGGGGGTGAGGCTACATGATACCATGAAAGAGGTTTGGGTTTTGATTGAGAATTGTGCTTGTATGAGCATCGAGGTTTCATGGCTGAAACATTAGTGTTTTTCAATGGTCTTTTTAAGTGAAATTGAATGTGATTTGATGATCCTCTCATCATACTCTCGACTACGAAAACAAGCAATTTCCAAGCACGATAGGAAAGAGGGTTTATGACTTTGCTGTCACAAACGCTCTTAGATTCTTTGTCACCCTTAGAAAGAGGGTTGGTGATTCTCCACAAATGGTTTCTCGCAAAGGGTTTGTGACTCTCATCACGAACTCTCACAACCAGAGGTTTTGCACCTTCCAAGCTAGACCGCACACATTCCGACAACGCGTGTTTAGATTGAAGGTACTCCTGGTGTTCTTCTCAACATGCAAGCAAAGTTTGAATAGAATGAGAGTAGCATCATAGAACTTTTTAGGTGATCTATTACAATGTGTCTACTTCAATAAAAAACTATAAATGTATAATGTACCAAATTACTTACACAAGTGTTTTGCGTGTTTTTATGTGTAGATTGCTCAAAGAGCACATACTGCCAGCTGATCTAGTGTGATGCCAGTTTTTAGAGAGGAAGCAAGAAAGATCTTGCAAAACTTGGGGATGGATTAGAGTTTCATTCATGCTTGTCCTAAAGACCACATTCTTTTCAGAGGGGAATACCTAGACATGGAGAAGTGTGCAAAATGTGATTTCGAGAGATATCGAGTAGATCTCCATGGAAAAAAAGTACCGCAGAAGGTGTTCAATACTTTCCTCTGCTGCCTTGTATCAAGCATTTCGTGGAATGCAAGTCCATGGCCGCTCTAGAATCATGGAACGAGGAGAATAGATCTTCAGTCGGTGTGCTACGAATCCCTATAGATTGCACGGCATGGAAGTATATAGACAACACATGGCCGGATTTTGCCAAGGAAGCTCGAAATTTGCACCTCGGCCTGGATATGGATGGCGTAAATCCATTTGGTCAGAGATCAACATTTTATAGTGTATGGACATTTGTCATTGTCAACTACAACATTTCCCCGTGGTTGACTACCAAGAAGGGGCACCTATTTCTAAGCTTGATTGTGCCAGGGTGGTATATAGTGAAGAATATGGATGTGTATCTCCATCCACTATTGAAAAGCCTACAACAATTGTGGATTGGCATAGAAGTGGTGGATATGAGCCGACACACATGTCAACGCAATGCCTTGATTAGAGGCATTCTGATGTGGACCATGCATGACTATCCTGGACTAACAGAATGCTCAGGTGATACTCAAACTCAAACACTTAAACCTTTGTTTTTCTCAATTGTCATGTGTATACATGCAGGGCTCCAGACAAGCGGATACAGAGCATGCATTACATGTGTCCCTAGACTTAATGGACGTCGGGCACCCTCACTCAAGAAGCAAATCTACAAAGGTCATCAAGTGCATCTTCCAGAGGATCACGAGTTACGCGATGGTTTTTTGGGAAGAGAGACGCCAAGGATGTCTGCTTGAGTATGGTTAGAGAAGAAGGAGATGTGTGATGACAATTTTCCCCCAGGGATGAAGATATTCTCTCTATGGTACGAGTTGCCATATTGATAGAGAATCATGATCAATCACTTGCTTGATCCAATGCACATATTCAAGAATGTGGGTAATTTGATGTGGGACCATCTCATCGGCAAGAAAGATACTTTGGGAGCCACAATTGATGTTAAAAATGCGGATTGTATGGAGCAATACTGACTGCAAACAACACTTGATGGATTGATAAAACTCCCTAAAGCACCATGGATTTTGAGAGGAGGCCAGGAACGCAAAGTAAAAGAGATCATTTGATCCATGTGGAGGCCCACTGGCGTAATGCACTCGCTCCGAATATGTTTCACTAAAGAAGGAAAGCTTACTGGTTTGAAGTCACACGATTGGCATAAAATGTGTCAGGTATGTTTGAAGTGAAATAGCTCATAGTGGGGATTGCGTAGCAGATTTGTGTGTGGACTTTAATACCATTGCAAGACTTGTTTTGTAATTTATTTTACCTGTGGCCATTGGGGGTTGTTTGTCCCCTAGTGTTTGTACCAGAATCTACAAACTCGCAGAAGATCCATGTAGATTCCATACCATTTGCCAAACTAAATGTTGTGGAGGTTGTTTGCATGTTTGAGAAACACTTTCCTACTACCATGCTAACCATTCAAGTGCATCTTCTTATTCTCATAGTTGATGAGGTGGAAATAGCAGGCAGAGTGCATTCTAGATGGATGTTCCTTTTAGAACGTTTGATGAAAACACTTAAGGGTTATGTGCATCACTAAGGCACGTCCGGAGGGTAGCCTGGTAGAGGGTTGTTTGGTATTAGAGTCCCTAGTTTACATTGGAGAGTGGCTAGACGGATTTGATTGTGCCCGAGATATGCTTTGGTGCACCATAGATGATGAGCACATATCTGGAATTCTGATGTGCAATGTCGATGTTGAAAAGAAAATGATGGAAGACCTAGAGACTAAGATCCATTGATTTTGCATGCTTCACAATCCAGTGATGCAAAAGTGGATTTCACAATATAAGGATGCAAAGAAAGAGTGATAAAGGGCACAAATTGAGTGGAGATGGGGAACACGACCACTGTTGCATTATCCAACGGGTCTTGAGAACCTACCAACATTCAAGAGCTTAAGATGGTTGCACAACCAATTGAAAAGTGCACAACAATGCAATAAACAAATGACTGAGGAGGAGTGTGAGTACTCGTGGGGTTACAGCCCCAATATATGTTTGCAATGTATGTCTGGTGGCTTTCTAGATGTTTGGACATCCACTAATAATTGTTGTTGGTTGTAGTATAAGTCATACACGGCAACATAGTATAAAGGTCAACATTTTAGGGTGCAATGGATCAACAAAAAGCATTTTACACAAGATTGTGGAATCATGGAAAAATTCAAATAATCTAGTCAATGACGATCCTCTGATATAGATCCTATGGTGGCAGAACTCACTTACTTCGGTACGCTACAAGAAATATTGAGGATAGACTATAGAGATTTTTTGTGTGGATTTGTTTGACGTGGAATGGTTCAAGATAAACATGGAGGGTCGCAATGCTACTGTGCACATAGGAGAGTCAAATTTCCTTGAGCAAAAAGTGGACCGACCTTTGAGACACTTGCGCACTACCCGAGCATTGTGAACAAGTAAGTCTGAAAATATTTAACGTCCAACTTTAGAGAACTGGTGGTATGGAAGCACTAAGGATAAAAGTGGAAGGATGTCAAGAACTTATTTTACAAGACAAAGGAGCCACTTTGCAAGGGAAGTAAGTGCTAGTGGAGGGTATAGTCCTCTAGAGGATGAGTCACTAGTCAACCCATTTGTATAAAGAGATAAAGGAATGTCAGGATCACATTTAGATTATGAAGAGACAGTTGAAGGAGAAGAAGGTGATAGTACAATAGTTCCATCAATGTTGAATCTGATAGTTGAGGACCTTCTTGCACCAATTCAAGAAGAGGAATAGGATGAAAAATTCAATCAAAATCATAATGTGAGCAGGTGTTACAAGGACTGCCATTGCTCGGATACACAATCACATTGTTCCACTCCTTCAGATTCTCCGTCTGCTTTGGAGCAATCAACGCGCTCCGAGAGTTTGGTGTCAACTAGACGATCTACACACTCCTCTAGGCACCGATGTTCTAGTGGTTGCAGCAGTTGCTGTGGAGGAGCCGATGCTAATTCTTCCACACCGCCTCGTAGTCATTGAGGCTCCTTAACTTCCTCTTATTTACCCTCCCCCACACCAACCATGCATCGCCCTCTACTCCAGGTTTTTCATGGCTATGGGCCGTTCTTGGCTACACACCACTCGCTAATCCTCCGAGACTCACCCCACTCGACAGTCCTTGCTTCAAGACTCAAACTTCAATGGAGACATCTACCCCCATTGAGATGCCATGTGAGACCCCTTTCGAGATGCCTGCAACGACACCTAGGTTCACGCATCACATGCGAGAGGGTTTGTCGTACTCGATCGACATCAGCGACATCAGAGGGTTTGTCGTACTCGATTGACATTAGCGACATCATCATCTTGGATGAGGAAGGCAAGCAGGTGATCTCGCGCATGCACGGCCTTTGCTCTCAGGTGTTACGACACTACATACTAAACACCTGGAATGAAGTGCCAAATGAATTAAAAGACAGAGTCACCAGCATGTTGCATGACGAGTTTCTCGTGTCAAATCGGGATGAGCACTTCAATGAAAACGTGATGAAGGTGCGGATGCACGAGTAATGCAAACACAAGCACTCTAAAGTGCAGAAAGCAATAAAGCATGGGTGGAACAAGCCAGATTGACTGGCCAAAGAAGATTGGAAGAATACAAAGCAAGAAGCGTGCGAGAATCTTGACAAGTGGAAGCGACAAAAGGAGGCAGCTAGAGCGCGAGTAGAGGTAGGGAACTCGCACCACTTGGGGAGCGACGGATGGGTGTCATTTGAGGCCGACTTTGTAAGTGTTTTTTCATTGCCCTTTAGGTTTGTAGTTATGGATATTTGTACTTTTAAATTCTAACATAAGGTATTCTTTGTATGTTTTGAACAGTGGTCGATGAATGGACGTGACCCCACACCATAGAAGCGCAAGTATGTGGGCAAAAGGGCTTAAACGCCCTTATGGACATTCTAAGTTCTCGCTCTGGCTTGGTTAGTATTTAACTTTACTCTCTTACACTTGTTGTATTTTAAAAATAAGCTAAAAATTAGATTGTTTTGTAACTATATGTTTATACTTACAAAAAGTCTTATTGTTTTTTCTGCAGAATTCGACAGATACGCCGTTGAGATGCAATGAAACGTCATATTAGTTGACATCAATCTAGCCATGGCCAGATAGCACTAGTTTTCTTTTCTCATATCATGTATAAGGAGATGACATGTGTACATCAATTTTGTAACTATTGGTTAACGATGTATTTTTTCAATAATGACAATTGTGTTGTAACTAGTACATTTTGGTCAAAGCTTAACAATCAAGTAATTTTGCCTATGATGTGTATAATTTTGTCAGTGTATTACTTTTGTTGATTCACTTTCGTCGTTCGATATACTTTTGTCAGTTTTGCATCTTTAATTTGGAAACTTTATGTTCAATATGGTTGATGGGGTGGTGTGCAAGGCAATGAATTCCCTGCCACCAAAAAATATATATTCTCGGGCGTCGCTATTTTTTTATCCTGCAACGTCTTTATATGCGTCCTTAAATTGGGAACTATAAGGTCACTATTTGCGTTGCTATATCCATCACTGTATATCGATGTTTTTAGCAACGCTTATAGTGACACCGGGGGAAAAAATATCCCCGTGTATTTTCATTGCTACATTCATCACAAGTGTGAAGAACCTCTTGTAGTATTGAGCCCTAACTCCAAAAGGGGGAAGAAGCATGTTCTGGATGTCAAGATTGGACCATGAATCTTCTTTAGACCTCATGGGGACTTCCATTACCATTTCCCTTGCCATCAATGCCCAACTCTCTTCAAAATTGGAAAGGACGTAATTTTTCTTGGCACATAGCTATATCATGAGTGACAGGGTCATGGATTCCAAGTTCTCCTTGAGCTTTTGGCTTAGTGATTGCCATCCATTTACCCACTACCAGTTTTACTAGCAGAAAGCTTATTTCTCCACAGAAACTCTTTGATTGGTGACAAGGAGTTCCAATTTTTTTGGGATAATTGTAGGGATGGTGACATGAAGGTTAAATACGGGATGAAGATTGGTGTTAATTATCATGGCTCTATAGTGCGCTCGAATCAGGGGTGAAGAAAGGATTAATTTTGATTACTTTTCTTTATGAAAGTTATTTGATGGATTGCTATACTTTGGATTCTCAAGGCCATAAAGAACTCTCCTTTTATTTCTACCCAAATGCAAACCTAAACCTTAAATTTAAAGGATCCATTGTCCCTCGAGCCTCGAGGATGTGCACATTGCACATTGTAGCTTTGTGCAAAGGGCCAGATTCATATAGTCTTGGAGTCAAAATGGCACTACATACACTTAATGTGGGACAACATGAGCGTGCTATGTGTGTGTGTGTGTGAGAGAGAGAGGTCTCGAATAGGGCTTGCTAAAAATATTTTTTTTAATCAAAGAAATTTTAAAATTATTAAGGGCACAATAGAATTCTTTTGGATTTTAAGTCAAAATCTATATACTATATAATGGAGCTTAAAATTTTGAAGAAAGGAGAGAGCTTCCATGTGTCACACTCTATTCATTTCCAAAAAAAGCTTAAGAAACATTTAATTTGAAAGGCAAAAGTGAAATTTAAGTACTATGATGGTAGAAAATGAAGAGTTATGAGTTCTGAGTTTTTGCAATGTAAAGTCAAAAATCTTATCTATATTTATAATATTTATAGTCCTTGGGAAGGCCATGGAGTTTCACTCGAACCCTCAAATTTGAAGGGTGACTACTTTTAATTTTGGAAGCCATTTGAAGGGTGGCTCTACTTTGTATATTGAAGGCCATAAAAAAATCCCCCCCCCCCCCCCCCCTTTTTTTTGGCCATACTCACAATTGTGAGTTGAGAAAATTTATATTAGCTTGAAAAGAATACGATTTCTCTCAAGCACTACATGTTCCTTGAGGGGACTAGGGTTCCAACAGAGATTTGTACACAGTAACAGAGTGATGATACTCCTACCCTCTTGAGTGTTCTAAGCAACTCACTGCTTAGATCCATTCTTCATCCTTCTCAGTTGTCCCTCTTCTTACTCCTACAACATGTATGAGCTCAATGCTCTGACGCACAATATGATGAAAATGAGCTACATCCAACTTATCCTCACAAAATTGAAGGTTCTTAGACTTCTAGATCTGGTTCAAGTAGCAAAATCTGGTAATTTGTGTGCACACCAAAACGGCATGTCTTTGGATACAACACCTTTCCAAGATCATGTCATCCGTAAAGAAGATGATCTTTGTGCTCAATGCTCTGACACACAATATCATCAAAATGAGCTACATCTAGTTTGTCCTCAAAAAATCAAAGGTTCCTAGACTTCCAGACCTCGTGAAGGTAGCAAAATTTGATAATTTGTGTGCACAATAAAACGGCCTAGATTTGATACCATGCCCTCCCAAGATCAAGTCATCCGTAAAGATGACGATCTTCCATGTCCTTCTTACCCATTTGCAAACCCTAGCAGCCAGCCCCCATGAAGTAGGGTACTTGCTAAACAGATGCAGGGGGTCTTCAAAGGCTTACCTGCGGCCATAGCAAGTATCAGAGCTGATCCCTCTAGCACGCATCTTAATCCCAGTAGGCAAGGCTCCCTAGAGCACATTTTTTATGAATATCTTTATGTATTCAAGCCCTTTAATCTCCCAGATGGTATTAACACTCTTTTGCTAGCGTTCTTCTGACCAATCTTTCTTCCAGATTTTGTTGAGTGGGGCAAACAAATCCACTTTGTACACCAACACATTATAGGTACTCCAAGTTTTGAGAAGCAGAACACTTTGTCTTTTGGTCAATGCAAGGATCTCCAATCAATTGGTGATCCACAGACATGTGGAAATGAGGATATCAGCACTTTCAAGAGTCTATCAATCAGAAGCCTTTTGCATAACCCCAAAGAATGTTGCAACACCATGAGCTCCACATCCTTCCAGAAAAAGCTTCTATCATTCCAAAGATGAGAAATTTTGAAATTCCTTTGTTGTTTACCAACCATGCAACTTCCCTCCAAAAGGGGTTCATGGAGCTCCTTCCAAGTTTGGAGATCCAAGGGGACCAATTGCGGAGGAATCCTTGAAGTATCTAAAATTCTCCCCCCATCCCAAGGTTGAAGCTGCTTTGTTACACTTTCATGCTAGTTCCCTTGTGTAGCCGCCAAGCTTCACAAATGTCCAAAAAGGTGCCAAAATCTTGTGTGACATAGTGGTCTTCTTCCATATGCCCCCTTTTGAGGAAATCTTTCGGTCATTTATTATATCCTAGGCCATGATAGCCCATTCCTATTTTTAGTCTGTCAAAGAGGCAACAAGTTTGGCACAGGAAAGCTTCTGCATGCACTAGGGGCTCAATAATTCCAATTCTGCCTTTGATTCTTAGGTCTGGCTACCCATTCCCATTTCCCCCATTGGAAAGGGATTGTGGCTTTCATGTTTCTTTTCCATAGAAACCTTTTGATAGGCTTTAAGAATGATTTCCAATTGGATTTTCTCAGTTTTAGCAGTGAGGGACACAAATGAAATGTAAAGTACCATGAAAGCATTAATCAGCATGACTCTGCTATGGAAGGGAAGGAGCACAAACTTCCATCTTCTCATTTAACTATATATTTTGGTCAAAAGCTAGTCAAATCTCTGTTTATTGATAATCCCCACCCCAAATGGAGTGCATAGGTGCTTGAACACAATGCCCTTGCCTATAACTCCTCCCTCCCCTTTTCTTTCTACACAAATGCACACCTAGTTTTGAGTTTATACTTGAGCTTCAAAAAATACCAAACTTTTGAAGATTCCGTGTATCCCATAATATTAAGCTAAAACCTCGCACTTGGCACCTCCATGTATCATTGTCATTCTAGCTCCGAGGATGTGCACATTGTACGTTGTAGCTTTGCACAAAGGGCCAGAGTCAGATGGTCTCGGAGTCGAATTGGCACTACCTACACCTAATGTGGATAGCATGAGCGTGATCCAAGGGAGAGGGAGAGAGGTCTCAAATAGGGCTTGCCAAAAATATTTTTTCTAATCAAAGAAGTTTGAAAATAAATAAGGACACAATAAAACTCTTTTGGATTTTAGGTCAAAATTTGAAAAATTGATGGCATTTATACTAAAACTTGCAAAATTTTGCTGATTCTGTTCATGGAATCTAGCCAAAACATTGTAATTTTAGCAGTAAAAGTACACTAAGCCTTGGTTTACTGCAAATAGTAGGAATCTCAAATAGCTCCAAAATGGAAGGGCATGATGGACGTAGAAATCTAAATGCCTAGTTCAACCACGATCACTCTCTCACCACCCCGAGGATGTGTTATGCCAAGAAAAGAGGGGTAGAGCTGTTGAAAATTTGTTACACCCTCGCATGGGATACCGATGTGTTTATGTGTGTGTGTGTGTGTGTGTGTGAGAGAGAGAGAGAGAGAGAGAGAGAGAGAGAGAGAGAGAGAGAGAGAGAGAGAGAGAGAGAGAAGGAGCGAGGTTTTAATATCATAGGAACTCAAAAGTTTGTGTCTATGTATGTGTGTCATAAAATCTAATATCTAACTAACCCAAATGCTTGCCATGCTTGAGCTGAGTAAGGTGCTTGAGGTGATTGAGGTGATTGAGGTGCTTATCGTGCTTGATGACTAAGGTGCTTGAGGTGCGTGTCATGCTTTATGACTAAGGTGCTTGAGGTGGTTGTCATGCTTTATGACTAAGGTGCTTGAGGGGCTTCATGACTAAGGTGCTTAATGGGGGAGGTGTTCCAAAGTCAACCTAGATCCCTACACAAGGGGGGGCGAGCCCTACAAGTAGGGGCATGAGAGAGAACACACACACACACACTCGCTCAAGGCAAGCCCAAGACAAAAGAGACAACAAGGACACATGCCAAGCTCCTCCCCATGTTGCCCTCATAAGGTGCCTAAAGCCTGTTGTTTGGCCTCTAAAGGGGTCCAAAGGGGTTTTAAAAGGAAAAAATTTAGGCAATTTAACAGAGATACATTAAAATAAGGGGTTTTTATATTCAATTTTGGAAAAAAATCCTAAAATAAGGTGTGATTTTATTTATTTAGATATGTTAAAAGAAGGGTTTTTAAATACCCCGTGAATGCACGTTATATAGGGCGGTACTGAGCGATGAACCCCCAAGAGATGAAAGAACTATCTATTGGGGACTCCATTCATCTTACAAACGGACCGCCAGAGTCTCAAGTACTTCATGATGCAAACCAAGCTTTCCGACAAACAACTGAGGTGGGAAAATTCCCTTTCGCAATTCAATTTTCATATTGCTGGTATGCATAATCAAGTGGCTGATGCACTATCACAATGACTAGGGGAAAATGCAATGTCTATAGCAACTCACAATGATCTATCTTCCATGATGGATGAGTATGCTACTGACCCTGATTTTAAGGACATAATGTTAGCCCTTGCCTTAGGGAAGAAAGAGGAACCATTCACCTTGCGGGATGGTTATCTTCTCCATGGAAATAGGCTATGTGTTACTCACTCCCTTCATGAGAAAGTGATGTATGAATCCCATGCTCCTTCCTATGCGGGGCAGAGAGGGAAGATTTAGAATATAGACATGAGCTTTTAGGTCTATCTCAACACGGAACCAAAGTGAGAGAAGGCAACGGATCCAAAAGGGAGATGGTCTATCAAAGAGCAACGACTAGATAATGGAGCTTAAAAGACCTTAGGGTTAGCTTCATTAAAGATCTCCAAAGGTTAGTGTTAAAAGTCCTTAGACCTAGGACCTTAGGGTATTTTAGACCTTGGACAAGCTAAGCATGTGCTTGAGGTGCTTGTCGTCCTTCAGGTGACTAAGGTGCTAATTATAGCTAACTACGACCCTCCATTTTTCCATAGGGAGATAAAGATTGATAGAGGGAGATAGAAGGGTAACCAAGGGCTTGAATGCCTGTGTGTGTGTGTGTGTGTGTGTGTGTGTGTGTGAGAGAGAGAGAGAGAGAGAGAGAGGGGGGGGGGGGGGAGAGAGAGAGAGAGAGAGAGAGAGAGAGAGAGAGAGAGAAAAGAGTTTCAAACCACCAAAAAAAAAAATCCAACAAATTTCAAAGATACATTTGGCCAAGACTTGAATCTAGAGAGAGAGAGAGAGAGGGGGGGGGGGGGAGAGAGAGAGAGAGAGAGAGAGAGAGAAAAGAGTTTCAAACCACCAAAAAAAAAAATCCAACAAATTTCAAAGATACATTTGGCCAAGACTTGAATCTAGAGAGAGAGAGAGAGAGGGGGGGGGGGAGAGAGAGAGAGAGAGAGAGAGAGAGAGAGAGAGAGAGAGAGAGAGAGAGAGAGAGAGAGAGAAAAGAGTTTCAAACCACCAAAAAAAAAATCCAACAAATTTCAAAGATACATTTGGCCAAGACTTGAATCTAGAGAGAGAGAGAGAGAGAGAGAGAGAGAGAGAGAGAGAGAGAGAGAGAGAGAAGCTTTAATGTCATGGGAGCACATCAAGAAACCTTAGAGCTCTATAACAAGTCTTGGATTTAAGACCTGGTATATTTAAGAGGGAACTGCGATAACCAATCTGTTACACTCAAAGGTTACTATAGTTTCCTTTTCTTATTCACTAAGAGAGACCCACCCGACTGAACTCAACACTTTGTGTGTGTATGTGTGTATGCGCATGCGTGAAACAGAGAGAGAGAGAGAGAGAGAGAGAAGAGAAGAGAGAGAGAGAGAGAGAGAGAGAGAGAGAGAGAGAGAGAGGGGAGAGAGTGGGACAGAGAGGGCAGGAGAGAGGGAGGAAGAAGAAGAGAATTTTTATTGTCATAAGAACAATCCAACAATATATTAAAGTTCTACTTGACAAGTCTTGACCTCAAGATCTAGGTCAGTAAGTAATTAAATCAAAGGCTCATGTATGCAAGGTTTCAAATAGAACAATAACTTTTTTTTAAAAAAAAGTGCTCAATTGAGCTTGAATTGCATTAATCACAAAAAGCTACAAACAACCCCGATATATCCTGTTCAAAGGGAACTCCATTTTAAAAACCATCGCCTCCACAACTTCTCTTACTTGTTAATCTTGCAATTTTTATTCTTTCTACAAATGATAGTCCACCAACGTGCACTACAAGAAGTTCTTCACACTTGTGATAGCCTTAGCAATGAAAATACATTGGGATATCTTTTGCCTTGGTTTCAGTATAAGCGTCGCTATCTGTGTCGCTATTTGCATCTCTATAAGTGTCTCTATATGCGTCGCTATATAAAGATGCATATAGCAACACAAATAGCTACTCTGTAGTTCCCAATTTAGCGATGCATATAGAGACACTACAGGTCCAAAAATAGCAATGTATATAGCGACGCCGGAGAATAAAAAAATCTGGTGACATGGCATACATTACCCTGCTACCCATCAACCATATTGAACAAAAAGTTTCCAAAATTAAGATGCAAAACGGACAAAAGTATATTGACAAAAGTGAATTGACAAAAGTGAATTGACAAAAGTAATACACTGACATAATTATACACATTATAGGCAAAATCACTGCATTGTTAAGCTTTGACCAAAATGTACTAGCTACAAGTTACAACACAATTGTCGTTATTGAAAAAATACATCGCTGGTCAATAGTTACAAAAGTGACGTACTGTTAACTCAGTCAATGTCAGTTAACAGAAGCTGCTAAAGACCGAAGACGTATGGATGCACATCGAGGATGAATACAAAGAAGCAGTAAAGATTGGAGTTACACATTTTCTTCGTTTTTCCCAAAATGGTCATGTATTGTAAATTCCCAAATTATTTCAAGCCATTGTAATATTTTAATGTGTTACGGGCTCAATGGAAGTTCCAAGTTGTGAAGAATAGGTCACTTACTGTGCCTAAGTTGCAGATTCAGTAAGTGGTGAGCCCTAAAGGCCTTGGGTGGCCGAACATTGCATATTTTTTACCCTAGGTATATAAGGCAGTGTGTAAAGGAAATTAAGGTTCTCAAAATCATTTGTGTAGAGCACTCTTTGGGGAGAGCTCTTGAGGTGTGTGGCTGTGGAGTCCTTGAGCTTCTCCTTGCTCATGAGACTTAATTAACACTAATCAATGATTCATTCTCTCTCATTATGTCTCTCTCTTACTTCTTATGATTGCCTATGATGCTTAGATTAACTAGATCTTAACTAATTAGTGGTTAATCCCTCTCTAATCTTGTGTGATTGCCCTCTTTTGCTTGTGTGTGCATGTAAGTTTGATTGGAGTGTGGTGCTCTATAGATCTATGTGTGTGCTTGCGATTAGTATGTTGCATGATAGGATTAGTGTTGTGTGCGTCTTGCAATCGTAGTGTGTGTGATTGGGTTGATTAGAGGTGAAAAGAAGTGGATATGGAGATTTCCCTTCATTGCGGCTTAGCTCCTCCATAGGCCGAGAAGATCACCTCATAGAGTTAACCATTTGTGTTGCCATGATTAACTCACTAACCGTGTGAGTGTTTCCATGCCTTAGCCGGGTAGCTCATCCGTCCGGATTGATAATTTTGTTGGTCATTGGAGGTATTGCAACGATGGGACCCCCAACATTTGGCGCCGTTGTCGGGGATGATGGCCTATGCTAGTGTAATTGTGGCAGAATCGAATGCGTTCCCTCACTAATTTTACTACTAATTTCACTTGTGTATTTATGTTTTTGTGGATTTTGAATGTGTGTGCATGAAGCAATGTATTCATAATTCCCTAATGTGTGAGCGTATCTTGCCAATTGTGTGTTTACACACTCTAATTTCACACTAACCCTTTGCTAATTTGACTAATTTTTGCTAACTTACTAATTTGCTATGAAGGATTGGAGTATTCGATCATTCAATTGATCTTCAATGGAAAGGTAATCAAGGTGGTATTCTCAACCTCTCTAGAATCTAAGGATGTTTAGAATTGTGTAGAAATCCCACCATGATGCAATGTAATGTGATGCAATGTAATGCTATGCTATGTTGATGCAATGCAATGTTGATGTTATGGATTGAAAATTTTGCGAATTTTCGTTTTCACGCCGCCATAATGCCGAAATTTTTAAGATTTGGTGGCGTATGATTTGACAAGTTTCAATTGTTAATTGGTGAATGTGTGTTGCTAATTGGATGCCTAATTGAGATATTTGCATGCTTGGATGGTCAATTTCAAGTGTGTGTGCACTAAAAGCAAGTGTGTGTGCACTCTAATTGAGTGTGTGTATGCCTAATTTTAGGTGTGTGTGCACTATTTTTCCCATGTTTGTGCACTTAGAAATCAATGTGTGCATTATGATTTTTCAATTGTGATGATTGATTTGTGTTGTGCTCATGCCCAACTAATGATTTGTGAAGTCACATTGCAAATCCGACAAATTTAACCCTTTTGTGTGTGCACCTAGAGATTGGTAAAAACTGCCAATTTTTTAGTGTGTGTGCTTAAAAAAGTGTTTAATTTGCATGGTTGATTCAATGTTTTGATTGCATAAATGATGTGAGTAATGATTAAATGCTGCATTTTTGTGCTCAAAACAGGGATTTACACACTCTAATTGCGTCAAATTTTGTCAGTAATTTTGTCGGTTTAATTGCCTAGTCTTGATTTTATTGATAAAATTGTTGGCAATTGAATTGATGTGATTTGTATGGTTTTATTTGGTTGCACTATTCCCCAATATGTGGAAAATTTATAGAATTTTTTTTTGGGTATTTTTCGGATAATTTTTGGTAAATTTTTGCTAATTTTTGCATTAATTTTTGTTTAATTCCATAAAAATTGATTTGCGATCTTGACGAGCTATTTTGCGTGTGCGTATTTATGGCATCATTTTGTTTGCATTTGTGCCCTCCGTGGTTGAGTTTTGAGCGTTTTGCTATTGTCGGGGGCCGGGTTGATATTTGAGTCGTAAATCGCGTATTCGATAGAATCTGCTATTTTCAGTGTGCTTTTGCGTGTCGAAAATATTCGGTTGTGAAGGTCGGTAATTTTCGAAGATTCCTAGAATTTTTCGGGAATGTTTGGACTTTTTGGCAAATTTTGGGATTTTAAAAAAAGAATTAAAAAAATTTCAAAAACACAAAAACAATTTAAAATTTCAAAATTCAATAAAAAAGAAAAAAATCATTTAAAAAATAAAAAAAGAAACTAAAAATTTCATAAAAAACACAAAACATTCTAAAAAATAAAAAACTCATAGAAAAAAGCTCGTTAAAAAATAAAAAATGTTTTAAAAAATCATTTAAAAATAGAAAAAAACATAGAAAACCCACAAGAAAATAGAAAAACACATAGAAAAATCATAAAAATCTAAAAATTCTCAAATAAATCACAAAAAGATAAAAAACTCACATAGATAAATCCCTAAAACATAAAAAATTCATTAAAAAATCCAAAACTGTTCGGAAAAAATCCCAAAAAATTTGTAAAAATCATAAAATCTTCAAAAAATCACAACAAAAATTAGAAAACTACCAAAAAAATTCTTAAAAATCAAAAAGTTTCCAAAAAATCATAAAAAGACTTTTGAAATTAGAAAAATTTTAAAATTTCACAAAAAAAATAGGAAAAAGAAAAGAAAGTCGTCGGAAGTGCCAAAAAAGACAAAAAGTGCTAGAAAAAGACAGAACGAGCCAAAAAAAGACCCAAGAAAAGCAAAAAGCAAAGCCATAAAGTGTACCGTGCACAACGCAAAAACACTGCACACCGGGCAAACTGCTCAAAAGCGAAGTAGAGATCAACCGAATAAAAAAGAGCAAAAAGACCAACTCCAAGAAGTGGAACGTTAGGCAAATAAATTTCAAGAATTTTGCATGCTAGAAATTGACTAGTGCGAATAATTGCGCTGCAAATTAGCTTCCAATTGGACAAACAAGAGGACAACTCATATGTGAATGTAGATTAAACTAGTACGAGCAGCAGAAATCTGCTAATTGATACCAAAATCTGCTAGGAGACAATTTTTACAAACCAATCGACATGGACTCAAATTGATCCGAGAGTTCAAGTACAGCAGGACAAGCTAATAGCAATGGCAATACATGCACAATTGCACACGACCAAATTTTATAGCCAAATGGCTACAATAGAGATAAAGTCTTATATGCAGATTCAGAAGGCCATAAATATTTGGTGAGCAGTAAAAGCAACACAGGAGCCAAGATCGTTCACAGACTTTAGTGGATCTAGGTATTGCAAGCTCAAAGATGTAGTGCAAAAAATTGACCAAAGTGTTTATCCAGAAATCTGCACAAGCCAGCAAAACATACAGTTGGTGCATATGCAATCAGAGTCATTGTACATGGATTATAATGGTCAGATCTATAGTCGAGAGCGAGAGTTGTAGGATCCAACAGATCAACCAATTGAAGCAAATCTAATTGGAGAACCAAGCCAAAGACGGTATAGAGGTCTAGATGGAGCAATCTATAGCTTGATGCTCAATGTTCTAAAAGAAGATACCGACAACTTGGTCAGCATAGAAGCTAAAACTTCTCAGCTAGAGCTTGACATGACAGAACCAAATGAAATACCACTAGCCATGGTGTATTGCGCAGATTGTGGATGAAAAGGTGGACATTTTTTTGAAGATTGTCCAAGAACAGGGATACGTCAACTACCAAGCAAGGTACAAAGAAAAATGGAAATGCAAATCTCGATGTAAGTGCATCTAACCCGTCACTTTCCATGCAATCAGATGATTTTGCATTACCGTTAGAAGCACCAATAAAAACACTGTAAGTTCAAAATCAGCTTAAAGATGCACAAACACCTGAAAAGCCTAAAATTGATTCTTTGAACATCAAATTCTTGCATGAATTTAGTAAAGGTGTCGAGATATCACCGAAGTTTGAAAAGACTCTTAGGTTTGCAAATGATTCTACATCCACTACCACAAGTGTGCAATCATTCACAAGTCTTAGGGACACATCAGGCAGAATGATGTTAGCTTTGTATGGTACACATAATTGATATGCACACTATGTAGACCAAAAAGGGAAACTGTACAAAAAGGATTAACCTGTGTTTGAACAGCCCACATACCAACTCATAGAAGTGCGTCCAGTGATAGATCAATAAGGATGGTTCATTTCAGAAGAAAGAATCTATTATAGCCCATCCTCTCTAGAGCTAAAGGATATTACCCCAGTGAACCCAAAAAACTGTTCAGAGCCAAACTCTCCTCCATCAAAAATCAAACTTCGATGTTGTGACCAAACGAACATATACTTTGATCAAAACAGTCATAGATACAGACGAGAGTCTACCATCTATGATGCCTTGGGTCTCGAAACCACAGAAGCTCATATCATAGGAGACCCATGGGATAGACAATATTAGGGCAAAGATAATGCTATCTACAGCTTGACTTGGGGAATAATTTGTCACGTTTCACGAAGATACATAAGAAACTATGTAGAAGGTGTGCATTTGCCAAATGTCAATAGTGCTACCCAAAGTGTACGTTCACAATCCCAAAAGGTGAGATTAAATCAGAGCCGAACAGTTTTGAACTCTTACAATGAAGCAGGCTATAGTGATCACCCTAGGAAGGGGGGAGCTGCAAATCCATCAAGTTTAGCTTATGTACCAGGAAATGCTACACCAGTTAGAAACCCTAGGTTTTCTAGTGAACAGACCCCTTCAAGGAAGAAACCATTGAAAGATCATATGGTTGTTGAAAGTTTCCAAGTGAACCATATTCCATCAGAATCTGCAGACAAATGCTTATATGAAGATCATCAGGGACAAAAGTTTTAGCTGATCTCCACGAGTCAAAGCCAAAAGTTGAAAAATCCAATAGTGTTCAAACAGTTACATGTGATCAAGCTCACACATGCATATCAAGATGCGCATGGTAATGAATATCAGTAAGATCATGACCTTGTACAAACCCCTATGGATGGTAAGACTGAAGTCAAAGACTATCTGAAGATGATGCAAAGCCTCAAGTTGCCAGAACAGGTGGCGAAAAAGTCAAAGTCAATGGGAGCTAAAGTTCAAAAAGCTACACAAAGGTCACCACCAAAATCTCCTCCAAAGAGACAGATTCTGCCAGAGAGTACAATGGATCTTTTAAGATCAAAAGTTACTTAGATGCAAGTAGACAATGCTCATCAGTTGTTGCAGACAAAAAGTACAATATCATAGTCATACGAGTCAACATTAATTGAAGCAAGTGATCAAAGCAAGGAAAATGCAGACAAAGCTGAACCAAAGGACACTGCCACAACAAAATCAGTCAATTCAGACACGAATCTTGAAATGATCAAGTACAACATCATTGGTGAAGATGAAGAAAAACTTTCAAGAGAAGTAAAGCTAGATTTTCACTTAGACAAGAACCTCATGTCATTTCGCACTTGGAAAAGATGTGGCCAACCTCAGCTGGAAGATGCTCCTGAGTTTGTGAGCATATCTGGAATCATCTCCACCACCATTGAAGTAAGTTCACATATCACCACAGCTCAATTCCATGTGATCACAACAAAGGATATGACATATGACATAATAATGGGAATGCCAATGGCCCAGAAGATGCTAGAGATACAAAATGCAAACAAGATGCAGTCTTCAGAGACAACCAGGAAGGAAGACCAACATTTGGTCACCCGCGAACGACAGCACAAGGTCCTCAAGCACATTTAAAATGGAGAATGATGCCAAAGAAAATCTTATTGAAGATGATTCATCTCCATCAATCAGAACTTCAGAAGAGCCTAAAGAAAATCAAGTAATAGCAAGTGCAGATCAAATAGAGCAAAGAGAAACCACAAAAGCTATTGAGCAAAGAATGCCATCAAAGCTAGAAGTTAAGAAGAATGAGGTTGTAGACAACCAGGAAGAAATAGAAAGTCCTCAAATCTAGACAGTGCCAGTCGAATCAGCAAATACAAGTCAGATTTGGAAAACAAAGTCTCAAGTCACCCTCCATAGAGACACATCTAGATCAAGATGAGATCGTGACAAAGGCAGGACAAAGATCTTCAATAGAACCTCCAAGGAGAATAGGTATAGTCCTCAGCAGTACAAAAGGAGCAAGTGTCAGATGCAATGCTCTACTAGATAAAGAAGAAAATTGCAATATGATTGTAGAGAACATCCAGATCATTCTAGAGATTACTCCATGCAAACATGGTAGCAAAACAATGCTAGGTATGCATGCAGGTCAAAAAGAGATGGTTGCTACCCTTATCATCCAAAATCATGAAGAGCAGGTAAAGTTTCAGGTGAAGCTTTCAAAAGGAATGCTTGCAGATGTCATCATTGGACATCAATGGTTAGACCAACAAAAGGCCTACAAAGAAGATACAATGCTAATACTCTCTTTTCCAAGAGGTAGCCAACAACATTTACAAGTACCGTTCATGCTAGATTCAGAGTTGCAGAAGTCACGAGAATCAAAGACAAATCTTGCAGACAAAGGTAAAGCTAAAGTGGGCCTTCCACTGATTAGCACAAATGGAGTGACATCAGATGCCTCTACATCCAAGGACCCTCATGGATCAACTTCTTCAAGCAAGTCAGGCTTTCAAAACTTCAAGTCAATTGCTGACCCAACTAAAACCTCTAAGGAGGCACCTAGAAAAGTGAAGATATTTCAGCCAAAGTACTCAAGAAAGCAAAGGAAAGTCAAGAAAGTGTTTCTTCAGAGCAGTTTAGTCAAATTCACTGATCCGGTTTGGATTAAAAATAAGAAATCAACACAGAAAGGCAAACACATGGGATGGATAGCATCACAATGGAGCTTAAAAGAATAGGAGTACTATGGAGGTAACCGACAAATATGGGTACCAAAACCGAAGGTAAGAGCATATGAAGTAACTTCAAGTACCTCCCAAGAAAGAAGGCCCACAAGGTATCAACCTTGACAATATCTTAGGATACCTAAGAAGCAGGTATACAACAAAACAACATTGTAAGATGGTAAAGTCAACCACAACTCTCAAGAGGATACAGAAAAAAGACGGATCTCAAAGAATTTTCCTCTTGGACAAGGATTTTACGTAAGTTATACAAAGATTTGGCTACCAGTCAACCACAAGCCAACTGCAACTACACCAGACCTGCATGAAGATCTCAAGAGCTCAGCAAGACCTAGAGCTCAACAAAGTCAACAAAGGAGATACAAAGGTCATCAAGAGATTTGGATTCCTAAGTCTTCCAATGCTCCGAGTCAAAAACCAAATGCCGACAGTGAACAGAGTCCTACAACATCATCAAAGACTGCTATCAACAGGCCTACTTGGAAAATCAAATAGATAATGGAGTCTTCACAGTCAAAGAAGGACAACCGAACCAATGTGAATGCAGATTCAAAGATGATAAAACAGGTATGGCAAAAGAAACCTTTAACGCCAACTTGGTCCTTCACTAATCCTCTTTTTCAAGATTCAAGCTTACTTTTACCTGAAGGAATGTTTGTATTAAGCTCAAGAATGTGAAAATTCAAGTTGCCAGGGTGCAAAAAACACTCTTTAGCATAGTCAAAGTCGGGATGCTGAGCCATAAAATGAGCAAAAACATTAGTCCCAAAGCTTCAAGTCATATTAAACTCTGTGCTAAGAGTCGTAGTTATTAATCTTACGCTTAAGCTGGAAGAGTTGAGCATATCTAAAGTCATGTTGCTCATAATAGATGAGATGAACATAAGAGTCGAAGTCTATTAACTTACAAGTGGTGGAGTGTCATATAGTCCAACACTCATACAGAGTGCACTGTAAGATGAGAGCACATATCCTTGTCAACGAAAACCATTCTTAAAGGGGTGCCAGCTTGCAAAGCCATGTCATATGCTTTTATAGCTACACCATCTTTTTGAATAACCCCTCAAAATCTTTATTGCACAACATATTGTTTTCCATGCATTTTTGTGTATGCATAAATAGGATGTTCCATCATCGGACATATGCATTAGACACTCCTTTTTTTGCTTCCACCTATGCACCTTGAGTGGACTACAACAGGCAAACCCATGTTCCATCATGCTACCCTTTTATATTTTCTTCCTTTTTTAATTCCATATCTATCAGCAAATAATCCCTTGAGTACTTTATTAATATTTCCAATGCTAATAAGTACTCCAATATGCGTGTATACCAAAAGCACTTTTTTCCACTAGGTTTTCTCCCTTTGGTCATCTAGGTATTAGACCCTAATTTAGAACCTCATCATTCTACTTCCCTTGTATATACTTTTCATAAATAAACATCAGTCTCATCACTATGCTATTACAACAGACAAATGCAACATCATCTCTCACATCAGACATATTTGGACCAAGGAAGATGCTACACCAAATTGAACCTCATCAATATCAATGACAAATGAAGACAATCAGCCCATCAACAACCAATCAAAACCTTCCCTTGCCTCCACGGACACTTTTCAACAGTGCCCGAGGACGGGCACTAAAATCGGAAGGGGGGAATGTTAACTGAGCCAATTTCAGTTAACAGAAGCTGCTAAAGACTGAAGACGTACGGATACACATCGAGGATGAATACAAAGAAGCAGTAAAGATTGGAGTTACACATTTTCCACGTTTTTCCAAAATGGTCACGTATTGTAAATTCCCGAATTATTTCAAGCCATTGTAATATTTTAATGTGTTAACGGGCTCAATGGGAGTTCCAAGTTGTAAAGAATAGGTCACTTACTGTGCCTAGGTTGCAGATTTAGTAAGTGGTGAGCCCTAAAGGCCTTGGGCAACCGGACATTGCATATTTTTACCCTAGGTATATAAGGCAGTGTGTGAATGAAATTAGGGTTCTCAAAGTCATTTGTGGAGAGCACTCTTTGGGGAGAGCTCTTGAGGTGTGTGGCTGTGGAGTCCTTAAGCTTCTCCTTGCTCATGAGACTTGATTAACACTAATCAATGATGCATTGTCTCTCACTATGCCTCTCTCTTACTTCTTATGATTGCCTATGATGCTTAGATTAACTAGATCTTAACTAATTAGTGGTTAATCCCTCTCTAATCTTGTGTGATTGCCCTCTTTTGCTTGTGTATGCATAAAAGGTTTGATTGGAGTGTGGTGCTCGATAGATCTATGTGTGTGTGCTTGCGATTTGTGTGTTGTATGATAGGATTAGTGTTGTGTGCGTCTTGCAATCGTATTGTGTGTGATTGGGTTGATTATAGGTGAAGCGAAGTGGATATGGAGATTTCCCTTCATTGTGGCTTAGCTCCTCCATAGGCCGAGAAGCTCACCTCATAGAGTTAACCATTTGTGTTGCTATGATTAGCTCACTAACCGTGTGAGTGTTTCTTATCCCTCCGGATTGATAATTTTGTTGGTCATTGGAGCTATTGCAATGATGGGACCCCCAACATGTACACACGTCATCTCCTAATACATGCTATGAAAAAAAAACCTAGTGCTATATAGCTATGGCTAGTTTGACGTCAACTAATCTGACGTCTCATCACGTCCCCCAGCAGTGTATCTGTCGGATTTTGGAAAAAAAACAATAAGACTTTCTGTAAGTATAAATATATAATTACAAAACAATCTAATTTTTAGCTTATTATTAAAATACAACAAATATAAGAGAGTAAACTTAAATACTAATCAAGCCCGAACGAGAATTTAGAATGTCCATAAGGGCGTTTAAGCCTTTTCTGCCTGCATACTCGTGCTCCTATGGTGTGGGGTCACGTCCCAGTTATTGACCAATGTTCAAAACATACAAAGAAAACGATATGTTAGAATTTAAAATAACAAATACCCATAACGACCAAATCTAAAGGGCAATGCAAAAACACTTACAAAGTTGGCCTCAAATGATGCCCATTTTCCGATCGCCAAGTGGTGCAAGATCCTTGCTTCTACTCATGCTCTGGGTGCCTCCTTTTCTTGCTTCCACTTGTCGGGATTCTTGCACGTTGCTTGCTTTTCATTCTTTCAATATTCTTTGGCCGGCCAATCTGGCCTGCTCCACCCATGCTTTATTGCTTTCTGCACTTTAGAGCGCTTGTGCTTGCAGTACTTGCACATCCACACCTTCATTGAAGTGCTCATTTCGTGTCAACTCGTCATCCAGCATGCTGATGACTCTGTCGTTTAATTCACTTGGCACTTCACTCTAGGTGTTTAGTATGTAGTGTCGAAACATTTGAGAGCAAAAGCCGCACATGCACGAGATCACCTTCTTTCGTCATCATCCAAGATGATGTTGTCGCTGATGTCAACCGAGTATGGCAAGCCCTCTCTCCTGTGATGCATGAACCTGGGTGGCACTGTAGGAATCTCCATAAGGGTCTCGAGTGGCGTCTCAATAGGGGTGCGGACTATAGGTGTCTCCACTGAAGTTTGGGCCCCGAAGCAAGGAGTGTCGAGTGGGGTGAGTCCCAAAGGAGTAGCGAGTGGTGTATAGCCAAAAATAGTCGACAGTCGTGCAAAACCTAGAGAAGTGGGCAACACCATGGCTGGTGTGGGGGATAGCAAATAAGGGGGAGGTAAGAAGCCTCAACGACTACGAGGTAGTGTGGAAGCATCAACGATGACTTCTCCACAGCAACCGCCATCACTACTAGAGCGTCGGTGCCTAGAGGAGTGTGCAGATCGTCTAGTTGACATTGAACTCTCAAAGCATGTTGATTTCTCTGAAACAGAAAGAGACTTTGATGGAGTGGAATGATGCGACTATAAGCAGGAGCCATGGTGGCCCTCATACCACCTCCTCTGCTCGGGGTCCAAGGAAGCAAGAAACTGATCATCATCCATACTTGCATTAAAAGTAGGAACACATCTTAATGATGAATGGAGAAGAAAATTTGAATAAGATATAATTTGATTCACAATTTATATTTCACAAGTTTAGCATAGAGATAAGAATGGGCAAAACTGTTGGAATTAGGGTTGCACAAAAACACACACAGCTTGGAGAAGACGAAGGAAGCTCAAGGAACACAATAGAGAGTGTTTTACTTAGTGTGCAATGGAAAGATAAATAGCCCTAGAATGATGGGCGTATATACAATGCACGGGGGAAAAACCTCCTAGTCAGGGCAAAAATGCCCCAACGGTCCTAAGTGTGTTCAAACACATCACTGCCACATGTATATGGTAACAAATCCCCCTTGGAGTGATGCGGTGAATGAGAGATGGCACATAGAGTAAAGGGAAGTTCCATGCCCTGAGGACATGATCAGCCCACAAAGGAGAGTAAGCCAAAAGCTTTGCGAAAAGCTTCAAACTTCTCGCGAGACAATGCCTTTGTGAAAATATCTACAAGGTTGTCCTGCATTGGCATATAAGACAAGATGATCTCTCCTGCTGAGAGCCTCTCCTTGACATAGTGATAATGTACCTCAATGTGCTTTGTGCAAGCATGAAAAATTGGGTTCCTTGCAACTGCCATTGCGCTCTGACCGTCAGTGTAGATAGTGTTGGCACTGTCTTGTCCAACACCCAAATCAGCCTTAAGGCGTCTGAGCGATACACACTCAACCATAGTTGTGAAGATTGCCCTGTACTGAGCCTCACAACTGGAAGTGTCCATAGTAGGTTGGTTCTTGCTTAACCATGATATACATGAACTGCCAAGCATGTAACTAAAACCACTTGTGGACACTCGCATGTCAAAACAACTAGCCCAATCTGAGTCCTTTGTGGATGATACAACCTGTAACCTTTGCTTTTAGCACTATGACAAAAAAAAACATTTGACAGCCTTATCATCCAACTTTTTGCATTGTGTTTCTGGCACCAAAGCATATGCCAAACAACCAAAAACACGCATATGCTCAATAGAATGCTTTCTATCATGCCATGCTTCATATGGAGTTGTAGACTGCAAAGATTTTGTAGGACACCTGTCTTGGGGGGTTCACTATGTGTAAACCTACCATATCACGTGCGTTCAAGACATGTTTGTAAAACCCCTTATCTATGAATTTTGTTAGGAATATAATGTACCCTTTTCTTTTAAAATCTGTAAGTTTTTTTCAAAATTGAAAAAATAATGCCCTTTTGTATATATATTTCTGTAAGTTTCAAGAACTTTAAATACCCTTCTGTTGAACTCAGGTGATAGGTTACATTTTTATTAAGTGACCTCCCCGGGACACCTATTAAGTACATAAGTGGCACACATGATGGCCTCAAGCCAAAACGAATGCGGAAAAGCTAGACTTTTGACCATACATCGTGTCATTTGTGTAAGTGACCTGATTTTTTTCTCAGCAACACCATTTTGATAAGGTGTATAAGGCACTGTACATTGGTGTTTTATCCCACAACTAGAAAGAAATGCATTAAATTCATGAGACATGTACTCCCACCCTTGATCGGAACGGAGGGTGCCCATAGTAGATTTTGAGACATTTTTAGCCATAGCAAGAAATTGTTTGAAGCACATAGATACTTTGGACTTTGCTTTAAGCAGATATACCCATGCATGCCTGGAGTAATCATCAATAAAAGTCACAAAGTAAAGGTAATTGCCCAAGGAAAGAGTCTCCATGGGCCCACAAACATCATTATGCACAAGCTGCAACCTCCATTTGGGCCCACACATCATTATGCACAAGTTGCAACCTCCATTTGGCCCTAACTGAACCGTCCTTTGGAAACTTAGAATGTTGCATCTTACCCAAAATACAACCGTCATAGACATGTTTGACGGGTGCTTCAATAGGCGGCAAAGAAACAACCATATCAGATTTTTGCAAATGCAGCAAACTGGCAAAATTCAGATGACCAAAACGTGCATGCCAAAATTTTGCATTTGAAATAGCCTTTGAATCCACAACTGCATTTGCAAAACTCTATCCACACTTGTTATACAAAGTGAGCTTATACATCCCACGACATAAAATACCACATGCAACATTTTCATCACCAAAATTGAGATCATGTACTGTACATCTGTCATCCACAAATTTGACTACAAGACCAAGTCTAGCAAGCGTGGATACAAACAAAAAATTCTTCTTGATCCCAAGTACATAAAGTGCATCAACAACTGTGAAAAAACTACCATTTGTAGCAGTAAGCACAATCTTTCCAACTCCCTCAACCAGATAAGAGGCATTGTTGGCACAAGTAACTGAATTCCCATGAAAGACATACTCAAGAGAGGTGAACAAATCACGATGTGAGGTAATGTGCTTTGTAGCACAACTGTCAAACTACCACACATATGAGTGTGCAGCAATTGACATGCATACATCATGGACAACAAGATTATAAGTGCACTCTACACTAAAATCCCATTCTGCATCAACATTAGCATCACAATCTCCTTTCACAGAAGACTCAACAATAGCTGCATTTGTAGGGGAACCAGCATTACTAGTGGAACCAACTCCTTTCTTCTTGGTCTCTTTGGCCTTCAACTTAGGACACTGCTTGATCAAGTGATCATTAGCTTTACAATAATGGAAACACATCTTCTTTTTGTCCTTATCACCAGAATTTCTAGATGAGTTGTTGCCAGCAGAAGCATTAGGAACATGTGGTTTTCCACTCGTAGAAGAACCATGAGAAGTGGCTGCATTACTGATACCACCTTTTCTTTGAGCAGCAATAAAGGCATGCTCAACTGCATGCTGTCTAGTCCTCTTTTTTTTGGAAAGTGACTCTTGCAACATCAATGTGCATAATGCATCAAGCTTGACAACTTCAGGATTTCCTTGGGTCATAAGTCTCCACGTACTAGAAAAAGTCTAGTAAGAATCTGGCAAGACATCAAGAACAATCTGCACCAGAGAACTATTTGAAATGACTTCACCTGCAGAAATAAGTTGCTCATTGATATCCTTGACACTAGCAAGAAAATTGTCCATATCATCTTCCTCATGCATAATCTTCGACTCAAGCTCTTACGCAGCAATGCAATTTTAGCCTTATTGCGACTTGCATAAAGACCAGCTAGAATATCCCAAGCCTATTTTGCAGATTTTATTGAATGAATGTGATGAGAGTAGTGCCCTTCATAGACAATGCAATCAATGCATGAGCCTGCGCATCTTTTACATCCCAACAAGCTTGTTATGCCGTAGGAAAAAAACTCTAACAACAGCAATCCTTGTAGCAAGACTTGCAACATCCTCAACACCCCTTGTATCCTCAGAACCAGGACGTACATCAATGCCCTGCACAATGTGTCAAACGCCCTTTGACACAAGAACATGTTGCATCATATAAGCCCACATAGGGTAATTGTCCCCATCCAATCTGTCCTCAGTAGCAAACATCTTGAACACATTTGTGTTGTTATTAGCCATGATAAATGTTGCACATGATGTGAAAATTTCTCGAAAAGAGGAGAAAGAAAGGGGACAACACGTGCTATATAGCAAAAGCCATAGAAGATCGTAAGGGACCTATTATGCAGAAAACAACACTGACAAAATTTCTGCACAAAATGACGAAATAGCCTGCGTAGTACTACCTGTAGTTGAAACGGAGGCTGAGATGAGCCCGAATAAAAAAACTACCCGAATCAATTTTGTTGACCTGCGAATGCTCGCCAAAGCTCACATAAATTGGAGAATGTGAGAAGGTGTGTGTTGGAGTTGCTGGCGACTAAGCCGGGGAGGATGCAACATGCTCTGATACCAATTGTTGGAACTAGGGTTGTAGAAAAACACACACATCTTGGAGAAGATGAAGGAAGCTCAAGACACACAATAGAGAGTGTTTTACTTGGTGTGCAATGGAAAGATAGATAGCCCTAGAATGATGGGCGTATATACAATGCACGGGAAAAATCCTCCTAGTGAGGAAAAAATGCCCCGGCGGTCCTAAGTGTGTTCATACACATCACTACCACATGTATATGGTAGAAAACACTCCACATGAATACAATATATATGACAAAAGGGAGAAAAATTTCTCAGATACAATGTCTATGGCTTGAAGAGGTCTCTCTCTCATCTTCGCATAACTCAGCATAACTCCCTATGTCTATATAGAGCTCTCATCTAAGCAAATGTCCTCTTTTTCATTTTGTAGGTCCTCCGTATGCATCCCATAGAGAGTAGCAGCGCCAAGCTCGTATGGAACCACATCAGTCGCTTTTGAATCAGCTGCCTCTCCGATCTCCTCCACATATGCCAAGGTGATTGGCAAATTGTATCCCTCATACATGCGTGCACTCCGAGGGGTTGCCTCTATGACATACCCCTAGTTTGGCGCAGGCTTTGTAGGATAGAATACCACCTGCAAGATCCACACAACTTACATGAGTGTTTCCATACCACCATTTCTCTAAAGTATCCGTTCTACCCTGAAATATCGACCTTTACACCATGTTGCCACGTATGATTTATACTACAACCAACAACAATTATGTGTGGCCATCCAAACATCTATAAAGCCACGAGTTGAACATTGAAAACATACCTTGGGACTACAACCCCGTGAGTACTCCCACTCCTCCTCAATCACCTGCTCGCCACGCTGTTGTGTGCTTTTCAATTGGTTGTGCAACCATCTTAATCTCATGAATGTTGGTAGGCTCTCAAGACTCGCCGGATAATGCATCGATGGTCGTCTTCCCCGTCTCCACTCGATTTTTGTCCTTTGTCCTTCTTGCTTTCCATCCTAGTACTATAAAATCCACTTTTACATCACTATATTGTGAAGCATGCAAAATTGATTGATATTAGCCTCTAGATATTTCGTCATTTTCTTTTCAGCACAGAGATTGCACATCATATGTGCCATCATCTATGGTTCGCCAAAGCGTATCTCGAATAGGATCAACTCCAGAGAGCCACTCTCGAATGTAAACAAGGGACTCTGAAACCAACCAACCCTCTGTCATGCTACCCTCTGGGCGTTCCTTTTGATGCACATGTCCCTTGAGCATTTTCACAAAAAGTTCTAAAAGAACATTCATCTCAAATGCACTATGCTTGCTATTTCCACCTCATCAACTACGTAAACAAGAAGATGCACTTGAATGGTTAGCATGGTAGTAGGAAAGTGTTTCTCAAACATGAAAACAACCTCCATAGCGTTTAGTTTGATAGATGGTATGGAACCTACATCAATCTCCTTCTGGGAGATCCATTGCACCAACTTCGCAAGTTTGTAGATTGTGGTTCAGAGGCTCACACTTCTTTTGAAAAAGTAGAGCATTTCTAGATTGTCATACTGACCTCAATACTGTAGCTCTTACTATGAAAATTTCAGTCAATAGATCCTCATTGTCAATGCATCTAGAGCCCATAACAAGTTTCCAAATGTATGAACACCCACCTGCAAACAGTGCCAGTGAAGTTTCTGATTTAGGACATCCCCATAATAAGTGCATGAGGGTTTCATTTGGGTGCTTGCATTTGGCACAAGTTCCATTGATGAGCCCTGTTGATTTGGCCTTATCTCTAGTTGGCACAAATCCAAAAATAATCTTCCAAAGGAAAATTTTGTCTCTCTCTTCATATTTGGCTTTCCATAAGTTTCCAACTACTTGAGCCCATTTGCTTGCAACCCGTTTTTATACCAGATCGTATTGAGGTGTTGGATCTAAGCCTCTGAAGAGCATAACTTTTCATATATCGATTTAGTTTTGGGCGAGCAGAAATGTCTTTCTCCATGCCACTTCCAAGCTTTCTAGTCCAGTGGAGTGGAGCAGGGAGGAAGGGTTATGTGGGAGAGTTTTCCAAGTAGTCTACCGATGAGGATCTCCTCTTGGAGTGAGAGATTGCAACATAGCTTAAGATGCTCCAAGGATTGCCAGTTCCCTTTTTGATAGTGCCAAAAAGAATCCAAAGTGACAAATCCTTTATTATTAAGACTCCTAGCTATTTCAATCCAATGGTTATTAAGGCCCATGTCTTCCACAATAGGGCCCTAAGGAGAGATGTACCCTTCCAATACGTGGTCTCATCCTTCCACATGAGTGCATCAACATCTTTACAACGTTTTTCAATAAATTTCCCAGTAAAACTTGAGACCTTACATTGCAGGGGGGAAGAAGTCTATTGTTTATGTTGAGGTTGGACCATGAGCCACCTTTAGACCTCACGCTGGATTCCATTACCATTTCCCTCTCCATATAGGCCCAGCTCTCTTCAGAACTGGAAAGGGTTCAAAACAATTTAGCACATAAAGCCTCAGATCATGAGTGACACGGTCAAGGATTCCCAATCCACCTTGAGCTTTTGGATTAGGAATAGCCTCCCATTTTTCCCATTGCCACAATCTTCTTGCACTCAATTTATTTCTCCACAAAAATTCCTTGATTGGCTTCAAAAAGGAGTTCCATTTTTTTTGGGATAATTGTAAGAATGGTGATCTGAAGGTTATAGACAGGATGAAGAAGGTATTAATTGTTGAAACTCTGCAGTGGAAATGAGTCAAAATGAATTCCCAACACTTTATTTTCTTCTTAATTTTATCTTGAACCCAATCAAAAGCTGTCTTGTGTGTAATTATGTCCCCAATGGGAACCTCTATGTGTCGAAAGATGTTACCTTTCTTAGAAACCTTTCCAATCCATCCTGAGGGATCAAAAATATCTTCTTCTATCATTATTTCTTTTTGCTTGGAAGAAGATTAATAAAGAGTCATCAACAAACATATTAATAGGACGTTGCTTATCATTCTGGATTTGAATCCCTTTCATCTCCCCTCTTGCCGCTGATTGTTCCAACATAGCAATAAGAGGGTGGGTGCAAACGGTGAACCAAAGCAGTGTTAAGGGGCATCCTTGAAGAATGGATCTCTTGACATCAAAGTCTCCAAATATTCTTGAATTGAAGAGAAGCTTAGAGGATCTTTCTTCCCCAAGAGTACTTACTGCTTTACATATTCATGGACCGAACCCCAAAGTCTGTAATGTTTCTTGCACAAATGACCAGGTTATCCTATCATAGGCTTTATCAATGTCCAATTGCAGTAAGATGCATTCCTGTTTCTTGAACTTGGCATATTCCATACCTATCATGGCCGCCAAGACATTATCATGAATGATCTTCCTTTTAAAAATCCATGTTGGTGGGTAGAGATGACATATGCTTACACAAGGGCCATTCTTTTAGCGATGAGTTTAGCCAACACCTTGTATACCACTGTCATAAGTGTGATTGGTCTCCACTGTTTGAGTTGAGATCATGCTAATTGCTTGGGGATGAGCTTGATTAATCCTTTCTTCAGACTTGATTCAAGTGTGCCTTTAGAAAAGGCTCTGTTGACCATAAGCAAAAAGGATGGACCCAAAACTTTCCAAAACTCTTGACAAAACTCGGTCCTGATCCCATCCCATCCTGTAAATTTTTCTTTGCTCAACTTTTTGAGTGTCAACCAACACTCATACAGGGTAAAGGGCCTTTCTAGGTAGTTTTCTCGGTTTGAGTCCACTAATGTTGGGTGGATGTAAAAAATTTAGCCCTAGCTTCTCTGATTATGGGAGAGGGAGAGTCTTCCTTTCCAATGATTTGGCTGAGATGATCTAGCATCACTTTGCCCATCTGATTAGGGTTGTTGTGCTGAACTCCTTGGTTGTTGATCCCTGTCGTTTTCTTTCCTTGATCGTTCTGAGCAGATTGTTTTTGTTGGCCTCCTTAGTATTCATGCTCCTCTCCTTGGCATGAATTCTAGAAAGGTTAGTCTCCTCGAGTTCCCTTTCATGCAAGGACTACTTGATCTTCAACCATTCCATGTGTTCTAGGTCAGAGGCCTTGCCTTGCATTCTCTTTATGCCTAGCCCATCATATCTAGATTTAGAGATTGAAATTGCATGGTTGTTAGCCTTTTTGAGCATAGATCCAACTCTCTTAATTGCAGTTTGGATTTTTTTATTAAATCTTTTCCATGAGTCTGTTCTTTCCTTGATGATTTTCCTGTTTCAATTCTTCCATGGCTCGAGACAGCGTCGCCTTAAAGTGAGCAATTTTTAATAGATTTGGGTAGGTGATGAGAAGTTTCTTGGCACCTTTTGGCTGGTGTAATTCTTCAAAAGTAAATTCCAAGGTACCAAGAAGAGTAAAGTGATCTGAGAGACTTTCATTCACAAGGACTTGCATATGCAACAAAGAAGGCACCCAATCTTTGCTATGAGAGAAATAAAGCTTGTCCAATCTTGAGGCAGACTAAGAGGATTGGAGACAATGGTAAGTGTACCCCGCATCATCCTTCGAAGGGCCACACTTCCAGGCATCTACCAAGTTCCATTTATGTTCTAGGGAGGCTCAATTCTAACGCTCACCCCTGCCAAAATGCTTGAAGGGCCTGCCTATCTTGTCTGGAACATACCATATTAAAGTCTCTCATCAAGAAAAATCCCCTTCTATTTGAATTTGTGAGAGGTCATTCCATAACATCAACCTGCCTTTAGAATCATTAGAAGCGTGGATGTTGACAATAGGAAGCAAGTTGTTATAAATCCTAAGAGACTCCGCAAGAGCCCTCCCGGACAGGTGTTGATACACTAGTTTTCGCTCTAGATCCCTATGAAATCTTGTCATCGGTCCACTAAAACCATCAGGTGTGGTGTCGTAGAAGAACGGAAGTTCAATGAAGTGATTGCTTTCTTGGAAGTGATGCATCAAGGTGGTGTTCCTACAGACACCAGCAATTAATATCTTTTCTCCTCTTTATGCATTGCCAAAGCTTTCTTTGCTTCTCTATCGCTCTTAAGCCCTTCACATTCCATGACAGCATTTGAAGTGCGGAATTCATGGTGTTCCTGCAGACACCAGAAGTTAATATCTTTTCTCCTCTTCATGCATTGCCGAAGCTTTCCTTGCTTCTCTTTTGTTCTTAAGCCCTTTACATTCGACGACAACATTTGAAGTGTGGAATTCATGGGGAAAGGAGGAGGAATCCTTTTACATCCGATGCTTGCCCTATTCTCGCCACACTGGTCCCACAAGAATCCAGAGGCCTCTCAAGACCAAAGGACTTCTTACCCTGAAGCACTTCAAAGGGATTGTGGAGAGGAACGCCAACATTCCCTCTTTTTAATGGAGCGGGGGGTGGATGGGTGATTTTCCTTTCAAGGCCCTAGGAGCCCTTGGTGTCATGGATTCCCTTGCCAGAGCCTTTACCCTCTTGACCCTCTTCAACCCTAGAAAATAGAACAATAACTTGACCATTATAGAGAGTTTAAGAAGTAATAATATGGAGAGTTCTTGTCCTAATTGTGCAACACATGGACGCACTCTGCATGCACCCTAGATATGGATCAAAAGAATTTAATCAAAACATGTATTTAAAGCATTGAAACTACCTAATATTGTGTAAGTTTATTTAAAGCGTTGAAACATGTATTTAAAGCGTTGAAACTACCTAATATATGTAATTTTATTTAGAGATCGTAGGCATAGCTTCAACACTAAGTAACACGCGTCCTTCAATGAAGCCTCCACCATGGGATCAACTGCGGGGAATTGCAGGCGAGAATCACGACATGCACGCCACTGTTCGATCAACGAAAAGTAAACAAGGACAATGGAAGGTTGACATCCAAATTTAGTTATAAATGTTATGCTTGCCACCCATGTCACATGATACATGCGAATGAGGTGGTTTTGCCATCGGCCTTGCAAATGTGAGGTGCCGGGCTCAAATCGTGTGGCCGTAAGGCGGGTGCCCATTTTGGTTGGATTGTCCATCCGCTTCGAGATTCCCGTGGGGAACAACAACCGTTGATCCCATCAACCTGGGGTCTTAAGGATCTCGTGTTACTTAGTGTTGAGAATATAATGATACAATCCAGCTCCACATGAAATTATTGTATAAGCCATAAGCACACTTGTCATGTTTGTGATAATAACAATAGAATCTTTGAATATAGTTGCCTTAAATATGTGACCAATGACCATATGATCGAATGACTCACAATAAGTCAAGTCTTTCTTAAAATATTGAAGGCATGCGCAACGATGTGCACAAACTATTGAAAACACTAGACAATCATAAGTTGTAGAAAACACTACACAATAGAACTTATGCTGGAAGGGTTCATATAAGGGAACCCTTATATGGGCAGGGTCGGACATGTATTTTTTTTTGGGGTGTTTAAAATAATATAACACGTAGACTTTTTCTAAATCAAGGTGCATATATGGACAAAAGAATTGCTTTCAGAACATGGAGCCAATAAAGCACTAGTCACGTTTTGTGCATGGGCTCAAAATAATTTCTTGTCCAAAAGGTTTTTTTTCCCCTTATCTCCCTCCATTCAAGTAGTTGTTTTGATTTAGCAACCAGCTCAAGGCGAAGCTGAGACACACTTTTCCCCGAACACCACCGCCCTTTTTGGACTAAAGCTCGCACAAGGTTGAATGATTGCACAAAGTATTGTTTTATTAAGCTCAACACTTGCTACTCTAGCTCAACACGTTGCACAAAATATTGTTTTATGAAGCTCAACACATTGCTGCTGTAGCTTTGTTGTATTTTAGCTACTTGAAAACTACAACCTGCTTTGTACATGGATGGAGACACACACACACACACATGTGTGTGTGTGTGTTTTGGGGGGGGGGGGGGGGGGGGGGGAGATTCTCTTTGAGGTTAAAGCATTCACATATGAATTGTAAGAGAGGCAAAGAGTGTATCTCTTATTATTGTAAGTGCTTTGCCTCTCTTGTAATTTGTGAGTGAGAGTTTTAGCCTTTAAGAGAGGTTAAAACACTCACATATGAATTGTACGAGAGACAAAGAGTGCTTCTCTTAAGATTGGTAAGTGCTTTGGGTAGCGAGAGAACCCTAGCACTTGTTGGGTTTTCAAGACCTTTGGTGCCCGTGGGAACATACCCTAATGGCATCCACCATAGCCCACACCCTTTCAAGTGGTATATGAGCCAAGGTGGGGCATATCAAAATGCCATCTCCTTTATAGGTAGTTGCAGCAGCAGAGGAAAACCCTAACAATAGTCCTTAGCGAGCCCTAGTGATTGTGACAATATATCGGAAAGCCATCTTTTGTTGTAGTCTTCTAAGTGGCAAAAAATCTCACGCAGGTGGTTTGGGACAACCTCTCAAAACATCGTCCTTTGTGGTTGTTGTCGGTAACTGTTCTATGCACAATTTCATTATGTTGTCGGTATTGGAGGCGTGTTGAAGCGGTGGCAATAGCGCAACAATAGCAAAGCTTTCAGAGAAGCATTCTCAAAATGCTACTGTAAGTTGGCCTTTTATATTGCAATCCAACATAATTTTTGGGTCAAACTTCTTGGTAGTTTTGCTAGCATTTCAAAAGGATGCTAGCCACAGGGTCCCTTGTGAGTGACACCCACGAAGGTAAAAATAAATCGTAGCATCAAGAGCTTGAGATCGGCAAAGTTGTGGTGCTCTTGACCGTCCTCCTTGAGAGTTTTAAAACGAACTTATCCATGGTTTGATGCCTCCAATACAACAATGCTTGCAACATGCTACAAACACATGCGAGAGAGGCTTAAGAGCCCAAATGTCAAATTGGCAAAGAAACCAGATGAAGCAAGAAGATACATGGGTCGCCAATCGTTGGGAGACACACAATCATTGTGCAAACCGTTTGCTTCGAGCACTCGGTACATCATCACAGAGTTCAAAAAGCTATTTTTCCTTGTTCAGTATCATATATTTGTTTTGTCTGTCTATTGTCAACACAACCACAATTATCTTCCAAAAGCCTTGTTTTAGCTTACAAGTTGTCAAATACTGCCATGACAAAAATTTGTACGGGTTATAGACACTGTCACACATACAAAGTGGTAAGACCTCCCAAAAATATCATTTTTGTTCAGGTCCTCATTTTTGTAAACCATTTCTCATGAGAACCTAAAACTCACGGTTGACGAGTACACCAAAAAACCCGAGGTATCATGAGAGGGGTAAATCTAGTTCGGGCTTGAGGGGGGGATTGTTGGATTTTCAAGCCCTTTTGTGCGCATGGGAACATACCCTAATAGCATGCAAATATAGTTCCAGTGTAGGTAGAGTTTGCATGGAAAAATCACCCTATATATATATATATGTAAAAGGCTTTGATACAAATCTCTCATAGCGTTATAATTTTGTTCTACCTTTTGTGTCAAAGCTCCTCTCTCTCTCTTTCACCTTCTCTCCACGTCCATCCACGACATGGCCCGCTCATGGTGGCATCCACTTTAGACGAATCTTACAGCACTCGCCCTACTATGTCAGCTTTGTGAGCTCTCCATGATTAGGGGGGGGGGGGGGGGTTCGGGAAGGCATTGCAGGGGATGGTGGTAGGTGTGGAGTACTTGGGGAAGTTGAACATGGAAACTTCACCACCTTGAGGGGCATATCTGCTTCGTAGAGGAATGGGGGATGCCCTGGGAGGGGCTCTCTGCCATTATGTGCCTCCTCAAGTTCGGCTTCTTCTCCCCTCTATTTTTGTGCTCAGGGGTCTGGCGGCGACACCTCTCTGTGCCGGGGAAACCCTGCTCGTCTAGCCTTGGAGTTCTTCTATTTGATAGCCTGTTCGTGAGTGAGTGGCCATGTTGTGGCAACTGGGGCTTTTCGTGGCACCTTTGTTTCTTGGTCAGCCTACGCTTGTGGGGGAAGCTCCTTTGCTATTCATTGGAGGGTCTCATAGTGGTGACAACATCGTCGATCCGTGGCATCGTATGGATTCCGTGAAGCTCGTGGATTTTCATGGCCCGTTTGCATGACTAGTCTGCACTTTGGTTGAGCTTAGTTGGAATCTATGGTGACGGTTGGCTCAGAGGATCATCTTTGTTCTGGCCTTGTTGTGCGATGTGTGGTGGCTCGTGTGCGGCCGGTGATGGGGCTTCGGCTCCCCCCTTCTTGCGACTAATAGTGCTCTCTGGATGGTTGGTTCGTTGGTCCTTTGTGGGTGGGAACTTGCCTTGTGGCAGCACGTGATTTCCTTGTGGCAACTTGTAGGATGCTTGCGCTCCTTCTTGATTTGGGAGGGTGGCTCCCTGTTCAGCCTTGATTTATTGATGTAAGTGTTGTTGTACCTGTTGGTTGTATCAGAGTGGCTCCCCTTGTTAGCCACTGTATCTTGTGTCATGATTGTGGGATGTGATTCCATGGCTCGTATTGAGCATGGCTGCTGGTTAAAGTTTTTTGGTTGTGCTAATTTATCTACCACTCACTATTGTGAGTTTTGGAAAAAAAAAGATTGGTAAGTGATTTGCCTGTCTTATAATTGTATGTCTTAAAACAGTCAACAAACACACACACACACAAAATTGACTAAATTTAGGTTTTTACACGAAATTATAGTAAACTTCTCTAAATTTGTAGGTGGAATTACACTAAACCTAGGTTTTTTTCTAGCATTGAATTGGGGTTTGGTAGCACTTGTTATAAACAAGAATTTTTTTTTAATTTTTTTTGCAGAACTCACAATGGTGAGTGAATTATATTGACAACCACAAAAAATTACAATCGTGCCATGCTCATGCCGAGCCACAACAACTCTTAAATGTTACTGATACATCGGCTAATAGGGAACCACCCTGTGGACAATGCAGGGTCCTTATCTATGAGAGTCAGCTAAAGTGGTGTCATTACCCTGTTCCATTCATCAAAGTTCTCGCGTTTTCCAAAGGACAAGATCGCCCCCCTTACTTTCTTGAATTATGTTCGTGAGCGTGGTTGTTTCCATGGTTCTATCGAACAAGCGACCGTTCCTAGCCTTCCAAACCTGTTTGAAGTAGAAGAACCTAACAATTTGTGTTGCAATAAGCGGCTCTTGGCTTTTCAATACCTTCCCTCCCAAGAACAAATCGTTCTTATAGAAGCCTATCTTCCATGTCTTTGCACCCATTTGCATATCTTACGCGCAAGGCCGTTGATCGCAGGGCACTCCTTGAAGAGGTGGGACATGTCTTTGCTAGCCATTCTGCATTGAGAGCATGTATGTGGGCCAATTCCCCTAGCAAGAGCCTTTACCCTAGTTGGAAATGCTTCCCATATTAGTTTCCAGAGAAGTAACTTCTTATATGAGGGGCCATTGTGGGCACCAGATGTTCTTGGTGACTTTCTCCCATCTTGACTTTGGCCACTTCATACCCCATTGATTGTTTAGTGGAGAGAACCAATCCATCGAAGTCATAAGTGTGTGGTATACTTCTTTGGTTTGAGGCTTACAGAAGTGTCTATCCTTAGACCATCGCCATGCTTTCCACTCCAACTCAGACTCGCAACTAGGAAGTCACCAATTGTCCATCCGTTCTAGGGCTCTGCTGATTAGTAGCCTTTTCATCCCATCCAAGTTGTATTGGAGAGCCATTTGGTTTGTTCTTTTCCATCGTTTACTGTTGAGATCCCACAATTGGTCCAGACGTCGGATGCCTTTGTTATTGGTATTTCTAGTAGCTTCTCTCCAAAATGGGTTCAGAGAGATGCTTCCCACCTTAGCCAGCCACATGGACTAATGAGATGTAGAGTTAAGGATACTCACTGTTAAGGATACTCATTGGTGTGCCCACATAATCCATGTGTCTTGAGGGAAACTCCAAGCTTGTACTTCTATATAGATATATATGTTATGCTAGACAAAACTAGATAATTGCATTCAAGACCCCCCTGTAGCCTCTCAATTGAGCTCTTATCAATTGTGAATGACACGTAGGGTGAAGGAGCCAATAAAAACTCGGGTCCCTGTTTAGGGATCCGTCAACCCTAAAAACTAATACTTGAAATGTCCACTGTAGAGGTACAAATGGATGAGCATTGAGGTGGTTAGCATGACTAGGATGCGATCTTGTCCGTTGGATTTCAAGTTCAAGCCTTGTTGGTTGTATTTCCCTAAATACCCCCTGGGGGGTAGTCGTGCAACTAGTACTCGTTTTTGTTGCACTAGTTTTGTCGTTTTGATTCATCCTTTGCATACATTGTGTCATTCAAGCTGCAAATTCTATTTTGCATTGCTGTTGTGCAATGCTTTCTTTTGCACCCCTCCATGCTCAAAACATATTAGCATAGCCTGAGAAAATTGGCGTCAAAGTTGGGTGCCTCTAAACTGACCCCTTTACCCTAATGCTTACCAACCTCTCTCCCACCTCTTCTTGACCACTACCACCTAGGAAAGCAAAATAGGTTCATCTATCCTCAAAATTGAAAGGCATGTGTTAGAGGACATATAACAAGAATGCATGATTCCAATCTCTTTTTTTTTGGCAAAACTCACAATGGTGAGTAAATTATATTCACAACCACAAAAAATTACAAATTCTTGCCATGCTTGTGCCGAGCCATGACATCTCTCAGAGGTCATTAACACACCGGCTAATAGGGGAGCCACAGCTAGGCCAACATAGGATCCTTATCTATGAGAGTCAGTTAGTGCGATGCCAATTAGCCTATTCCATTCATCAGAGACTTATGTTTCCCAAAGGCTAGGATTGCCCCCTTGCTTTCTTGTATTATCTCTTTGAGCATGGTTATTTCCATGGTGTTGTCGAACATCTGACTGTTTCTAGGCTTCCAGACCTGTTTGAAGTAGCAGAATCTAACAATTTATGTTGCAATGAGTAGCTCATGACTTTTAAGAACCTTCCCTCCCAAGAACAAATTGTTATCTTCCATTTCCTTTGCACCATTTACATATCTTACCTACAAGGCCGCTGATCGCAGGGCATTCCTTGAATAGGTGGGAGAGGTCTTTGCTAACCGTTTTGCATTGCGAGCACCTATCTGGGCCAATCCCCCTGGCTAGAGCCTTCACCCAAGTCGACAAGGCTCCCCACAATACCTTCTAGAGAAAGACCTTCATATCGCGTGGCCACTGTGGGCATCATATGTTCTTGGTGACTTCCTCCCATCTTGATTATGGCCAATTCATGCCCCACTATTTGTTCAATGGAGAGAACCAATCCATCGAAGCCATAAGTCATGTGTGGTACACTTCTTTGGTTTGAGGCTTAGAAAAGTGCATGTCCTTAGGACATCTCCATGCTTTCCACTCAAACTCAGACTCACAGGTAGGCAGGCACCGACTGTCCATCCGTTCCAAGGCTCTACTGATTAGTAGACTTTCAGTCTCATCAAGGTTGTATTGGAACACCATTTGATTTGTTCTTTCCGACTGATTATTGCTATAATACTATAGTTGGCCCAGACGTCGGACACCTTTGATCTTTCTAGCAGCTTCCCTCTGCATGGTTGCAATCCTAAGTCCAACAATTGGTATTAGAGCAAGCTTTGGAAACCTAGTTATCATTGCTCTCTTTTGTTTCTCCATACTCACACAATTGTGAGTGGTATATTTATATTATTTTAGAAATGAATGTACAATAAGCCTCAAGCATGATCTATGCCTTGAGGAGACAAAATCTACAAAGGGTGTGGAATTTTGCCTTTCTTAACCATTAACACAGTTTTGACTCAAGATGTGTTTTGACTAGTGTGCTTGCAAGGTGGCCAGTGGAAAGGGCTCGAGTTGCACGACAAGCTACTTGCTCCTCGATGGGCCATCTTGAAACTTGGGGTATGGCAGGCGAGCTCACTCAAAAATGCAATAGAGCAACAAAATCCTTGGAATGGGAAGAGTTGTCAAGGTATTTTCACAATTCTATAGCTCACTGCCTCTCGTTCAGTGCATCACTCCCAAGGGAGATTTGTTACCATACACGTGGTGGCGATGTAAGTGAACAGAATTAGGATTGCAGGGGCACTTTTTCTCTCACTAGAAGTTTTTTTAACCACGTGCATTGTATAAACTGCCATCACTCTAGGGCTAGTTTATCTTTCTATGTGCGCACTAAGCAATACACTCTCTATTGTGTGCCTTGAGCTTCTTTACCTTCTCTAAGTTGTGTATGCAACCCTGCGACTGTAATTCCAACAAATGTGACGATGGAATACAAACTTTTGTTATGTTTGGTCAAAGTTATTATCAAGACAAGCTCAATTTTTTGAACTCTAGCGTATTAGATATATTCAAGGTTGGCTTTTGTGAACATTGGCCTTGACTAAAAATCAAAGGCTTGATTTCCTCTTCACCTACCATGGACATCAAGAAGATTTTGAAGATGTTATGCAGACCTGCAAGTGAGAACCTCCCTCATCTGTTCAAGGACTGTTCGAGGATATGTAGCCTGGCAGGGAAGATTTGCAAGTGGATTTAAAAGACATGGAAGATTGGGTTCTACAAGAACGATCTTTTTCTTGGGGGAAAGGCGATCACGAGGCAACTATCTGACGATTTGAGTACTCATGAGATGTGGTTGCCCCCCCCCCCCCCCCGCCCCCCTCCTTGAAAAGAAGCCTACTATTGCCCACTTTTCAATGTAAAAAGATGATCTTGCTAATCGAACTCCATCCAATAACACACAGGGAAGGCACTCTACCACCACACAACTGTTCATTGGACGCGTGAAGATAGATTATCTTTGTGCCTTCGCAGCCCAGGGCTAGAAATGTACACACTCCCTAACTGGTGAAAATAAGGGCAAACTTGAAAAACTCTTGATTTTTAGGTCAAAATTTGAAGCTTATGGCGATAATTACACTAAAACTTGTGCAGATTTGCAAGCTCAAAATCTAATCGGGAATTTACGTAGCTGCTTAAAATACACTGGACCTCGGTTTTTTTCGAACACTCGGGGCTCCGTCTCTTGTGAAAGAAGGGAGATGTGGCAAATGAAATGAGGACCTTTTGTCGTGGGGCTTGTCTGAGTGGAACTCATTTACATTGTTTTTAAGAGTGGTACCTTAGGTCAAGTGAGGGGGATTATAGGTAGGCACCGCCGCCCCCCCCCCCCCCCCCCCCAAACACACACAATTCCAAAAAAAAAAAAAAAAAGGCCACTTATACGCGTAGACAGTGAAGGAGATGGTGAAGAAAGAGAGGCAGGCATGCACACACAATTGCAAAATAATATTTGGCAATTTGGCCACAACGCGTAGAGATGGTAAAGAAAAGGGGGGCATGCACGTTTGGAAAACAGCTAGCTGCCCAAACCACTGCATAGAACACTTACAACACAGTACACGCAGACAATCTCTCTTCTATGGTGGAGGATTTCCAGAGAGGAGAGGCGATGGTAGCTGAGGCCCGTTGGCCACGCCCGGCGCGCTCCGTTCCCCTCTCCTGCTCCTTCTCTGCTTCTCCCTTGCTTGAGCTCGCAGAGGATCTATGGTTCTGCAGCTGTGTCATCTCCCTCCCTTCCTTCTCCCTCCCTTCCCTCCCCTTTCGCTCCCGCCCCGACACTAGCACCCTCCTCGCACAGCTCATGTTCTCCACTATCCGCCATCCCTCCTTTTCACCTGATACTCTTCCTCCCCTTCAGCGGCAGCAGTCTTTTCAATTCTCTGATCGATGGGATCCCTCTTCAAGTGACGATGAAGAGGATCAGGGCCATTGCCTTAACTATGGCTACGGCTATGGCTATGGTGATCATGATGATAACAGAAACGCAGAGGAGATTTTCCGACCCTCTCCTCCCCTCGATGATGTCGAGGACTTCTTGAACAAGGAGGAGGACCTTAATTCTGTTTTTACTGATTGCGAACAAGAGGATGCTTGCTATGAAGTTGAATATGGAGAGCATTTAGTCATGAAAGAAGAGAATCAATCTGAGGATGGAGATGGCGACCAAGAGCCAGTCATTTCTGCAAGTACCAATGTCGAAGAAGAAGATGCTCTCTCTGGATTATATGATGTGGGCGTCCTCTTGAAAGACCAGGTAAAATGTCTAATTATTTAATGGAAGGTATAATCATACATGAGAGAGAGAGAGAGAGAGAGAGAGAGAGAGAGAGAGAGAGAGAGAGAGAGAGAGAGAGAGAGAGAGAGAGAGAGAGAACGCATATACACGTGCACTCCGCGTATATGTGAGTGTTTGCAGAGAATATTTTCTAGGAAGGTGGTGAGGAAGTAGATGCGAGTTTATGCATGGTTTATTTGCTTACATGCTACCATTGTTCTTGGTTTGATCTATATCGTAATGTGCCTTTTGCCACCGTGTGGACTTGGTGATTTAAATCTTGGCGGTGATTCGATATTGTGGATATCGTTATGCCGGGCTCGATCTTTGCCAAGCCAAACTTTAATCTAGAGGAGCTCTCATAAAAGCAATCTAAATTCTTTTGTTTGGCACTGTCTCTAGATTATAATCTATATGAACTATACAATTGAATTTAGGGTTACATATCTTGTCAGTTAATGAATGACTGAAGTCAGCATGCAATGGTATGCAATTTCAAACTATGTAGATAAATGGTTATATAGTTAATTCAAACTGTGTTGCATGCTTGTTTTTTGTCTTTTTTTATTGTCTTGCTTGTGTTTGGCTTTGGATTATTTGAATCTTTGGATTTGGCTTTGTTTGATGGTGCTTGCGGAGTGTGCTGTAGCAAACTTATCGGTGATCATTGTCGTTTGCAGCATTGCAGAGGTTTCGAGGGTGATAAGCATGGCCTCAAGATCAACGAGGAGCTGAATATTGTTCTGTCAAAGGACCGGTCAAAGATGACTCATTCGAAACTGCACACAAAAAGCAAAGAGATGTCATATGTAGAGGGATGTGAGGATGTGGATGTGACATGTTTAGTACCATATGCGGACAAAAGCTCTCTAAAGAATGTCAATGCCACTGGCAACGGCAGCTTTACGCTTTTACCCAAGCCTTTTTACAGACAGGTAACTCGTGAATTGTCAAGCACGGAGCAGGAAAAGATAAAAGAACATCTGAAGTTTTGGGCTCATATGGTGGCATCAGCTTTGCACCCAAAATCTGCATCGCAAATAGGGCAGCTGTGCTACAAATAAGGAGCTTATTCTAGGGTCTGGCAAGTCACTAAAAACGGGTCGTTATTGTACATACAGAGATGTGAAAATCTATATACATAAAGGATAGAGAGTAACTACAGTTGACATTTGATGTTCTCAAGGTGGCTTTTCTTACATATTATCATATGCATAGCTCTTGGCATGCCGTAGACTCGAAGGCACAAACAGTGGGCGAATCGCAATACGACAACTTTTTATTCAAGTGAGAAAGAGGGGGCATCAAAAACTTGGATGATTGCGGTCGTTTATGAGGATTGTGCATATCCCAACTTGTTGTATCATGGTAGTGGCATTTGTAGATAGCTATGCTTGCACAGCCATGTTGCTAGGATTCCGTTTGCAAGAGCAGAATTGGTCGCAAGAGCGGGATTCCGTTTGAAATCGGTTGGATTTTGCTGATGGCAGATTCTTACCCAACTAAGGATAGGCCTTACTGCAGAGGAACAAAACTCAACTACAGGTTTACTTTTTTTCTTCACTCACACTTTTTACTGTGTGCAGGGTGAGATTTTTTAACGCAAGGCGTTTTGCTCTTTACCCGGCTAAATTTTCCATCACAGATTATGGGTGGGATGTAATGTAACATATTTGCAATTGTGTTTTTGGATTGTTATTGGGTGTTTGAATTCATGTAATTAACATACTTGGAATTGAGTCTTTGGATTGTTATAGGCTAGTTAAGCTCTCTCTCTCTCTCTCTCTCTCTCTCTCTCTCTCTCTCGCGCACGCGCGCGAGAGAGACAGCCTCGACGGAGTGCCTGAAGGAGGAAGTACGGCAAGTCAAAACAAACTTGGCCAGGGATGAAGACACAAATCTGAGGATGGAAAATAATTAGGGACAATCCGAATCCTCACTTGGGGGTCAAGATGCAGGAGGTCAATTGAGGCATGGTGCTGTGAGGATAGTCAGTCGGAAGGAAGGTCTTCCACTTTAGACAAGAGCTCTGGCAAAGAACAATTGAGATTTATGTCAAGGTCTACGAGTGCATTTAGAAGCTCACCATAGAGTGAGATATGATATCAGGAAAATCATACTAGAGGCTGCGAAATGTATCAGAAGCAAGAGGAAGCAAGTAGGTGAAGTAATGGCTATGGACCTATTTGCCATCAAAGACTGTGAAGTGCTAGTTATCCAGGTAGATTATAAGATAAGGAAGCAGTGAGAGCCATTATCATGTGTAATACTACATGGTAGGGTAGGGGTGCTCATACATGGAATCTTGATTCAAAGAAGAATCCCAAAATGGTCAAAATCAATAAGCATATGAAACCAAAGATTAAAGAAAAAGCCATGCAATTGTTTCATAAGTCCAAGGATGTGTTTGTTTGGGAACACATAGACCTGAAAGGGGTAGATCTAGCGACTGAAACCCGATGCAAGACCAATAAATCTCTAGAGGTATATGATGAATCCTAATTATTCTAAGAAGGTCAGAGAGAAAATTAAAACCCCATTGAAAGCATGATTCATCACACTGAGCTGGCAAGCTGTGACTAGTTGTTTCCAATAGTGGTTGTGCCAAAGAAGAATGCGAAGCTAGGGGTATGTGTTAACTGTCAGAAGTTGAATGCTCAAACAATCAAAGACCCATTATCAATCCATTCATCGACATGATGTTAGATGAAATAGCTGCCACGAAATGTAAAGCTCCATGGATGTCTACAATGGTTGTAATTAGTTGAGAATTTCACCAAAAGATGAAAGCAAAGAAAACATTTGGCACTCAATGGGAAGCATTCATGTACCTAGAGATCCTATTTGGATTGTGCACTGCTACCTTTCAACACTATATGATGGAGATATTCAATGAATTCTTACACAAAATTTTGGCTATATTTTTGGAAAAGTTTACAATCTTCTCAACAAAGGATATGCATCTCCTATTTCTGGAAATGGTCTTTAAGAGATACAGGGAAAAGTAGATTTTTATGAACCCCTTTAAATCCGTTTTCATGGTTTGGAAGGGTCAACTTCTACTAGGTCATTGTATTTAGAAATGGCATTGAAAATGACCAAAACAAAGTCTCCTATGTGCAGCAAGCCAGAGCGCGAGCGAATATGTATGAACTAAGCTCATTCCTAGGGTACATAAATTTCAAATGCAGATTCATTTATATGTTTGCATCAAAGGCTCTACCATTGTATGACCGAGAAGGGAGTGAAGTTCATATGAGACCCATGATTGCGAGGCAAGTTTCTAGTGCTTGAAGAAGGCGATCAACAACAATAAGCCTATTCTTCATCAACCAAACTGGGAGGTGATATTTCATGTACATGTGGATGTGTCTAGAATGGTGATGGGAGCAATAGTGGCCCAGCCTAATGGGAAGACAGACTACCTAGTCTACTTTTCTAGTTGCAGGTTCAACACAACTGAGCAAAGATACTCAATGATGAAGAGAGAAGCACTCGGAATGGTCTTTAACCTCCTCTTCAACCTACCTTAATTGAAGGATTGATTGTGCAAAGGGTATGTGTACACAATCCATTTTCTATTTTGCACAAGGATATACGGAGATGGGTACAAAAAATGCATAATCACAAATTCAACTACTCACTCAAGTGCAATATTTTTGTATATTCCAATGGGTCCATAGAACCTCAATTTTATGGTGGATGGGAGGTGAGGACTTCAGCTCAACCCCCATAATCTTAGAGACCATATGTGAGGTGGTATAACACTTATTCGAACAAGGGAAGTTAGGGGTGGAAGAGCTAGCGGGTATACTTTCACCAATTTGGTTTTCACTATCCAACCCCAAGATCCTCAATATGGTAAACAAAGCCAATTTTGTAAAGGACCATACTGGCAATATTGGTTTCTTTTGCCATACCTGGGTGACCTTGGTTGTCAAAATTTCTTTTTGTTGTTGTTGGTCCCTTGGTTGAGAAGATTGGCTCGCTCCATTCCCCGTAACACTTTGTCTATCATGTCTTGACATTTCTTGAGAGCTAGAGATGACTTCAATCTTCTTCGGTATGTGTTTTTCTTTTGGCACCCATTTGTATCTGCATCGTGTGATTAGCGTGTCTTTGCAGATATCCTTTGCCTTGAGTGTGACATTGTCCTTGATTTTGCCTTCTGTGAAATTGCGATTATTTTCAAGCTGAAGTTGTTTGCTTGAAGAATGTTTACCTGGCATCTTTGGTAGCCAGATTCTTCGATTTCCTTGATAGTAACCTTGTGCTTGAAGAATTGTAGATGGAACTTCCCATGTTTTTGATGTCGTATTGAGATGTACAAGAGTGCCATTTTTGGGATTATTTATCGATGAAGTCCTATGTTGGTATGAAGGCCATTTGGATTTGAAATTTCCTACATCAATTTGGCGAGCCTTGTTGGCTGGTCTCTTTTGGCAATATAAATATGATCTTTGTTGCTTTTGGGGACGCTTTTTGAAACCTTTGTCCACCACATAAGCCGAGATCTGTGGTTTTGGTAACCAAAGTTTCTTTTGACCCTCATAATAGCTTTGCTCTGCTAAGCTGTAGTGGGAGGCTATCCATCCCATGTGTTTACCTTTCGTCAATCGGTTAGGCTCATTTACCCATATTGGGTCTTTGACCTTGATTTCTTAAGCTTTGATGTAGACCTTTGAAGATTTTTGTCGACGATGATCTCGAAGTGTAGGGTATTTTGGTTGAAAGATTTTCTTTGGAGTCTGTCTTTCATGTGGAAGCATGTGGTCAGTTGATGTCGAAGCTCTGTCTTGAACTTTTCGGGGTTGGATTGAAGACTCTGATTTAAGGGGCTGCTTCTGTTGGTAGGACATTTGTGGGTTCACTTTGGCTTTGCCTTTGTCGGTAGCCGATAATCTTGGAGCAGTAGTAGGCTGGATTTCTTGAGAGCTAGTCGTGATGACCATTGTTGAAAATCCAGGTTCTTCTGCCAATGTTTTTGCCCAATGCTTGGACAAAATCAAATGTGTATTCATTTTGGAGGAATCCACCACTAGGAATTTGTCTTTGATTACCTTTGACCGTAGTTTAAGGGTAGCTTTCACAATCCCTAAACTTGTGACGGCTATTCCATGTGATATAGGAACCTGTACCTGAATTTCATACAGTTATGGCTTACCTAGAAGTAACCATAGCCCATAAGACATGACATTAGTCGTGGCAGTGCAATCTATCTTTGCTGTAAAGTTGAATTTTACTTTCTCATGCACATCCAACGAGAATTTAATCTTCTTGTTGGCTGCCAAGTAACTGATGTCCTCGTTGCTTTCGGTACTTTTCTTAGACTTTTGTGCCTTGAAGGCTTTGTCATCCTCTTGTATGTTGAACTTCTTTGTCATTTGACTGGTTGTAGCATGTCCCAAGTGCTTACTATCTTCTGATGTAGCTGCTTGTTGGTGTTCATTGCTAGTTTCTGACTGTGACGCCTTGATTCTTGATTTCAGAAGCTCTCTGTCACTATTTACTTCTTCTAGCACTTGAAGGTCATTCAATGGTGACTTTTCTTCTTGGAAATGTTTTGAAGGTTGTGTAGCAGGATGTTGAGGTTGACTCTCTTCTTCTGATGCAATGGTCGCCGTGGCCTTTGGTTTCCATTGTTCCATGGGTTTTTGTAGAGTCTCTTCTTGAAAATATTCATTCATATCCTGTATTGCTTGTCCTTGGTAGTCAATCTTGGAGTCAGTCATTTTCTGTTTTTCTGTGCATTGTATGTCTTCAATTACATCTTCTTTTAGCTTCTCATACTCTTTGATTTGTTCAATCACCAATGAAGAGTCCACAATAGAAAATTGATTTGGTAGACTTTCAGCTTCATCCATTGACTCTATTTGCATGTCTTCCACTTGTGATGTGGCACTAAGATTTTTTGTTACCTCTACCACCTCTTCTTGCGTTGGCTCACTATCGTCAGAATCTTGGCTTCTTTTGCTCTCGAACCTTGAACTACGAGCTTCATCTTCATCACCTTGTGGATGCTCTGACTTATCCTCACTGAGGTTCCTTAAATGATCTTGAATTAGTTGATTCAATTGATCTTTTTTGAAAGCCTGATTCTCTATGATAATGTCGTTGACACCCTTGACTTCAAGCAACTGTGTCTTGAGCCTATCTTTTGTGCTCTGCGACAAGATCTGCTTCTTTTCCGGAGATCTTGTTTGGGATTCTTTCTTCCGTTCCCTTGTTGTCACTGTCTGAACTTTGCTTTTGGCTTGTTGCTTCTTCTTTTCCATGTAGAGCTTTACTGGGCAGTCCTTCACTAAATGACCAATGGCACATTGGTCGCAATATGTTGTTATCTCAACATGTGCACCCTTTGGACGAGGCAGCTTTCCATAATACTGCTGATAATGGTTTCCTGTGGTATCTAGATACAGATATGACCTCTTCTTTGCATGCATGAACCTGTAGATTACGACTGACTTAGGTGTATCCACTGGCTTTGTCTCTTTATCCTTCATCGTCTTGTCCTTGAGAAGCTAAAAATAGCTTCCATTATTGCTTGCATACAAAATCAAATCACTATCCATGCTTTCTACCAGTTGTGATGCTAATTCTTCCATCAGTATATGGTCTTTGACGTGGGGCTTTTGCATAGCCTTAGGGCTATGTTTCCGAGTTAATTTTGGCGAGTTCTGCACCGAGGGTGAAGATTGAACCGAATCTTTGTTTTCCGTTTCCCTTGATGGTGCTTTTGGACGGGGTCCAAGTATGTGACTTACATGTTGCCCACAATTGCTAAACTCATCCGTACTTTTCACATCGGCTATTTCATAGTGCCTATCGTATTTGTCAATCACAATGACATCTTGACCTGACCTTTTATATTGGGCATTGTGAATTTCCAGTGGTCTCTCCTCCGGCTCGGCATCTTCCAATGCTTCTTGAAATTCCACTTGGGCTCCTGAAAAGGACACTGCTTCTTGTAAAGCTGGACTTCTTAATCCCACTCTTGAAGAGATAGGGTCTCTTTGTTGAGTTTGAACTCCCCCCATTTGAGAGTATTCCATATCTGATGTTAGCATCTGTTCAATGCCTGATGATATGACTTATTGTGCTTTGTTAAGTAGCTCTTGAGACCAAGCTAGTTCTTTTTGAAGTTGGGCTATCTTCATAGCTGGTACCTCTTGTGCTAGTGCAATGCACAAGACTTGTGTTGTGTCTTGTGTTGTGCCTTGTTGTATGTCATGTGGTGTGTCACTTGTTTGTGTAGTGACAGCTGTAGGTGTCAATTCTTCCAGGTGCGTAGTTAGAGATAAACCCATGACGAGATGGTATACATTACCACCTTTAGACATGTAGTCTTCTCCTCTTGAGCCAAACGCTTCTGCTATAAAGTAATGATTGTTTTCTACAGGAACTTCATGACTTGTGACAGCCCTGTAGTATCGACCGTCTTCATCTCCATAGAGGATACCAAATTTCTGTTTTCCATCTTGTGCTTTGTACAGAAAATACTTGGAGGATATGTGTAGATATCTGTAAGTTGATCCTTGTACAACATTTCTATCTCATTGTCGATGTATTTTCTGTGCCTCATGTAAATTGATCCCAGACAGTCTTCCATGAAATTTGGATGTGGGTGTAGTACATTCTTCGCTGTTTCGACTTCCACATATTGAGATGTTCGAGTTTCCTCTTGTTGGGGTATAAAGCCCAATGTGATCGCTCAGGTAAGTGGGCGGGCCGCCAGGTATGTACACATATTCTTTTGTTAAAACCTAATAAGAACTCACTATGCTCTACACATTACAGTAGAGCGAGTTCACCATATCGTCGTGCTCTTCTTCTCGCACTCTCTCTCGCGTCGCACTTCCGCTCGTACTCCTTCAACTGGTATCAGAGCTCAGATCGAGGCTCGGGGCAGCACTGCAGGAGGCTAGAGTCACCAACTCACATTGGAGTGAAATTCGACAGGCGAAGACACGGCCCCAAATCTCGTGGGCAAGCCCAAAGGGCTCAGTGTTGTCAAAATTTCATTCTGAGGTCATCTCGGCCACCGTTCGGCTTCGACAAAGGTCTGCGCAGGCCATTTTCAACTACGTGGTCTCGACGGGTGCAGATCCGACTCTGCAAATTTGGGGTTTTCGGCCTACGACTGCAGGTGCTGAGGATATCGACACTCCCAGAGTGTTGATTTGTGGCTGTCTACACATCGAAGGACGGCTCACAGTTCTTGGAGGCGTGTCACATACGACACGGGCACATCTACACACAGACTGTAGGCGGCATCCACTAGTTCATCAGGTAGCTTGTGTTTGCTGCTTGATATTCCAGATTTCATCCTGACATTGGAGGTACTTCCACATGGGATGTATTGTCAGAGATGATGTATGTCTGTTGAGAGTTTGCTGGCTGTGAGTCACGCAGCAAACAACCGTCGCAGCGGTTACAACATATAGTGGGAAATTTGTGGATGTATGAATTTGTGGGAAGTCTATGTACTGTCAGATTTACTGCAGCCTTTGTTGAGGGTCGAGTGAGGTTTTATTGAGCTGGGGGATTCTCGAATGTTGAGATCCTTTCGGTGATACAGGTCTTGGAGCGATCCCTCGAGCACCCTTAGATAGGCAACTAGGATGTATTGACTGTGAGTTAAACAGTTGGGATTGCATCTTTGCTTTACTGCCGTTGAGGCATTGTTGTAGTCTATGCTTACAGGACAGTGACAGGACAGTCAGAGACAGTACAGGTGCAGGATAGGTTTACCCACAACTTACAGTGTTAGAGAGACAATGGTTTTTTGAGTTGTTTTTTGGTCTGTTTTTAGTACACCAGAGCCATTTTACAAAGGAGACTCTGCCAAAATTTCTGCAGAATCTGAAGCTTTCTTGGTTCATTTGACAGGTTGATATTGGTTCAGAGGTCAGTTTACAGGGGAAACTCTGCCGAACTTTTCCCAGGAAAGTAAACCACTGTGAAGCGTAGCTATGGCTGGATCACAGGACACTGCTCTTTATAATATCAAGAAGCTGGATGGAACCAATTTCCCATTGTGGAAGAAGAAGATTTGGCACGTGTTGGTACAAAAGAAGCAGATAAAATCTATAAAGCTCAAGGGGATAAAACAAGAAGATATGGACGAAGATGAATGGAGCGAAATGGATGAATTGGCACTTTCTACCATTATGCTGACTTTGACAGAAAGCGTTTACTTGAATGTAGCAGACGAGATTTCGGCTTATCAAGCATGGTTAAAGCTGAGTGATCTTTATGAGAAGGAGAGTGCAGCTTCACAGGTATACTCGCTTAAGAAGCTTGTTGACTTGAAGATGAAAGAAGGGACACCTATGTTCAATCATCTGAATGAATTCAACACAATCTACAGTCAGTTGTCAGCTCAAGGTGTCAAGTTTGATGAACCTGTTAGAGCTATGTTCCTGTTGATCACATTGCCAAAAAGTTGGGACACTTTTCGCACAGCTTTGAGTAATTCTGCACCTCCAGATGGTTTGAACATAGCAGGTGTAGAAGAAAGTCTTCTTACTGAAGAAACCAATAGAAAGACAATGGACAAAGGCAAAGGAACAGCCTTAGTTGTCAGGGGAAGGACCAAAGAAAAGTACAAAGGTGGAAAGAGGAATCAGTCTCGTAGCAAGTCCCGCAGTGCTAAAGGCATGAGTGACATAGAATGCTACCATTGTGGCAAGAAGGGTCACATGAAAAGAGACTGCAGGGAATGAAAAGCAGAAAAAGGCAAAGAGAAAGCTGAAGACCATGGTGAGAAGAAGAGCATGAGGATATGGTGAACTCGCTCTACTGTAATGTGTAGAGCATAGTGAGTTCTTATTAGGTTTTAACAAAAGAATATGTGTACATACCTGGCGGCCCGCCCACTTACCTGGGCGACCACATTGGGCTTTATACCCCAACAACCTCCCACTTAAAGTCCAATGTGGTACTTTAAGTGTGAGAGAAGCTACTATACAAGCTAATATACAAGAGATGTAGAGAAGTGATGTACTACCCTACACCTAACTGCTTGCGAAAATGCGCAAAGCTCTCTGAGGGAAGTCCTTTTGTAAGTAGATCAGCAGGATTTTCTGTGGTGTGAACTTTGACAAGATGAAGTTGCTTATCCTCGAGCATTTCCCTGATGAAATGATACTTCACATCCACATGCTTTGTCTTTGAGTGATAAACTGAATTGCGAGCCAATTGTATAGCACTTTGACTATCACTATATAACACAGGCATCTCTTCTTTGGTTCCCAAATCTGTTACTAGTCGATTAAGCCAAATTGATTCTTTGCATGCCTCTGATGCTGCAACATATTCAGCCTCTGTAGTAGACGGAGTAACACAATCTTGTAATCTAGAACGCCATGATACTGCTCCACCAGCCAATGTAAAGACATACCCTGACGTAGACCTTCGGTTGTCTAAGTCACCTGCATAATCTGAGTCTGTAAAACCCTTTACACTTAGCTCCTGACTCCCATAGCATATACGCATACTCTTTGTAGCTTTTAGGTATCTCAATATTCCTTTCACTACCTCCCAATGTTTCTTGCCTGGGTTTGACATGTATTGACTTACTACTCCCACTGCAAATGCAATGTCTGGGCGAGTAGCAATCATTGCATACATCAAACTACCCACTGCAGACGCATATGGAATCTTATCCATTTCAGCCTGTTCTTCCTCAGACACAGGACAATCTTGTTTGCTAAGTTTCACATATGGTGGCAATGGAACACTCAGTGCCTTTCCCTTCTCCATATTGAAACGTCGCAAAACCTTGTTAATATACTCTGTTTGAGATAACCAAATCAAGTTCTTTGATCTGTCTCTCTCAATGCGCATACCAAGTATATGACTTGCCTCACCCATGTCTTTCATGTCAAACGATTTTGCCATCTTTGACTTCAAAGCTGAAATTTCTTCCAAGTGCTTGCCAACAATCAACATGTCATCTACATAAAAAATAAGGATCAACCAACTACCATCCTTAGCCTTCTTTATATATAGACAGTGATCGAACTCACTACTTTTGTAGCCTTGAGAAAGCATAAACTTGTGGAATTTATGGTACCATGCCCTCGGTGATTGTTTTAAGCCATAAAGACTCTTTAACAACTGGCATACCCAATCTTTCTTGCCTTTCTCAGCAAACCGTTCTGGCTGCTGCATGTAAATTTCCACATCTAAATCACCATGCAAGAACGCTGTCTTGACATCCATTTGGTGCAACACCAAATCTAATATGGCAACCAATGCAAGAAAGCATCTCAATGTAGTCATCTTGACCACCAGAGAGAAGACTTCATCAAACTCAATGCCTTGTTCTTGCTTAAAGCCCTTGGCAACAAGCCTTGCTTTGTACTTTGGCTGACTATCATGAGCGGTGATCTTATACCTGTAAACCCATTTACAAGGTAGAGCCTTTTTGCCCCGTGGTAATTTAACTAGCGTCCATGTCTGGTTTTTATGCAGAGCTGTCATCTCTGACTGAATGGCCAATTGCCAATTCCCGGAGTCCTTCATTTGCACTGCTTCCTTGTAACATGAAGGCTCATTGCAATCAGTCAACATGACATAGTTCATATATGGAACAAACCTATCAGGAGGTCGCGTGACACGTCTAGATCTACGCACAATAGGTGGCTCAGGCTCAGCCACAACCTGTGGTTCCACTCTATCATGTCCTTGCTCCTCTTAAGCCCTGACATTTTGTCTTGCACGTGCAGGTCCATCTTCTTGGAAGACAACTCTTCTAATCTCCTCAACCCTCTTTGGTTTAGAATGATATTTGGATTCATTAAAGTGAACATCATTGCTGCGGACAACCTTTCTGGATTCGGGATCCCAAAGTCTGTACCCCATCTCACCAGAATTACCATAGCCTAGAAAGATGCACTTTCTACTCTTTGGCTCAAGTTTGTTCCTAAATTCCTTTGGAACGTGAGTATATGCCTCACAGTCAAAGACTCTGAGATGCTTGTATGAGGGCATTTTGCCTGACCATACCATCTCTTGCACTGAATCCTTCTGCAAAACCTTGCTAGGAGATCTATTTACAAGATGAACAGCTGTTGATACAGCTTCAGCCCAAAACCCATTTGGCAGCTGTGCATTAGACAACATACTTCTGACCTTCTCTTGTATGGTCCTATTCATCCTCTCAGCAACACCATTTTGAGGAGGATTGTAAGGAGCAGTAAGTTCATGTTTTATACCTTTTGACTCACAAAAGTCTTGAAAGGCCTTTGAAACATACTCTCCACCATTGTCTGTGCGTAAGCATTTAAGCTTCTTGCCACTCTGATTCTCCACAAGTGTCACAAACGTTTTGAAAACACTAAACGCTTCATCCTTGTGCTTGAGAAAGTAAACCCATACTTTCCTCGAGTAATCATCTATAAATGTCATAAAGTAAGAAGCTCCCCCTAGAGATAGGTTAGGCATAGGTCCAAGAAGGGAATGGAAATCTTGTCTCGTTCTGGTTATTTGCCTGGCTTTTCATTTAATGATTTTGAATTCTGTGAACATTGTCTGTATGGTAAGCAAACACAGCAGCCACATAAGCATAGAAGCAGCCTTAGTTGTCAGGGGAAGGAACAAAGAAAAGTACAAAGGTGGAAAGAGGAATCAGTCTCGTAGCAAGTCCCGCAGTGCTAAAGGCAAGAGTGACATAGAATGCTACCATTGTGGCGAGAAGGGTCACATGAAAAGAGACTGCAGAGAATGGAAAGCAGAAAAAGGCAAAGAGAAAGCTGAAGACCATGGTGAGAAGAAGAGCACGACGATATGGTGAACTCGCTCTACTGTAATGTGTAGAGCATAGTGAGTTCTTATTAGGTTTTAACAAAAGAATATGTGTACATACCTGGCGGCCCGCCCACTTACCTGGGCGACCACATTGGGATTTATACCCCAACAACCTCCCACTTAAAGTCCAATGTGGTACTTTAAGTGTGAGAGAAGCTACTATACAAGCTAATATACAAGAGATGTAGAGAAGTGATGTACTACCCTACACCTAACTGCTTGCGAAAATGCGCAAAGCTCTCTGAGGGAATTCCTTTTGTAAGTAGATCAGCAGGATTTTCTGTGGTGTGAACTTTGACAAGCTGAAGTTGCTTATCCTCGAGCATTTCCCTGATGAAATGATACGTCACCTCTGTATCTTTCTTTGTCTTGATGTACAAATTCCGATTGACATCCTCATAGCATGGCAGTCCTTTGTAGTATCCAATCAGATAGATCCGAATTTGCTCTCTTGTAATATCTGTGGATGTACTTGAAGCTTCTTCTTGAATGGTCTGATTCCTTTGAGACGCCATTGCTTTCGTCTTGACTCCCTTGTTGTACCTGTTCAGTGATAGCTCTAATTGCTTGCCTCAATGCTAATAAAAATTATTAGCCCCCTTGTGTCGGTCTCTTTCGCTTGAGGTCCTTCAGCTTTTGTGGATGCCTTAATCTCTGAGTTTTCTGAATTGGGGGCTTTGCTTGAACTTCTTAACTCCCTTGCTTGCAAGATTGATACTGTCTTGTCTGGCTGCTTGCTTTTCCTAGAGCTTTTTAGCAGGCCTCGATCTAGTGGAAGCACTGTGATAAGTTATGCAACTTACCACTATACTGCAATGACTGCTCCCTTTGTAGCGATTCTTGAGTCGAGCTAACCTCTGTTCACTTTAGCACACAATCTGCAAAATTCTATTTAGCTGGCAAACTTTTTCACAATGAATGCAGAAATCCTTGATGTACCTTTGACGGCCACACTTGTTCCTTGAGCACCTTCCAGCGGGTGACCAATGGTTTTCCCAAAGATAATTTCAATCTGCTAACTTAGCAATCTTCAAAACCGTGAACCCTTCCGAACTGTCTCACAATTCTTTCGAACTGTCTGTTTTCTCACAATTCTTTCGAACTGTCTGTTTTAGACACCCCCGACGTTCGGATGCATTTTGAGGCCTTAAACGACGTTTTTTTCAAAGTTGAACTAAATGGTCGCCGTCGGCATGCATTTAGTTCAAGTTATGCTCTAAGATTTGTAGAGTCGCTCTCAGGCTACGTTTTGATATAAAAACTTTTCCAATCCGATACCGTTTGTGAAAGTTATGGCCAAAACAGTGAAATGCAGTTTAGAATGGAAGAAGATTTGGGATCTTTGTGACCCTGTGAACACTTCCGTATGGTCAAAATTTCAGTTGGACCCTAAAAGTGGCCTGGAGACATCCTACGCATAGGATGTCTATATGCTCAGAATTTAACAAAATCTGGTCCAGAGACTCCCCTTAAGTCCAGCAGCACAATGGTATGCTCAGAATTTCATTTGGACCTAAGAATGGCCTTGAGACATCCTACGTGTAGGATGTTTTTTTGCTCAGAATGACTTGAAATTTTCACCCCAGCTTCTCCTTGATGTGTTGATCACAGTGGTGTGCTCATATGTTGATTTGGAGTCCTAAATCAATCTGGAGACATCCTACGCGTAGGATGTCTTTTTGCTCTGTTTCAGCTCAAACTTGCACTGTAGCTTCCCCTTGATGTGCTAAACTCACAGCTATTTTTACTTTTTGATTCTGACACCTATAGGTTGGTCAAATGATCAAGAATCTGTTCCAAAAGCCTGATGTCTGTTCTGATGAATTCCTAAGTCAAATCAACTCCAAATTGGACCAAATTTGACTAGGAGGCTTGCATAAGGCTATATGACAGCATGGTATGGTCACAGTTGAATTTTGGTTTCAGAATTATGCCTTAGACATCCTACGCGTAGGATGTCTAACTGCTCAGAATTGCCCCAAATTTGAACCACAGACTCTCCTTAAGGTGCTGATCACTGTGATATGCTCAAAATTTTGTTTAGAGTCCAAAATCACACAAAAGACATCCTACGCGTAGGATGTCTTTTTGGCCTGTTTGACCCCAGACTTGACCTAAAGCTCCCCCTTGATGTCTGCAACCCAGTGGTATGCTCAGATTTTGGTTTGGATTTCAAAAGATCCCAATTTTAGCTGTTCTAGTCTTTTTCAGTCAAAAGTGCTCAAGTCAGCTTAAAACCCAATTTTCTCACCCAAATGAGCTGAAAACTCTAAGTGTCACTCAATATATCATGGAGATCATGCTCCTGCAGCCATCCTATGGTTTTGGTCTTGGAATAATGCCTTGGCACAATTTGGGTAGGATGTCTGGCAATTTCAGTCTATCTGGCCTTATCCTGTCAGGATATGGTCAAATTTCCACTTTCCAGGTGAAAATAGGGTAAAACCTACCTTCTGAACATACTGGTCAACTCAGAATTTCAAAATTTCCACTAGATCACCCTGTAGACATCCTACGTGTAGGATGTCTTTTTTTCTCAGAATGGACTTTTGTTTCTACCCAAGGTGCTTCTTGATGCATATAACAAGAATATGTGCTCAGAATTGCTCAGAATCACCACTTTTGGGAAAATATTTCTCTGAAAGAGTAACATCCCCTTAACTCTCAGTCTATATGTCCAAATGACATGAACTTTGGTGTGTGTATCCAACACAACATGCAGAATATGGGTATGATGCCAAAAGTTTATTTTTGCTTCCAGAATCACTCTCTAGACATCCTACGCGTAGGATGTCTACTGATAAAATTTGTGGCAGAATTCATCCACAGGCATCCCCAAGTCTTAAGCACTACTTTTCAAGCATTCCTACCAGTTTTCTATGCAAAATTGTGCTTAGAATCTTAAGTTTCTTGTTTTCGCGTTTTTGACACTCCGTCTTTGGTCTTTTGGGTTTCAAGAGTTGGTCAAAACTTTAGTTTCAATGTATACTTAGGTAAACCCCCCCTTCTGAACACACTGGTCAACTCAGTTTTCCCAAATTCCCTGCCAAAAGTGCTCTGGAGACATCCTACGCGTAGGATGTCTATTGTCTTAAAATGCAATTTTTTTCTGGCAGTAGTACTCCCTATGCTCTGTAGAGCTCTCAGCAATAATCACAAAAAAATTTTGGACTTCAAATCAGCTTCCAAACACAATTTACCGTCTTTCCTACTTAGCGTTTTCCACTTTTCTGATGAGCCTAACAGCAAATAAGACATGCATAAAGTACTCTAGATCAGCAATCAAGATATTCTACTTACCCTACTCCTACTCATCATGTGAGATGGTGATTTTGATGCCTTGGTTGCTTCTAGCCTCACACAGACTCTCAAGTCAATATACCACCACATCTACCACTCCAACTCCTACTCTCTACACCACAACCAACTACTACCTAATACTACCTAAGATGAAGGATCTAAGCTAGACACACGCTTCCTAGACTCCCTCTAAGACCAAAAGAGTCCACCACTCTTCGATCCTATCTAAAAGAATGAATATACTCTGGCAAGCCAGAGGGACCTCTATCCTCAAGGACTAGTCTCGGTCACCTACTTAGGGCCCTCGTCCCCGGCAGCGGCGCCAATGTTGGACGGGTACGCCGTGACGGACGTAAGCATAGCGAGAACTCACCTAACATATAATGTCAACTGAGGACGAAGCTCGACCCGCAGGCGCATGGAAGCAAGAAAGTGTGTCAACCTCTACTCGACCGACTAATGACTACTTCCTACAGAGATATCAACTCTACATGCCATCGGTTTTGCGAATGTGAGAGTCTCCTATGATGCTACCGCAAGCCAAAACCCCATTAGATGTTCTCGAAACATTACGAAACTTGAGGGATATCCTATCAACACCAATAAGCCACTCTCCCTAAAGTCCGTGACCAAAAAAACCTACTCAATACCCTCCGTGCAGAAAACACGTAGGATGTCTGGCCGGTTTTTGCAGGTCGACGTTTTCGAAAACTAAAGTGCCTAATGTGTAGCTCTACTCGCTTTGATCGCGTGGATATGCTGAAATGCAAAAACGGACAACAGTTACTCACCGAAACTCCAAAAGTAGCTCGTGGGTGAATCTGCCAAAACACAGACGAACGCGCGTGATGTAAGCATCAACGCGTACCTCTCCTCGTGGGCAACACACTGCTGCTCTCCGTTCGCGATTCTGACCACCGTAGCTCCTGTAGCGCATAGACACACTCTCTCACTCTCTCACAGTCTCCAAACGACACGGCAGATTAGATTTATTAGAAGTCTCCTTTGCAAAGCTTTAGGTTTTGGCTTATATACTAAGCCTTAGAAAACTTAATGTCCGACCAAAATGACCTGATTTGTCCCTAGGCTTCTATAGAGCTTTATTACAACACAGTGAGCTGGCTTTGCTCATCCAACAAGCATGTGTGGCCTAAATACAATTGCCGACTTAAAATATGAAGTTCCCGTAAACATTACAAAAGTGGCCGTAATGGCTCAAAATAATAATAACGGGATATTCAATGATGTCCATGAGCTTGTATCTTCACATTACAATATCCATCTTCGTCTTCATCACTTCATCAACATCTTTATTTGGAATCTTTAGAGAATCTTTGAGGGATCTTTATGGAATCTTTTGTGGAAGCGTTGTTGAAAGGTTGACCTTTCAACAGTAGGACTCGTGTCCGCTTTCACAATGATAGGTCTCTCACATGCATAGTCTACCTTTCTCAAGGTTGGTGATGAAAGAAGTAGCTTCTTTAGCTTCCTCATGTCTTTTGTGTGCTCTTCTTCCCATTGAAACTTTTGGTTCTTTCTCAACAACCTATAAAGAGGATCTGCTACATGTGCATAATGTGGTATCAAAATAAGATAGAAGAAGCAAGCACCAAGAAATCTTTGAAGTTCAGTTATAGTTGTACATGTTTTTTATTGCATCCATCTTTTTTAGACAAGGCCTTCTACCATACGGACCACACATATGCCCCACAATCAACACTTCATTAACTCCAAATACATATTTTTGTCCTGACAGGGTAAGATTAACTTCTTCCAACCTTGAAAAAATCTTCTCACAACCTTTGATATGGTATGTAACAAACTTACGGCACCCCGTTGAATCCATAGCTTCATCTTTGTCTTTGTCTTCACATCCTTTGATGGGCACATCATCAAGAAATGGCATTGTGATTTGAGGTATGAAGTCACGTAGAACCTTGTTCATCCCATTCATCATATGTGCAACTGAATTCGTTGCTCCTTGAGGTAAGGTACACATCCTTACCAATCCCAAAGGTGTTTTCATAGTTGTCAGATCTCTAATCTCAACGTCTAGCTGAAATTGATCGTACCCTAAATAGAGATCCCCCATTGAGTAAATTGACCTTCCTACAAAGGCCTTCGTAAATTCATCCACTATAGGTCTTGTACCCACATTCCTAATGGTAACCTTATTTACAAGTTGCATATCTTGTATGAACCGCAAAGCTCTATTCTTCTTAGGCACAGTGAACCACATGTTCGAATATGGCGCACAAGAAGGCTCCAAGATACCCATGCTAATCTTTTCATTGAGTACTATTAACTTTGGCAAATGTGCTTTCAGAATCGGAATTGGGCGTAGATTCCAAGGTACATGAGGGATAGTGAATATCACCATAGGTGCAACAACATTAGGATCAACACACCCTATCTCATGTGGCTGGAAAGCAAAAGCCTTACCATGTCTTGAAAGCATTTCTTTAAAATTCTTCTTCTCTTCTTCTGTTAAACACTCCTCACAACCAACTTTTATCTCTTTTAGGGATTCCATTGTGAACTTCTATCCAGTTATTTTTTGATCCCTGAGACTCGATTGCAAAGAAGAGTGCTCTAGCTTTTTCATGCAATCTTATGGTAAAGGTAAGGCCACTGGTCTCACTTTCTTTGCCACCATTTTGTACTTGGTCTCCACATGCACTTCCGGTCCTTCATTAGCATTGAAATCTTTCTAATCTTCAAAAGCCTCAATCACATCATACATTTCCATAGAGTATACTTCCACAACGTGGGTTCCATCTTGCATGCTAGAGTCCATTATAGCCTCAAGCTCAAGCATAGTATCTACATGAGAAACTTGTTCAAAGAAACCTGCAATGCATTCACTATCCTCTATGAAACCATTTTCCTTCATGTATTTCTATACATTATATACATATTGTCGTGCACTTCTTTTCATATCCTCAAGCTTCTTAAAACATAATGACCCATGCTCAATTAATCCATGAAAACCTGTAGAAAAATCTTCTTCTTGCTTTGGGTCAGGCGAGAATCTTTTTCTTCTTGTACCATTGCAATCCTGCTTTACAATGGTACATGGCCAAAACCCCTTGTCTCCCTGTACTCTTTGAACTCTTTGTTCGCTTTTGGTAGAAGATACTCACGAAGACTATTGTGGTTCCTGTACACACAGTCAAGAATTGCACAGCTCACTTCCCATCTCTACTCTTTACCCTAGAACAAACAGAACCATCATCCAAGACCTTTGTTTCCATGCAAACGGCTGTGATGTATGGCTGCCCAAGGATAAGAGGATAGGTAGACATCTCCTGCACAAAGAAGTTTTGCTTATCCTTCACATTACCAATCATCACTTTCGCATTTGGACAAGCCCCATACAACTCTCCTGATGAGTTATTTGCAGCTCAATCATTCACCCATGGTCTGTGTCTATCGGCCACTTACCCTTCATGTAAAGACTCTTGGACATAAGATTGATCTGAGAGCCATGATCTATCAATGCAACATATGGCTCCTCAAGATCACCCACCTTGACTAGAGTTTTTGTTGTAGCTCTTGCCCAATGACTTTTGGAGCAATGGCTTTTATAGGAGGCTTCATTATCATCATCTGCAAATCTAGCATGTGCATCTCTTCGAGAAGACTGGTAGCATCCTACCACACTTTCATCACAATCACTCTCTTGGAAATGTAGCCCATGTGCCTTAAGTGACTCCACTTCACCCTCAGATTGTGAAGGAATAGACTCAGTGAGTGTTTGCCTCTTTCTTTTTACGATATGTATAATTTCTTCATGAAAATCGTGTTTAGCAATGCCAAGAACTTCACCCAAGGTAAACTCAACTTTGCTATTCAAAATCCTTTCCTCCAATACCTGCTTTAAGTTTGTGGCAGCTTCAATGTCAGATTGTGGTCAGTGTATGCAGGGCCTTTTGCTTTGGCTTTTCCTTGCTCTTTCTTCCCTGTAGATTCCTCCACCATAGGAATCTCAGGAGGAGGCACATATGGTGGAGCCTCATAAGAAGGTCCTGAATCCTTTCTTCCTCCGGCTCTTGTAACCCTCTTTGAAGTAGAAGGGCCTGCATCTCCATTATCACGTCTACGATTCTCTTCCATAATTGCTTCATTGTTATAGCATTTTGCAAGATAGGCATGCACTAATAAAGAATCCACAGGGTCATCCCAACCTGTTGTATGGCGTATGCAATCACCAGCTTCATGTAATAATTGTTTAGTTACTTTCCCTTTTTCGGCTGAGGCTACTGCATATGGCCACAAGTTATCAACCTCCTCAAAAGCATCTGGAGTAGACTTTTAACGGTTTCTTTAAAATTAGCTCTATCTTTACCCCATAGGTAGCATCCTCCACTGCAGAAATAGCATGACTTGTCTCCATATCCTCCACTAACTTCCACATACCCCCTTTTCCAAAGCTAGTTCCTAATGGCATACCTGTCTCCCGCAGATGGATCTTGCCATCCTTAAAAAACACAAGATCTCTTTTCAAGGCATCATTGAAGCTATGACAATCCCTTCTGCCATGGTTTGTGCCATCACACCATATGCATCTGTGCACAAATCCTTCTTCGCTTTGGTATTTGTATCCTATAGGTTGTCCTTTCTCTTCAAGCCTTGCTAGCGTTGACTTCATTTCTTGCATGCCCTTAACAAGCTCATCAAGCATTGAATTATCACCTTTTGGAATCACAGCAGCAGTAGGCTTTGGTGGAATCTCTGACATGCTAGGAGTAGAGGTAGTACCATTCACCACCATCTTGTCCCTATGACATTGCCTCTTAGCAAGCAATGAGACTGCGTCCTCAGCCTCTTTCCACTCAGCCTTTAGACCTTGTTCTGTATTCTTGTCTTCAAGGAGTAGCTCTAGCTTTTCTAGGAGCTTACGACATGCATCTTGAAGGAACAATTCATTGTTTTTACTATCCAAAGTGGCTCGCTCTGTTACTCATAGCTAAGCATAGCGCTGCTCAAACTCTCTCAACAGTTCGATGATGGAAAGTCCTTCTTTTGTCTTTGCAACCCATTCCAAGAAGGTCCTTTTTGTAACCCTTTCAGATTCCTCCATGAAGTATTCCTCCTTTAGGGCTAATTTGATTTTCTCTCAACCTTCTCCATGCTCCTCCCAAATTCCCCTTACGTGGTCTCTAATCTCAGGGACCACAACAAGCTCAAAACTACGAATCATGTCCACCTCTGAAACTCGTTGTAGCTCCATCTCCTTTACATAACCATGAAGAAACTTTGTGACATCTTTCCCTTCAGAATGGTACATTTTGTTCACAATAGCTTAAAGGGCTTTGGTTGCTGACACCTCCCTTCTTTCTCCAGCTTGTTGTTGTTGCATAAACATGGCGAATGCTTGAAACATTTTCATTGTGCCTTGATCAAAACTCATGCCTTGTTGCTCTTGCTGATCCGTAGCTTTAATTATTTGTAATTAAACCTTTTAAAACAAGTTTTTGAATCCCCACCCCAGCTGCTTCATGTTGGGTTCACCAGAAATGTCAGGATGTGTGTGGTCTAGCTGCAAAGGTGCAAAACCTTTGGCTGTGAGAGTTCGTCACAAACACTTTGTGAAAAGCGTTTGTGGAGAATCACCAACCCTCTTTCTAACGGTGACTGAAAATCTAAGAGCGTTCGTGACAGCAAAGTCACAAACCCTCTTTCCTATTGTGCTTGGAAATTGCTTGTTTTCGTAGTTGAGATTATGATGAGAGGATCATCGGATCACATTCAATTTTACTTAAAAGACCTTTTAAAAAAACACTAAAGTTTCAACCATGAAACCTCAATGCTCATACAAGCACAAATCTCAATCAAAACCCAAACCTCTTTCATGGTATCATGTAGCCTCACCCCCAATTACATAGTCGTAACATCAAACAGTTGAAAGGAATACTCGAGCTTCCACTTTCATGGCGACCATTTTATGAATTTGCAAAGATTCAAGAGCTTCTAAAGTGAAGCCCACACACCATTTTGATAAGGGGAAACCCTAATTCACTCCCTCACAAGCTCAGATACATGTCCAACATGGTTGGGGAAGGCGAGGCTAATAGCAAAAAATATTGTGCCTTGCAATACTTTGGTTGATATGTAATCCAAACGTGGTGTACTTTGAGGGGGTGGCCGCCCACCATAATAAGACCACCCAATGGGCAAAAGGTGGACACCCAAAATAAACCTTGTAGGGTTTTAGTGTGAAAAAAATGGAAAAAATGCATGTCATGGCATGGACAACAGCGACCAATAGTACAAGGAGGAAGGAGGGGCTCGTGTAGGGATCTGTATGGCTTGATCGAGCAACAAAATTTGGTCATTGAGGCGCCCCTTATTGAAGACATTAGTGTCCAACTTGGTGGAGATCAAAAGTAGGCATGCCACATCATCAATCAGCCCTCCCCATGCCGAGCACTAGCACTAGCGCTAGTGGTAGGGGGAGGTGAGACTCCGCTAGAATTAGAAACTTGACTTAACATGCAACAGGGGGGGGAGCTATAAAACCCCAAGAGATTTGTGCTTGGCAATTACAACTTGGTCCAATTTTGAGAATTTCTAATTAGAAGGTTATAGATCAAAAGGCATATCGACACACGCATATGCAACTGATTTGTAAAAGAGATATCAAAAAGAAAAAATTGGAAACATTGACTGTATCACTTATGTGTCGATTATATGTTTCTTATCGCTTTCAATAATTAATAGTGTTATAAATCGTAATTATCTCTCGTAAATTCTCTCTGGCCTTCACTTATAACCTTATTAGTCATAAATTATCCCTACTTGCACTCATTTATCTTGGTTTGAACCCACATTGATTTTCCTTCTACAACCAAAAGCGCGACGCTTTCTTGGTTGACCTTGGAGAACTACGCCCTCCGACAACATCTTCAAGTTGTCTACGAAAGGACCATAAACTTGAGCGGTCTTGGTTAAGAGGATGCATCTAGGTGGTAATTTGCATCATATGTGGGTTTACTTTGACCATTTCCATCATGTGCGAGGATGGACAACCCAATCTGCACATGTGTATGATCTACTTACAATAGAAACCTGGTAGAGCCTGGCCACAAACTTGTCGCCTGTATGATCAGATTTACGGATAGAGTAATTCCTCAAGGAGAAGACCTCCAAGGGGACGAGAGGCCGATGCACGAGAACAAGGTGACAAAAGTGAAAGATCTTGCGTTTCTCCTTCGAGTCCTGAAACCTCTAAACCAAGCAGAATGAAAATAAAACCCTCACAAAACCCTAAACGGCATTTTAGACCGCTCTGATGTCACTTTTGGGCTCTCAGATGAGTTTGGAGGCCTTAGAAGGTTTTGGGGTCCCCCTCCATAATTCCACTTTGACATGGCTCCTATGGTAAGATGACCCTCACGAACATATTGAATTCCTAAATCTAGCTTCTAACAAACCCCCTCGCCCCCCCCACCCCAAATAGGCTCTTTTGGAGCCCTATACTTACTGGGTCATACTGGGTCTACTTCATATTTCATTAATTAATTAGCTTCAAAGATTCGCTTTTCCACCCGCGTGAAAGCAAAGTCTAGACTATCTGCACCTGTTCTTGCGCTGCATCCATCTCGACCTAGGCTACTTTCTCTGCGTTCCATCCCCTCTCACCTACCTCGAGACACATCAAATCCGTGGACAGCGCTGAAGAGAGAGAGAGAGAGAGAGAGAGAGAGAGAGAGAGAGAGAGAGAGAGAGATGCTGTCCCTGTTGCTCATGGAGCAACTCCCTGCCCGTATCTCTCTCAGCGTGCACAAGACCGCGCCCTCAACACCTGCTTTGAGCCTGGTCTCGTCCTCCCCTGCGCTCCCCCCTAACTCCCTCTGCAATTGCATCCCTCGACTGCAGCGTGTCCGCCCCTGCCTCGACTACACGACAGACACAAAACTCCTCACCTGCGATTCCTGTGAAACAAAATATCCCGTTGCTCTCCACACGCTGACACGCGGCCTCTCTCCCTCTGTCGATCCCTCTCCGTGTCACTAGCATCTTGCTTTTACTTCATTTTTTGAAGGGTATCTCGTGAGATACCCTATAATGTAACCTGCTTACAAAATCGGAGAGACATACTTGTTTTTGTCTCCGAATGGTTTAGAAGTCTTTTTGACAACCTAGATGCGAACTTTGAGCAAAAGTTGGGCCTGAAAACACAAGAAGTTTTGGACAAATGCTCACAATGTTTCCCACATTGTGACTTACCTCAACATCATGAGCTTCTGTGAGGGAGGCACCGCATACCTAGCTAGGTACGATTGGGGGCACGGGACCCCCAAGGGGCCGTGACCCCCGGCCCCTCCTCGTTTATAAGTGACACGGGGTCAAGTTCATGAAATCTACGGTAGGGGAGTGCGATCGGCGTCACGAGGATTTTAGACCGTCGGATATCCGCAGCAGGGGGGGTGTAGGCTTTATGTACAAGCTGACTCACAACATGTGCACGGATGCGTGTTAGGCAAGTTGGATAGAGCTGAGGAGTGTGGCGGGGGAGGTCCGGGGTTCAAGGCCCGACGGTCGGTTGGGAACCTTAATTTTTTGTCCTCCTGGAGCTTTAATCGATGGTGGATCTCTCCAGCGCCATCGATCCCGTAAGTTGGCCCCGTGTCCTTTATGGACGAGGGGGGTTCAAGGCCCGACGGTCGGCTGGGAACCTTAATTTTTTGTCCTCGTGGAGCTTTAATCGACGGTGGATCTCTCCAACACCGTCGATCCGCCGAGTTGGCCCCATGTCCTTTATGGACGAGGCCGGCCCCTTGGGGGTCCCGTGCCCCCAATCGTACCTAGCTAGGTATGCGGTGCCTCCCTCACAAAAGCTCATGATGTTATGCATTGTATGAAAAACACTGAGAAAGACTCCGTTTTCCTACATGAGAAAATTTCTAAATCTTCTTGTGGTTGTTGCAACCAGTCCGCGCCGGACCGGTTGCACCGGCGCGGACTGGTTGCAACAGCAGACTAGCAGGGTATTGTTGATGGCGATGTCTCTGGTGGAGTGTACGGATAGAGCTTCTTGCAGCGTTCAATTATGGCGAGGGTGGAATGCTTGTTTATAGGTAGCTCCAATTGCAGCGTGCACGACTTATGCCAGATATGGTTTCATGAGAAGGCATCCTATCAAGCAATTAAATGTCCAGCACACTGCATATGCACACTGTTTACTTCCATTAGGTCCTTTGGTACACTCCGTGCTGCACGTGCTTGCAAAGGGCGGCGATCATACACCTACCCATCCAGCTTGCCTCCCTCCTTTCCCCTCCGTCCCCTTTATTCTCCTTGCACATCTGCACGTTCAAGTGCATCCTACATCCTAAATTCATCAACCTTCGTTGCAGTGATTTCCTCTTAGCTCGCTGCAAGTTGTCGAGAGGAAATTTTTGCTGTCTTGCTGTAGCGATTGCATCATCGCAAAATATCGCTCACGATGCAATAGGGTTGCCGGGAGCAGCTAGTGTTCGGGAAAAATGCGTTTCAACTTAATATCGTGCCGTTTACAATTTCAAAGATGCCGATTGATGGCAAGGAGAAAGGGAGAAATTCCGCCCCAAAATAGAGAAAAATAGTGTAAAAACCCGAAAAATTTACCTATTTTTCTAAAATTTCCTCTCGTCAAATCGAAGGAAAGGAATTTTGTATATTTGGAAAAATGATTTTTCCTGAAGATTGGCGGCCCAGGAGGGAGGTTTGAGGGTGATCTGAGGGTGATCTGTTATAAGTGGGCAGGCTGCAATGTTGGTGTGACGTTGGATGACCTACTAATAGATGAGATATGGGCCACTTTTGAAGGGTCCTCTAAGTGAATGAAGGCCCTTTAATTCAAACGCCCTTTAAGGGAGCTTATGGGGGAGGCCTTTAGCCTATTTCCCCAAACATTTTTGCATAGAGACTCTAAAGGCTCTCTCTAGCAAATTATCACCCCCTACTCCGAGGACACTAGGTTAGATTCTAGAGGCAAGACTCCCCCCATTCCAGAGTATTTCAATGCAGAGAGCACTCACAAACTGGTAACTGAGAAAAGATCTTCCCAGCTTGCCCATATGGCAGTATTGCATCCATTTTTTGAGATCCTTGTTTAATGTTGAGGATTGTTATTCACCAATTCGCTTGCAAAATTGCAAAATGATTGTTACAGGCAAAATGTTTTGGGAAAGCTTTAATGAATTTCAATATTCTTGATGAGGTGCACGTGTATATGATTAAACTTGTATTTAAGAACCTATGTTCCCTGGGTGTGTTTTTGAATCCTAGTCACAACTCTGAATTTTATGCCCCTTGCATGCAGACGCTTGAATATGTTTTAATAAATGTGCTTGGAACAACGCATAAAAATAAGTGGAAGAGGCTTCCCATAAGTTATCACTATTTTATAATAGAAGAGGACAATGATGGAAAGAGTTGTAGATGGACAAGATGACCATAGCAAGGTGAAGAAGCAACTTGCTATATTAATAGAGAGATCCAAGTTCAATTTGATGCAAGATTTGGCTCAAGCAAAGAGAAATGAACCGACGAATTAACAACGAAGCTCCAATGAAGCTCAATGGGGTGAATGGTGGTTGTAAGAATGACAAAGTGCATTTTGTGGAGAAGGAGAGTGTAAGCTTCCCAGAAAGGGAGGGCTGGCAAGTAGAACTAGATGCTACGTAGGAACTTATGGAGGTTTGTAATATTGAGGTATCCCTTAAGTCAACAACACAGAGGGAAATATTACAGTCTCTTACTTTTTCAGATATCAACAAAAATACAACTTAAGATCTCTCAAGCCTGAAAGTGTTGAGGCCAACATCAAAGATCTGAAAGTGGAAGATGTATAGCATAAGGACCAAGCGATGAGTGATGTCCTCACTGATTGCTCTCTGGAAGCCCTCTAGAAAGAGTTAGCAACTGTGAAAGAGGCTGAGCATAAGTCCATACAAAAAAGATATGGATATGGTGAGGGTGGAAGTGAAAAATCAAAGAATGTTAAATCAATTGCTCATAATTTACTTACCAAAATGTGCAGACATATGGAAGAAGCCAAAGAAAAGGTTGCTAAAGCGAGTGTGGAGCATGCTGCTCTCCTTGCATCTCTCGAATAACTTAAGATTGATCTTGAGAAGAGCCAATAGGAAGCTATTCAAGATTTATAAGATAGGAAGGCAACTACAAGAAACAAGACAATGGAAGTGCTTGACCGCATGGAGAGGATGAGGGACTCAAACCAAGCTGGACTATCAATTTGGAAAGAGAAGGAAGCTTCTATCCGTGCCATGATCGAGTCTCTATAGATGGATTTTGAGAAACACAAATCAAAAGAGACATTGGTAGCTGAAAGGAGGGAGTCAAACTAAGATGAACTGTCAATTTGGAAAGATAAGGAAGCTTCTACTCGTGCCATGGTCAAGTCTTTGTAGATGGATTTTGAAAGGTACAAATCAGAGGAGACTTTGGCAATTGAAAAGGAGTTGATGGCAGCTGCCATGGTCTAAAAAATGATCAAAGAGCTCGAGGGAAATAGGATTGCATTGTTTTACTAGTAAAAGCACTCCTCCGATGAGATTGTTACCTTACGGGCTCGAGCTTACGCGCAAAGCTTGATGCAAATCAAGCTAAGCTGGTAGCCCCTAGAGGAAATTTTTAGGGCCAAATTTTTGGTATGCCTTTTTGTGCCTTGGTATGAGGGTTGGGAGCATAGGATGGAAGGTTTTTTTGTTTTATGGGGATGATGAGATTGCCCATATCTCAAGTATTTCGTTTAGGCAATGGTTCTAAAGTTTGAATTTCTAAAAATGAATCACTGATTTGTGGTGGTCATTTCAATATGCATGACATAACTATTTTCTTCCAACAATTTTGCACTTGTTCTAATTTGTCTTTAGATTCGCTCAAAATTTGTCTATGCTCGATTATATTGGCTCGTTGATTAGAATCCCCCACTCACACACACCAATGGAATTGCTAGATTCTTGTCCAATTTCTTTTTTATGAGGAGCATATTCTTGTGTCTTTAGGAGAATGTCTCTTTCTAGCATAAAGGATCAAAATCTTGGGTTCATATGATAGGACGCCTACCTTCTTGACATTTTTCCAAGGGATGGTACTTTGTGAAAAGGATCTCTCTTTCCATAATGCCATCGTCTCATATGACATGGCTAAGATTGATGTAAATTCTATAGTCCATACCCTTTTCCTCACAAACTTGACATTATTTCTTGGCTTGGAATCTACACACTAGCCAAGGAAGGTCCAAACCAAGTCCTCAATTGGTCACATAAGATACTACTCATACTCCATCAAATTACAAAAATAGATGAAAATGACCGACAAAAAGGGGATCAATACCCTCACTTAGTCACAAGAGATTTCATGGGGTTGCATACCAAGAAGCTAAACAATGAACCTATCATCAATCAAAGGAGAAGAAAGATGTTGTAAGATCCTGCCTCCCATTCCTTGATCCCATAAAACAATACATTTAGTGATCTAATTCCTACCAAACTAGATAAGGGGAAATCTATTATCAACCAAGCCTTCTCTCTAGCTCTCTCAATCCTCCCAAGAGGCTCCACCCAACCCGGTGAGAGGTCAGCCCATAGGAGGTCCTTAGAATCTATAAAAGAAGGCCTCCTCTACACATGATGAAGAAGCAACTAGTGCAAGCTAAAGAGAGAATCGGGTGAGATGACCATTGAGGGATCGAGTGGCTGCTTTCCCATGGATGTAGCCCACACTTTGGTGAACCACGTATATCTTGTGTACTCTCCTTGTGATGTCAACAAGCATACAAACAAGTCTTGGTGGAAACCCCCCCTTAAAACACACACCCCTCTCAAAACATACCTCAAACCACAAAAAGGGCCTTGGAAGGAAACACCTCCTACAAAATACGTGGGTGGAAAAGGGAAGAGTGGTAACCTCATATAAAGAGGAATCTATAACTGAGCATCCCACTCCCCTCACCTAAAATACAATTAAAAAAGACCTCCCACTCCTCCCCCCTTTTTTCTTTGCATGGTTGAGTTTATTTGGAGGGAACCAAGAACTTGGAGAAACCTATATAAGGACAAGACTCCCAAAAAGATCACTGCAAAAGGATTTCATACTATCTCACCAAGTGTTGTACTTCCTGCCAACTATCGAAGCCTACACCATGGACCCTCTCAACTAGGTGTTGTCTCATGCATGATTTATTAGGGTGACATCAATAACATGTACGAGTTTCTTACGACACCTGCTTTCCACCTTATGAACTAACTTTTTTTTGTTTCTTTTTTGGGTGATGGTGGCAGGTAACATGACTCTCCTCTCTCTAATGCATGTGCATGATGGACACCCATCGTCAGTAACATCAAAACTATTGTAAAATTTCTCCAAGTTGCTCTAAAATAGGCTCACTTTGCCTATGGTTGTAGATTTCATAATTAAATGTTTGCTTCTTTGGATATACATGTGTGATTCATTCATCTCTACTCCCCTAAATTTCCAAGAAATTTTGAATTGTTCCATTTAATACTCGCTCTCTCTCTCTCTCTCTCTCTCATAGCTATATTTCTCTCCATTAAGTACATTACTCTAATTGCTACTTAGTGTTGGGGTGTTGGCCTAGCATAGTGTAACCACCAACATAATGTCAATCTGAGGAGTATGATCCGGCTAGGGCATGGAAACACACAAAGAGATTGTGCGTGCCACATAGAGGATTAGAAGGTGAAACCTACACATAAATTGAGCTATGGAGAAGTAATGACGATGCTTTGAGGAGTAAGAAAACTACTACTCTAACATTTGGCCTTATCTCTCATGCACAAGCCTAATCATGCTCATTGGCCACTAAACAATCACTGATCCTACTCTTACTAAAGCACACAAGGAACATAGATTAGCATAGAGTGACCACACACATTCTACACAAACCTACACACGCATAGAAGCATACTTAACAAAAGAGAAACATGATTAAAGAGAGCACTTAATCTTTAAATCAGCCACTAACGTTTCATTAATCGAGCAAAAGATTACAATAAGTAATTGAGAGAGTAGAGGTTAGAGTTTAGCTCTTGTACGAAGCTGAATAGTCCAATTGCACGAGTAAGGAGCTCAAGAACTCCATAGCCATCACCTTCTTCATCACAAAGCTTATCTCAAATGCATTAGAGTCCCCTTCACATTATGCATTTTGACTTATATACTCAGTAGGATTTTTAGAAGTGACTGGGCGTCCAAATGGCCAGAGTCACTTAACCTAATATTTGTAGTGCCTAGGCTCTAAATATAGCACCATGTTTACAACTTGGAGCTTGTGATGTACCCAAAAGATAATTACAACCCACACTTGCTATCATTTGACGGGAAATCATAAGAACTTAAGTGACCGCTGTTCGTGACTATAACTTCATAAATAATCATTAATTCCATGTCTTCTCTGCATTTCTTGCTTGTGTTCTCTTCATCATCATCTTTACTTCACATCTGCATCATCTGGCAGCATTAGCATGTACTGAAAATAGTAACTAGCATGTTTAAGTGATCTGTTGGCCACTGTTAACCTCGCAAGTTAGCACTCCCCCCATCCGATTTCAGTGCACATCCCATGCACTGCCTTGGTTGCCAGCACTTGGAGACTTTTGTTGTTGGAAGTGAATGTTAATTGAACTGAAGTGCTGTAGCTTTTTGGATTAACTGGTGGATTTTTAGTATAGGAATTGAGATATATAGGCTTAATTAGAAGCGAATGTGTCTTGAGTTATGTATGAAAAAAGTGAATTATTACATTAGGGTCTGGATACCTTGATGACCAATGGGAAAAAAACCACGTGGGAAAAAAGTGCCCAAAGGTACACGATCTTATGTATGGGTATGAACAATTGATGGGTGTATGGGGACTGAATCGAGTAGGCTTATATAGATAATGTGGAAGTTAATTGTAGGAAGCCTTCTGCTCCTTGAATAGTCGTCCGATTATGTTTCCATGAGTCTTGAGTTGTTTTGTTGTTGTCGGTACTTGTAAGGTGAGTGCATGGGTGGAACATTAAAAGTGCCTAATGCAAATGTCCAATTATGGGACATTCTTTATGCTTGCACAAATATATGCATGGGTAAGATTATGTTGTGCAAAAGAAAAGTATGATGGGTGCTTCTCACAGTTAATGTAGCTTAAAAAGTAAAATTATATTCACTTTAAGAGTACCATTACGTTGTAGAAGGGCCTTTGATGCTAGGTTTTTCCACTCTCCTCACGTGCACAAGTGCATGAGTGTTTTTCTTGGACCACTTCGTCACTCGACCATGATTAAAATAATAGATTTTGACTATGCTTACTTGTCCTGCATGAGTGACATAACTTAATGATGCTCAACTCATCCAGCTTGAGCTATAACCTAATTAGCTAGACTCATAGACCACAGAAAAATATATAGGACTTGAAGCTTAGGTCTAACGCTTTGCTCATTTATTGGCTCAGCTTCCTGACTTTTGAAATTTTTTATTGACTTGACTTATTTTCTTGATCTCTCAACAAAGAATATATCTAGACATTCAAAGCTTGAATCCTCAAAAAGAGGATTTTTGAAGGACCATATTGGCAAGATAGGTTTCTTTTGCCATACCTGGGTGACCTTGGTTGTCATAACTGCTTGGCTTAGTTTTTGGTCCATTGGTTGGTAAGATTGGATGGCTCCATTTCCGTTTTTACATTGTTGATTTTCCTGGTTTTTTTGGAAGTTGGAGATGACTTCAATCCATTTCTGCTCATTTTGTTTCTTTGGCACCCACATGTATCTGCTACTTGTCATTGGCTTATTTTTGTAGATTACCTTTGCATTGATTGGATTTTTATCCTTGATCTGTTCATGTTTGTAATTTCTATTATCTCCAAGCTGTTTTTGTGCACTTGAAGAATCTGGCCTTGGTGCCTTTGGTAGCCAGATTTTTTTCTAACCTTTGTAGTACCCCTTGCACTTGAAGAATGCTTGATGGTGCAAACCGTGTTGTCATTTATTTGGTATCCAAATGTAGTTGTCCTTTGCCATGTTTGGGAATTGCGGGTGTTGAATTCCCTTTAAAATGTGTAGGCCTTTTAAAATGATATCTATTTTTGTGCTTATTCTTGGCATTGTTGTTTGATCTCCTATTCTGAGATGGATTTGATCTTGACTTGCTTGTTTTTAAGCCGCTTTCCATTGTATAGCCTGATATTTTTGGTTTAGGTAACCAAACTTTTTGTTGATCACTGTAGTAGCCTTGCTCTTTTAAGCTTACTGGGAAGCAATCCATCCCATGTGTTTACCCGATTTTCTTTGACTAGGATCTCTTACCCAAACTGGATCTTGTATCTTTATATTGTTGGCTGCAATATAGACATTATTTTGATTTTAGCATCTCTACTGACTTAGTATTGGCTAGTTTGGTTGAAATATCTTTTTAGGTTGTTGAGGGCCCTTTTATGTGGAGGCTATTGTTGTCGAATTAGATAACTTAATTGCACTTGTGTCCTTGTGCGTTCACTTTTGCTCTGTAGAGGAAGAGGTATGGTTTTCTTGGACTTTAGCCTTGCCTTTGTAAGCTGCTGATAAGCATTGAGTTGTGTTGATCTGGGAAGTTTGGACTTTATCTTTTGGTTGACATGACGTTTCTTTGTTTGCATCTGGAGTTAACCGAGCAGTTTTATGTGCCTCTACTGTTGACCGTATGATTGAGTCTTTAGATTCTTTTGACAGTTGTTCAGAAGGATGCTGACTCTTTGCTTCAGTGTGCTCATTGCACCACCAATGAATTTTCTGTGCTATTATCATTGGTTGGTGATTTCATTGGAATCAGGTCCATGATTGCCTTTACTTTCTCTCCCTCTTTATCACAAATTATTTCTGCATCAACTTCCTTGGAAATTTATGACCTCTTGCTTTAAGTCTTTCAAGCTATTGGTGACCGTCTGATGTAGCTGATCTTTTTTGACAGCTTGATTTTCTATCAGAACATCATTAACGCCCTTGACCTCTAGTAGCCGTGTCATAAGATTGTCTTTTGTGTCCTTTGATAGGATTTGCTTTCTTTTTGGGGAACCATGTAGAGACTTTTGCTCTAGTACTTCATATGTGGCTTCAATTACACTGGCTTGACCATGCTACTTCATTTTTTCTAAGTGTAGCTTGACCGGGTGATTGGGTATTAAATGGTCAATTCCACATTTGTAGCATTTCCCATTCATCTCTAATTGTACAGTATCTTGAAGAGGTAGCTCTCCATAATACTGATAATATTCCTTGCCCATAGCATCTTTGAGTAGATATGTCATTTTGATGACATGTATGTACTTGAAGACCATTGGCAAACAAAATTTGTCTTGCAACATTGATATGGATGATTGGCAGAGGAATAGTGCCAAGCTTTTATGAGTTTAAACATCATAGTGATCGGGTCGAGCAAGTTGCACAAGGCTTGAGCTTTAGCAGGTAAATTGGCACGCCTACAAGCAACAGAATGGGAGATTTTGAAGGCGTGTGTCTTATTAGTTTCATGAGTAAGCATGATATTTTTGTTGAGGGGTGAGTCTATCCATCGCAATAGTCCTCAAGCATCAAAAGAAAGCAAGGTCAACAGAAAGGTATCCCTCAGGTATGGTAGCTACGAGCAACCATAGACAATTCACAAGCCAACACAACATATTCATTCCAACTTTCAACCACCTTAGTGGGTCGACAAGGTCGCTAGTATGCAGATTTATTTAAAGCTAGCTAAATTTTTTGCATTGGATAAAGCAAGTTTCAAAACCATGACTTATCGTGGAGGGGAAGCTTGTTCCAATGGATGTTTGTCATGGACAAATGTCACAGTGTTCCGGTGAGGCCTGTTGTATACACGATGCATGGTACAGGTCAAGGCATGGTAGTCTTGAGAATCTCATGGAGATCGGCACGGCTTGTTACTACCCTTGATCAAGAAGGCTCACGGACCTCGACAAGGCCGACCATTACCTCCAATTCACCAAGGTCAATTCTCTGTGAATGCTCGACAAGGTCAACTTTCTTTGCTATGAAATTGTAAGTTGGCTAAGAGTATCTGTTTACTATGAATATCAGGATTCCATGCATACTTAGGAGAAGCAAGGCTTCCCTTCCGGCATTTGGCATAGTGGTTTCCACAGTTTGGAATATGCGATTAATATACAAACTTGGGAAAACTTGCCAAGATGTTTGTAGGTTTTTACATCCCACGCGGGTGTATCTGCTACATACGCTAACTCAGTCAAGCAGTACATATGGCTATGAGCCACATTCGACTGAATTATCAAACAAATTAGCCACAAGTGGGCGACAAGGTTATTAACTTTCAAGTTATGTTTGGTTTGTCCATTTTTTATGTTTCACTTTGCAAAATATCTCTTTGCTCTACAAAGCAAAGTGCTTGGGCAAACTCCATACGAAGCCGCTGTACAAAGTAAAGTGCTTTGCCAAATTTCCTGCAAAGCAAGGCTTCTCTTATGTGCAAAGTATTATCAATTGACCTTTGATCAATGATAATGTCACACATCTTTAGCACTACATGGATATAAGCTCACCTTTTATGCAACGCTGCACTGTGATGTATCCATGCCAGTGTAATCATGCAAGGCACGAATACCCGGAGCTCACATGGTTGAGACTCTCATTGAAGCCAAGGGCTTATTCTTCTATTTTTTGATATGTATGCATGTTGTACTAGTCCAGTGGACGTATGAAATTCCATCATTGTATACGCTTCTGCTATAGCACTCACTATCTTGTTAAGGAAGAGTTCACTGTGTCAGGATCCGCTTCAATCCCATTCTCTGAGATCATATGCCCCAAAAACTTCACTCTCGGTTGAGCAAGATGACACTTTTTTGAGTTGAGTTGACCTCCACTTTCATCATATTGCTTCAATGCCATTCAAAGCTTTGCACATTGATCCTTTCTAAAGCTATAACCACAAAATAAATTAATAAGATCCTTCACAAACTTGCCAAGAAAGGGAGAGAACATCTTATTGACGCGCTTTTGGTACCACACACACCATTCATAAGACCAAAAAATAACAAAATAATCCCCACGGTGTGATAAATGTGGTCTTCTTTTGATCTTTTAAAGCCAAGGTGAGCTGAAAATATCCAAAGAATCCATCACATACACTATACCTCTCATGCCCTGCAATAGAGTCAAGTATGTCATCTATGAAAGGAGAGGGTATGGATCCCTCATCATAGCTACATTTAGAGATTGAAAATCTACACATATCCTCCACTTTCCATCCTTCTTGGGTGTGAAAACAACAGGACTCACCCATTTTGCAGTACTCACAGGACATATGAAACCTGCCTTGAGAAGCTTGTCTACCTCTTCCTTTAAAGTATTAAGTTGTACCTGTCCCGTTCTCCTTAGCTTTTGGCGTATGGGCTGAGCTCCTTCCTTGATTGGAACGCAAATTTCCCCTCCCTTGAAGCCTCTAATTTCCTCAAAATAAGTGATGAATAAATAGGGAAATTGTTGTATCATATGTAGGTACTCACCCTTCTCTCATGACTAGTCAAGTCGCGAGACAACATACCTTGTATCAGCTCTTGTTTGACATTAGGTTGAACTTTGGGTTGCATTAGCTCTTCAATTTGCTCATAAGGACCAAATATATCCTCATTCTCCATAAGGCCAAGAAATCTTTGTTTCTCATCATGCTCTTCTTCAAGAAACAAGGAGGAAACATCTAGATCACTAACATTGCTATCTTCCACTTCACTTTCATCATCCCCATTATCTTCTTCTTCACTTGAATACTCTTCTTCATCACTTTGCTCATCAAAATCAGCATCCAAAGGTTTCTTACTAGCCATGTCGAACCTCTTCTTATCACCCCTTCTATTGTAGAGAGTGATGGTACCATGTCCCCAATCCTGTACAACTTTGGTTTCTTGTAACCATGGTCTTCCAAGGAAGAGAGGGAAAGCACTAATATCTGTTGGAATAACATGGCATTTGACCAAAAATTTAACATTAAATACATCCACCTCCAAGTCCTGTATAACTCCCAAGCACCTCACCCTTGATTGGTTGGCAAGCTTTATGCAAAAACCTGAATTCTTCACCATGTTGAGTCCCAACTTTGATACACAAGCTTGAGTAATAACACATACCTGTGCACCTCCATCAATATAAGCCTCTCCAATTCACTTCCTCTTATGCCATACATCCATAGTAGGGCATATATCAAGTAGCTCATTCAAAGACAAGACTCTCATTGACCCCCTTTGTAGGCTCCTTCTTTATGGGGTTAACTACATGCTTCCATTGCCTCTTTAACTTAGGACAGATCTCCATGAGTTGCCCAAAGGTAACATCAGCCTTTCTACCCACCAAATCAGCCCGTAAACTATAATTTAGTTGCCCTTCTCCCAAAGGAAATTCGGATGCATTGTAATTTTTCTTGGGTTTTCTCTTCTTCTTCTCTTTACCTGTATCTGTTTCAACCTATTTCCCTCTTTTACGACTGGGACTTGCATCACTCATGTCATGATCTCTTGTAACCCTCTTACCCATGCATGACCATAGCTCCCAAATCATCCTCTTTCTTCTCCAAATGGATTATGCTTACCACCTTTGTTTTGCCCTTCTCTTCAGCTCTCAAACCAGTTGGCCCTGCTTCCCCTTTAATCTCAATACCATAATCTTGAGCTCAAGAAGGAATTTGTGAAGGAAGAGGAAACATGTCACCACGCATTCTCTTTGGATTGTCACATTGAGGGCTTTTATGACCCCATTCACCACAATTGTAACATTGAAACATATCCCCTCTTCTAGCCACACCTCTTCCTCTACCACCTGTAAACCCCTCATTGCTTCCATATCCACGTCCATATCCATAGCTTTGACATCTTCCACCTCCCATCATATGCACACTAAGATTCTTCATAAGACCTACAACCTCTTGCATCTCTTGAAGCTTGTTGATCATAACCCGACTCCTTGATGAGGACCCTTGGTTGCTCTACAATTTTCAATTCAACCTTTGGTTCGCCATGGATTCCAAGTTGATGAAGACGCTGTGCTTTCCACTCTTTATTCTTTGCAATTTCAATCGCGTCCGCAAAGGTCCTTGGTTGCTTAAGCTTTACCTTCAAGCGTAGACTACTCCTCAAACTTGCAAGAAACCTATCCTTCTTCAAGATGGTTGAAGGAATTTCATCCCCCAAAGATGAACACCACTTTTTCCATAACGCATTGAATGCCTTCACAAAGTCTTCTATGGTGTGGCCTTCATCCTGTACCAAGCCTTGAAACGACTACCATATCTTTTGTGAGTCTTCCACCTGTTGAAAGTGTGTAAGAAAAGCATGCCTTACCATTTCATAAGTCATAACTTGAGGAGGTTGGGTTGATTGTAGCTCTTTAAGTAGCCTTCCAACCATTCCCTAGCATCTCCCTTCAAACACAAGTAGAAGATTTGTAGCACCAATGATGGGTATTGCTTGTCATCAAGAAGGCAAGCAAACTCCATTCTCTCAATGAAACCTTTGGCACTTTCATTTGATTTCCCACTAAACTCCGGAAAACTAAACGCCATGTTTTCAAAAACCTGTAAACCTCAATGGGGGCACCAAAACACTGTTGGGAAACAAGAAAACTGGAACACCTCTATATTGATGTCACCCAAGAGTGTAGAAAGAGAACTACAAGAACACAAAAGGCTTTGGGAAACCCCTTTGAAATACCACAAATCCAACAACAGTAGTCCCCTTGGGAATTTACTAGTCGCCAATGTAAGTGCAATCACCATATTGTGAGCCAAACGGTGATTTGTGTCTTTGAAGCTATGCCATTTCATCTTGTGTTTTTGAACAAGTGGTTTATGTGTGTTTCATTGCCTAGTTAGTACCTTATAAGAGGGTAGTGCAGTGAGGGTGCTTCCCTCACCCTAAGATAGTGTGTGCATGATGGAAAAGTTGCATTGCGTATGCATTGGTTTAATCTTCTGCAAGCTCTTGTTGGGATTGTGGCCTTTGGTCTATACCGGTGTGTGAATCGTCTCTTCTATAGTCAATAGCCCGGCCATCATATGAGCATGTGAGGGTCCATGGTTTAGTACACTTGGTAGGTGAGTCGCACAAGAGTCCAAAAAGGTATCCTAGTCACCCTAGCTTTCCACATTCTATGGAGCCACTCTTGCACTTTGGGAGTTTTTGCACCTTGACCCTTGGGAAAGATACCTATGTGACCCTTGAGAAGTGCACTTAGCCACTTGCTACTACTACATGAGTAGCCAATTCTTGTATACTTCAAGAATGTTGTTACTTTGTCATTAATCAAGTTATATTTTGAGTCTACTCTCTCTCTCTCTTGCATTGAGTAATTAGTGTAATAATTAGTGTTGATCAATTATGCTAAGATGAATGTCATGCTTGATAATCCCCTAACCTTTCAACTTGTATCAAAGTGCTACTTAGGTGATTATAAATTTCCTAATCATCATTAGATCCTTGCATATATATGAATAATTAATTCTCTATTGATTAGTGTGAGCATGTTCTTGGCCAATACCCTTCATCCACTACTCTCCTAGTTGAATAAGCAGTTGATTAGATCCAGATGCATCAATTAGAGCATATAGGCATCCTAGCATAGTGTGTGTTTATCTAACCTACCCACATCAATAACCATATAGGATAATCCACTTAATCTCTTTCTACTTTTTCATTGGAGCTACTCCTATTGGTGTAATTGAATAGATGATTAATTGGGTGCATCATTGGAGTAAATAGGCTTGATTTTTTGACTCCAATCTCCATCATATTTGCACCCCATTATAATCCCTTTTTTCTCTTAGCATTATTCCCCTCTCCTTGAGCTCTCCATAAAGCCCTAAAAGTCACCAATCAGGCACCAATTCTTAACCTAATTGCCTAATCAATTTTTACTATAGTTGGGTGTGTATAGCCCTATTGAAGCTGGCTCTTTATTTCCAATTTTGGTTGGCTTTGACACACAAGGCAAGTGGACTTGTTGGCTAGGTGGTCCATCCTATATTTGGTGTTATTTGTGGTAAGAGGTTCAATGCCCATTTTTAGGCCACGAATGATGGATGTATGCAAGATGGAACACAATTGAGCCTATCGCACCAACATGTCTACTAGTAGACCTTCTCACATGAGCTTTTTGGTCTCTTGCTTCCAAAACCAAAAGGAAAACTTCATGTCTTTTTTGAATGAGTGTGGGCCCCATAAGCAGGAAGCCCCACACTCAATTCCACAAGGCCCTAAGGAGCCTCACCCTTTTTAAGGGGTCTTTCCCACAAGATTTAAAGCCCATATACATAGGGGGAATTTCCCATTGCCACCTCCACTAGCCCTACTCTCACACCCCAAAGCTCAAGCCCTTAAGGGCTTATTCCCATTGCGAGTAGAGGAATTATTGAGTGGTCATTTCCTCTGTCAAGCATTCAAAGCTTCTTCAAACACACAAAAGCCTTAACAAAGAATATTTAAAGAGGGACCTTCCTAGCTTCCAAAGAAAAGATTCAAGGCTTCAAACCTTGGGCATCAAAGAAGTTTCGGCTCAAGTTTCAAGGGACAAGAGCTTCAGCCTTGAGCAATAAAAGCTTCAACTCTCAAGCCAAGTTTTAGACATTTCTCAAACTACCATTCAAGGAGGATCTCTCTCTCTCTCTCTCTCTCTCTCTCTCTCTCTCTCTCTCTCACTTTGTGTGTGTCCCATTATTTTTCCACTCTCCCTAAGAACTATAAAGCTAGCTAAATGTTGCACTCCAAGGCTCTACCTTTGCAATGTATGAAATCATTCTCATTTACGGGGATGATATGATATTGTGCTAATGTGAGGAGAGAGACACTTCCCTTGATAAGTGTTCAAGAGGTAAGGACACTCCATTTTTCACCATGAGAGAAAAAGGAAAATAAATCTTAAAGAGGAGAAGCACCATCACCATCAACCAACATTGCATCTAATTTTTCATTTCCTTCCATTGCATTCAATAAAGGTATCCTAGTTTACACCCATTAATTAGGTGGTTCCTCTTTTCCTATTTTGGTTTGTGGTTGTGTGCTTGATTTTAGTTGTGTTTGTGTTGTGCCTTAGCTCCATTGAGAATCATAAGATCCTTGAAGGGTGTTAGAGGTTACTCTTCTTGTTGCCCACCTTGTACCGCATGAATAGGTGTTGGTTGGATGGAGAATTGGATGTCATTCTCTCTATCTTGATAACTTAAAATTTGATGTCATCTTCTAAAACTAAAATTATCTCCACAATTAATGCCCACAAGCATGTCTCAAAGGATGAAACCACCAGTGTCTACCTCACCCCAGTATCCTTCTTAAGGAAAACTTTTATACCTTATCACTTTTTGGAATACACATATGGACATTAAATCCATCCACAATTAACAAATCCTCTTGATCTAAATGCCTCCACAAAGTAATTTCCAACAAATTTTTTTAGGCATGAATGTTTTCAAAAGGGTGGTAAAACCCCAATTTTCTTCTTTTTTAAAGTGCTCAATAGAGCTTCAATTGCATTAATCATATAAGGTTACAAAGAGCCGTGGCATATCATTTTCACAAGGTTATCCTGAAAAAGAATACATGGAAGGGCGAACCAAACCAACTAACCTTACTTGTGTAGCTTGCAGTTTAGGTTCCTATAACAATGGTGTTTCCACCAACATGTTTCCAAAACAACATTTGAGTCAAGAGGATTAGACTTCCTCTGAAAATTAATGCATTTCTAGACTACCACATAGATCTAATGTTGTAGCTCTTACAATGCAAATGTCAGTCAAAAGATCCAGATTGTTGATGTATCTAGAGCCCATAACAATGTTGCATCTAAAGAAGGGAGTTCCCAAATGTGTGTAGACCCTCCTATAGATGGAGCCCGTGAATACTTTGATTTTTGAACATCCCCAAAACAGGTGCCTGAGGGATTTAATCGGGTGCTTGCCTTTGGCACAAGAACCTTTGGCTAGACCTCTAGCTTTGGATTTTTTTCCGGTTGGGATGAGACCAAAGAGTATTCTCCAAAGGAAGACTGTGTCTCTGTCTTCACATTTGGTCTTCTAGATGTTTCCAACCACTTGTCTCCATTTGCTTGCTACCCACTTCTTGGCCCCAAATCTTATTGAGGTGTTCGACCCATTCCTTTGTAGAGCACAAACTTTCATAGATAGTTTTGGTCTTAGGTAAGTAGAAAATCCTTTCTCCACGCCACTTCAAAGCTTTCCAATCAAGCGATGTGGAGCAGGGAGGAAGGGATAGGTTTGAGATTTTTTCTAGTAGTCTTCCAATGAGGACCTCTTCTTGGAGCAAGATATTGCTACAAAGCTTCAAATGCTCCAAGGAAATTCAATCCCCACGTTGATAATTCCAAAGAGACTCCAAGGTGTCAAAGCCCTTATTGTTAAGATTTTAGACTCTTTCAATCCAATGGCTATTAAGGCTGAAACCTTCAACTATGGGGCCCCACAGAGACTAGTGCCTAAACGTACCTCTCGAGTGCCTGATCTCTTCCTTCCACTTGAGTGTCTCTTTGCCTTTACTACATTTTATTGATAAAAGTCCCAGTAAATCCACCTAATTGGCCTTTTACACCAGAGGGGGGAAGAAGTTTGTTTTGAATGTTGAGGTTGGACCATAAACCACCTCTATATCTCCTGTGGGTTTTGATTACTATTTCTCCTGCCATGACAGCCCAGCTCTCTTCAGCAATGGCAAGGGTGCAAATTTTTTTTGCACATAATGCAAGGTCATGAATGATAGGGTCAAGGATGCCAAGCCCTTCTTGAGCTTTAGGTTTCGTGATAGTCTCCCATTTACCCCATTGCCATGGTTTGTTAGCAGTTGATTTATTTATCCACAAAAACTCCTTGATTGGTTTCAAAACTGATTCCAATCCTTCCGAGACAATTGTAGAAAAGGTTATTTGAAGGTTATATATGGGATGAACAAGGTATTAATTATCGTGGCTCTATAGTGTAAGGGAGGTAGGATGAATTCCCATCGCCTCATTTTTAATTTTTTTTTTGTTGGACCCATTCAAAATCAATCTTGTGTGTAATTCCCTCCCCAATAGGCATCCCTAGGTGCCGAAATATATTACCTCTCTTCACAACCTCTCTAGTCCACCCTACAAAATCAAAACTATCACCTTCTGATAAAGAGGTAAGTCTTGATTTTTCTATGTTGCATTGAGACCCTAAAGCTGTGACAAACACCTGGACAATCTCCAAGGCTTGCTTAACATTGTGTCCATCCACTTGGAGGAAGAGCAATGAGTCGTCTGCGAACATCTTGACAAACAATTGTTTGGCACTCTGGATTTGCAAGCCTTGAATTTCTCCTTGTGTTGCTGCTTGTTCCAATGTTGCAATAAGAGGGTGGGTGCAAGAAGCAAACCAAAGCAATGCTAGGGGGCACCCTTGACAAATGGATCTTTTGACATCCAAGCAGCTAACTATTCTCGAGTTGAACAGCAGGTCAGAGGAGCCCCCTTCCCCAAGAGTACTTAGAGCTTGACCGCTTCGTGGACCAAAACCTAGAGCCTACAACTTTTCTTGCACAAATGACCAAATAATCCAAGTTTCTTGATAATAGTACTCTCAAAATGTTGAGAACGCTTTTACAAACAAACTTAGCAAAAACATCATGTAAACTATAATTGTGCAGATAGACTTAAAAATGTAAGAGGAGACTCTAAAAATAACCTACCTTTGATACCAATTGTTAAGATGAGGAAGAAAAGAATATAGGGAAAAAAAAGAAAAGAAAAGAAAAAAAAAAAGGCACAAAGTAGGGAGAAGAAGGAGAAGGCACAAATCTTGAGCATTAGAACTTTGTAGTATATCCTCTTTGTATTAGATTGATAGTGTTTCATAGAATTATGGCAATGCAACATGTAAGAAACCCTAAGAGATAAGGTGGCCTTTCACACCAGATGATCAAGGAGAAGAACCATGTGGTAGAAAAGTATTGTTGATAAAGCAAGTATACACACTAACACTACTACATATCTATACCTGCCCCCATGATATTTAGGAGTGATTATAAAACAAGTATACACACTAACACTACTACATATCTATACCCACCCCCATGATCTTTAGGAGTGATTATGTAACCACTATCTCGCTTCAATGTTGACACTTATCCTTTATCATTTAAGGATTGTAAGAGAACATGAGCACACACAGAGCTTATTGAAGACTAACATTAAGGAATTGTCTTTCAAGAAACCCATCATGGACTCATAGGTTATATGGGTCAAATAGTATTCTGATGTTGTTGGTAACATGTGCTATTCGTTGACACCTGCATTCCATATACTTAGAAGACTAATTCTCTTGTGTATAAGGGTTGCAAGTAACAAATTTTAGATTTCAAGCTAAAATTACGCCCCCAACCCATGTTGTATTCATGCTCAATCTAAATTATTCAGTTGTTAGTCTTTGTGCTCAACTATCCTCTACACTTCAAGATACCATGCTCCGTTTTAAGTATTTCTCCTACTACACACTCACACAAGGTTATACGAGATGGAGAGCAAGTATTTTGGAGCAACAATAAACGAGAAAATCTCTTCAAAAAATTCACATTTAGGCAAAGAAACATTGAAACTACAATGGCTATTTATACACACCTCCATAAGGTCAACATCTCTCTGCTTGTCCTTAATTAACAATCTTGTTGCTTTAAATTAAAACAAGTGTCCCAAAAATTAGAGAATGCAAAAAACCCATAGTTAGACCACACGTCAACGAAAGTTTGAATAGAATTTACATGTGTGGGTGGTTTTGCTAGATGGAATAGGATGAGATGGTGGATTAACAACATCTATGGCTATGGGTGGTGGAAGATCCACAAAGGGTGCTCCCCTCATCTGGATAGCATGTAGCTCAACTAGACATTTGTGGCTTTGGGTGGTGGAAGATCCACAAATTAGGGTGCTTCCTTCATCTGAATAGCATGTAACTCTCTCTCCATAGCAAGGACACGTCCTCTATCCATGCTGATCCGTCAAGGACAATGCTCAAGCTCTCACTACAAGATATGATGCATGTTTGTGGATACGGAATATGCTTGTTACGCGACAATCCTATGATTTCATGCCCATACATAAAACAATTTTCCCAAGAGTGATTCTAAGTGCGGATGAGAATCTAACTTCTCTTTGTACTCTCTCTTTCTGTATTTCCATAAAGGGTCCCGTGTATCAATGATGTCGTCTATGCTCAATAAAAAACCACACAAAAGAAAACCTTAAAACACTTCAATCGAAATAGTCCGCACAAGCACTTTGAAATGACAATGATTATATGCCACTAATGTCATCTAAGTTTTGCATGTTCTCATAGAGACTATAAAGGCCCCCTTTTGCCTTCATGTAACCCTCTCTAGCAAATGTAGCCACAAACTTGAAACATCAAGAGTTGAGACCATTAACTCATGCATATGGAATGAGTCTACACAAAGGCACTGATGAGCACTCAAAACAACCAAACACCCTTGTTGTTTTAAGAATTTCCTCTCCCTTGTCCATATGCAAGTGATTGTCATCCACTTCATCTGAAATAGCCCCCATCTTAGGTGCAATATGAAATGGAACTAACTCCATGGTAGCTTCTTGCCTAGCTAAGTGAGGATCTACATCATTCACTAACCCTAACCCAATACATGTACTTTGATTCTCATCACCATGAAGATCAATATCATCGTGGTCCTTTGGACTGACACTGAACTCACTTGATCACAACAAAGTGTATGTGCAACAACAACAGGTGACCTTCTTCTTCGAAAGCCTTTTCCAATTGTAAGACTACATTTAATTCTCAAAGAAAATGAAGAGATCCATTAAACATAGTACAATGATTAATTCTTTTTGTATTTTCACAATCTAAAATTAACTTTGACTAAATAAATTGAATGAGTTTAAATATGGATGACCTGAATCCAAACAAAGATAATATCCCATTACAATCAAATTCATAATAGCGTACTCTCTAATCATATAATTATGCATCTGCAAAATGAAGTGAAAAGGGTGAACCCCTCTGCCCTTTGATGTGCCATCAGTGCCGAAACCGTTCCGTGACAGAAGGAACACTAGTGATTCTTTTTTTTGCATTAATAATCTTTTGTCTACAAAATATAAAGTGAAGATGGTGAAAGAAAACACTTCCTGTCACCTGACATGCCTTCAGTGCTAGACAACGGTCAGAAACATTCCGCGATACAAATTGTAAAAATTAATCTGAACGCCAATCAAAACTTAAAAAAATAACCCTCTCGATGGTCCATCAATCTTGGATGGTGGTCAAGATGGTGGTCAAACCCGTTTTGTGATGCAAAATGTGAGAATAAAACCTCCTCCCCATGTGCCGTGAGTGTCAAACAATGGTCGAAACCGTTTTGCAGCTCCAGACATCCCGTCAATGTTGGATGGTTGTCGAAACCATTTTGTGGCACAAAAGGTGAAAAGAACCTCCTTCTCTTGTGTCGTGAGTGCCGGACAATGATCGAAAGCATTCCGCGGTGCTGCGGAACGGTTCCGACAGCTGTCCGGCACTCACGACACATGAGGAGGAGGTCTTTTCCTCACGTTACACACTTGATATCATGTAGACACAAACTTATCACTTTAACAATAATAATAATAAAAAAGAGTCATTGGTTTCCTTTCCAGTATTGCCACCCACCATGGTAGCCTACTAGTTTGCTGCTGCAATTAGTCCGCGTCAGCGCGGACTAGTTGCAACAGTATACTAGTGGGGTGGCGATGCCTCCGGCACTGAGAGAGCATGGATACAACTTCTTGTAGAATTTAGTATTATTTAGATCGACACAAACTTATCACTTAACAATTATAATAATAAAAATTCCAGCTCTGCCGCCCACCATGATATCCTACTAGTTTGTTCACAAGAAGTTTTGGACAAGTTCTCACAATAATTCCCACATTGTGACTCAACATCATGAGCTTCTATGAGGGAGGCACCGCATACCTAGCTAGGTATGCGGTGCCTCTCGAGCAGAAGCTCATGATGTTATTCATTGTATGAAAAACACAGGAAAAGACTCAGTTTTCCTACATGAGAAAATTTCTAAAACTTCTTGTGAATTAGCTGCTTCTTTCCCTTGGTTGCTTTACCATTTGTAGCTCCTTTTCTAGATTTTAAGCTTTATTTATTGGATTGTTGTATTTTATTCTTAATGTGATTAGGTGTAGTCTCACACTGTCCATAGGTGCATGTAAGTGCTAGTGCATGGGTGGCAAGAGCAAAGAGTCTCTAGTGTAGGTCTTGAGCGTAGTAAGACCCTATATGCTTGGTTGAAATCCGGGTCGGTTTGAAATGGAAGTGGTGAAAATGGAAAAAAAGGAAGGGTCAATCCACTTTTCAGAGCAAGGAATCTCACTCATCTAGCCATATGTATATCTCACTCAAATCGAGAAAAATTAGCATCAAAGCACATGCCCATCACGTACACGAGTAGTATTTAGATAAATACTGGTGGGATTTTTAAACATTGCATTCATTTTGGAGCTTATGTTGCCTTGTGTTTTGGAGAGTGAATTGAAACTTGTTGTTAGTGTAGATACCAAATAGCAAATCTTTGGCTCTTTCTAAGATAGTTGACTATTCCTACACACTAAGAATATCTCGATTGTTTGGCACAATTTGGACCATTGACCTTGGTAAGGAGTGGGATTAGTTGAGCAAGAGGTTGGTGCCTACCTTCGTGGTGGGGTTTGGTGGAAGTGTTGAAGAGAGTAGAATTGGCAAAGAAGCTTTCTTTGGGATCCATATTTGAGCTTGCTTCTATAGTAACTAGTATGGCCGGTCGTCTTCTGCGGCCTCTCTCTCTCCCCCTCTCTCCCTCTTTATCGCGTGCAAAGGGGCTTGTTTTTGTTTTGGACTTTAGCCTTCAGGTTGCAGATTGCGACACGTGTAAAGGGCTCCCCCTTCCGCCATATTATGTTAGTAGATGTTGGGCTTGCAAGAGCTTTTTCTGCACACACCGTTCCGTGATGCTTGGTGTTTTGGGCTTTGTGTGGAGCTATGGACTTCATTGAGAAAAAGGTTGATGTGGCCAAGTGTTTTTAATGTCTCATGGTAAATGGGGTTTGGGTTGTAGCTTTGGCAGTGGAGCTTTTGAAGAAGAATATTCATCGTCATGGATTTCATCCGAAAAGAGGGATAGTTCTTGGTAGACTGTGAGTGATGGTGGGGTGGATGTCGAAGGGGTTGGTGCCAAGATGGACCTCTCAACCATTTGTAGTGGGACCTTAGCCCTCCATTGAAATATGACTTGATTGGCGTCCCATTGAATGTTTCATTTGGTGGTGTGCATCTAAGCTCAACCTAATATGAAAATGTGGGTGCATGGAGTGGATGGTGAAACATGAAAGCCCACTATGATGCCTCTTCTTGTGCCTATTTCTAGATTAACTTTTCAATTTCTTGTTTGTTCCTACATACATGCAATTGTTGAAGCAATTTGTTAGTTAAAGGTTCATTATCTTTTTAAAGGGAAAATTACCAAAATACCCCTCTAAATTGTGGAAATTCCCAAAATACCCTTGTATCTATTTTGGTCGAATTGTTCAAGATTTTTTAATCTTTGTTCCTTTTTGACAATTGAGAACCATTTTGCGTGCTTAGCATGTAATTTGTCACAAATTACCTCGCAAAAAAAGGCAATTGTGTCTAAAGATAATGAAGCAATTCATCTCCAAAGCCTACATAATCAACTCAAATTTTGGATATAGCATCTTATATTGATAAGCAATGAGTCTTTTTATGAAAAGCTACAAATTTTTTAATCTTTGGAGAAATTTAATTTCACAACCAGGGGTATTTTGGGAATTTTGGAAAATTTTAAGGGCATTTTGGGAATTTATGTCAAAATATTAGGGGTATTTTGGGAATTTTCACAAATTAGAGGAGTATTTTAGTAATTTTCCCATTTTTAAATCCGTGCTCCGTTCATGAATGCCTTCATGGGTGTCATAATAATCAATATCTAATTCTCCTAAATGATTTTCTCATGTTAAACTGATCATTTAATATGGGGAAGTGCTAGGGGAGAAAAAGCTAGAATATTGGTTAAGTTAGCAGACCGGCCACAATAGGGATCCAAAGGGGGAACCATCTGCAAAAGAGCCATGTGCAACAATGGGCTAAAAAGACCCTAAGGTTCAGCCCATTAAGACTTCCAAAATGCTAAGGTTCCAAAATTCAAAGGTTGTGTCCAAAGATCAACCATAGGGGAATTGGATGCTTTGTGTGTGTACAAAAAAGTCTTTACAATCCCTACTTAGGAGGGAGCGAGCCTTGCTTGTAGGGGATGAGAGAGAAATCCACACACACACACACACAAGCTCCCTTTACACAAAGGGAATGAGGGACACATGTCAGCTCCCTAGCCCAGATGCCCACAAGGTGTATCCAATTCCTATTGGATGGCCTTGGAGGTGGACCAATGAGAATTATGCTAGAGTAAATCTAGTTTAATTAATTTAAAAACACTTAATAAAAGAACCAATGATAATTAAGTCCTCTAGAAGACTATTGGACAGTCTCCCAAGGGGTCCAATGAGCATTCAGCAGCCCAATGGCTTGCCTGATTCCTATTGGCCAGGAGGCAAAGGGGTCCAATGAGAGTTTAGTTGAATTATTTAATTACCTAAATCTCTCACAAAAGGGGAAAGGGGGACACATGCCAGAAGGCTATCACTTATGCTGCTTAATTATCATTGGCTAGCCCTAGGGAGGTCCAATGAGAGGATAGCAAGAGCAAATAGCAAGAGGGGTCGCCCAAGAGAGAGAGGGGGATGATTTTTGCAAGGCATTATCACACACACTCTCACACAATCTCATGTGTGAAGTAAAGAAGACTCTCTCTCCTTCTCAAGCTTTAATGGAAAGCTTATCACCTACTCCAAGCTTGTGAGAAGGGAGGCCTACACCAACAACTCTTGGCTTTGTGATGCAAATCCAACCAAGAGCCAAGCTTCAATGCATGCTCATCTCCTCTACCATGCTAATTACTAAGCTAAGCTATGCTAATATGAGTGATTATGTGAGGAGATGTAAATCTTTCTCGTAAGAATACTCCTTCTTTCTCTCAATCTACTCTCATACCCTGCTAACTCTCACCATCTTTGAAGGTGTGTGAGGTCTTGGGTCTGAGACCGGGGATAATTGATGTTGTGTTTGCTAAGTGTTTTGCTTAGTGCATGAAGCTTTCATCTTCATTGCACTAGCTAGTCTTGAAGGAACACAAAGAATTGTATTGTACAATGTCTCTCTTGATGGGAGAAACCATAATACAAAGCCTTTTGGAGGGGGGACCGGCTCCATGCAAATCCAGTCCTCAACTGTTGTCAATAGCTTAATTTCTCTCTCTTTTGAATGTATTGTTCATGCTATCTAACTAGGTGTTATGCTTTTTGTTGCTCTCTCCACCCAAGCACTCTTGTAATTCTCATTAGGAATCTATTCTAATGAAATGGCCACTATGTTCATGCTAATTTCCGCTACACACAAGTTTTTAGGCCACTAAATGTTACATTGGTATCAAAGCACAAGGTTTCTCTTTTCTTGCTCAAGAAGGGAGGTCCTCAAGCTAGCTATAATTGGTTGGTATTATTAATTGCCTGTGAGTAAGTAGAATAGGGATTTTTCAGCCTTGTAGTGCGCCTGCCTTCGTGCAGTTAATGAGGCATCACCATCGAGAGCTATGGTCTTAATAGTGGAGTCCTACGGGGCTTGCCTACGGCTTAACCACTATTGAGCTATTAGAAGATTGACAGGAGCCGGTGTTGTTTTGGTGTTGAACGACACTCTCTTCTATTCCTTGCAATTAATGGTATTCGAGCCACGGGTACAATAGCTTGAGTGATTTTTTTAAAGGGGTAAAGAGGAGTAGCAACTAGGGCTTGAAGTGACAAAGTACACCTAAAAAGTTTACACCTAAAAGTTGTTAGAATGGCTGACAATAGTAAAGAGAGTGAAATTAATATTGATAACTTTGATTTTGCTAATGAGCAAGCTACTAATGATGCTCCGATGCTTGTTAACTATCTTGTTTCTAGGCTTCAATAAGCCATGGGCAATCCATCTCTCCAAAGTGAAGTGCAACGGAAGCTTCGTGCTCATGGGATTCTCCAAGCTTCATCACCATGACAAGAGAACACCTAGGAAGCCTCCTTGTGAGACTTCAAAAAGAGGTCTCTCTCCGATTCGGGAAGAAGAAGAGAATCCATACGAAGGGCTCAAGAATTTACTTCTTGATGATGCATCTCCTTCCCAAAGGAGAACTCAAGAGCCTCCATCGAAGGAACGAGAAAGAAGTGAGTCTCCCGCCACCTCGACGGAGATGGCTCCATGAAGACGGCGGGCTAAACGCTCTCCATCACCACCAAAGCGGAGAAGACCATCGTATCCTTCTCCACACCATAATTCAAAGAGGGATGATAAAAAGCAAGAGAAGAAAAAGGCGAGAAAGAGGACACCCTCTTCTCCATTTTCTTCATCCTCTTCCTCTTATGAAAGTGATGGTGAAGACAACGAAGATCAAGACAAGAAAAAGGCGAGAAAGAGGTCACCCTCTTCTCCACCTTCCTCAAATTCTTCACCTTCTGAAGAAAGTGATGGTGCAATCTTTGAACCATCAAAAAGAAGATGCCATCAGAAATCCTATGCCGCATGGAAGAGGTCGTCCAAGCTCAAGAAGTTCAAAGCGGGAGGGAAGAGCATCTCTTTCCTTACCTATGATGGCACCTTTGGTGCTACGGACAAAGTCTTGGCCTTTATCCAACAGTTTGATGCGGTGTTTGGAGATGAGGGCTTCACGGAGTCCTCTAAGCTACGCCATGTAGCTATGCACTTTCAAAAGTCCCCCAGGCAATGGTGGTCTAGCCTACGAGCCAACGGTGAAGCTCCGTGAACATGGAAAGCTTTAAGAGCTTCCATTATGAAGCAGTTTTTGGCCACCGATGCCAAAGACAAAGTACTCACCGAATGGAAAAGCTTAAAGCTCTCTCCCTATGAATCCATCCACAAATATGTAGACAAGTTTTGGGACCTACAACTCAAAGACAGTGTCTTCAAAAAGTTGGATTTTGGAGAGCAAAAGCAACAATTTTGTGCGGGCTTAACCGAAGAAATGGCAGAGTATGTCAACTCCCAAAGGCCACGTACCATATCGGCAGTAATACACCATACTATGGTGGCCTCTCGAATCAATTTCCAAATGGGGGCTAAAAGAAATAATAAGCCCACGGAAAACAAGGGTTCCAACAAGCCTAAGGGGAAGGAGAATGTCCAAAAGTCTCCTAAGGGAAACTCCAACAAAGCTAAAGAGAAGGGAGTTTACAAAGGTAAAAACAAACTCTCTCCTGAAGAGCTTGAGCGTTATCGCAAGGATAACCGGTGTTTCAAGTGTGGCGAACAAGGGCATGCGTACCGCGCTTGTCCCCAAAAGAACAACCGCCAAGATCCTCCTAGAGCTACCTTGGTTGAAATCCAAGAGGAGGAGACTCACCAAATTCACCACAAAGGATCTCCTCTATGCCATGCTTGGGGAAAGGTAAGAGAACATGATGCTTTTATTCTCTTTCACCCTGGTTCTACTCACAATTTTATATCTATAGAGTTGGCCACCAAGTTAGGCATACAAGCCTATGAGATGGGATATGTCCTACCCACAGACAATGCTTTCAAGGGGAAAGAAGCTTCAATCACTTACTTAATCGGGAAATTGAGGCTTCATGTCCAAAGCAATGTGGTCAAAGAGGACATCTTTATCTCTCCTCTCAAGCATGAGGATGTAATCCTAGGGGCACCATGGTTTGATCGCCTGGCTGCCAATGTTAAATTCCCTGAAAGGAGAATCTCCTTTAAGTTCAGGGAAAAAGACATGTATATAGATGCTAAGGAAATGGGTAACACTATTCCCATTGTACATACACCAGATTTCAACAAGTCAATAAAGAACTCTATTTCCGTGTACATGATTTTTGTTAAAGATTCTCAAAATGAACCTAATGCTTTAGCAAAAGAAAATAAAAGCAACCAAAAGGAATTAGAGTTATCCAATTTTCTCAAGGGGTTTCAAGATGTTTTTATTGAAGACATCCCTTGTGAGCTACCTCCTAAACGAGGTAATGATGACCACGCAATTGAACTTATTCCAGGAAGTTCACAGCCTAACAAACCTCCTTATAGAGTTTCTCAAGCTCAACAAGAGGAGATTATGCGGCAAGTGCATGAGTTAGTTGAGAAGGGCATGGTTAGGCCTATTGAGGATGGGAGTTTTGAATTTCAAAGCCTATTCTTGGTCGAAAGCTCCCGAGAGTAAGTCAAGTCGCCATAAAAATCATGGCATAAGAGTCAAGAGTCGGGCAGTTGAGCCGCTAAATGAGCAAGCATTAGACCCAAGCTTCATGTCTTAATATTCTTTGTGGTCTATGAGTCTAGATATTTAGATTAAAGCTCAAGCTGGAGAGTTGAGCATACATAAAGTCATGTCACTCATGCTGGAAGAGGTGAGCATAAGAGTCAAAGTTTACTATTTTAAATGGTGGAGTGGCGGAGTAGTCCAGAAAACACTCACGCACATGAACACAGTGAGGAGAGTGGAAAAAACCTCTTCGACAAACCCTTCTTGTGAGTAACGGTAGCTCTTGAAGTCAAATATATTTTTGCTTCTCTAGCTACGTTCACTCCTAGAAGCACCCATTCAAGCTCCTCTCGCACCGCATATTGTTTCCCATGCATCTATCTGTGCAAGCATATATAATGTCCCATCATTGGACATTTGCATTTGGCACGATTTGTGTTCCACCCATGCACTTACACAACAAAATGACAATGACGAAGTGGTAACAGGTTTCATAAGCATTTTCTCAACAACAATGACTCTGACTTCAAGCTACTAACTCTTATCCACTGTATATCCAGTAATAGTAGCCATATGGCCATAAGTACTTTAACTCAACAAAACTTGGTTACATCAATCAATAAGTACATATAGCCTGACATTTAATGGTGACTAAAGGCATTTTTTTCCCACTGGGTTTTTCCATTTAGTCCTATCCAGGTATCCAAGACCTTCATTTTGTAATATACGCCACATTTTATTTTTACTATTTTATTTTTCTTATAAAAACACAGAAAAGCAGACCAACGACATCCCCAAACCACTACATGCTCATCAACTATAGGATCCAAGGAGAGCGGCCAAGAAACAATTCAAAAAGGCTTCAAGTTTACAGGTACACGTGCAGGATGACACCCAAAGAACAAACAATATAGAGCTGCGATGATAAAGCCTTGCTGCAACAACAAACCTCACTTGACTTATTCACGCCACAACAACCAATCGGAGGGGTAGAGCTATGGCTTCAACTACACTACATGTACAAGAAAAAGGTAACTCTACAACATACAAAGCATCTGGTAGAAGCAACTGCAACAACAAAAGATTCAACCAACACCAAAACATGAACCACTCGCCAAGGCCACTGCAGACATAGGGTCTTGCCGGGGATGACAAGAATTTGGAGGGGGAGAGTGTTGAAAGGTCAACCTTTCAACAACGCTTCCACAAAAGATTCCATAAAGATCCCTCAAAGATTCTCTAAATATTCCAAATAAAGATGCTGATGAAGTGATGAAGACGAAGATGGATGCTGTAATGTGAAGATACAAGCTCATGGACATCATCGAATATCCCGTTATTATTATTTTGAGCCATTACGGCCACTTTTGTAATGTTTACGGGAACTTCATATTTTAAGTCGGCAATTGTATTTAGGCCACAGATGCTTGTTGGATGAGCAAAGCCATCTCACTGTGTTGTAATAAAGCTCTAAAGAAGCCTAGGGACAAATCAGGTCATTTTGGTCGGACATTAGGTTTTCTAAGGCTTAGTATATAAGCCAAAACCTAAAGCTTTGTAAAGGAGACTTCTAATAAATCTAATCTGCCGTGTCGTTGGGAGACTGTGAGAGAGTGAGAGAGTGTGTCTATGCGCTACAGGAGCTACGGTGGTCGGAATCGCGAACGGAGAGCAGCAGTGTGTTGCCCACGAGGAGAGCTACGCGTTGATGCTTACATCACGCGCGTTCGTCTGTGTTTTGGCAGATTCACCCACGAGCTACTTTTGGAGTTTCGGTGAGTAACTGTTGTCCGTTTTTGCATTTCAGCATATCCACGCGATCAGAGCGAGTAGATCTACACATTAGGCACTTTAGTTTTTGAAAACGTTGACCTGCAAAAACCGGCCAGACATCCTACGTGTTTTCTGCACGGAGGGTATTGAGTAGGTTTTTTTGGTCACGGACCTTAGGGAGAGTGGCCTATTGGTGTTGATAGGATATCCCTCAAGTTTCGTAACGTTTCGAGAACGTCTAATGGGGTTTTGGCTTGCGGTAGCATCATAGGAGACTCTCACATTCGCAGAACCGATGGCATGTAGAGTTGATATCTCTGTAGGAAGTAGTCATTAGTCGGTTGAGTAGAGGTTGAAACCCTTTGCTTGATTCCATGCGCCTGCGGGTCGAGCTTCGTTCTCAGTTGACATTATAGGTTAGGTGAGTTCTCGCTATGCTTACGTCCGTCACGGCGTACCCGTCCAACACCTACAGGGATAGGATGGGTAGTAGGGCAAGATGATGATGAAGGAAAAAGGTATGTGGTGAGATTTGGAGCCAAGATTCTGAGTTCTTGCCAACGAGATTATGCACAAGTAAAAAGGGGACTAAGGGGGGTGGCTATAACATTGAGGTTTGACAAGGAGTAATTGATAAGGGAATCAGTGGTTGTGGAAATTGATTGTTTGCCTCTTCTTGGAATGATCACCAACTGTTCGACTCCTTATATTGCAATGTTGCGATGGATATCCTACATAAAGTCCTTGAATCTTGAGTTCAAGCATATTGTAGGGAAAGACAATCCAATGGCAAATATGCTATCCAGGGCAAGGTATGAAGATGAACATGACATGATTATTGAGGGAGATGATGTAAGCACAAAATTTTTCACACTATTGATCATGCAAAGAGTAGTCATGCATATTTTGTGTCTTCACTTGAGTCCTTTTTAGAGGAACTATATGAGAATGAATGGCTCTTGATAGGTCAATACTTAAGTACTCTGCAAAAGCAGGATGATTGGACTGAGCACAAATTTAAGAGGATAAGAAGAAAAACATATGGATTAAGTACTTTGCAAAAGCAGGATGATTCGACTGAGCAAAAATTTAAGAGGATAAGAAGAAAATCATATGGATACTTCTTGAGGTATGGCTACTTATGGAAACATCCTAAACAAAGAGATGGAGCACCATTGCGTGTAGTATGCGATAAGGTTACTCAACAACAAATCATCAAGGAGTTCCATGAAAGTTTATGGGCAGGACATCGAGGTGTATGGGCAACATTTGACAAGGTAAAAGAAAGATATTGGTGGAAAAGGATGCATAAGGATGTGAATGAGTTTGTGGAGTCTTGTGTGACATTCCAAATGTATTCAAATGTATGGCATCGTGATGGACTACAACCTACTTATTGGCCAATGGGTTGTGGACTTGGTCACAATGCCTTTGGGACTTTGGAAAATGAGGTATTTAGTGCTCGTGAGAGGCGGAAGTGAAAAAAATAGACCCGGTGGCCTCTACACCAAGACTATGCACAATGGCCTCATCATGGGGAATACACAATAGGGGCACCACCTAGCAAGATATGCGGCTAGGACGCATACATATACACAATGAAGCATGCATGGAAAACAATTTCAAGATCCACGCCCAAATGTGGAATGGGGTGGTCGGAGAATAAGGTGAGAGGAGTGGTGAGTGAGTGAGAATGGGCTCGCTACGCGTGCATGTAGTAAGGAAGATAACGAGGTCAGGGATACATGCAAGTATGCTCACTTCTCATACAAAAGGTGGCGAATCCGCACACCTTAAGATGGAAGTAGCAAGATGATAGGAATATGAGAGGGAGAGAGAGAGTGTGTGTGTGGTGGCGAATCCGCACACCTTAACATAAGCAGAAAAAAAATGGCAAGGAACAAGCATATACCATACTCACAATGAGATGTATCCAAAGCGACACAAAGTATGGCACCAAGATGGAGTGTGTTGATTGCTTGCAAAAGATGAATACAATAGGTAGCGTATGGTAGGAAAATGAGAAGGGAACAAGATCGTACGAGGCATAATGGAGAGATGGGAGTTGATGGCGAGGAATATCATGAGTGTGTCCACCCTTCTTCTTCTTGAAATTGTGCCTTCAACCCTTAATTACAAGTGGTGTGGAGGTGTGGTGCTCATCTTTTGTGCATGGTGATGGTGATGATGATGGTGTTGTGATTATGTGATTAGGGTTCATGCTACAAGCATGTAGCACAAGAGTGTGTATGGATAGGTGTGTGTGTGTGTGTGTTCTCTCCCCCAAGTGAGCTCTCATGGCCTCCTTATATAGGGAAGGAGGGAAGGATTTAGCAATATTTCTATTTGAGGTGAGTGTCCCACTTTGGTGACTAGGAAAATGGGGTGCATGTGATTGTGGCTCCCATCTTGTCTCCTCATTATTTAAAATATCAGAGTCAATAGAGAGAGAAAAAGAGAGAATGTGGGTAGGATGTAGAGGATAGGAAATATTTACAATAGTCTAGCTTTGGATAGACATAAGCTTATTAGGGAGAGAAGAGAGAGGTAAGAAAATTATAAGAGAGGTTGTCGAAGGTGGATATTTGTTGATGAGGATGGATCCTCCAAAAATGGTGATAGAATTACTCTAGACTAGCCAAGACCTCATTAAAAGAGCCTTGTCTCTTGTAATCATGCTTGAAGACTTGTAGAACCATAGCCATTCTAGAAGGAAGAAAAGTGGGGATGGCCTGTGTCACCTTTACACGAGAAAACTGGGGTCCACTACAAAAATCATATCTCCGTGTTCATAACTCCAAAAATTCTGAAAAAAATTGAGCTAAAAGTTGAGATGACGAGCTACATCTTTCATGTTGAACGCTCCTTCAGATTCAGGGTTCTTCTTTACTTAAAAAATTCAGCCAAATAATGTATTATTTGTGGCTGCAAAAGTCTTTTGGTGGTCCCCTTTGAGTGGACTTCTCTCTTGCCTTCAAGTGTAAGCTCCTTCATGTGTATGAAAACATGACCTAGAGTGTTGAAAAGATTGGCAATCATCGAGATGGAGGTATTATTGAAATTTGAAAGTGGGGTTGAGGTTTGAAAATGAAAACTAGTGAATAAAATATTTGGTAGAGTGGAATAATATACATACATGAAAAAAAATATATTAGAAAATACTAGAATATATATATTTAATAATTTTAAGGTCAAAAGAGAGATCAACAAAGAAAGCTTACTTATTATGCTACATCGTGATTGATTAGCATAAGTATTATTTATTTAATAAAGGCTAAAACGTTTGTGAAAAAGGAAGAAAAAAATCAAAAGTAACTTATATAATGGGAAATATTTTGATAAAAGAGCAAAAATATATGGGGGGGTTCCCATGCATGGAAAAGCATGCCTCATTAGCCCTCCCCCTAAGGCTAGAGGTATTCATGCCTCTAGCGTTGTTCGTGAGTATGTTGAAATAGAGTAGGATTTCTCCTTGGTGGCTGGTAGATCCTTGTAGGGAATAATGGATCCCTTGGAAGCATGAGGCTCCCCAAAGTTCTTTTCGGTGTCCACCTGGGTCCCACACTAAGCGTAAATCCATTGTATGCAATAATTCCCTCTTCAGAAGATCACACTTATAATGATTCTTGAGTCCACAAGCTGCACAAGAATTAACTCTTGCATAAGTGATAGAAGGTATGGAAAGAACTTGATCATTCCTTGAAAGTATTCCAAAGCGGGACCATGCATGGCTTCCTCGTCTAGACACATAGCCAAAAGGGAGTAAGAAACCATAATCCTCATATCTTGCTTGTTTTCCTTCTTCATGCCAAATTAATAGAGACTTGTTGCCCACATGGATAGATTGCATGGTTGATGCCTGTTGCACAAGAGAGCCCACCATGTACAAAAGATAAACTGCAAACCACATTTTGAAAAATGACTCCATGTTACCACTAGTATGCAAAACCATTTTTCCTTGATTGGTGTGTCCTAGATTGATTCCACTGGTTGTTGATGTCAATCCTTCCACTCTTGTCGCAATCCAACTTAAAGAGCTTCCCAAATTAATGTTACACACAATGTTCACAGTTAGAAAGGAAAACCTAAAGTGCCAGTAGACCTCAATTGCATTTCTCTGCATGAGTCTTTCACCAATCTCGTGCCATAGGGGTAGTTGAAGTGTCTTCACCACTTTCACATGTGGTTGCAAATTTGAAGGGTCCACCTTGTTGTGGTTGAATGTGAGGCCCATTACCTCAATGGAGCTATCACTTCCTTCACTCCCTGTTGACTCCTCCTCTGAAGTGGTTGAAGAGTCATCACTAGAAAACTCATCCATAGAGGTTTCTAGATCCATGTCGCATTGCCGACCTATCTTCATGTCGTAAAGTATTGGCCTTCCTTTTGCATCCTTCATCTGGATTATGCCGGTGTCCCAGTCCTGCTTAGCTCTCATAGCCATAAGCCAAGGCCTCCCTAGAATGATAGGGTAGCCCTCCCCTTTATGTGGCATGACAAAGATGTCCACATCTACCTCGGTGTTGAACGCCTTTATCCTGACTGCATTTATGACACCAACACATTGAACTTTTAAATTATTTGCCATTTTGGCTCGGCATGGTGCCAGCCGACTCACCTCTAAACCCAAACGGTGCATCATTTTTTCACTCATGACGCATATTTGTGCGCCACCATCGATGTAGATATTGGAGATGTGTTGCCCTTTGATGTAAGCATCCATCAATGGTAGTATGTCGTCTAGATTCCTCCCGGAGATAGCCCCAGCTATCTTTGGCTTTGGTCGCCTTGTGTTAACCATCTTTGTCCATTGTCTCCTCACCCTAGGTGCTAGGTGGAGTAACTGAGGCCAGGTGATTTTTGGGCCCTGCACAGAAACATCTTGAACCAAATCATATGGTTTAGAACATTCACCCAAAGAGAAATCTACAATGTCAATTTTATGTCGTGACTTGGACGGCTTTTTGCTAGATTCCCTTTTAGTCTTCATCTTTTCTTCCTTTTGGGAAGATTCACCATGCCTAGCGCGTTTTACCCCAATGGCATCTACTCCTTTAACCTTGGTCTTATCCTCCTCCACTTTCTCCTTTCCCTTACCTTCAAGACTGATGACGCTTACTGTTTGATTGCCAACTGGTGGTGGGGGTAAGGGTGGAATGAGAAGTTGTGGTGGTGGTGGTGGTGGTTGTGGTTGAATCGGTGGTTGTAAGATTTGCACGGGTGGTGCTTGTCGTGGTGCCCTCGGTGGTGGTGGTCTTGCTCTTGGTGGTGAAACTTGGTTTTGTCTGGCTCCTCTATTGAAATTCTGCCTCCTTGGTTGTGGACAATAGTACATGCCATGACCATCCTCCCCACAATTGTAGCAGTGGTATTCTTGGTTTTGCCTTCGTTGTCCTCTTCCTTGCTCTTGGTTGCGATTGTGTGCATGCCCTTGTTGTATCAAATGGACTGAGAGATTCTCAAGTTGATTGGTGATTCGGTTGAGCAGGTCTTGCGGATCTTCAATTGGTTCTTGTGGTTGAATCCTCTGGGCGACTGTTGTAGGTGGTGCTAGAGGTGGTGGGGTCCTAACGACTTCCTCTCCATCGATATTCCTAGCTTGTAGGCGCAACTACATGTCTTTAAGGCGGGCCACTTCAACTGCTAGCTCATACGTAGTAGGATACCTTCCCTTCACCTTCTCTTTAAGAGTTGGCCATAACCCAGCCACAAACCGATCCTTCTTTAGGAAATCAGGTGCCCCCTCATCCTCTCTTAGCGATGCAACCCATCGCCCCCATAAATCTACAAACTTTGACTCATATGATGCGTATTCCAGCATACTGCCCTGCTTCAACTCTGTCAACAATTGCCATAGCTTCTCTGATGTTGTGCCCTCTCCAAAACGCTTGACAAAGGCTGCCCTTAATAAGTCCCACCGTTCCTTGGTTTCTTGTGCCAAGGCATTGTACCATGATCTTGCCTCCACCTTCATTAGAAGTGGGAAGATGCGCAAGCGCGAAGCATCATCATCTCTCGCAGAGATGACACATGCTATTTCCAAGTTGTCTAGAAAGTCTGCAGCATCCTCGCCCACCTTACCAGTAAAGGTTGGAAATGCTACACTTGCCATGATTACTGAGAGAGAGCTAGAAAGACACACTTCTTAACTTGCAAAATTTTTTTCTTCTTTACAAGGAGGCGTGTATACCCTATTATACTAGGACATAGATTAAAACTTCAAATGGTACATTGCCTTGTACCAAAGGTAAAACAAATGGCTGATCTGATGCCAGAACCTCAAAAAACCGCTCCCCACCCGGCATGGTGTCAATGACGTGTTGGTAGTGAATCTTCAAGTCCAATATTACCTTGTTTGAGCGTACACGTGTTGGTATGTGTGATCTGTCTTGAGGTAGGTTGTCCTGATTCATGTGAAGCTTAGAGGTGCTTAGTCACTGTCCAAGCTTGTAGGAGAGGGTGGTGTTCTTTCCTGAAACAAACTCAGTAGATCCCTAGTTTCTCTAGTGAGAGTGTGAGCCAATGCTTCTGTTATCTGTGCTGCAGCATCAGGTGCGACTTGAAAACTGACTATGATAATTACCTCGGTGACTTGAGTTACCCGATTCTCAAAGTAGAATAGTGTTGATTCTCTATTGTGCAGAGCTCCTTCCATTTTGTTGTTGTTGGTTGGTTGTAGGTTGCGGACATGGTTTCCACCTCCTCCTCCTTCTTCTTGGCACTTGGCCTATGTATATCCACTGGGTTTGGCGCGTTGGTTGACTCTCCCACTTCAAATCGATTACCGTTACGCCTCGCACTCGAGCTTCGATGGAGATGCGGAGTTCGTCTAGTTGTGCTTGGAGTTCTTCTTCTTCTGTCGTCCAGTTAGAAAATCCTTCATACTCATTCATCCATTCACAATAGTTTAGGGTTTTCAGTCTTGTAAACTGAAGGGTTTCAAGAGCCCTCCTCCGTGGGGGCACCAAATGAGAGGCGAAAGTGAAAAAAATAGACCCGGTGGCCTCTACACCAACACTATGCACAATGGCCTCATCATGGGGAATACACAATAGGGGCACCACCTAGCAAGATATGCGGCTAGGACGCATACATATACACAATGAAGCATGCATGGAAAACAATTTCAAGATCCACGCCCAAATGTGGAATGGGGTGGTCGGAGAATAAGGTGAGAGGAGTGGTGAGTGAGTGAGAATGGGCTCGCTACACGTGCATGTAGTAAGGAAGATAACGAGGTCAGGGATACATGCAAGTATGCTCACTTCTCATACAAAAGGTGGCGAATCCGCACACCTTAAGATGGAAGTAGCAAGATGATAGGAATATGAGAGGGAGAGAGAGTGTGTGTGTGTGATGGCGAATCCGCACACCTTAACATAAGCAGAAAAAAAATGGCAAGGAACAAGCATATACCATACTCACAATGAGATGTATCCAAAGCGACACAAAGTATGGCACCAAGATGGAGTGTGTTGATTGCTTGCAAAAGATGAGTACAATAGGTAGCGTATGGCAGGAAAATGAGAAGGGAACAAGATCGTAGGAGGCATAATGGAGAGATGGGAGTTGATGGCGAGGAATATCATGAGTGTGTCCACCCTTCTTCTTCTTGAAATTGTGCCTTCAACCCTTAATTACAAGTGGTGTGGAGGTGTGGTGCTTATCTTTTGTGCATGGTGATGGTGATGATGATGGTGTTGTGATTATGTGATTAGGGTTCATGCTACAAGCATGTAGCACAAGAGTGTGTATGGATAGGTGTGTGGGTGTGTGTGTTCTCTCCCCCAAGTGAGCTCTCATGGCCTCCTTATATAGGGAAGGAGGGAAGGATTTAGCAATATTTCTATTTGAGGTGAGTGTCCCACTTTGGTGACTAGGAAAATGGGGTGCATGTGATTGTGGCTCCCATCTTGTCTCCTCATTATTTAAAATATCAGAGTCAATAGAGAGAGAAAAAGAGAGAATGTGGGTAGGATGTAGAGGATAGGAAATATTTACAATAGTCTAGCTTTGGATAGAGATAAGCTTATTGGGGAGAGAAGAGAGAGGTAAGAAAATTATAAGAGAGGTTGTCGAAGGTGGATATTTGTTGATGAGGATGGATCCTCCAAAAATGGTGATAGAATTACTCTAGACTAGCCAAGACCTCATTAAAAGAGCCTTGTCTCTTGTAATCATGCTTGAAGACTTGTAGAACCATAGCCATTCTAGAAGGAAGAAAAGTGGGGATGGCCTGTGTCACCTTTACACGAGAAAACTGGGGTCCACTACAAAAATCATATCTCCGTGTTCATAACTCCAAAAATTCTGAAAAAAATTGAGCTAAAAGTTGAGATGACGAGCTACATCTTTCATGTTGAACGCTCCTTCAGATTCAGGGTTCTTCTTTACTTAAAAAATTCAGCCAAATAATGTATTATTTGTGGCTGCAAAAGTCTTTTGGTGGTCCCCTTTGAGTGGACTTCTCTCTTGCCTTCAAGTGTAAGCTCCTTCATGTGTATGAAAACATGACCTAGAGTGTTGAAAAGATTGGCAATCATCGAGATGGAGGTATTATTGAAATTTGAAAGTGGGGTTGAGGTTTGAAAATGAAAACTAGTGAATAAAATATTTGGTAGAGTGGAATAATATACATACATGAAAAAAAATATATTAGAAAATACTAGAATATATATATTTAATAATTTTAAGGTCAAAAGAGAGATCAACAAAGAAAGCTTACTTATTATGCTACATCGTGATTGATTAGCATAAGTATTATTTATTTAATAAAGGCTAAAACGTTTGTGAAAAAGGAAGAAAAAAATCAAAAGTAACTTATATAATGGGAAATATTTTGATAAAAGAGCAAAAATATATGGGGGGGTTCCCATGCATGGAAAAGCATGCCTCACTCACAAGAGAAGATTTGTCCAATCAAGTTGAAGGGCTTGCATTGAGGACAAAGAGTACACAAGTTGTATGTAAATTCCTTCTCGAAGATGTGATCTGTTGCTATGGATGTGTGGGAAAGATAACTACAGATAGAGGAGAACTGGATGCTGATGAATGAAGGGAATTCTTCTTCAGAATGGGCATCAAACTAGCTTTAACTTGTGCTTATAACCCAGAGGAAAATGGCAAAAGTGAAAGAGGGTATTCTCCAATAATCAAAGCTTTAGATAAGGCTTGTGAAGATAAGCCTGGAGAGTGGCCAAGGTTACTGCCATTTGCATAGTGGGTTGACCATACAATACATAGTTCAGTCACTGGGTTGTTGAATTGATGTATGGTGAAAAGCCTGTGATGCCAATTGAAGATGTAGTTCTTACATGGAATGTATTGCCATGTGAAGATGGAATGAATAGAGAAGACCTTTTTGCATTGGACATACGGAAATTGGAAGAAGGCATGAAGACATTGAGCTTGCAAAAGCTCGACTAAAGAATGCAAGGTTGAAAAACAAAGACAGATTTGACAAGAGGCATATGCTCATACCAAAAGACATTGAAGAAGGTGATTGGGTGTTGGTGTATGATAGTAGCTTTGAAAACCTGCACTCTACAATAAGGAATCTTGCAAAGAGATGGTTTGGTACTTATGTTGTTAAACATGTGCATGGAAATGCAACTTACACCTTGCGTGAACTCGATGGGACATAAATGAAAATTCCCATTGCAAGAAAAAGAATTAAATTATTCAAAAGAAGAGGGGATGCTTATCCATTTGATTTACAACCAAGTGAAGAGGATGATGAATCCAACTATATGCAAATTGAGGATGAAAGTGAAAATATGGCGTCTGACCATGAGTTTTAATGCTTTACAAATCTTGTTGTGACACATATTGGAGATGTCCAGGTTTAGAGGGGGTGGATGTCGTGCCGTGGCACATACATAATGTGAAATAAAAACATTTGCCTCACTCTTGACACTTCTCGATGTATGCAAATAAAAGCAATCATGTACATATTGTGATATATGTTGAAGTGGCTACTGCGGTCGCTATCATGTACATACCTATTCGGGGAGTCATGGCCTTGGATTTGGCGCATTTGCATTCTTTTTCACTTGATAAGATGCTTAATTTGGTTTGGAAATGTACATAGTCCAAGTGTTTCATGGTGGCATACTCATCTCGCCTATAAAGAGTGATGTGGGCAAAAACTACCAAAAATAGCAGTTAACAGGTGTTGTTGCAGATTTGCACGGAAAGTGACCCAAAATGGTATATTGATGAAAAATGATGCTTATCTATGATTTTTATGCTTATGCGAGTGATCCCACAAATTTAGGGATTTTTTGAGTCCATTTGGGATTTTCCGCATCAAAAATGGCATTGTGTGTTAAAAATGAGCTGAAAATGACATAGTTTTGGTCCAACATGGCAAAATGGCCCAAACATTGACACACCAACTCATATTGCCATGGGTAATAGAGAGAGGGCTGCATTTTACAGAAAAAAACTGCAATTTTTCTCCACTATACAATTGCTTCCATGGTTGCTCAATCTATGTGTAGGGCAGTCCCGCCTCTTTGTAATCTTGTATCTGAGCTTGTGAGGGAGTGAATTAGGGTTTCCCCTTATCAAAATGGTGTGTGGGATTCATTTTAGAAGCTCTTAAATCTCTGCAAATTCGTAAAATTGTTGCCATGAAGGTGGAAGCTTGAGTATTTCTTTCAACTGTTTGATGTTATGACTATGTAATTGGGGGCGAGGCTACATGATACCATGAAAGAGGTTTGGGTTTTGATTGAGATTTTTTCTTGTATGAGCATTGAGGTTTCATGGCTAAAAATTTAGTGTTTTTTAAATGGTCTTTTAATTGAGATTGAATGTGATTCGGTGATCCTCTCATCATAATCTCAACTACGAAAACAAGAAATTTACAAGCACGATAAGAAAGAGGGTTTGTGACTTTGCTGTCACGAACGCTCTTAAATTTTCACTCACCATTAGAAAGAGTGTTGGTGATTCTCCACAAACAATTTTCACAAAGTGTTTGTCACTCTCATCACGAACTCTCACAGCCAGAGGTTTTGCACCTTCCCAGCTAGACCACACACATCCCGACAACGCAACAATGCAATTTTAGCCTCATTGCGACTTGCATAAAGACCAACCTGAATATCCCAAGTGTATTTTATATATGTTTTTGAACAAATATGAGGAGTAATAGTGCACTGTATATACAATGCAATCAATGCATGAGCCTACGCTTCCCTTACATCCCAATGAGCTTGCTCAGTCGTAGGCAAAACAGCTCTGGCAGTAGCAACCCTACCACCAAAACCTGCAACATCCTGAACGTTGCCTACATCCTCAAAATAAGAATAAATCAATGCCCAATACAATATTGTAGATACCCTTTGACACAAGGACATGTTGCATCATGTAAAGGATAACCAATCCTTGAAGAAAATCTTGATATACATTCTATCAGTACTATGGTCAATGGCTGGTGGCCACAGAGGGTGATTTGAAAATTCAATACCACAAATGCCTCACATGTGTGCACTTATCTACCACCCACCTATAGCATCATATAAGGAGGTGATCTTAATGAACCATGGCATCCTATATTCAAGGATAACCAACCCCTTGTATTCATGCCTACTAGCTCTAGTTGTCTATATTTCCATCTAAGGTCTAGCTTTTGAGAGCATGGGCAGGGTAAATGACATCACTTCGGAATAGTGCTAATCTAAATTTGGATTTTTCACTAGTCTATTATGCATTCTATCTCTCTCTACTCTCCTTATTACATGATCCTAATTGCAAGTGTACTAATAAATCTATGGTCAATGGAGAAAAGAGAAAGGTTTTCTTGCCAAAGCTCCAGTTTTTGGTACACATCATCTTAGTAGAAGGTGTGCAAATGCACCCGGCTAAGATAGAAACCATTCAAAATTGGCCAAAATTAGACAATAAGTTTTCTTTTTAGGTTTATGCTCTTACTACAAGTGACTAATTAGAGATTTTATGGAGATTTCTTCTATGTTGAGTACCCGAAATCAAAAAGGGATTTTGTTTACGTGGGAACCCTAAAAACTTATAGCATTTCAAAATGTAGAAACATTTTGAAGTTTAGTATGATACTCTTGGTAATGGTCTTGGAGTGTTCTCAATGCAAGAGGGCTGTATCATAGCCTACAAGAGTAAAATGTTCTCTAGACCTAAGAAGATTGTATAGAGCTACAAGAAAGAGCTAATAGAAGTGATACATGCTGTCACTCAATGGCGACATTTCCTACTTGGATCAGATTTCACAGTGTTAATAGATAATCGAAGTTTGAAATACTCCTTCTCCTAGAATTAGATTTTAGATAAGCAAATGATATGGGTGAATATTTTTTATCAGTTCCATTTCTGGGTTTTCCATGTTACACAAAAGAAGAATTTGGTGGCAAACACATTTAAAAAAAAAGCCACGGGCGGGTATCGGCCATCTCGATGGTACATCACCAAAATTTTGAAGATATGCTTGGTCAATACGTTACATATCTTGTTTTTTCATACATATTGGACCAATTACAAAGTGGGGATACAATTGCAGGTTATACTATCAAAGAAGGTAGTTTGATGAGAAAGACCATGTTGTGTGTCACTAAGGATTTGAGGAGAAAGGTGTTGATGGAGTGCCATAATCTGCCTTTTGTTGGGCTTAGAGACATTGATAATATCTTGAAAGGAGTGAAATTATTTCTAATTGCCTCAACTCAAGAAGGATACGGATAAGTTTGTTCGCACTTTTTGGGTGTGTCAAAAGTTCAAGTTTGCTGAGACATAAACCCCCAAGAATCCTATAGTTTTTGCCTATTCCAAATAGACCTTGGGAGAGTATAGAAATGGATTTCATGTTTGGTATTCCTAAGACTCATATTGGGCATGATGGAATTTATACTCATCAATAGATGTAGGAAGTAAGCTCACTTCATCCCGATAAAGAAAACAATGAAAGCTGAAAAAGTCTCTCTTATATTTTTTGATTGCATGGCATGCCTGAATATATAGTACCAGACAGATACCCCATATTTACGAGCTTGTTTTAAAGAGAGTTGTGGGGGAATATATGCACTCAGCTTAAATCCCTTTTCCTCATTTCATCCATAGACAAATGGGTAATTAATGATAGCCAGCGCGATGGTTTTAGATGTATTGAAGACCTATATCTCATATCATAAGACTTAGTGGGAGAATTATTTACCCTTGGTGAAAGTTTTTTACAACAACATTGCTCACACTTCTATGGGGGGATGCCATTTGAGATTGTCAAGTGTGCTCAAGAAGACTCCACCAGCTTTGAGCATCAAGGACAAGATCTTTGAAGTAGATCAATCCACACAAGATTCAGACATTGATTTTGCCAAGCTAAGGGAGGCTTTGCAATTTAAAATTTCAGGGATTTAAAATTCACGTAATCACTTAAAATGACATTAGAGTGAACATCTAGTTGATAAGGTGAATCTTTTGTTAAGTTGACAAAGTTATGCATTTAAACTATTGGATGACGGGGGAAGAAACCAATTTTGAAAAAAGCCAATTTATATGGTTGTTAACGTTAATTAACATTTCGTGATCACATAAAATTTTTGAGTGATCACGTAAATATTAAATCCTTATTTACAAAAATCTTAGGCACACCATAAGAAGGCACTAGACAAGCATCGATATGACTTGAAATTGTAGGAGAGTGATTGGGTTCTACTCCATTTTGAGCCAAGCATGCTTAAGAAAGCAAAGGGTAAGGAGAGGTCTTTCCCAAATCTTAGTTTCTGGTACTATGGACCCTTCTAATTATAAGGAAGGATAAACAATGTATGCTTCTGATCAAAGTTGCCAAATACTTGAATATTCACAACGCATTCCATGTGAGTCTATTGAGATTTTTAAAAGATGAAGTGCCATTGGACAAGGAGCTAGACGAGCAACCAAAAGTGGAAGAGATGGTCCAAAAATAAATCAAGAATTCAAAATTATGTAGAGGATGATGTAGCAAGACTATACAAAAAGTCCCGTTTTAGGAGGTGCTGACAAGCACTATATGAATGCCCACGTTTTATGGGCTAGCCTAATGGGTGCCAAATTTGGGCCTCAAATGTTATTGGAGAATTATCTTTTCATTACTATTCTTTTGGGCTAGAGTCCACATGTAGAATCTATACACGTGTATCATGAACCTATTCTTTGGTAGATCATCTTGGGAGCACCTGTAAAGAGAGGACCCTTAGATATTGTACTTTGCAAAGCATAAATAATAAAGAAATACCAAAAGGGGGACAAAATTTTTGTGGTGAGTGTGTCTACAAGCAAAATTCTAGCAATTTGCATTGTTAGAAGTTTTTGGGAAGAAGTGATTGTGCATATGTGCATACACATGCATGGTGCATCGAATAAAGGATTGCCCATTTTACAGAGCCAGGTGGTTACATGGGGACCACATGTGTACAGGTGGGACAACGTGTACATAGTACATCGATTTTCATTATCACCAGTACCTGTGTGTTTTTTCTATAATAATGAGGAGTTGGTAGTGCGTAAAACTTCTGGAAGAAGCGATCCGCGAGACGACTACATGAGGTAAGCAGGTGCGTCAGATGGCATCTAGTGGCATCAGAAGGTCGAATGGGGTCAAGACTTGCACGTGGATAAGTACGGACACAACTAGTGTTTTCTTGTGATGAATTATGCAAAAAGGTCATCATGAGAACTGCATTGGGGGGCCACCTCATGTGATTGCAGGATGTATTATTGGAAAAAGTTGAGTGCCAAGTATGTGGATGGATGTAGAAGGGTGACAAAAATGCACTGCGTGATCATTTTTTGGCCTGTTTTCGGGGTCCGTTTGAGGTCAATCAAAAGGCCAAAGGTGCCCAAGGGATAAAGTGAAGTGTGGACACTAAAAAACCTAAGAAAAAGACCAAAAAAACGTGGAGAGAAGAGGAAGAACAACTGCAACTCAGTTTTGGCTGTTTTTGGAGCCTGTTTTGGCCATAAACTGCTCATCCGAGGTCGGATTTGAGCACTTCGATATTGTAGACTGGGGTTTTTGGTCGCTTGAGATGCAATGGTGCTGTCCAATTTGCCAAATTTCTTACTTTTTCCTGTTGTATTGGCTGTGTAAGTTTCTCTTGTGAGAGAAGTCTCTGCTCCAATTTGTGATTGTATCTGGCATATTTCATCCATATTGTGTGAGCTATTAGCCCCGTTGTTGTTGGACCAAGCTCAATTGTATCTAATAATAAAAAATCTTCCTCTTTTGAGCTGAGTTTTTTGGGGGTGTGTGTGTGTGTGTGCGCCTCTGTGTTGAGTGGGCAAATGAATAGTCTCTCTCCTCTCACTCCATCAGTGTGTTCTCTGTCTCGGCCAGATGGGTTCTCTGTCTCGGCCAGGTGGGTTTGTGTAAGCCGAGTGGTACCCCATAGTGTGTGTGTGTGTGTGTGTGTCTGTGTATCATCCCAAGAGTGTGTGTCGGGTGATTATAGAGGCATTGTGTGTGTTTCCATCCCGCTCACATTCTTTTGGTGCCCCCACGGAGGATCGTCTTCGAGTACCTTCAGCTTCGGGGTTACAGATTGCAAACTATAGGTTACAGGTTACAGGTACAGGTACAAGTGATTCACACAGGTACATGTAGCTGGAGTAGAGCAATACACTGGCAGGTGGAAGTCACTTGCAGTTGCTGTGGGTATGCATCATTTGGTGCATGTTTGAGCGCATTGTCTAGTATTGTATGTTACTTGTTGACACTGCCATTGTACACCTTTGTGGAGCCATACTTGGTTTTATTTGGCAGTCCCAACCATTTTTGAGACTTGGTCTAGAAGATAGTCATTTCCGAGACTTAATTATACGAGATTTGCATAAGCTTTTGTGAGAGGGTCGATAGCGTGAGGTTTTATTGAGCTGGGGGATTCTCAAATGTGAGATCCTTTCGATGATACAGGTGGCTGGACCACCCTTTTTGTGACCTCGCCATAGGCTATGTACTAGTGATTTCTACTTGATGCTCGGGTTCTATTGTTGGCAGATTATGAATACATATAAAGTCTATATTTTGATCTACTTCTAGGGAAACTTTGCCAAAATTTTTCCAAGTTGTGATGGCTGGTTTTTCGGTCTTTTGAGCCATTTATGCTGTTATGCTACTGAAATAATGTCAAAATCAGAGGATAAGTCAAGTGTGCCTGCTTGGGAGCTGCATGGTTGGCTTTAATGGATGATCAAAACAGACCTCAATTCACTCCTTTTCATCTAACACAAAGAATCCAGATAAATGTTCATGTGTCCAGGAAGATTTTTTTCCAACAGCACATAGTCTTTATGTTTGGGCCAAGAAGATTAAGAGAGAGACTGGAATCCCCTTTGCCTGTTGTAATTCCAATGATTAATTATGAAAATTCATTTGATGTGCATGTGTTTGTGCTTATCTAAAAATGAGCTCCATTGAAGTTTCTGGGGATTGAGTCAGTAAAAAGTTTTGGGTTCTTACACGTGTGTTAGAAGGGGTTCTCAAAGCATTGGAACTTGGGTATCCATGGCTTTCTCTTATCTAGAATTTCATGGAAGAAGTGATGAAGATGTGGAAGAATTTTTGAAAAAGATAGAGGTTGCCTGCATTAGCAATCAGATCCACGATCCTGCTGAGGCGGTCCGGGGCGGGCAACAAGAAGAGCGGCCTCTAAACACCCTTCGAGGCTCCCGTGCTGCTCAATTGGGGCTGGGGCAAGCACAATAAGAGACAACAACAACCCACAGCCAGAAACCAAATAAGAAAAGGGGCACCACCTAGTTGTAGATGCGAACTAGGACGCACGTGATATCTCCTTGTACTCAAACGCACAAAGAGAGGGGAATGCAAGATAGCCACACACACCAGACACAAACATTCACCATGCCATAAAGAGGTAAAGAGCACAAATCAACTTGAGCAACTCAGTCTTAGCCTTAAAGACTAGATGCACACAAAGCTTGACGAGAAATAGAGAGACAACACAAAACTTGACCTTGTTGCCAATACAAAAACTGTCTTAGGGTCACGGGAGCTCTCTCACCGAGCACCCTCTTACAATTGACCTTTTAGGCAAACAATTCAACAAGCCCTCAAACCACCAATCATGAAATGGCCAAAAAACTTCAAGGAAAATATACCTTCAACCACCTGATGAGCCAACTTATCAAGTCAATTTGGAGAGAAGAGTCGTGGTTGCAGCATACAATTGCACCCAAAACTATAAATCTTATTTATGCACAAGAGTAGGCTACAAGTGTGGTAAAGAGTATGGCATATACTCCACTCCTCTAGATGACATAACTAAATTCAAGCTTCTCCATGCACCTATGTGTAATGATGGAATAGAGCACTCACGATGCACACACTCTACACAACTAGGCTTGAAGAGTGGTGTGTTATGTGTTGAGAATGGTGTGGTGTAGTGTGATCATGTGATGATTTATAAGGGAGAGAAGGGCTCTATTTATAGGTTTTAGAAGCCCAGATTAGGATTACGCCTAATCAAGTTTATTTGAAGGAATAAAAGATTATGCATATATATATATATTTTTAATGAGGGTGGGTCTCTCTTGTTCTTTGAGTCACATGGATGTGGGCTCAAGGGAAGAGAATTATTGAGGATGATAGGAGAGAGGATTGAGTGAATAATTTGGGAGTGCCTACTCTAGTAGAGGGTGCATTTTACAATAAGGTTAGTGGTTAGTAGTTAGTAATTATCACTAAAAAATATTTACAAAATCATTCACCAAATGGTGAGATATATGATGAGAAAAGTTAGAGAAGGGATGAGCTTGTAAAGAGAGGTTGAAGCTTTGGAGAAGTTGACATTCACCTCTTTACATCACCGGAATAAGAAGCAGTCAGCATGGCGAAGTAACGCGTGTCGATGAAGCTATGTTATTTCAAACCTTGAAAAATTCATGATAAAAGCCTTCATTTGCAGAGGTTATCCTTGGATTTTTGCTGATTTTTTGAAGTTCTTTACAAAGCTGAAGAGAGTATGGTAATATGGACATATATGTAGAGAGAAAGGGAGACACATAGGGTGTAGAAATGGAGGATGAAGGCTACGGAGGTGTGAGAGATGTAGAAATGGTGAAGAGGGTGAATTAGGACATGGGAGTTGCAGGTTTGGGAGTGGGAAGGAGAGGGAGGAGTGTGTGTGAAAGAGGAAAATGATAAAGTGGCTGCATAGCATGGGAAAACTGGGGTCCACCAATAAAATCATAGCTCACAGCTCGTAGCTCAAAAAAATATGAAAAAACTTGAGGTGAAAGTTCAGCTCACAAGCTACAACTTTTGTTTGTATCACCTTTTCAAATTCGGGGAGCATGCGATCTTTAAAAATTCAGCAAAACGGACTGTTTTTTCCACTGCACAAAGTCCTTGTGAGGTCCTTCTTTGGATGATTCTTTTGAATACCTCCAAGAGTGAGCTTCCCATGGTGCATGCATGCATTCCACATACCCTTGACCTTATTTGGTAGGTCTATAATTGAAGATATTGTTGAGATCATGATATAAGTGAATAATACAACTAAGAAAATCAAATATTGAGGGGTCTTAAAAAAATATGTACATGTCAAATATAAGTAATATAGGTGGAAAAAATATAAAGGGGTCAAAATAAATCTCTCTCATTATAAGTCTACCATAAAAAGATGAATATTTTTGGTGGTCTAATTTATGAGAGTAATAGAGAATAGATGTAGGAAGGAAAAAATCACAATAGTGAAAAAATATACACATAAATAGAGCTAGTTTTTTTGGATTTTTGTTGGGATGGAGTTACACCAAAAATAAGAGAAGCTTGCATGAAATTATTTTTATATGGAATAAAGAGTATGCAAAATGGTAAGAAAAAATATAGTAATGGTGAGTCAATGTACATAGCATAAATAACACACCATAGGTAGAAATATTCAAATAAATACGAAAATAATTATGAAAAATCCTTTTATTTAGGCCCTATATACAATGAAATATTTACACACAAATGGGCCATTATATACTTATAATTTTTATTTTATTTTTTTAATTTTTTTAATTTTTATTATTTATATTTTTATTTTTTTTGGCTCAACTAGCCCAATGACTAGCTAATTGAGGGTTTTTAAGAAAATATGGGGGAAGTCTCCTAACTCACACATGCCTATGTATAGTGAAATGGTAGGGATAGCCATAGTGTTTAAGTGATTTGATAGGGTGGGTTAACTTACTATGGCAATTACGGAGATCCGAAAAACGACTATCATTAGCCCTCCCCTAGGATGATGGTATATTCATGTACCATCATAGAGCATCTTTTCCAAAGAGAGTGCTTCAGAATCCTTGATGAGATCTTCATTGTTTGGCCCCTCAGAATTTTGTTTGAGTTACACTCATGCTTCACGGAACAATACCTACATGAGATAGCTGCCTTTTGACAGATCTTTGGTAGATCCTTTGGTAGAAGGCGACTTAAATAATGCTTCAAGCGATACGCGTTTACCTTCCTGGAGTGCTCTTTCCCATTCAAGTCCATAAGTTGATAGTAACTTGAATTGAAAGCCTTCTTGACTATGTATGGCCCCTGCCATCTAGTTTCAAACTTGGCATCAAAACGATTGTCGAGTCGATTGTCATACCTTAGCACAAGATCTCCTTCATTGATGCCTTTGTCCTTCAGTTTCTTGTCAAGCTTTTTCTTTGTCTGTGTGGATTTCCTCTTGTAGCACTCGTATGCTGCTTCTCTTTTCCACTCAAGCTCAGCTAAGGTAAGAAGTTGATCCTTCCATGCTTCTTGATCATCTTGTGCTGCTTTGCCATGAAGTCGCATTGTTGTAATGTTGAGCTCAATTGGTTGTAAAGCCTCTTGACCATAGACCAAGTGAAATGGTGTAAACTCCGTGGCTTCCCTATATGTTGTTCGATACGACCACAAGGCACCATCCTAGAAGTCATCCCACAACTTTTTCTTGTTTCTCACCATGTTTCTAATGATGCCTGCAATGACACCATTAGCTTTTTCTACCAGACCATTGGATTGGGGATAGTAGGGTGTACTATGACGATGTAGAATGTGAAGTTCTTCACATACTTCTGTGAGCAAGACCTTTCTAAACCCTGGACCATTATCAGAAAAAATCTCCAAAGGTGTGCCAAATCTACAACAAATGTGAGTGTAGACAAATTTGCTCACTGTCCTCTCATTTACCTTTGCCACACTTTGTGCTTCCACCCATCTAGTCATATAGTCTACAGCCACTAGAATGTAGAGTTTACCATTTTTTGTCCTAGGGAGAGGACCCATAGCATCAATGCCCCACTTTTCAAAGGGTCCATTTGCAAGCACGATTTGCCTTGGACCATAAACCAATATTCTACTCCCATTTACCTGACAATTGTGACAACTTTTACACCAATGTTGAACATCCACATGGAAACTTGGCCAAACATACCCCGCAAGAAAAATCTTCTTCACAGTTAACTCTTGGGCAAAATGACCACCACATGCCTCTTCATGCAAACCTTTTAGAATGGTTGGAATCTCCTTGATAGTTGGTACTCTTCTGCACACTTGATCCTTCCCTCTTTGATAGAGGGATCCTTCTAGAAAGAGATAAGCACTTGCCTTTTTCATGAGTCTCCTCTTCTGAGCCTTCGTGAAGTCTTGTGGAAACTCACCCTCCAAAATGTAGCTAATAATGGGAGTCAATGACTCCAATCCCTGGTATCTCGGTTGCTTAACAGTTGCTGCCACCATGATGACCTGCACTTCTTTCTCAACACATGTAACTGCTTGTTGTGCAAGTAAATCGACATCTTCATTTTGTTTCCTAGGAATATGATATAGTTGCACTTCTTCAAATTGATTAAACAATCTACGAATGGCATGAACTTTTGTCCTTAGGCTTTCATTCTTGCATGTCCAAATGCCTAAAATTTTCTTCACAATGAGAAGTGCATCCCCTTTTACCATGAGACGTTGTATACCTTGGCCAATGCATATCTTTAAACCATGAAGTAGTGTGTTGTATTCTGCTTCATTGTTGCTAGTTGAACCTGGTAGATTGACCTTCTCTTTCATGACCACCTCTCCACTTGGGTTGAGCAATACTAGCCCTCCCCCTGCTTTTCCTGTGACTCATCAAAAAGCTCCATCAAAGAACAAGGTAAAAGCATTAGGAATACTTTTAGGTGGTGGCAATGGTAGGGTCTTTACTTCAGGCACCTTAATCTCCTTCTCATGTACCCTATAAGTAAGGATCCCTACCAATTGTGCACACACACTATCTTCTACTTTGAAAAAGTATTGAAACTCTTGCAACTCCATAATCCACTTTGAGATCCTAGTACTAAGATTCATTCAAGATGACACCCAAGGAAACAAATTTTCTGTAGTGAGAATTACAAAAGGTTTTGGTAGCAGGTAGGATTTAAACTTTCTCACCGCAAACAGAAGAGACAGCATCATGAGTTTTGCCTCCATGTAGCCTCTCTCCAAAGCATTCATGACCCTACTAGAAAAGTAGATGGGTCGCATCCTGGTACCTTGGGGATCTTGTTGTAATAAAACTGCACCAATTGTTTCCTTCCCAACACTAGAGCTAACAAAGAATGTGTACTCCCAACAAGGAGGCATGAGTGTTGGTAGCTCTGACAAAATGACTTTAATGTTACAAAAGTACTCTTCAAGATCGTCAGACCATGCAAATTCTACTTGTTGTGTCAACTTTTGCAAAGGGTAAAGTAACTCCGAGGCTAAGTGAATGAAGCGTGACATATACTTCAGCTTTTGAATGAATGAGATGACCTCTTTGAGATTCTTGGGTGATGGGAGCTCAATAAGAGCCTTTGCCTTTGAAGCATCCACCTCAATGCCTTTATAGGAAACCTTGTGACCAAGCAAGATCACTTAATCCTCACCTATGTGACACTTGTTGGGGTTGAGTTGACCTCCCATGTCGTAGAGCTTCTTTAAACCTTCTTCTACCCTTTTTAGATACAATGATTTTGAGCTATAAATGCAGAAATTATCAATGAGCACCTTGATTGACTTTCCAAAGAATGCTTGAAACACCATGTTCATGAAACATTGGAAAGTTGCAGGAGCATTTGTCAGGCCAAATGGCATAACTCTAAAAGCATAACAACCCCAAGGAGTGATGAAGGTTGTTTTTAACTGATCTTCCAATGCAATACGTATTTGAAAGTAACCCGAGTAGCCATCACACACAGTGTACTTCTCATGACCAGCTACCTTGTTTAGTATCTCATCTTGAAATGGGAGGGGAAAGTGATCTCTTTTTGTTGCCTCATTGAGTGGACAATAATCCACACACACCCTCCACTTGACATTTTTCTTAGGATTGACAACAACGGGAGAGACCCACTCTGAATTCTCCACTGGATAAATGAAACCTGCCATTAGAAGCTTTCTTACCTCCTTGAGTAAAGCCTGATCCTTGATGACTCCTAGCCTTCGTAGCTTCTGAGCCTTAGGTGTGGCCTCTGGCTTCAACTCAATTTTGTGTTGAACAGCATCTACTCCACGCACTTCGGTGTAGTCTTTAGCAAAAAGCCTAGGAAATTTCCTTAACACACCTTTGAGATCCTCTCTTTCATCTTTTGTAAGTGTTGTAGATAACATACTTTCTAGCATTCTTTCATCTTCCACTTTTTGGTTTTCTTGGGAACCTACCTCTTCCAAACCTGGGCAAGAGGTCTCTTAATTGTCTGGCTTAAACCTTACCTCCATGACTTCGATGGAAGACTCCTCTTCAGTAATGCTGCCGCTACTTTCTCCTTCTGAAGTGTTATCGGTCCAGCCTTCCTCCGTATCACTTTGAGATGATTCTTCATGGAGCTCCTCTTGGTGTTGATCCTTCATGTCAAAGACAACCTTCTTATGATTGTCATTCCTGCAAACTAGCTTTCCACTCTCCCAATCCTGCAAAGCTCGCATTTTCATTAGCCATGGTCTCCGTAGGATAAATGGGTAACCATTTCCTTTGGTAGACATGACATAGAAATCCACTTCCTTCTTAATGCCAAAGGCCTCCACAGAGACATTTTTACAAATGCCTACACACCTAGCCTTGCTATTGTTTGCCATTTTGACTTTAATTTCAGGTGTCTCATGGATGTGCATGCCTAGTCTTTGCATGAGTCCTTCTTTCATGATGCAAATTTGTGCACCCCCATCCACTAGACCTTTCCTAACCAATCTTCCTTTAATGTAACAATCTAGTACATGTGTAATATCCTCATTCATTTCAGCATGTGCAATTTTTACAACAGGCACACTCTCTTTTATCTTTCTCCTAGTGATAACCGCCTTCGTTAAATCCCTCCTAACTTGTGGGCATAATGTAAGAAACTGAGGCCATGAGATATCAGGACCCTTACCTCTCATGTCTTCCAGCAAGTTGTATGGAGCCATACCATGTCCAAGAGGGAAGTCTTGGATATTGATACGACGTCGAGTTCTCTTAGCTTCCTTGGTCTCCTTTGCCTTCTTGCCTCGTCCATGGTCACTATGTGATGTGACACCTTATTTCTCTTTACCCTTCCCTCGGCCACGCTTAATGACATTTGCTTCCATGTCAACCTCATTTGAATTCGTCACCTCTACCACATGCAAATTTGGATCTGGCAAAGGTGGAACTCCTTCTACCCCTTGTGGAGGTGGTCTTGGTCCATTTGGTCTTTGTAGAAGCCTTGGTTGTTGACCAGTTCCTTCACCTGCATTCATCACTGGGTAATTCAAGTTAGGTCTCCCTGGCTCCCCACGGGGCCAAGGACAATTATTCATCCCATGTCCGGACTCACTGCAATTCCAACATTGCAAGACTCTCCTAGGTCGTGAATCTCGCTCTTCAGACTTCTTTGCTTGTCCCTTTGGACCTACAGCTTGTGCAAGGTGAATTGACAGGCTGCTTAAAGATTCATTTAACTTCTCAATCACTTCCGCCGTTACCTCAGGAAGTTCCCTAGATGTTGATGTTTGTGGCTTACCTTTGGGTCTAAGACCTTCTATTGAAACCTCCCCCCTTAAGCACTTGAGTTTCCTATATTTCTCAGCAGCCCTAGTTTCAGGTGCATCAAAGGTAGCAGGTGCACCCGCCTCAACTTTTATCTTAAGGTCAGGAAAGAGTTCGGCTATGAACCTCTCCTTCTTTAGGAACTCTGCACCATCACCAGGGTTAGCAACATTTCTCACCCATACAGCCCAAAGACTTAGAAACTCTTGCTTGTACAAGTAGTAGTCATCTAAGTCTTTTTGCTTATGAGAAACAATGTCTTGCCATAATTTCTGAGTGTTTTGGGGATCAAAGAAGTATTTCTTGAAATGATTCAACACTTCCGTGTAATTCCCCTTAACTTCCTCAGGCAAAGAGTCAAACCAAGTGCTAGCATCTTTCCTAAGGACTACCTCAAACATTTCTACACGTTCCTGATCAGTTACTATCCTCTTGATACGACAAGACATCTTGAAATTTGCTAAAAATAATTCTGCATCCTCTCCAGACTCTCCAAAGAAAAGAGGATATCCGGACATTTGGCATTGGGCCTTCATTGAATCGGTTTCAAAGTGACAACACGTTTTTGTTTCTCTTTCTTAAAAAATTTACACAATAATGTTTTCTAAATTGCAATCTATTCTACAACAAAATAAAAATATTCACATCAAATGACCTATGATAATCAATAAGAGGCAGGATGACACGGTTTGGTGATGCGAGAATCTCTCCTACTCTTTGGGCACCAAACATGAACACCATACATTGTTGAAAATGGATTTTTCTACTAATTGCAATGTTTATTCTAATGTGTGGAGTGAAATGAAAGGGGAAAACCTCTATTCTTGGGCCATTATCCATGGTCTATGCATGGCCTAATTCTTAAAACAAAACAAAAATATAGACGTCCAAACTAAGGTCGTACCTAATGAGAGGCAAAATAAAAGGATTTACTGATGCGTTTATCTCTGCCAACCTAAGAGGACCTAAAATTCTACGAATTACACGTTGAAATTGCAACTTAGTACTAACAATTATGTGTACCTTTTGCCTTGCAATGGGAATGAAGGGATCATAAAAATTCTCGTGATTCATGCAACCTACTTGACTATGCTAAAGGTTGAACCTACACAAAAATATACACAAGTTGGATCCTCAATGGGGGCACCAATTTGAGGCGGTCCGGGGCGGGCAACAAGAAGAGCGGCCTCTAAACACCCTTCGAGGCTCCCGTGCTGCTCAATTGGGGCTGGGGCAAGCACAATCAGAGACAACAACAACCCACAGCCAGAAACCAAACAAGAAAAGGGGCACCACCTAGTTGTAGATGCGAACTAGGACGTACGTGATATCTCCTTGTATTCAAACGCACAAAGAGAGGGGAATGCAAGATAGAGCACTCACGATGCACACACTCTACACAACTAGGCTTGAAGAGTGGTGTGTTATGTGTTGAGAATGGTGTGGTGTAGTGTGATCATGTGATGATTTATAAGGGAGAGAAGGGCTCTATTTATAGGTTTTAGAAGCCCAGATTAGGATTACGCCTAATCAAGTTTATTTGAAGGAATAAAAGATTATGCATATATATATATATTTTTAATGAGGGTGGGTCTCTCTTGTTCTTTGAGTCACATGGATGTGGGCTCAAGGGAAGAGAATTATTGAGGATGATAGGAGAGAGGATTGAGTGAATAATTTGGGAGTGCCTACTCTAGTAGAGGGTGCATTTTACAATAAGGTTAGTGGTTAGTAGTTAGTAATTATCACTAAAAAATATTTACAAAATCATTCACCAAATGGTGAGATATATGATGAGAAAAGTTAGAGAAGGGATGAGCTTGTAAAGAGAGGTTGAAGCTTTGGAGAAGTTGACATTCACCTCTTTACATCACCGGAATAAGAAGCAGTCAGCATGGCGAAGTAACGCGTGTCGATGAAGCTATGTTATTTCAAACCTTGAAAAATTCATGATAAAAGCCTTCATTTGCAGAGGTTATCCTTGGATTTTTGCTGATTTTTTGAAGTTCTTTACAAAGCTGAAGAGAGTATGGTAATATGGACATATATGTAGAGAGAAAGGGAGACACATAGGGTGTAGAAATGGAGGATGAAGGCTACGGAGGTGTGAGAGATGTAGAAATGGTGAAGAGGGTGAATTAGGACATGGGAGTTGCAGGTTTGGGAGTGGGAAGGAGAGGGAGGAGTGTGTGTGAAAGAGGAAAATGATAAAGTGGCTACATAGCATGGGAAAACTGGGGTCCACCAATAAAATCATAGCTCACAGCTCGTAGCTCAAAAAAATATGAAAAAACTTGAGGTGAAAGTTCAGCTCACGAGCTACAACTTTTGTTTGTATGACCTTTTCAAATTCGGGGAGCATGTGATCTTTAAAAATTCAGCAAAACCGACTGTTTTTTCCACTGCACAAAGTCCTTGTGAGGTCCTTCTTTGGATGATTCTTTTGAATACCTCCAAGAGTGAGCTCCCCATGGTGCATGCATGCATTCCACATACCCTTGACCTTATTTGGTAGGTCTATAATTGAAGATATTGTTGAGATCATGATATAAGTGAATAATACAACTAAGAAAATCAAATATTGAGGGGTCTTAAAAAAATATGTACATGTCAAATATAAATAATATAGGTGGAAAAAATATAAAGGGGTCAAAATAAATCTCTCTCATTATAAGTCTACCATAAAAAGATGAATATTTTTGGTGGTCTAATTTATGAGAGTAATAGAGAATAGATGTAGGAAGGAAAAAATCACAATAGTGAAAAAATATACACATAAATAGAAATAGTTTTTTTGGATTTTTGTTGGGATGGAGTTACACCAAAAATAAGAGAAGCTTGCATGAAATTATTTTTATATGGAATAAAGAGTATGCAAAATGGTAAGAAAAAATATAGTAATGGTGAGTCAATGTACATAGCATAAATAACACACAATAGGTAGAAATATTTAAATAAATACCAAAATAATTATGAAAAATCCTTTTATTTAGGCCCTATATACAATGAAATATTTACACACAAATGGGCCATAATATACTTATAATTTTTATTGGCTCAAGTAGCCCAGTGACTAGCTAATTGAGGGTTTTTAAGAAAATATGGGGGAAGTCCCCTAACTCACACACGCCTATGTACAATGAAATGGTAGGGATAGCCATAGTGCTTAAGTGATTTGATAGGGTTACGGAGAGCCGAAAAAAGGCTATCACTAGCCCTCCCCTAGGATGATGGTATATTCATGTACCATCATAGAGCATCTTTTCCAAAGAGATTGCTTCAGAGTCCTTGACGAGATCTTCATTGTTTGGCCCCTCAGAATTTCGGTTTGAGTTACACTCATGCTTCACGGAACAATACCTACATGAGATAGCTTTCTTTTGACGGATCTTTGGTAGATCCTTTGGTAGAAGGCGACTCAAATAAGGCTTCAAGCGATACCCGTTTACCTTCCTGGAGTGCTCTTTCCCATTCAAGTCCATAAGTTGATAGTAACTTGAATTGAAAGCCTTCTTGACTATGTATGGCCCCTGCCATCTAGTTTCAAACTTGGCATCAAAACGATTGTCAAGTCGATTGTCATACCTTAGCACAAGATCTCCTTCATTGATGCCTTTGTCCTTCAGTTTCTTGTCAAGCTTTTCCTTCGTCTGTGTGGCTTTCCTCTTGTAGCACTCGTATGCTGCTTCTCTTTTCCACTCAAGCTCAGCTTAGGTAAGAAGTCAATCCATCTATGCTTCTTGATCATCTTGTGCTGCTTTGCCATGAAGTCGCATTGTTGGTATGTTGAGCTCAATTGGTTGTAAAGCCTCTTGACCATAGACCAAGTGAAATGGTGTAAACTCTGTGGCTTCCCTATATGTGGTTCGATATGCCCACAAGGCACCATCCAAGAAGTCATCCCACAACTTTGTCTTGTTTCGCACCATATTTCTAATGATGCCTGCAATGACACCATTAGCTTTTTCTACCAGACCATTGGATGTAGAATGTGAAGTTCTCATTGAAGAATGCACCATCTGACGTTTTTTAGGCCTCGACAGGGTTCAAGCAGGTAGAGCATGCCAAGTGGAGACAACAAGAAGTCATGTCTCATGATTCTGAGCCTCGAGCACCAAGCTACAGCTTGGTACAGTGGGGAGCATTTGGCGATGGAGTGCGCCCAGATAATTTTCTTGGTTTTACACCGTATCGATTAACGGACCCATCAAAGCCAAAAGGGGGCAAAAGCGAGAGAGTTCGGAGTTGACAACCCGATCTTTTGGCATAGGTTTGCGGCTCGGTCACCCAATCGATAGACCTCAAAGGGAAAATATTCAAAACAAAGATGAAATTTTTTTCCTCCTTGAGGTCTTTTTGGGCATTGAAGCCATTCAAAAAAGAGATATCCTGTCATGCTGTGGCATGGGGAGAACCCACATGCGCATGCTGGCTGGTCAACTTTGGTCTTTATGTGCCAGGCCGTAACCTCCAAATGCTACACAAAGGGGGAGAGAGGGGAGCTCCCTCACCCCGTGGCTATGGCGTACCTAGTGGGGGTGCTGCGGGTTGACGATGCTGGTCGGCGTGGAGGTGCAGACGGTTTTGGGTGCTGTGAGCATTGCAGACGGTGGCACGAGCTGGCCGGTGGCGGCAATTTCCACTGATGACATGGCAAGCGCCCTTAAGGGGACCTTTCCCACGGCCTTAGGGCCCCAAAGCTTTTGAAGGGAACCTCCCCCACCCAATAGTGACCTCGCTATTGCTAACAAAAGGGGAGGGTCCCGCGGATAGTGTGCAAGAGAGAGAGAGAGCCCGAAGGATGTCGGATATACAAAACAAGGGCAAGTGGGCCACTCCACGGCCAGGAACAAAGGCAAAAGCTAGGACCAAAGAGGGGCAGTAAGCAGGAGAAAGAAGGAAAGAGCCGGAGGCTGCCAGGGTGTACAAAGCAAAAAAGCAAAGGCCGACCAAGCAGAGAAAGAGAGCAGGGGCAAAGCCGGACCAAATGAAGAGAGAAAAATAGAGAAAGAGGGCTAGTGGAGCCAGGCAGAAATGGTCAAAGGGTTAAAAAAAGAGGGAGTTCCAAGCGTAGGCCCCAAGGGGGTCAAAGTAACGAGGAAAAAAATAAAAAATAATAAAAAAGCCTAGGGGCAATAGTGACATCGCGAGTCCCCCCCCCCCGTACAAAGAGAGAAAGAGGAAGCAAAGCAGTGCCCCTTTCCCAAAGATGCCAAATCAAGGTGCCAAATGGACCAATTAAAGTGTAAATTCCAAAATTAAAGGCCCCCCTATAAAAAATCAAATTTTAGTCAAATTAAGGGCTTTTTTTGTGCCGTTTTGAAGCCTGCAAAGTGGAGTCCTATGATAGATCAACCCCTTTGTAACTTTTTCTTAAAAATGGCCATGGTGATGGCAGTGAAAGCTAGCGTACATGCCTTTTGAAGTGCAAGCCACCGTTGCCCCCCCTTGCTGTTGTTCCCCCTTGCCCCCTTCTCTTTCTCCTGCTCAGGTGTTTCCCCCCGGTGTCGGTTGTGTGGAAGTGTGTGCCCCCGCGAACCGACAGTGTTTTGTGTGAGAGAGTGAGATTGAGCGGTTGTGAGCGTGTGTAAGGGTGGAGACAGGCCATTGCAGTAGGTGTGCGTTGTGTGGTGGATTTGTGGAGTGTGTGAGTAGTGTAAATTGAGCAGGCGATAGTCTGCTAGTGTAAGGTGTGTTTTTTGAAGGTGTTTTCGAGAGGACAGGGATACTGTGGATACCCTGAGCTATAGAGAGGCGCTTGTGTTTGTGTCGGACGTGTTATCCCATTCCCCCTCTCCAACGTGTTATAATTGTGGAGAGTTGGGCCACATCAGCCCTCAATGTAATAAGCCACCAAGGACGGGAGGGAGACATGTATCCATTGCCAAGGCAGGTGCTAACTAGGTCAAATGATTATGGTATCGAAATTAAGAGAGAAGAAGGAACCATTGGATTAACCCATGAGGAAAAGGGAAAGAAAAAAGTGATAAGTGTGGTCACCTTAGAGAAGGCAACAAAGCTGGAGGATACATTAGTGATGCCTATTGGGAAGAGGACCACACAGAATAAGGAAGGAATGTGGGATCCCCAAACTGCCAATACCAAGAGCGGGATGGGATCCTTGACAAGTCTCTAGGTTTGATAAAAATCAGAGTCTCTAAACAAGTAAAATCCAAGGAATAGACCTTTACCATTGACAATGGCTTGGGTCTATAGATTTAGAAGAAGACCTAGTCCTGTCTCGCAGCGGAAACGGGAAAACGTATTAAAAGTCTAGAAAACTATTTTGGCCCTAATACTTCCACAAATTTGGTTAAGGTATCCTAAACCAACGCTTTTTTCCTCCTAACATATGTGAGGGCACAACCGCTGGTGGACTCCTCTTCCAAATGAAGAAGTTTTCTAAACGTCTTAGTGTGCAGGGATGGATAGTTACCTGACTAATCAGGTCCACCTGTCCATGATTGACAACCTTAGTCAATACCCACTTACCACCCTGCACTCACACATGATTCATTCATTATTTAATTACTACCACATTATTATCACAATTAAAAATAATGATTCCTTTTATCCTTCATATCTAGATTTCATTAAAACAGCCCTTGAAAACAATATTGAAAACAATCTTTTTGCAAACAGATATCTTTAAACTTAAGACAGGGTATTGTCAACCAAAACATTGTCCATAATAACCATAAATAATACTCTTTTTGTCTCAAGATCACCTAAGGGTGAAAAAACGACACCCATTCCTTATTCACAATCCGGACTGGATAAACCCCACCCAAGGTTCCGGGTGTCCATACACCAAACTAGTTGCCCATACAACCGGGCGGCTCCCCTAGGATAAAAAACAATATCCTAACTTATGTAGAAACATCGAGACATGACACGGAGTAGAAACTCATCGTTCATGGGGGTAACCGACTTAGACGTGGCTAGAAAGCCATCATTATCATCAAAATATACCAAGGAGTCGGAGGTGTCTTGAGATAAGTTGTCTTAAGCAGGATCAATCATATCTTTCCTAATTCAACCAGTTTCAATCCAAAAAATTCTTTCCTACATTATAAACAGATGCATGCTGGAAGTTAGCTTCTGTTTTTGGCGAATTATTCCTTTTCCGATTCTTACTCACTCCTTACGTATGCAATGCTAACTTATGAAAGAACTTAAATTATACAAAGACCTAATTGAATAATGGAAAACCCACTTGGGATTGATCGGACATCTGCTGCTGCGCTGGCGCTTGAAGACTCTCCTCCGTAGGCCTACTACTAGGCCCAGCTTCATCGTTGTGCGACACTCTAGTTCTTTTTAGAGCTCTGCCCTCATCATTAGATGTAGGATTGGCTTGGGTTCTTTTAGGTGCCATAACTTCTTATCCTTATAAAAAGGACGTCTAATCATTAGGTAAATTATCGAAAAGCTAGACTTAACCTTTGTATCCAATTTTACCCAAATCTATGTTAAATTTGTTGTCTTAATTGATAAACTCTTGACCTAGTAATTTCTTATTTGCCTATATAGGCATGAAAAGTTTTTCCACAGCTTCCCTAAGGGTTTTCTAAGCTATCCTACTTTTCTTATAATTTTGTATATATTTTTCCTAATTTCTCCATCGAATTTTAAGCTTGGAATCTGCGTATTTTGAGCTTAATATTATTTGTATTTATTTTCTCTTAAAGATTTCAATTTCTCAACATTATATCACACGTTTATACTTACTATAATTTTCTTAAAAACTTTTGACTGTAAAGTCTGTTTATTTTAATTAATATTTTGCTTAAAATAGGACTTTTGGTCAATTATAATTTTCTAATTTCACTAATTAACTATGGTATAATTATCACAAGTAGATAAGGATGTTTGTGACCTCTGGTAATTATCTTTTAATTTTCCAACTCAATTATCTAATTTCCATCTCTAGTTTTTAGCTAGAATTAGTATAATTTGACTTAGATAAATATCTATACTAACCTTGACATAATTATCATGGCCTTTTTATTATGTATTCTAAGACTGATAAATAGCATGTAATCATATAACATGATTTACTAATTTCCTCTGTTTAATTTTTCCTTAAAAACAATGTTTTTCTACTAAGATAATTAGCTAAACTAATTATCTATGGTTAAGATAATTATCACTTTGCTATTTTTCTCCTTTTATTTTTTCATAAAAACTGTGTTTTTTTGCTAAGATAATTAGTTAAACTAATTATATGTAGTTAAGATAATTATCACAAGTTTCTTAAGATGTGTTTTAACTCTGATAATTATCTCAAATCTTTTTGGGTTAATTTGATCATTTTCCCACTTACATTTCTCTCAAAAATAGTGTAGTTCTGCTTAAATAATTAGAAAAATTATTCAAAAAATTAAAAGATAATTTTTCTAGCATATTGACAGTCTAACACAGCTCTAATGTTTATCTCATTTTAATCTAAGTTTAATTAGTATAATTATCATTTATTTATGGTAAAAATGACTAATTTTAGTCCTAATAAATATAATAATTCATTAGATTAGTATCCCTAAGCTTAATCTCAATAATCAGCAAAGAATTAGGAATTAAGAGAGAATTTTAGAGTATAAATAGGTTTAATCTTCTTAATTAATTGAATTAATTAAGAAAATGTAAATAGATTAACATTGTTCTGCTAATTAAAAAGGATTAGTGCTAATTACCATTGATTAACCAACTAGAGCTTTGCTCTCTAGTGATTTCTGAGTAGAGATCTCTCTAGATGAGAGAGAATTTGCTAGGACTCCGAGTCTTCTCAAATTGTGAAGCAAGGGGTCATATTTATAGGTTTTTGGGCACTCACAGGTTGGAAATGGTAGTAACTTGCATCCCAAGGTAGCCCTACAACTCCATAAGCACCCCCTGCTGCTAATTCCAACCTGGGCAAGTTCATTATTGCTCCACACAGCCCCCTAGGTACACAAAATCGATTTTCTGCTATTTTTTGACTTTTAATGATGAATTTTAAAAATATTTGCAAATATCTGTAAATATCTAGAAACTTTAGGATGAAAGTCTTTTGCAGTAATGATTACTAAAATCTTACAATTTTATTTAATTTACTCAATTCACAGTGTAAACTTCCAGGGGCCATAACTATGCCAGTTTTTATCGGAATTTAATTCGGAAAATTTCTAGCCCGGGGTTTGCTGTGCTTAAGATTCCAAAAATACCGTTTTTATTTGCTTTTGAAATAGTGCTTTACCTATTTGTAAGTCCAATGCTTTCTCCTAAACCTTTGAGTTCATCCCTGTGCAGCTAGAAAGGTGGAGACCTTACAATCACCCCAACTTAAGAATTTGAGATGTCCTCATCTCAACCGAACTGGGAAAGTCTTTGAGAAGAGAAATTCATCCTCCCAAGTGGCATTTTCAGTGGGATAATCTTTCCACTTTACCAAATGGTACTGATTACTCTAAGAGTTCTTTCTAGTTTTTCAAGGATACACTCTGGTGAGAGTTTCTACCCTTCCTCACTGGTTACTTGCTACTCAATTTTATCCTAAGAAACTCTCAATGCTGAGCCCATCTTAAAAACCTTTACAAACCATTTGTATCATTTCAAAAACCAGGCTAAACCAATTCCATAAAAGATCCATATATCCACTTTTTCAACATGAATGCGCTTCGTCTAACTAACCATTTAGAGAAATCAGCGTTCGACAAGTATCATGTATTCCAACTTTGCCAATCTGAACGCGCTCGGTGTATTCTTGCCATTCTGAGAAATCTGCGTTTGGCACAAGCTTCCACCATTGCACTAGAGGTACCCTCTCTATGCTCTAGCTTGATTGACCAACATTATGTAAATGGTTTTAAGAAGTATCATACCAAGAGTTCTTTTAGTCTCTATGTCATTTTTCAAGAAAGGCTATCTTGTTCACAAGGAATGTGAGTTGGTTTTTGAATAACTATCTCACTTCTAAGATTCAAATTTTGCCTTCCAAACGAGAACCTCTTTCTCATTTGCTAGATCTACCCTTAATTTCTTGATTGAATACTAACTTAACTTTAGATTTATTAAGTAATTTTGAAAAGAAGATCATGTATACCATTATAATATATAAGTAACTCAAGTTTTACATTGCTCATTTATAGTGGTTTACAAAGCTCTAGGATTGCTAACTGTGGCCAAGCGAGTGGCTCTTTTATCTTGCTCATTCATAAGGTTGGTTCTCCCATGATTGCCTAAGATCTGGCTCCTCTTGCTCTTTCTCTACCTCGTCCTCCATTTCTACCTCCTCTTAGATTATCTCCTTGATTTGGAGGAATGGCTCTAGTAGTAGTTTGAGGGTTTTTCTCTTCTCGAAAGTTATTTCTATAGTGTCCCATTTAATTGCATCCATAGCACCTAACATTTGGGAAGGTCTGCTCTAAGTTCACTGCTGCAGCTACTCCACGTTGTTGATATCCTTGGTTGAAAGTTCCCTTGGCTCTTCCCCTAAAGTTATTAATTCCATTAAATTTCCTTGTAGAGTTGGTTCCTTCGTCTGCAAGAGGCTTAGCCCTGAGAAGGGCATCCTGTATTGATGTAGGCCTCATGGCTTCGAGACGGTACTCAGGGGTTTGTTGAGGCCGTGACAGAAATGGGCAATTTGTTGCTCCATGGTCATTTGAGAAGCATAGTGTCGTAAAGAAACAAACTTGGTGTAGTACTGCTCTAATGAAAGTCCTAGTTGGCATAGACCAAAGAACTCATTCATCTTGATAGACTCATGTGCAGGAGGGAGATAGCGTTCTTTGATTGCCTGCTTCATTTTCTCCCAAGATGGACTACTCTTGGGATTATCTCTGCAGTGTTGCTTCCACCAAAGTTTGACATCTCCACTGAGATGGAACATACCCAACATTGTTTGGTTTTTCTAAGCAGTTCCTGTGGTTTTGAAATAGTCATCCATACAATCTAACCATGCTTCGGCATCTCACTCTAAATTGGGTCCCTCTCCCTTAAAAGTAGGGAGTTAAACTTGCTTTAGTAGTAATTTTTTTCTCTTGAGCAACAGTGTAAAGGCTATTTACACGAGTGTTTTCCTGAGATTAAATTAGTGGAATTTAGTACCAAATGAAATCTCTCTTACTTATGCTTTTAACTTATTTGCACACAGGATGAAGACAAATGCCAAGCCATAAACAAAACTGCTTATACCATACTCATGAGAACCATAGTATGTACAAGAGTTAATACAATCCATGAAGGTCCTACTATGTACAAGGGTGACGACAATCCTATACTAGAATGTTGTGGACTTTGGGTGGATCAGATATAGGATCAAAATATACAACATCTTTTGGTCCATTAAAACTAGGGCCTACACCTATGGGCCTAATTCTACCTGGGTAGATTACTTTAGACACCTGATCAAACACCCACTGATTTTGTGATACTTGGACATCATCTATTACAAGGGTTTTCTCTGGATTCTCTGTTCCAATGAAAAAGTATACTTCAATCACTTGAAGATCTTCGGTTCATTTGAGTCTCTTCATATTTAATTCTAAACCTTCTAACTCTCCCGCATCAATGAAGAAAATTCCACCAGATCCTGACCAGTTGATCCTCCAAGTGGAAGGAGAAAATCTCTTATCTATCCATTACATTGAATAGTGTCGGTATAGGCAAGCTCTCATAAACCTAATGTTGAAATCCATGGATTTGCAGTAGGCATGATGGAAATCTTCCTGCAAAGATGGTGATAATTCTCTTTCTTTCTTTCTCTCCCGTTTTTCAATTAAATAGATCTTTAATTTGAATTTGTCAGAGATCACTTATTTCAACCGAACACCTTAAAATTTTCTCTAGGTCCAAGACTTTAATTAACACACGCTCTGATACCACTTGTGAGATCCCCAAACCGCCAGTACCAAGATCGGGATAAGATCCTTGACAGGTCTCTAGGTCTGATAAAAATTAGAGTCTCGAAACAAGAAAAATCCAAGGAATAGACCTTTACCATTGACAATGGCTTGGGTCTATAGCCTTAGAAGAAGACTTAGTCCTGTCTCACAGCGGAAACGGGACAACATATTAAAAGTCTAAAAAACTATTTCGGCCCTATAACTTCCACAATTTGGCTAAGGTATCCTCAACCAACGCTTTTCCCCCCTTAACATATGTGAGGGCACAGCCGCTGGTGGACTCCTTTTCCAAGTGAAGAAGTTTTCTAAATATTTTAGTGCGCAGGGATGGATAGTTAGCTGAATAATCAGGTCCACCCGTCCATGATTGACAACCTTAGTCAATACCCACTTACCACCCCGCACTCACACATGATTCATTTGTTATTTAATCACTACCACATTCTTATCACAATTAAAAATAATGATTCCTTTTATCCTTCATGACCAGATTTCATTAAAACAGCCCTTGAAAACAGTATTGAAAACATTCTTTTTACAAACAGACATCTTTAAACTTAAAGACAGGGTATTGTCAATCAAAACATTGTCCATAATAACCATGAACAGTGTACTCTTCTTGTCTCAAGATCACCTAAGGGTGAGAAAACGGCACCCATTCCTTATTCACAATCTGGAGTCGATAAACCCCCACCCAACGTTCCGGGTGCCCATACACCAAACCAGTTGCCCATACAACCGGGCGGCTCTCCTAGGATAAAAAATGGTATCCTAACTTATGTAGAAACATCAAGACATGACACGGAGTAGAAACGCATCGTTCATGGGGGTAACCGACTTATACGTGGCTGAAAAGCCATCGTTATCATCAAAATATACCAAGGAGTCGGAGGTGTCTTGAGACAAGCTGTCTTAAGGATGATCAATCATATCTTTCCTAATTCAACCAGTTTTAACCCAAACAATTCTTTCCTACATTATAAACAAATGCACGTTGGAAGTTACTTTTCATTTTTGGTCAATTATTCCTTTTCTGATTCTTACTCACTCTTTACGTATGCAATGCTAACTTATGAAAGAACTTAAATTATACAAAGACTTCATTGAATAATGGAAAACCCACCTGGGACTGATCCACCATCTGGTGATGCGCTGGCGCCGCCTGAAGACTTTGCTCCGTAGGTCTACTACTAGGCCCAGCTTCATCGTCGTGCGATGCTCTAGTTCTTTTTAGAGCTTTGCCCTCATTATCAGATGTAGGATTGGCTTGGGTTCTTTTAGGTGCCATAACTTCTTATTCTTATAAAAATGACGTCTAATCATTAGGTAAATTATCGAAAAGCTAAACTTAACCTTTGTATCCAATTTTACCCAAATCTATGTTAAATTTGTGGTCTTAATTGGTAAATTCTTGACCTAGTAATTTCTTATTTGCCTATATAGGCATGATAACTTTTTTCACAGCTTCCCTAAGGGTTTTCTAAGCTATCCTAATTTTCTTATAATTTTGTATATCTTTTTCCTAATTTTTGGATCAAATTTGAAGCTTGGAATCTGCTTATTTTGAGCTTAATATTATTTCTATTTATTTTCTCTTAAAGATTTCAATTTCTCAACTCTATATCATAGGTTTACATTTCTATAATTTTCCTAAAAGCTTTTGACCGCAAAGTCTATTTATTTTAATTAATCTTTTGCTGAATATAGGACTTTTGATCAATTATAATTTTCTAAACTCACTAATTAACTATGGTATACTTATCACAAGTAGATAAGAATGTTTATGAATTTTTGTAATTATCTTTTATTTTTTCAACTCAATTATCTAATTTCCATCTTTAATTTTCAGCTAAAATTTGTATAATTTGACTTAGATAAATATCTATAATAATTTTCTAACCTTGACATAATTATCACGTTCTTTTTATTATGTATTCTAATACTGATAAATAGCATGTAACCATATAACATGATTTACTAATCTCCCCCTTTAATTTTCCCTAAAAAACAATGTTTTTCTACTAAGATAATTAGCTGAGATAATTATCACAGGTTTCTTAAGGTATGTTTTACCTCTGATAATTATCTTAAAGTTTTTTGGATTACTTTTCTATTTTCTCTCTTTTATTTTTCCATAAAAATATCATTTTTCTGCTGAGATAATTAGTTAAACTAATTATTTGAAGTTAAAATAATTATCACAATTTTTTAAAGATGAGTTTTACCTGTGATAATTATATCAAAGCTTTTTGGGTTAATTTGGTCATTTTTCCACTTACTTTTCTCTCAAAAATTGTGTAATTCTTCTTAAATAATTACAAAAATTATTTAGAAAATTAAAAGATAATTTTTCTAGCATATCGATAGTATAACACAGCTCTGATAATTATCTCATTTTAATCTAAGTTTAATTAGTATAATTATAATTAATTTATGATTAAAATGAGTAATTTCATCTCTAATATAATATAATAATTAATAAGATTAGTATCCCTAAGCTTAATCTGAATAATTAGCAGAGAATTAAGAATTAGGAGAGAATTTTAGAGTATAAATAGGTTCAAACTTCCTTAATTAATTAATTAATTAAGAAAATGTAAATAGATTAACATAGTTCTGCTAATTAAAAAGGGTTAGTGCTAATTATTGTTGATTAACCAACTAGAGCTTTGCTCTCTAGTGATTTTTGAGTGGAGATACTTCTAGATGAAAGAGAATTCGCCAGGACTTCGAGTCTGTTCTCAAATTGTGAAGCAAGGGGTCATATTTATAGGTTTCTGGGCACTTACAGGCTGGAAATGGCAGTAACTTGCATCCCAAGGCAACCCTACAGCTCCACAAGCGCCCCCTGTTGCTAATTCCAACCTGGGCAAGTTCATTACTGCCCGACACGGCCCCCTAGATACACAAAATCGATTTTTTGCTATTTTTTTTAAAAGGATAAAAGTCTTTTGCAGTAATGATTACTAAAACCTTACAATTTTATTTAGTTTACTCAATTCACAGTGTAAACTTCTAGGGGCCATAACTATGCTAGTTTTTATCGGAATTCAATTCTGAAAATTTCTAGCCCGGGGTTTGCTGTGCTTAAGATTCCAAAAAGTAAAGCACTATTTCAAAAGAAATTAAAAAAATACCTTTTTTAATTGCTTTTGAAATAGTGCTTTATTTGTTTGTAAGTCCAATGCTTTCTCCTAAAACTTTGAGTTCATCCCTCTGCAGCTAGAAAGGTGGAGACCTTACAAGGAAGAAGTGCCCGAGGTCCTAGTAAAAAGAAGGGAAAGAGCCATGAAGGCGAGGATGTCAAGGCCAAGAAGAAAAGAAGGGCTCGTCGCAAGTTTCATGTTTCAGATTTTCCACTAGGGGATGGGCAATTAAGTTATGACTTGAAGGATGATCTGACAAATAGGAAAGGAGATGTTACTTTTGGGCAGCTTATAGAGATGGTGCTTAAGCTAAAGTGACAATAGAAGAGGATGGTTAACCCAATGGAGAAAGAACCAGAGAGAGGTTCAGTGAAGGTGTTGGTGATGGATGAGCTACTGGATATTTTCCCAATAGTAGATGTGTGGCACAAAAGAAAAAAAATCTAGGACAAGGTTATGTTGATGACGGAGCCCAAATATGTGTCATAACACACTCATACGTTGAGAAGATGGGTCTTACAGTGACTGGGGTGTCAGGCTTTTGAATTAGATTGGCAAACCATCAAAAAGTAAAATGTTTAGGTGTTGTAAAGAGCTTAGAAGTGGAGGCATATGATGCAAAGGCGGTGGTTAAATTTCATGTGATGCCAACGGGGTTGGGAGAATATCCTATTATGTTGGGTAGACCATGGTTATGTGCAGTGGGAGCTGTTCAAGATTGGTGACGTGGTACGATTAGCCTCTATGGAAAGACAGGTGCCAAGAAGCTATATAACATGGACACAAGGAAAGTATTGGAGGAGCTTTATGAAGATGAGAATGAGTCTAGTGATGAAGACTATACCACAATGACTGACGAGGACAATGATAGTACTACCAGCAGTGATGAGGATGTTTATGTTGCATGTCTTTTGATGGACAAAGAAATCCATGAATCTGGTTTAGTTGCATTTGCAAATGAGATTGAAGATGAAAGTGAAGGGCCTTATGAAGTGATTTAAGGGCTGATGCAAACCAAGGTTGAATTGTCAAAAGAAGCAGGAATTGATGACACAAATGATCAGTGGAGACCTCTCAGCTATGGAGAAGGAGATATATTTGCACATGCTGGCTAGTTTTCTTGATTTTCTCATTACTTCATATGAAGAGATTAGAGGGTTCAAAGGAGAAGAGATGCATATAGAGCTGAAGGAAGGTGTTAAGCCAGTGTGACAAAGGCTAAGAAGGATGGGTCAAGAGCAAATGGAAGCCTTGCAGGAAGAGGTGGAAAAGTTATTGAAGGCAGGGTTCATAGTCCTAGTGGAAACCACAGAATGGGTGAGTCCAGTAGTAGTCAGCCCAAAGAAGGATGGAAAGTGGAGGATTTGTGTAGATTTGATACCCTAAAATGCAGCCACTAAGAAGAACCCATATCCTCTCCCATTCATTGGTTATGAGAGATACAGTGTGTGTGATGGTTTTTCAAGCTATTTTCAATTGAAGATTGCTCTTAAATACCGAACAAAGACAACTTTCATTATGCCATGGGGCTGTTATTGCTACACAGTATTGCCATTTGGGTTATCAAATGGACCATCTTTCTATCAAGAGAGATAAAATTGGGTATTGGAACCACTCATTGGTAGTTGTGTTAAAGATTTTATGGACAACTTCTGTGTCTACAGCAGTAGGGCTTAACACCATGAGAAGCTACAGATGGTATTGGCTCGATATGATGAACGTGGAGGACAACTAAATCCAAAGACATGTCATGTTTCACAACCAAGGGTGAAGTTATTGGGCCATATGGTGTCAGAAAATGGCATGGAGGCTTATCAAGACAAGGTTAAGTCTATTATTCTTCTTCCATCACCTACGAGTACAAAGCAATTGGCAACCTTTATACACAAAGTGAAGTACATGGCGCAGTTTATTCCATTGTCTTCACAGCTCCTTTATCCATTACAACAAGTGTCAAAGCATGATCCATTGCAATGGGATGACAAGTGTGAAGAAGTGTTTCAAGAGGTGAAGGAGGTGTTAGGGGGGTATCAGCCATGCAGGCTCTTGATTGGGGGCAAGTGTTTTATGTAAATCTATTAGTAGGGGATGATGCCATAGGAGCCATGTTATTGCAAAAGGGGAAGGGCAACCATTATATGAGGCTAGTGTATTGTGCAAGCCATGTGAAGTTGGTAGCAGAAAGAAAATTGTTGGAAGTAGAGCTAGTGATGGCCAGTGTAATATTTGCTTGTCGACGATTTCATCATTACTTGCTACCACGACATTTTGTTTTCTTGACGAGTTATGCCTTTTTTCCACAATTAATAAATGGCGCTAACATGTCAAATGTGGTCAAGAAATGGGTAATTGAGCTGCAAGAGTTTGAGTTTTCTTTTTTAGTAGAAGACAGTGCAAGAGCTACCCTAGATGATTTGTTGACTTACAAGGCCCAATCCTCTCCTTGTTAGGAAGAGGTGGTGAGAAGGGTAGTTAAAGAAGTTCCACATATCAACAATGCACATGTGTTGTTCGATGGATCATACAGAAAGAGCCATGATGCGGCTTCAGGGGGTATAGCACTTTATGATCCAGAGGGGAAGCTAGTATGCAAGAGAGGGTTCAAATTGGATGCACATAGTAACAATGAGGCTGAATATGCTACTTTGGAAGACGGATTACACATTTGTTTGAAGCATGGGATTAGAAGGTTGAGCATAAAAGGTGATGTCTTGTTAGTTGTGAAACAAGTGTTGGGTGTGTGGAAGAGCAAGAACAGCTCATTGAAGGAAATGTGTTTTAGAATTAAAGGCATGCTACAAAAGTTTGAAGCATGGAGCATCAGACACATTGAGCGTGCTCTAAATGGAGAGGCACATGAAGCAACTCAAAGCTTGATTGGGGAGCTATTTGTGTTGAGGACCAATTTACCTCTTTATCATGGCCGGGAAAGTTTGGCTCAAGAAGAGGAGTTTTTGCTAACAGGAATCGTTCTGAAGGACATTCAGAATTCTAAGAAGTATGGTTTTGTGCATAGAGCATATAGGTACAAATTGATTGGTGATGTCTTGTACATGAAAGGGGCTGACCTTGTGTTGAGACGTGTACCTTCGTGGGAGAAGCTTTATAGAGTGTTGGAAGAGAATCATGAAGGCGCATGTGGCAGAAATTTTTCTCTAAAGATCACCTTGCATAAGATCTTGCAAGAGGGGTATGTATGGCCTAGTTTGCACAAGGATGTTCACACCATTGGTGTAGGTCTTGCAATAAGTGTCAAGCATTTGGGAAGAGAGTGTTGAAGCCAGAGCTACGAAAAACTATTATGGCGTTTGATGTGTTTGAAAAGTGGGGGATTGATGCAATTGGCTCGTTACCTATCACAAGCAGGGGCAAAAGCTATATTTTGACTGCAGTGGACTATCTCTCTAGATGGGCAGAGGCTATAGCAATAAAACAAGTCACTGCAAAGGATGTGGAAAAATTTGTGTACGATGAAATATGTTGCAAGTTTGGGGTGCCACTAGAGCTACTTTCTGACAAGGGGCCAAGATTTAGAGCTAAGCTATTAGATATTTTATGCGCGAAGATTCAGATTAGGCACCATCATACCACTCCTTATTATCCACAATCTAATGGCTTAAATGAAAGATTCAATGGTGAGTTGGTACAAATTCTTTTGAAAGTGACAGAGCACCAAGGAAAGAATGGGGATTTGGAATTGCCTAGTGCATTATGGGCTTATCGTACTTTGGTAAAGACAAGAAGAGGGTTTACTCCATTTCATTTGGTATATGGAAAGGAAGCACTATTGGCTGTGGAAGTAGAGTTGCCTGTGGTCAAGATGCTAGAAAAGTTGCTTGGGCACTCCAGTGATGCATTTAAATAGAGGCTCTTACAATTACAAGAGGTTCAGATGGATATGATGAGCGCATTGGAACATTATGGACAGATGCAAGATAAGGCTTTAGCAAAGATAAATGAAAAGGTCAAATGTAAGGGTATCAAAAAACATGACTGCTACAACAATAAGCTAGACAAGACATTCCAAAAGAAGTTTCAAATTAAGTGGGAAGGCCCTTTCAAGGTAGTGGAGTGTTTTCCAAATGGTACATCTCAGCTGGCTAACCTGGATGGGATTGCATATTAAATTGTATCATGCTAGATTGATGATGGTGGAACGAGATGAGCTGTCTCCAGAACAAGTAATGTCTCTAAGGGAGGAGACCTGTGACGCGGCGAGTCTCATATCTCTTTTTGCTGCTACTGATCATGAATGATCTAGTAGGCTAGGGGATGGGAAAATTATGGTAGGAGTTTTTTGAAAGAAGTGATTGTGCATATTTACATACACATGCATGGTGCATCGAATAAAGGATTGCCCATTTTCCAGAGCTAGGTGGTTACGTGGGGCCCACATGTGTACAGGTAGGACAACGTGTACATAGTACATCTATTTTCATTATCACCAGTACCAGTGTGTTTTTTCTATAATAATGAGGAGTTGGTAGTGCGTAAAACTTCTCAAGGAAGCTATCGATGGGCCGACGACATGAGGTAAGCAGGTGCGTCAGATGGCATCTAGTGGCGTTAGAAGGTCGAATGGGGTCAAGACTTTCACGTGGATAAGTACAGACACAACTAGTGTTTTCTTGTGATGAATTATGCAAAAAGGTCATCATAAGAATTGTATTGGGGGGCCACTTCGCATGATTGCGGGATGCATTATTGGAAAAAGTTGAGTAGCAAGTGTGGATATAGATGTAAAAGGGTGGCAAAAATGCACTACGTGGTCATTTTTGGCATGTTTTTGGGGTCCATTTGAGGTCAATCAAAAGGCCAAAGGTGCCCAAGGGATAAAGTGAAGTGTGGACACAGAAAACCTGAGAAAAAGACCAGTAAAACATGGAGAGAAGAGGAGGAACAGCCACAACTCAGTTTTTACTACTGAGGAGGTCCGGGGCGGGCAACAAGAAGAGAAACCTCTAGACACCCTTCAAGGCTCCCGTGCTGCTCAATGGGGCTGGGGCACAACACAACACAAACCAAAACAACAAACCCACAGCCAAATCCCAACTACACAAGGGGCACCACCTAGTTTAAGAGCGAACTAGGACGCAAAAGAGGAGAATCGTTAGAGCAACCCACAAACAAGCAAGGAATTTACACTAACCCTAACACCAATGGAACACTCTCACACACTAAAACACGAGAGAGAGAGAGAGAGAGAGAGAGAGAGAGAGAGAGAGAGAGAGAGAGAGAGAGAGAGAGAGAGAGAGAGAGAGAGAGAGAGAGATAGTGCTCGGGCTTCTTTGAAACGTATCGGCAATGATCAAGAAAACACAACTATATATTTAAGAAGGAGAGAGAAAGGGGGAGGGGGTGCTTGTTGCATTAATACCTTCTTACAAATCTGTCATGACAAATCAAAGTGAGATTAGTATTTGTTCAACATAGCTTGCGTAAATTTCACCACAACACATCACAACAAAAGCCACCCCAATCACTGTCTTAAGGCCAGGGGAGTCCTCTCCACCCTGTCGCCCTCTTACAGTATGTGGAATTTATGGCTAGATTGATGACAACACCAGAGACAAGCTATCAAGAACTTAACAAAAAACACCAAGACACTTACGCATCATTGTTGTCCATTACTTCACGTTGGAAGGGAGACAAAGTACCCAAGCTTAGTCCAAATCCACCATCCTTGATTCAACAAATGTTGGGCTTACACTAGTAGGAGAAATGATAGATTTCCTACTCTCAATTGAATGATCACTCTCTCTCTTAGAATGGCATAGAGTTCCCTTGCTAATCCCCTATTACAACATATGCACATGCATAAGACAATGAGCTTCCACTCAAGAGCTCCTTCTAGAGAGGTTGAGCTTGGCTTCTCAAGCTATAGCATAGTGGTCTTGCTTATGGCTCCTCCACTTTTTGTGCTAGCTACACCCTCCTTTTATAGCAATTTTGAAGGCTAGGGTTACTCCTCTAACCATGGTTGGGTTAGATTTTCAGCAATTTATCTAATTTCTTTTGCTTGGAATTATCAAGAAGTTGGTGGGGAAAGAGAGAGGAGAGAAATGGAGGTGATAGGACTTTTCATAGTGGGTTAGTGTTAGTAGAGTTAGTATTAATTTACAAATGGAATTGGATATTTACAATGGGAGTATCCATGTAGGATACAAATGAGGAGAAAAACTCTTAAGAGGTAAGAAAAGGTGGATTTCTTACAAGGTTGATGCTCCAAGTGTCTTGAGTAGGGCCAATTTTGACGCTTGTTGACGGTCCACTAGCTTTGACGGTACATTTTTTCTCCACTCTTGACCTTCCTTGAGAGACAAGGTAATTGAAGCTGAGTAATCAACCACCATGATGCTGTCTTTTAAGAGAAGAGGCTGAATTTTGTGGTTTTTTTGATAGATATGGGTAATTTGGAGGAGGAAAAATGAGACTAGGTGGTCAATTTTGGAATGGAATTGTGTGTGGGAGGTATGAGTTCACCATGGTTTCTCTTATTCTTCAAGGTTGAGGAGAAGGTGAGTAGGGTGCAGAGAGGAGTGGTGAGAGAGGTGGGAATGATGAGTGGAGAAGTGTGTGTGAAAGAGGAAAATGATAAAGTGGAAGAGAGAGTGTGGCTGCATAGCATGGGAAAAATGGGGTCCACTAATAAAATCATAGCTCACAGCTCGTAGCTCAAAAAAATATGAAAACATTTGAGGCAAAAGTTCAGCCCACGAGCTACAACTTTTGTTTGTATTACCTTTTCAAATTCGGAGAGCAAGTGAACTTTAAAAATTTAGCAAAACCGACCGTGTTTTTCCACTGCACAAGGTCCTTGTGGGGTCCTTCTTTGGATGATTCTTTTGAATACCTCCAAGAGTGAGCCCTCCATAGTGCATGTATGCATGCCACCTACCCTTGACCTTATGTGGTAGGTCTTTAATTGAAGATATTGTTGAGATTATGATATAAGTGAATAGTACAACTAAGAAAATCAAATATTGAGGGGTCTAAAAAATATGTACATGTCAAATATAAATAATATAAGTGGAAAAAATTATAAAGGGGTCAAAAGAAATCTCTCTCATTATGAGGCTACTATAAAAAGATAAATATTTTTGGTGTTCTAATTTTTTAGAAAAAAAACAAAATAGATGTTGGAAGGGAAAAATCACAATAGTGAAAAAAATAAAACTAGTTTTTTTGGATTTTTGTTGGGGTGGAGTTACACCAAATATAAGAGAAGCTTACATGAAAATATTTCTATATGGAATAAAGAGTATGAAAAATGGTAAGAAAAATTGTGGTAATGGTGAGGCAATGTACAGAGCATAAATAACACACACCTAGGTAGAAATATTTAAATAAATACCAAAATAATTATGAAAAAATATTTTATTTAGGCCCTATATACAAAGAAATATTTACATACGTATGGGCCATAATATACTTATATATTTTTTATTTTTTTGGCTCAACTAGCCCAATGACTAGCTAATTGAGGGTTTTTTATTTCAGTAAGGAGATATGGGAAAAGTCCCCTAACTCACACGCACCTATATACAGTGAAAGGGTGAGGGTAACCACAGTGTTTGAGTGATTTGATAGGGTGAGATAAATCACTATGGAAATTACAGAGAGCCGAAAAAACGGCTATCATTAGCCCTCCCCCAGGATGATGGTATATTCATGTACAATCATAAAGAATCTTTTCCAAAGAGAGTGATTCAGAGTCCTTGACAAGTTCTTCATTGTTTCGCCCCTTGGAATTTTGGTTTGTGTTACACTCATGCTTCATGGAACAATACTTACATGGGATAGGTACCTTTTGCTCTGGTAAATCCTTTGGTAGAAGGCGACTCAAGTAAGGCTTCAAGCGATAGCCGTTTACCTTCCTGGAGTGCTCTTTCCCATTCAAGTCCATAAGTTGATAGTAACTTGAATTGAAATCCTTCTTGACTATGTATGGCCATTGCCATCTAGTTTCAAATTTAGCATCAAAACGATTATCGAGTCGATTGTCATACCTTAGCACAAGATCTCTTTCATTGATGCCTTTGTCCTTCAGTTTCTTGTCGTGCGTTTCTTTCGCTTGTGTGGCTTTCCTCTTGTAGCACTCGTATGCTGCTTCTCTTTTCCACTCAAGCTCAGCTAAGGTAAGAAGTCAATCCATCCATACCTCTTGATCATCTTGTGCTCCTTTGCCATGAAGTCACATTGTTGGGATGTTTAGTTCAATTGGCTGTAAAGCCTCTTGACCATAGACCAAGTGAAATGGTGTGAACTCCGTGGCTTCCCTATATGTGGTTCGATACGCCCACAAGGCACCATCCAAGAAGTCATCCCACAACTTTGTCTTGTTTCTCACCATCTTTCTAATGATGCCTGCAATGACACCATTAGCTTTTTCTACCAAACCATTTGATTGGGGATAGTAGGGTGTACTGTGACGATGTAGAATGTGAAGTTCTTCACAGACTTCTGTGAGCAATCCCTTTCTAAACCCTGGACCATTATCAGAAACAATCTCCAAAGGTGTGCCAAATCTACAACAAATGTGAGTGTAGACGAATTTGCTCACTGTCCTCTCATTTACCTTTGCCACACTTTGTGCTTCCACCCACCTAGTCATATAGTCTACAGCCACTAGAATGTAGAGTTTACCATTTTTTGTCCTAGGCAGAGGACCCATAACATCAATGCCCCACTTTTCAAAGGGTCCATTTGCAAGCACGATTTGCCTTGGACCATAAATCAATCTTCTATTCCCATTTACCTGACAATTGTGACAACTTTTACACCAATGTTGGACATCCACATGCAGACTTGGCCAAACATACCCCGCAAGCAAAATCTTCTTCACAGTTAATTCTTGGGAAAAATGACCACCACATGCCTCTTCATGCAAACCTTTTAGAATGGCTGGAATTTCCGCGATAGTTGGTACTCTTATGCACACTTTATCCTTCCCTCTTTGATAGAGGGAGCCTTCTAGGAAGAGATACATGCTTGCCTTCTTCATGAGTCTCCTCTTCTGAGCTTTTGTGAAGTCTGGTGGAAACTCACCCTCCAAAATGTAGCCAATGATGGGAGCCAATGACTCCAATCCCTGGTATCTCGGTTGCTTGACAGGTGCTACCACCATGATGACCTGCACTTCTCTCTCAACACATGTAACTGCTTGTTGTGCAAGTAAATCGGCATCTTCATTTTGTTTCCTCGGAATATGATATAGTTGCACTTCTTCAAACTGATTAAACATGTTACGAATGGCATGAAATTTTGTCCTTAAGCTTTCATTCTTGCATGCCCAAATGCCTAAAATCTGCTTCACAAGGAGAAGTGCATCCCCTTTTACCATGAGATGTTGTATACCATGGCCAATGCATATTTTTAAACCATGAAGTAGTGTGTCATATTCTGCTTCATTGTTGCTAGCTGAACTTGGTAGATTGAACTTCTCTTTCATGACCACCTCTCCACTTGGGTTGAGCAACACTAGCCCTCCCCCTGCTTTTCCTGTGGCTCGACGAAAAGCTCCATCAAAGAACAAGGTAAAAGAATTAGGAATACTTTTTGGTGGTGGAAATGGTAGGGTCTTTACTTCAGGCACCTTAATCTCCTTTTCATGCACCCTATAAGTGAGAATCCCTGCCAATTGTGCACGCACACTATCTTCTACCTTGAAAGAGTATTGAAACTCTTGCAACTCCATAATCCACTTTGAGGTCCTAGTACTAAGATTCATTTGAGGGAACAAATTCTCTGCAGTGAGAATTACAAAAGGTTTTGGTAGCAGGTAGGATCTAAACTTTCTCACCGCAAACATGAGAGAAAGCATCATGAGTTCTGCTTCTGTGTAGTCTCTCTCCAAAGCATTCATGACCCTACTAGCAAAGTAGATGGGTCGCATCCTTGTATTGTGGGGATCTTGTTGTAGCAACACAGCACCAATTGTTTCCCTTCCAACACTAGAGCTAACAAAGAATGTGTACTCCCAACAAGGAGGCATGAGTGTTGGTATCTCTGACAAAATGACTTTAATGTTACAAAAATACTCTTCAAGCTCATCAGACCATGCAAATTCTACTTGTTGTGTCAACTTTTGCAAAGGATGAAGCAACTCCGAAGCTAAGTGAATAAAGCGTGACATATACTTCACTTTTTGAATGAATGATATGACCTCTTTGAGATTCTTGGGTGATGGTAGCTCAATAAGAGCCTTTGCCTTTGAAGGATCCACCTCAATGCCTTTATAGGAAACCTTGTGACCAAGCAAGATCACTTCATCCTCAGCTATGTGACACTTGTCAGGGTTGAGTTGACCTCCCATGTCATAGAGCTTCTTTAAACCTTCTTCTACCCTTTGTAGATGCAATGATTTTGAGCTATAAATGCAAAAATCATCAATAAAAACCCTAATGGACTTTCCCAAGAATGCTTGAAACACCATGTTCATGAAGCGTTGGAAAGTTGCATGAGCATTTTTCAGGCCAAATGGCATGACTCTAAAAGCATAACAACCCCAAGGAGTGATAAAGGTTGTTTTCAATTGATCCTCCAATGCGATACCTATTTGAAAGTAACCCGAGTAGCCATCACACACAATGTACTTCTCATGACTAGCTACTTCATTTAGTATCTCATCCTGAAATGGGAGGGGAAAGTGATCTCTTTTTGTTGCCTCATTAAGTGGACGATAATCCACACACACCCTCCACTTGCCGTTTTTCTTAGGAGTGACAATAACGGGAGAGACCCACTCTGAATTCTCCAATGGATAAATGAAACCTGCTGCGAGAAGCTTTCTTATCTCCTTGAGTAGAGCCTGCTCCTTAATGACTCCTAGCCTTCGTAGCTTTTGAGCCTTAGGTGTGGCCTCTCGCTTTAACTCAATCTTGTGTTGAACAACATCTACTCCACGCACATCGGTGTAGTCTTTAGCAAAAAGCCTCGGAAATTTCCTTAGCACACATTTGAACTCCTCTCTTTCATCCTTTGTAAGTGTTGTAGACAACATACCTTCTAACATTCCTTCATCTTCCACCTTTTGGTTCTCTTGGGAACCTACCTCTTCCAAACCTCGAGAAGAGGTCTCCTGGTTGTTTGGCTTAAACCTTATCCCCATGACTTCAATGGAGGACTCCTCTTCAGTAATGCTGCCGCTACTTTCTTCTTCTGAAGTGTTTTCAGTCCAATCTTCTTCCGTCTCACTTCGAGATGATTCTTCATGGAGCTCCTCTTGGCGTTGCTCCTTCATGTCAAAGACAACCTTCTTGTGATTGTCATTCCTGCAAATTAGCTTTCCACTCTCCCAATCATGCAAAGCTCGCATTTTCATTAGCCATGGTCTCCTAGGATAAATGGGTAACCATTTCCCTTGGTAGACATGACATAGAAATCCACTACCTTCTTAATGCCAAAGGCCTCTACAAAGACATTTTTACGAATGCCTACACACCTAGCCTTGCTATTGTTTGCCATCTTGACTTTGATTTCAGGTGTCTCATGGATGTGCATGCCTAGTCTTTGCATGAGTCCCTCTGTCATGATGAAAATTTGTGCACCCCCATCCACTAGACCTTTCTTAACCAATCTTCCTTTGATGTAACAGTCTAGCACCGGTGTAATGTCCTCATTCATTTCAGCTTGCGCAGTTTTTACAACAGGCACACTCTCTTTTACCTTTCTCCTAGTGCTAACTGCCCTTGTTAAATCCCTCCTTACTTGTGGACATAATGCAAGAAATTGAGGCCATGAAATATCAGGACCCTTACCTCTCATGTCTTCCAACAAGTTGTACGGAGCCATACCATGTCCAAGAGGGAAGTCTTGGAGATTGATACGACGTCGAGTCCTCTTAGCTTCCTTGGTCTCCTTTGCCTTCTTGCCTTGTCCATGGTCACTCTGTGATGGGACACCCTCTTTCTCTTTACCTTTTCCTCGGCCACGCTTAATGCCATTTGCTTCCATGTCAACCTCATTTGAGTTTTTCACCTCTACCACATGCTTAAACCTTACCTCCATGACTTCGATGGAAGACTCCTCTTCAGTAATGCTGCCGCTACTTTCTTCTTCTGAAGTGTTATCGGTCCAATCTTCTTCCGTCTCACTTCGAGATGATTCTTCATGGAGCTCCTCTTGGCGTTGCTCCTTCATGTCAAAGACAACCTTCTGATGATTGTCATTCCTGCAAATTAGCTTTCCACTCTCCCAATCCTGCAAAGCTCGCATTTTCATTAGCCATGGTCTCCCTAGGATAAATGGGTAACCATTTCCTTTGGTAGACATGACATAGAAATCCACTTCCTTCTTAATGCCAAAGGCCTCCACAGAGACATTTTTACAAATGCCTACGCACCTAGCCTTGCTATTGTTTGCCATTTTGACTTTAATTTCAGGTGTCTCATGGATGTGCATGCCTAGTCTTTGCATGAGTCCTTCTTTCATGATGCAAATTTGTGCACCCCCATCCACTAGACCTTTCCTAACCAATCTTCCTTTGATGTAACAATCTAGCACATGTGTAATATCCTCATTCATTTCAGCATGTGCAATTTTTACAACAGGCACACTCTCTTTTATCTTTCTCCTAGTGATAACTGCCTTCGTTAAATCCCTCCTAACTTGTGGGCATAATGCAAGAAACTGAGGCCATGAGATATCAGGACCCTTACCTCTCATGTCTTCCAGCAAGTTGTATGGAGCCATACCATGTCCAAGAGGGAAGTCTTGGATATTGATACGACATCGAGTTCTCTTAGCTTCCTTGGTCTCCTTTGCCTTCTTGCCTCGTCCATGGTCACTATGTGATGTGACACCTTATTTCTCTTTACCCTTCCCTCGGCCACGCTTAATGCCATTTGCTTCCATGTCAACCTCATTTGAATTCGTCACCTCTACCACATGCACATTTGGATCTAGCAAAGGTGGAACTCCTTCTACCCCTTGTGGAGGTGGTCTTGGTCCATTTGGTCTTTGTAGAAGCCTTGGTTGTTGACCAGTTCCTTCACCTGCATTCATCACTGGGTAATTCAAGTTAGGTCTCCCTGGCTCCCCACGGGGCCAAGGACAATTATACATCCCATGTCCAGACTCTCCGCAATTCCAACATTGCAAGACTCTCCTAGGTCGTGGATCTCGCTCTTCAGACTTCTTTGGTTGTCCCTTTGGACCTACAGCTTGTGCAAGGTGAATTGACAGGCTGCTTAAAGATTCGTTTAACTTGTCAATTACTTCCGCCGTTACCTCAGGAAGCTCCCTCGATGTTGATGCTTGTGACTTACCTTTGGGTCTAAGACCTTCTATTGGAACCTCTCCCCTTAAGCACTTGAGTTTCCTATATTTCTCAGCAGCCCTAGTTTCAGCTGCATCAAAGGTAGCAGGTGCACCCGCCTCAACTTTTACCTTAAGGTCAGGAAAGAGTCCGGCTATGAACCTCTCCTTCTTTAGAAATTCTACACCATCACCAAGGTTAGCAACATTTCGTATCCATAGAGCCCAAAGACGTAGAAACTCTTGCTTGTACAAGTAGTAGTCATCTAAGTCTTTTTGCTTATGAGAAACAATGTCTTGCCATAATTTTTGAGTGTTTTGGGGATCAAAGAAGTATTTCTTGAAACGATTCAAAACTTCTGTGTAATTCCCCTTAAATTCCTCAGGCAAAGAGTCAAACCAAGTGCTAGCATCTTTCCTAAGGACCACCTCAAACATTTCTACACGTTCTTGATCAGTTATTATCCTCTTGATACGGCAAGACATCTTGAAATTCGCTAAAAATAAATATGCATCCTCTCCAGGCTCTCCAAAGAAAAGAGGATACCTAAACATTTGGCGTTGGCTTTCCATTGAATTGATTTCAAAGTGACACCTGTTTTGTTTTTTTTCTTAAAAAGATTTACACAATAATGTTTTCTAGCTTGCAATCTATTCTATAACAAAATAAAGATATTCACATCAAACGACCTATGATAATCAATAAGAGGTAGGATGACAGGGTTTGGTGATGCGAGAATTTCTCGAATCTTTGGGCACCAAACATGAACACCATACGTTGTTGAAAATGGATTTTCCTACTAATTGCAATGTTTATTCTAATGTGTGGAGTGAAATGGAAGGGGAAAACCTCTATTTCTGGGCCATTATCCATGGTCTATGCATGACCTAATTCTTAAAACAAAACAAAAATATAGACGTCCAAACTAAGGTCGTACCTAATGAGAGGCAAAATAAAAGGATTTACTGAAGCGTTTATCTCGGCCAACCTAAGAGGACCTAAAATTCTACGAATGACACGTTGAAATTGCAACTTAGTACTAACAATTATGTGTACCTTTTGCCTTGCAATGGGAATGAAGGGATCATACAAATTTTCGTGATTCATGCAAACTACTTGACTATGCTAAAGGTTGATTCTACACAAAAATACACAAGCCGTTCCTCAGTGGAGACACCAATTTGAGGCGGTCCGGGGCGGGCAACAAGAAGAGCAACCTCTAGACACCCTTCAAGGCTCCCGTGCTGCTCAATGGGGCTGGGGCACAACACAACACAAACCAAAACAACAAACCCACAACCAAATCCCAACTACACAAGGGGCACCACCTAGTTTAAGAGCGAACTAGGACGCAAAAGAGGAGAATCGTTAGAGCAACCCACAAACAAGCAAGGAATTTACACTAACCCTAACACCAATGGAACACTCTCACACACTAAAACACGAGAGAGAGAGAGAGAGAGAGAGAGAGAGAGAGAGAGAGAGAGAGAGAGAGAGAGAGAGAGAGGGAGAGAGATAGTGCTCGGGCTGCTTTGAAACGTATCGGCAATGATCAAGCAAACACAACTATATATTTAAGAAAGAGAGAGAAAGGGGGAGGGGGTGCTTGTTGCATTAATACCTTCTTACAAATCTGTCATGACAAATCAAAGTGAGATTAGTATTTGTTCAACATAGCTTGCGTAAATTTCACCACAACACATCACAACAAAAGCCACCCCAATCACTGTCTTAAGGCCAGAGGAGTCCTCTCCACCCTGTCGCCCTCTTACAGTATGTGGGACTTATGGCTAGATTGATGACAACACCAGAGACAAGCTATCAAGAACTTAACAAAAAACACCAAGACACTTACGCATCATTGTTGTCCATTACTTCACGTTGGAAGGGAGAAAAAGTACCCAAGCTTAGTCCAAATCCACCCTCCTTGATTCAGCAAATGTTGGGCTTACACTAGTAGGAGAAATGATAGATTTCCTACTCTCAATTGAATGATCACTCTCTCTCTTACAATGGCATAGAGTTCCCTTGCTAATCCCCTATTACAACACATGCACATGCATAAGACAATGAGCTTCCACTCAAGAGCTCCTTCTAGAGAGGTTGAGCTTGGCTTCTCAAGCTATAGCATAGTGGTCTTGCTTATGGCTCCTCCCTTTTTGTGCTAGCTACACCCTCCTTTTATAGCAATTTTGAAGGCTAGGGTTACTCCTCTAACCATGGTTGGGTTAGATTTTCAGCAATTTATCTAATTTCTTTTGCTTGGAATTATCAAGAAGTTGGTGGGGAAAGAGAGAGGAGAGAAATGGAGGTGATAGGACTTTTCATAGTGGGTTAGTGTTAGTAGAGTTAGTATTAATTTACAAATGGAATTGGATATTTACAATGGGAGTATCCATGTAGGATACAAATGAGGAGAAAAACTCTTAAGAGGTAAGAAAAGGTGGATTTCTTACAAGGTTGATGCTCCAAGTGTCTTGAGTAGGGCCAATTTTGACGCTTGTTGACGGTCCACTAGCTTTGACGGTACATTTTTTCTCCACTCTTGACCTTCCTTGAGAGACAAGGTAATTGAAGCTGAGTAATCAACCACCATGATGCTGTCTTTTAAGAGAAGAGGCTGAGTTTTGTGGTTTTTTTGATAGATATGGGTAATTTGGAGGAGGAAAAATGAGACTAGGTGGTCAATTTTGGAATGGAATTGTGTGTGGGAGGTATGAGTTCACCATGGTTTCTCTTATTCTTCAAGGTTGAGGAGAAGGTGAGTAGGGGCAGAGAGGAGTGGTGAGAGAGGTGGGAATGATGAGTGGAGAAGTGTGTGTGAAAGAGGAAAATGATAAAGTGGAAGAGAGAGTGTGGCTGCATAGCATGGGAAAAATGGGGTCCACTAATAAAATCATAGCTCACAGCTCGTAGCTCAAAAAAATATGAAAACATTTGAGGCAAAAGTTCAGCCCACGAGCTACAACTTTTGTTTGTATTACCTTTTCAAATTCGGAGAGCAAGTGAACTTTAAAAATTTAGCAAAACCGACCGTGTTTTTCCACTGCACAAGGTCCTTGTGGGGTCCTTCTTTGGATGATTCTTTTGAATACCTCCAAGAGTGATCCCTCCATAGTGCATGTATGCATGCCACCTACCCTTGAACTTATTTGGTAGGTCTATAATTGAAGATATTGTTGAGATTATGATATAAGTGAATAGTACAACTAAGAAAATCAAATATTGAGGGGTCTAAAAAATATGTACATGTCAAATATAAATAATATAAGTGGAAAAAAATATAAAGGGGTCAAAAGAAATCTCTCTCATTATGAGGATACCATAAAAAGATAAATATTTTTGGTGTTCTAATTTTTTAGAAAAAAAACAAAATAGATGTAGGAAGGGAAAAATCACAATAGTGAAAAACATAAAACTAGTTTTGTTGGATTTTTGTTGGGGTGGAGTTACACCAAATATAAGAGAAGCTTACATGAAAATATTTCTATATGGAATAAAGAGTATGAAAAATGGTAAGAAAAATTGTGGTAATGGTGAGGCAATGTACAGAGCATAAATAACACACACCTAGGTAGAAATATTTAAATAAATACCAAAATAATTATGAAAAAATATTTTATTTAGGCCCTATATACAAAGAAATATTTACATACGTATGGGCCATAATATACTTATATTTTTTTTATTTTTTTGGCTCAACTAGCCCAATGACTAGCTAATTGAGGGTTTTTTATTTCAGTAAGGAGATATGGGAAAAGTCCCCTAACTCACACGCACCTATATACAGTGAAAGGGTGAGGGTAACCACAGTGTTTGAGTGATTTGATAGGGTGAGATAACTCACTATGGCAATTACAGAGAGCCAAAAAAACGGCTATCACTACTTTTGGAGCCTTTTTGGCCATAAACTACTCATTCGAGGTTGGATTTGAGCACTTAGATATTGTAGACTGGAGTTTATGGCCACTCCGGATGCAATGGCATTGTCCATTTTTCCAAATTACTCACTTTTTCTTGCTTTTTTGGTTGTGTAGGTTTCTCCTGTGAGCAAAGTCTCTGCTCCAATTTGTGATTGTATCTGACATATTTCATCCATATTGTGTGAGCTATTTGCCCCATTGGTGTTGGCCCAAGCTCAACTGTATTTAATCATAAAAAATCTTCCTATTTTGAGCTGCATTTTTTGGGTTTGTGTGTGTGTGTGTGCCTCTGTGTTGAGTGCAAATGAATAGTCTCTCTCCTGTCACTCCATCGGTGTGTTCCCTGTTTCGGCTAGGTGGGTTGTGTAAGCTGAGTGGTTCCCCATAGTGTGTGTGTGTGGATCATCCCAAGAGTGTGTGTTGGGTGATTATAGAGGCATTGTGTGTGTTTTCATCCCACTCACAATGTCAACTCTCCTCCTCCTCTCTCTCTCTCTAGTCAAGTTTAGTTCAGCTGTTTGAAGTTTTCTCTTTTTTGGTGCTACTTATATTTGGCTTGAAATATCCTGGTGTATTACATGACTAGGGCTAAAAATTTGTGCCACTATCATGGTCAGCAGGAAGCGCATTTCAGTGGGTCCAGACTACTGAAACATTCAAGCCTTGAAGCATGTCACTGATCAAGTGAGACACATGTTATTTCCCTCACATTAAGTTACCATAGTTTATGGTTTTAGGACCTTCCAAGATCCATTTATGCACTTTTTGATCCCACTTTTCATTCTGCTCTATCATTAAACTAAAACATTTGGGAATGAAGCACCACGCTTCAAGGGTGACATTTTTGCCTTGAAACATTTTGTGGTGACTATGTTTAGACAAGCCCATCTAGAAAAGATCCGTTTATTCCCAAGACCCAATATGAGATCTTTAAAAAGCTTTAGGTTGTTTCTTTTTCTTATGTTGATTCCCAGAAAGAGATTCTCTAGAACTATAACATCTCCAAGAATATTTTTGTTGAGCCTAATGTCGCTTGATCAAAGGTAGATTGTGTCTGCAACTACCATGCAAAAGGGGAGGAACATTTTGTTGCAAAAATTATTGAAGTTGATCATGCCAGCAAGTGGGTGATGATGAAGAGATGGGTCTTTTCATGAATGTTGAAACTTCCCGGCGGGGGGGGGGGGTTTTCACCATATGTAAAAGCTACATATTATTTGTGTTTAAGGACTATGTACTTATGAACATTTCACCAATAAAAGGGATCCTATTCCTTTTCAAGGTTTAATTTTTTCTCAAAATCAAATTTTCAACACCCTTTTGTATGAGAAAATGTGAGAAATATAGAATAAAATAATCCCTACTATTGAACCCATATGGTAGTCACTTATTTACTGTAGTGCTGCCCCCCCCCCCCCCCCCCCCCCCCCCCCCCCCCCCCCAACACCTGCCCGCCCGAAAAAAAACCCAACCCACTCCCTAGGATAAAATGTTCATTGAAACTATTGGAATGTAGCTGGTTGCTGTGCATTTTTCTACTTCAAGTATTGGTAAATTGCAAGAAGGTTCAAAGTGGACATTGGGACATTGAGAATGAAAATAGTTGAAGAGAAGCATATATTAGAGGTGTAACTAACATCATAAGGGAATCTATTGGGAACTCATTGGGATGTAAGAGGTAGCAATGCTATCATTGAGAGGAGAGTTGACAACAAAGACCATCAAAGGTAAATAAGAGAGCATCATAGGGGAAGGGGGTACGAATGTAAGGTCTCATGCACACTCTACAAATTCGTACTACTCTAGGAGGAGGCTTGATCAATTTGACTATTAAATGCATTAAGTATCCTCATGCACACTCTACAAATGCATACTACTCTACGAGGAGGCTTGATTGGTTTGGCTATTTAGTGCATTTAGTGGCCAAGTCACTTTAAACATTTAGTATGGTTGGCTATAAAGTGTGTTCACTCTCATGTATTTAAGGGAAAAAAATTGTGTACAATTTGAGGCAGGAACCCTTCAAGAGGGCATGTCCCAGCACATGAATGCAAATTGAAGGGGCACTATGGAGAGAGAAAGATGCCCCCTCTAACTACCATATCTCCAATCCAAGAAATTAGTGAAACCCGCAGAAACAATATGGGTAGATGTCGATCCATGTACATGCAAGCTTGCAAAAGTCTCCCACTCCCCCACTAACCTCCCATGTGAGAGATACCCCTTCCCAATGGTCTAGCCAAGAATTATAAAATTTACACTTTTATAACAATTTTAATATACATAAGAGTGTGGAAGAAATAACATAGGGGATAATTCTTCAATGCCTGCTGAGACCTAGCAACTAGTACTACCCATGAATGTGTATGAATGAAAGTGTACTCATGAAAATGACCACGTAGAGGGTGAATGTATGTGTACATTGTGGGGAGAGAGAGAGAGAGAGAGAGAGAGAGAGAGAGAGAGAGAGAGAGAGAGAGAGAGAGAGAGAGAATTTGGAGGGTGAAATAGAGTGTATAGATGTTATAGAAGAATCCCAAAAAGAGAATGTTTAAATGCCTCATCTAAATGAAACGAGAAAACCATTTTTTTATGCTATCAAAAAATTGGGTATACCATAACTTTTAAAACTATAAATGACCAAGTAGAAGCACTAGACCCTATGTGGGATTAGCCCCTAACACAAGTCTAACAAAAACAAGAAGATATATGCAACACCCCCGATCTAGCAAAGCTCCAGGTCATTAACTCTTTAATCTAAGGCTAAGCAATGTAGGTGATCCCAATATTGTATTGACGTTGTCATGGGAAACATAACACATGAGTTCAACGAAATCATAAAATTTTGCATATGTACAAACAATCATTTTGAAGGAAACTAGTTGTACATGTTCTCCACTCTTACATGTTTGACATAATCCACAAAAACCACTTTGTAATCCAATCCAAAACCATAAACCATAGTCCAATATTCATCACATGGGTGAGCACTCCACCCTATTCTAAGTAGCACAACCAAAATTCAAAAAAGTAATGCAAGAGCCATACCAAGTTCACAACTGGGAAAAAAAACCATGACCATAAGGGATCTTCAACCCTTCACCATAAGGGCCATATTCCTCACTAAGCCAACTCCCACACTTAGAGCTGACTGTACACATTGTAGTTAACTAAGACAACACTCCCCTTAAAGATTGAATTTTTATGTATACAATTTTTCTTCAATATCAACTAAACATGATCTCAAATCACCAATTTTGGAAGTGTTTAACCATATGCAAGTGATGTACCATGAACGCACCTCAGTCCCCTTGCACATGGGATTCTATATTTACGAGCTTCCACTTTGAGCTTTTGCAATTGATTTTTTTTGTGTGTGTCTTTTGAACACTTGAATTACACTAATGATTTGTCAAAATATCATTGTGACACAAGAAAAGTCTATACAAAATAATGCATTCCTTCAATCACCAAACAGTTATATGCAACATGCATGCAAGTCTATGCACGAGGACTGGTGTACCATGAACATACCTTAGTCCCCTTGCACATGGTATTATATAGTTACAAGCTTTCATTTTGAGCTTATGCAATTGAATTCTTTTTTTTGTGTGGATTTTGAATGCTTGCATTACACTAATGTTTTGTCAAAATATCATTGTGACACAAGAAAAGTCTATACCAAATAGTGCATTCCTTCAATCACCGAATAGTTATATGCAACATGCATGCAAGTCTATGCACGAGGGAATGTACACTTAAGAATCTTCTATTAGACTAAAATGTAACTTTAAAAAAAGCACCATTTGTAGTTTGTTTTGACTGAATACCCGATTGTGAAGAATATCAAACAAAACACGTAGTGTCAAGGTAACCTAACATGTCAACTTAAGTGGGTGCATAACCAAAATAGCTTCCAAGTGGTATTGTGACATGGATATCATACTACAAAGAGCCTCTAGTAACATAATCTAGTCACAAAATTACCAAAATGCCATGTTCACGACATGTGGTCACCATGTACACAAAACCCAAAAATCAAAGCATCAAAATGCAATGTATAGGTAGAGCAACCTACCAAACCAACTCAAGAATCCTAAAAAAAAAACTACATTTCAAGTGCTAATCTGTAATGCTTCTCACACTACACAATCACCGAAATTTCATGTCCATGTCATATGGCCAACATGTACAAAAAACACATGAATCAAAACATCAAAATGCAATGGCTAGAGAGAGTCCCCAAAAGAAATTTGTATCCCTTGCTCCAACATATTATTGGTCCACATTACATGTTTAACAAAAATCTTTCATAGAACACATCATCTAGCTCTAGACACTTGCAATGCCTCATATCCTGCACACAAGCTCGGCTCAGACCACCACACCCTGCAAACAAGGTGTAATTAGAATATGCTAATTATGCCTTAGCTCTGATACCACATGTAAACCTATGGTGGATAGAAAAATAAGGAATTCATGGTGTCACCATAGCAAATAGATAATTAGGAGTAGAGTAGAGAGTGAGCTCAATGCACAAAATGAAAATAACTTTCTTGATTAGTTAGAATTGGAGAGAGTGAGAGAAAGATTACAAGCTTTGGTGGATATTGGCCATTTATAGGATCAATGTGGAGAAGTGTAATCGATCATTTGCTGAATATGAACCACAAGTGGAAGTGCCAAGGTTCATGTGAGCTACCACAAGTGGCATGTGGCCATCAAAGTGTGTAGCATGTGTTAAAGGAATGAGTAGCATGTATGATTCTTTGTAGGTTCCACAAGAAAAATGTGACTATGCACTTAAATGATGCATGATTGGATTTTAGGGGGTGGTCTCACTGTGAGTGTAAGGTAGGGCTTACCCCAACAAAAAAAAAAAGCTATGCCACCCATATGGAATCAGGACCATAGGGTTCTTTGCAAGTGTAAACTAAAAGAATTTGGCGTTGGACAATAGCTACGACCTTATGGAAAGAGAAAAAGACAAATATAACTACCAATAGCTTTAAAAGTACAAATGGTAGCACTTGCAAAGAGAATCAACAATAGATTTATAGATGCTCATTTTAAACGATAGATAGACCAAGTCTATGGTTTTCTTGATCTTGAAGTCAAATGATCACATACCATTATTTTGTTAATTGTTAAATTCAATAACACATTTATTTCTCTCAATGTTCTTGATAAGCATGTATGAAAATTTGGTTGTCTGACATGATCTTCAAAACTACATGATATTGGAAGTGTTTTTTTTATAAATGGAACGGTGGCCTATCTTTGATATGTAAGACAAACATTCTCATGAAACTAAACAATCTTACCAAATTCAAAAGAAAATTTTATAAAAGTGAAAATACATCCAAAAATTTTATTAGTAGGTCTAAGGTTTGAACTTAAATGCATTTGATCATCTTTGAGTTAACCACTAAATACAATCCAATTTACAAACTTGAACAATTGACATATATTATACAATCTTTGCTTTGCAATAAGGAAGGATCTTGCATGATGTTTCCATTCCTACATGATAAGCTAAAAAACTATACTAGTCCTGACATTCCTCTACTAAAACAAATTCAAAATATCCATTCCACTTCTTTACATCATCTAGAAGAAAAACAAAATTGTCGTTAGGACCAAGATACTCACATTTATAGTCCTTATCTACATGCGCTCCCCTGTATCTCCCTTGCAACCAATCACGGCACCAATGCCTCTTAATTTCCATGCTTTGCCCCTTTTCACTGCCATGCTCAACAAAAATTTTGTCCATCTCTCTGCTGCGTCGGCCTGGCACACCATACAAATGTCTCCCCCTCATCCTGGTACACCATGATATGTCTCCCCCTCGTCCCGTTTTTGCTCGTTAGAGGCATGATGCATCCCAACTTCGCCTTCTCAACGCTTGGTGAGAAGTGTGACAGCGAGACACACACTCAGACAGACACACAAAGAGAGAGAGAGAGAGAGAGAGAGAGAGAGAGAGAGAGAGAGAGAGAGAGAGAGAGAGAGAGAGAGAGAGAGAGAGAGAGAGAGAGAGAGAGAGAGAGAGAGAGAGAGAGAGAGAGAGAGAGAGAGAGAGAGAGAGAGAGAGAGAGAGAGAGGCACTCAGAGCTAGGAAACACTGAGAGAGAGGACCACTCTGGACGTGCCCGCCTTGGCTCCTCCCCATCGTAGCGCTGCCCTCCTTGTTGCCATGTACTCGTCTCTGCAACGGTTGTCTCGATGGTCTTGCTCCACCTGTTTCATGCCCTCTGACTGCCCTACCTTGGCTACCTCAACTCGGGCCAGCATTGCCATACTCCTTCAGCATTTTTGCACGGGCTTCTGCTGGATGAGGATTTGATGATACCTTTGATCAACATCATGGAGAGAGTGAGTTCATCGGTACAGAATTGCATGCACTTCCAAAAAATCTCTCTCTCTCTCTCTCTGTCTCTCTCTCTCTCTCTCTCTCTCGCTACACTAGTCAACGCGCGGCATGTCTCTCTTTCGTTTGCCCCTTCTCTCTCCCCTCCTCCACGTCACTGATACTCACCTTTTCCTTCCCTTCAACCAAAAGGATCTCCAGAGATGCTATCTAATTCAACCATTTTCCAAGATTGGCACGACCTACCACCATCAATTCATAATAAAAGAACTTGCACTCAACCTAATATAAGATATTGTTAAGTATGGAGCCCGATTCACCCCTTATAATTTTTAGGTTTAAAAATACATATTTGTAAGGCCCCCATTATGAGAAGAAGCCATCATGCTACATGAGGAAAAATCACTCGTCGGAGTATTCATTTTGTCAAAATATTATGGACAAATAGTGGTCAGAAGTGATAAAAAAGGATCGATTGGTTGGTGGTCGAAAGTCTTTTACCGGTGGCCAAATTCAATGACCAGTATAGATAAGTTTTAAACAGACTTGGCTACAACTACACATGGGAAAATGGCCAAGTTTCATGTAGACTTGTCTACATATGGGTGGCCACAGTGCATGGGAGAGTTCAACTTAGACTTGTCTACACAAGGACGGCTACACACACGGGTGTCTCTTGTGAGAGAGGGCAACCCTTTTGACCTATAAATAGAGCTACACAAAAAAATGCATTCTAAAGTTGGTGAAGCAAGATGAGTGAGGCGGTCAGAGTGAAGTAAGGTGGGACTTCCATTAAGGGTATAATCTCTAGTTTGAAGTGCAAAGCCATTGAATGGCTACTTTCTTATGGATGTAGCCCACATTGGGTGAGCCACGTATATCCTATGTACTCTCTCTCTCTCTCTCTATCTCTGTTCTCTATTATCTCTCTTGTGTGTGAAAATTATCTCTCTCTATTAAATAAACCACTCTAGTCTCTAGTTAGGTACATCTCTATTTCCTAACAAATATAGTGTAAGTTCTTTTATTATGAATTAATGGTGTTAGTGTAATTCTTTTTGCTATGCTAATATATATACTACCCAACACAATTGTGATTACTACAAAAAAAAAGATGATTATAAATCAACTATTCACACTTTCATTTAGTGATTTTTTCACACAAAAAACTTTTGTGTTTTTTTAAGCTTAATTTTATTCTAAAAAGAATATTAAACCTTAATCACAATCTAGGGAATATACGTCCCTATTGTATATGACCCCTATGAATTCAAGGCGATAAGATGGCATATCTTCTCCCATATCTTCTTTTATAAGTTTATTTAAAATCAACACGCTATGAACCTAACATCTTTAACAAAATAGTTAGGCCAAAGGACAAATTGTTTGAGACTCTTCAAGAGTCTTTAGTAGGTGACTTAGAATAACCACCCTATGTCCTTAAGATCATAGGGTGTCATATCTATTTTACAAGGTGGGTCCTTAGAGAGCCAAATGATTTTCACCCATTGGCAATAGAACCCTATGATGGTAGGGTCATAGGATGTTGATTTCTTTTAATACACTTACTCTATGAGTACTCTATATTCTCCTATGTTTGTGGAGATGTCTTTTGATATCTAAATACATTACAATGTGATACATATAAAGTGCATCATAAATCCCAAATGATATATAACTCTAAGTTCATAAGGTGCCCTTAGTAAACCCCTAGCCTTGATGTTTCCATAAGGAACCAAGTGTTTGGTGGTTTACCACCCTATGACCATAGGGCCATGAGTAAACTTCTATTCTAAATTCCCATGTATGTTCCCTTGGGTGGTTTAAGTGCCCCTCTATAAATGGCCCTAAGGTTGAAGGGTAGACCAAATAAGGTTGGTGGATTATGTGACCTTCTAGAGATTCTATGTTGGAACCCTATGGCCCTAATGTTGCAGGGTAGCCCAAATTCTTTTGGGGGGATCCTATGGCCCTAGGGCCAGAGGCATGTTTGCAAAGTTCTCTATGATCCCCAAGTCATAGGGTGTTCTAACCAAACCCCTAGCCTTATCCGATTCACTATAAATGAGCTACAATAAACATAATATGATCACTTATCCTTGAAATATTAAATAATAAATTTCTATGTCCATATATTTTTAGGGTTTTGTTTGCCACAAGATGTCCATATGATATCTGGACACTTCAATCTCTTTCATTTATTGTAGCTCTTTGTTAGCAGAGTCCTACCCCAACCTCAACCAGCGTACCCCACTTGATGAACCTAAGGAGGACTTGCTTGAGTGGTTGGAACCTACAAAATCTATGCCTTGTTATGTGGTTTCTATCCAATCTCTCCCTGAAAATGCCCCATCTCCCATTACCCTTACTATATGCAGGCTTAGTGTGCTTCCTAGCCCAAAAACAAGTGTCAAGATCATGATAGTTGTTGACTAAAATTCTTTTACTATCGAGGCCTATGGACTTGGTGAGCCTAGCAAAGACCATAAATGAGGTAAAAAATCTCATTTACAAGAGTTTCCCAACTCTCAACCTCCTTTGTTCTGCCTCCCCAACCAAGGCTAACCTCTCTTCTATGTGTAATGAACTACCCTTTCATGAGCATCCTCAAGGATGGCCACAAGAAGCAGCTCATGATGTCTCTATGATCCAAACAATAGTAACCTCTACACCTTAAAAACAACTTCAGTGGTGCCTTTTCTAGACCCATTAAAACAAGTTAACTTGGGTGACTTATACAATCACCTGCCGATGCTATTAGAATAGGTAAATTTATCAAACTAAAAAATTGATGATACATATTCACATGAATTCTTTTCTATCAAAGTGGACGGAACCTACTAATAGCCGTTTTTCGGCTATTCCAAATTGTCATAGTGAGCTACCTCACCCTACCAAATTCACCCAAACACTATGGCTATCCCTACCATTTCACTATAAATAGGCGTGTGTGAGTTAGGGGACTTTTCCCATATTTTCTTAAAAACCCTCAATTAGCTAGTCACTGGGCTAGTTGAGCCAAAAAACAAAAAAAACAAAAAAATAAAAAATATTATGGCCCATTTGTGTGTAAATATTGCATTGTATATATGGCCTAAATATAGGGATTTTTATAATTATTTTGGTATTTTATTTAAATATTTTATACTTAGGTGTGTGTTTTATTAAACGTGTATATGCCTTCTTTCATTCTCTTACACCATAAGTATATTTTTTGCCAATGTGTACATCCTCTAACCTCATGTTTTTCTTTTATACAAATCACCCCCACATTTTCACCCTCATCCTCGTGAAAACAAAAAAATTGATTTCTACTTTCTTAGTCATGTTTATTATATTATTTTCATTTACTTGCATACCTTTTCCTCTTTCACCCAAAATAATACAAAGAGGGACCATATCATATGATTCCAATATCTTTACATATCCATAATTCCTCCATATTTGTTTTTATATTTTTACTCATTATTCTAACACCATGTGCTCATTGAGCTAAAATCCATGAATAGTCCATACACTAGTCCCACCATGTATATATTGCTTTATTCATCAATAATCCTCCTCCATGCATGTGTAAAGGGCAACTTGGATGCTTTGTATTATGATATGACAAAGGAGGGGCTCACTCTTGGATACATTGTACAAATTCAACAAAGGAGGGGGCCACTAAAAGACTTTTGCAGGCATAAAAAACAGGCTTTTTGATGCGATTTTTGGCACCCATTTTCACTCCGAATTTGGAGTGGTGGTCAAAAGAGAAAATGTGGAACAAAAGCTGAGTAATCACCTCAAAAATCTTGGTGATTTTTAGAGCAACCACCGGTGAGCTATGATTTTTTGAGTGGACCCCAGTCTGCCCACTTTTCTCACAAAGTAACCCATAGTCTTCTCTCACCTCCTTTCCCACTTCCACACACATACACTCATTCCTCTCCATCCCTCACTCAAACCTGCAACTTTCATGGCTTACTTCATCTTCTTCACCATTTCCATCTCTCCTTACTCCATAGCTCAAAAGATTATCATCTCTACACACATATAGCTCAATTTCTCTCTCTAGAATCAAATTCATATTACCATAACCTCTTCATCCTTTCATAAAAGAGAAAAAATCAGCAAATAACCAATCTCAAGCTTTGCAAAAGGAGGAGTTTGATCATGGAGAATTCAACTTCCCCATGGTCACAAGAACTGCACTGACAAAGTTCTACAACCGCTTCATTCACTGGAGGAGAAGGTGGAAAATTTCATTTACATCTTGTGGTTTCCAGCAAATTGTGTATATTGTCATTCTTCTCTTACCTTTTATCATTGTATAAATCATATAATGCACCTTGAGTGCATATGCCATGTAATTTTACCCCATCCTACTAACTTCGAACTACTAACACTAACTGCTAATCTTTTTTTGTAAATTGCACCCACTCTACTCTACCGTGGAGTAGGCAACCTGACACAAAAATCACTCACCTCTCTAGAATATTCTCTATTTCACCTCAATAATTATCTCCTCTTAATCCCACATCCATGTGACTGAAGAGACAAGAGAGCCCCACTCTCATAAGAACATATAAAAAATTTCATAAACATGGTTTTCTATGAAAATGTTGATTAGGTATAATCCTAATTAGGGCTCTCCTCACCTATAAATAGAGCCCTTCTCCCTTTCAAAATGGCAAGGATCCCTACACTATTGCTCACTACTTTGAGCGTGCCATTCACCATCTTAGTTTTAGGGAGTGAGAGTGAGCTCTCTATGCACCATTACATGTGGTGTATAGGAAAGCTTCTTTGAGCTAGTTGTAACATTGCAAGGGAGTGAGTGATTCATAACTTCCAATCAAAGTTGTACCTACTCTTGCGCATCAATCAATAAGTTGGGTGCAAATCGCGGGTCAAAACTCTCTTGAGTCTCTCCAATTCACGCTTGGCAACCTCATCTCGTTTGGTTTAAGGTGATGCGTTTTCATTTTGAGATTCTTTTGGTAGTATCTGCTTGTATGTGACTCAAGAGCTCTTGTGTTTGTTTTCGTTGCTTGGGAAAACATTAGAAGAGGGTTGTATGGTGAGAGGTCTCCCATAACCCTAAGATAATGTGTAGATTGCAACATCATCAAACTTAATCGTGTCTCTTGACTCTCCTCCAAGCTGTTCATACACCCACGTCAATCATTAAAATTGAAGCTAAATTCTTGCACAAAGATCTCTCTCTTTTTTTTTTGTGTGTGTGTGTGTGTGTGTGTGTGTATTTGTAGCATTTAAATTAGTGATAGTGTACCCTTCCTTCTCGCATGTATTGCTAAGGTATTCTCCTCTTTTGTGTCCTAGTTCGCTCTCTAACTAGGTGGTGCCCCTATCTTGTTTGGGTTTGGCTGTGGGTTGGTTGTTGTGTTGTACTTGTGGTTGCCCCAGCCCCAATTGAGCAGCACGGGAGCCTTGAGGGGTGTTTAAAGGTCGCCTCTCTTGTTGCCTGCCTCGGACCGCCTCACTACGTTTGTGAAGAATTCATATAGCTACTAAGTGAATCATGTAGGGAATCTAAGAGATCATCTATGCTAGGAATATGATATTTATGCTTTATGGTAATCTTATATATAACCCTATTATCAGTAAACATTTGAATGATCCAATTTATTTTCCACAAAGAGACTAGTGAATCAAATGGAGAAGAATTTTGCTGGATAAATCCCTTCTCCAGGTACTCATGGATCACTTTCTAAACTTCTATCTTCTCCTTTAGAATTGTCCTATATGTTGGTTTAATGGGACAATATTCTTCTTGCACACATTTGATCTTGTGACACATTCATGTGTAGAGGCAAACTAGAATGCAAGCCAGATTTAAACACATCACAAAATATTTCTAGTATCTTTTTAGAAAGAGCTTGAGTAGAATTTATTGTACCTCCACTTTGTGTCTATCTCCACATAAGGAGGTCCAAGGCCATCCAGTTTCCACAAGTGATTTCCATGGAGTCATTTCTTATGAAGGCTAAAGTTATTCATGAGAAACTATTGGCTATGAAAAGTGCACTAACTAGTACTCAATTAGATGCTTTGGTTCTCACAAAGTTGCATGAGACGTATGAAATGGTTTCTAGGAAACTTCGACCACAAATCAGAAAGGAAAAGATGGAATCTGATGATTTGAGCTCTTTTCTCATTTAGAAGGAGACCGTGTTGATAAATCAAGACAAAAAATGGATTTTTGAGAAAGGTGTGGAAGCACTTGCTGCTTCAAATTACATAAAAAAGACAAAGAATTGTGTTAAAATTATGGAAAGTGTGGTACTTTGGCTAAAGATTGCAGATCCAAAGGCAAAGACAAAGGTTCTACAAAGGATAAAGTTAAAATCAAGAATCATGAGGAAAGCAATGACAGTGACACAAAAGATAGCAAGGAGTTTGCTAGTGTCGTGGAGTCCACATTGGCAAGGACTCCCCACCTTCTAATCATATGAAAACCAATGCGGCCACCAGCTTTAGGCAGGAGGCTTGTGAGTGGTAGAGAGGGGAAAACAATTCTCCCTATAATTTACTTGGACCCTTGTATCGGAGTTCAAGTTATTGCTGTTTAAATCCGTGGATTGAAGTTCAAGGCACATGCATCTAGTAGGAAACCAATTAGATGTATATAAAACACTATGGATGAGCACACCAATTCATTGATGTTGGTTGGATTATGGACAAGATGTGTTTCACAGCTCATTATCTTGGAGTATTGGGCGTGATGTGCTCACAGTTCACAAATGGGGATTCTTGGACATAGTGTGGTTTAGAATTCAAATTCTCCAAAAGTCAACCAATCATCAAGATGGAAGTCTTCTAAGGTCCTAAGTTGCGGGTAGCAAATGCAAGGTGTATCCAACATGATCAGTGTTGATGGGGTGTCCATGGTTGCTTCTTCATCAACTTGGTCTCATTATTTATGTCCACTATGAGCTACATAGAGGGTGTTAGAGTTTTGGCATCTCAAATGAAATGGCTAATGTGATACTTATTTTGGCTTTTATGTATTTATTTTACTTTTTTAAAAAGTCTCAATAGGGAAATTTATTGAGGTTAGTATATATGTGAACCCTTGCCCCCATTTTATTATCATATAATTATTCATTGCCAAGGTTGATTGGTTTAGGATACTCTCTCTCTCTCTCTCTCTCTCTCTCTCTCTCTCTCTCTCTCTCTCTCTCTCTCTCTTTCATGCTCACTCTCCTTGGTCTCTAAGCTTTTGCATCGTCGACTTTGACACATTTTTTTTTATAAAGGGAGCTTATACAATCCACAACACAAAATTCTAGATTCCATAATGTTATCACCAAAGCCGAGTGTAGTATGAAAAGTTGCGGGATGTGTGTCTAACCTTAGTCCTATCTTATTGCAGACATAGCGAGAACCACAAATAAATTGTTAATCCATGGGACGAAGCTCACTCGACTAGTGCATAGAGGCTACAAGAGGTTTTCAATCTCTTGAAAAACAACAAACAACTTGCATCTAACTCAAGCCACATTCAAGTGACTGAAATCACCAAAAGCCAATCGCTCATTGAAAAACAAATCACATCCGTTACAACATCAAATGACGTCCAAACGTAACGAAACTTCTATGACATGATTATAAGACCTAAGGACACATGCTTATGGTCTCAAATCCCACTCTAGGTCAAGTGCGAAAATCACGATTATTAATAGCAGTGGATTTTTGACCTAGTCCTTTTTGACCCAGAATACAACTGAATGCTTAGCAATGATGCCCCAATACCCGGCCTATGCTTATAAGTTTTTGATTTTGAAGTGGAAATTCCTAATTAGGATGAAATTAGGTTGCGGGTTGACGGCACTAAAAGCTACAAAATACTGTGAAGTGCTTACGTTAATGCGTAGAGCTGTTACCTGCGGTTGCAACACACAAAAGACATGACTGCAATGTGCAGTCGGGGAGGGAGTAGGAAGCGCGAGAAGGAGAGAAGTGAGTGCGGTTAGCTCACACTGTGTATTTCATTATCCAAAGCTTAATATACAAAATTGGCTTTTATACCTTAGACAAGGTTTTTGGTGGTCAAAACTAATAATCTGGGAGCTCTAACCAAATATAAGTTGATACAATATAGAATCTTTTAGCCCGGCTCATTGATTAGAAAGTTTATCTGAAAAATAGGTATTAGAATATTCTCGATTCATTAAAATAATAATTGTTTTTACAATGAAAGCAACAAAAAATGGTATCCTCGTTAGCTTGCTGCTAACATTCCCCTCCTCCTTGCCTGTGTCATCCCTTGACACAGCTTTATGGGCTGAAATAATCTTTGGGTTGATGGCTAGCGAGGTGGTCTTTAAGTGCATGTAGAGCTTTTTCATATCTAATCTTTCTTTCTTTTTTCGAAACCTGCAAAAATTGCATAGTGACTCTCTTCTTTAGCCTACGAATTTGGAAGTTAGGTTGTTGATCACTGGCCCAAAAATCTATGTTCCCAAGTGAAAAACCTTGTGTAGAATGCTTCCTCAAATGCCAACATATTATGATATGGCAAGAACATGCAACGGGCGTAGCAGCCATAAAGGACTTCTTTGGAAGGTTGACCGCTGAGGTCGTATCATAAACCCTTATTGCCCTCAAGGAAGGACATCCACGATGCTCCTGCTTGCTCTGGCTCATGAAAGGCTTCAATGCATGTGAGCAGCATTCGGAAAATTTTGTGGAGCATACCACACGAGAGATCAGAGAGACTTTTGAACAATTCCATGATTCCCGTTAGGGTTTTCACCATGTATTTCTCTGTCGGCCTTCCCTTCTCTAGAACTGGCAATCTCGGATAATTCAGCCATGTAGGACGCTTCTTTGTCATTGCCTCGTGTGCTTACCACATTCTTACTCTTGGTACAAGACAAAAATTTGGGTCTTTTTGAAGTGATGCAAGTGCTCTTGTGAACAGAATCAAGTATCTAGGATTCTTATTCAGCCAGCTCTTTCTCCACTTGGGGTGGACTTCATCTGCGCCTTCTTCTTGCATGTCTTTATATAGTTGTTCCTTGACCTACAGCTCAACCTTGATCAAGGGATATGGCAGTGATTGCTGATGCCATTGTGCATTGATTTGGTTGGGAGTGAGTTGAGTAGCATTGACACAATGAAGAATACTCAACTCCCAATATTGCTGCTTTCCACTGCTCATCCGTCTTTTGAGAAACTTTCTCCTTAAGTGCATCTTCTTCAGCTTTTGACAACTGGACCATTGGCACTTGATCGGCATCTGTTATTGGTACTTGAAATTCTTCTTCTCCACTTAGCCCTTCTGTCGGCTGTGTTTCCATCTCAGCAAAAGAGACTGAGAAAATATCAATGTGGGGTTGTTCTGATGTACCTACTTCTTCCTGCATCTCTTGTTGTCCATCTCGCAGTAGTTGCTTAACTCTCTTCAACACTGCTATCTGCTTGAGCATCTCTCCTTCTCTTTGTACCCGCATTAATACAAGGTCTCCATGTTGTGACTGCTCTAGATTTAGCTCTAGCTTGAGATCTTTATTATTTTCTCCAGTGCTCTATACACTTCGTCTGTACCTTTGATCGAGGAAACTGCGGATTTTCTCTTATCTGTCGCAAGAAGGTTTCCTGATTGTTGATCCTCTACTCTGAGTATTGTAGTGAAGCATTCACCACGTCGAGTTGCACTTGAATCTCTTGAACTGACAGAGTTGTAGTTAAGAGTTTGTTTGGTAACCTCTATTAATTGTTTGTCCTTGTTCTTGCAGGCGTCTGACAACTTTGTGAGAAGTTCACCTAGCTCCTCCATTTCCTTTTGCTTCTTTTCTCTGGCTAGCTGGTGTTGTTCAGCTTCAGCTTTCAACTCTTGGACTTGTTTTTACAGATTGATGATGAAATTTAATCTGTCCTCTAGCTCTCCTTGAAGAGTGTCTATCACCATTTCCAACTCTCTAGCCTTAGCATTGCGGCTAAGTGATATTGATCACATTTTTTCTGTCATCTCCTACATCTGCTTTGCATATTCATTAACTTCGAGAATGAACTTATCATTTTTCTGCCAGTATTCAATTTCTGTGAGCTGCCTAGATGATTCAGGAGTCTCTTTGTGTGGTTCCTTGGGTGGGATTGTGACAGTTATTACTGGTTGCGATGGTGCTTCTACCTCTCTTTGTGGTTGTGTGGTTGCTTTGGTTGTTTCTTGCTGGGTGGTGGTAGACGGTGTGGCCTTTGTTTCTTGTGTCTTTGGATGCTCAAAACTTGTTGCCTCCTTTGGTTCAGGACTTGCTGCTTTTCCTAGTTTTGGCTCTTTTGCTTTACCTTGCTCAAAAGTAGTTGTTGCCTGTTGTTCATATCCTGCTGCCTCTTGTGGTTCACCTTCCTTTTCCTTGGTTTTCGTGCCCTCTGTGGGTCTATCTGTTGGTGATGGTAGATGGATTGGCATGGGGTGGTTGTGTTGTTCCGTAGCACGTGACGATAGTCTGGGAGACATCTCACTTTGTTCATACTGTGTCTCTCCTTGTGTTGTTTCCTCTTCTGCTTGTCTCTGCCACTCTGCTGCATCTTCCCTTGCTTTTATTTCTTCTTCTTGAGCTTCTTTTTGCTTCAGGGCTTCTGCTTTCTGGTACAAGCATTCAAGAGAATCCTTGGGATCTTCTGGTTCCTTCCTAGCAGGATTCTTGTTTTGGGGCCTTTCATATCCCTTGGAACCCACCGTGCTAGGTCCTCACTTGTAGCTTGGCGGCTTCTTTCATAGGTCCTTTTTCCCGTTCGAACCTCGCTTTCTTTTGATGAGGTTCTTCTTGATGTGCAACCACTGTCTTCTTCTTTATCTCCTCTCTTCTGGCTCTCTTCTCTTCATTGTCTGAGCTTTTGCTTCTATGTGCTTCATGAGAGCTTTCTTCAGACTCCTCATCATATTTGTAAACTCTTTTTGTCAATCTTGTGATTCTTGGAGATGGCTGTGCTGACACTATCCATGTGTTTTGATCTGGAACAGGTTGCAAATTGTCTGTCATGTCAATAGCATGGTATGCTATCCTTGTGAGTACCTTAGGTGCTACCAGATAGGTTATCTTGCCCTCTTTCTTGGTACCCTTCAGCGTGGATAACACATACTGTGCGTGATTGATGGGTTGCCTGGTCATTGACTTTAACACTTGCGTAGATGTAGTCGCAACTGCATGATTGGGTGTTGTATACCTTGGTGGTCTCTTTACAAGAAAGTAGAAGTATTGGTGATATAATTGTGCGGGTTCTTCCGCTTGTTTCTAGATGAGATCAGCAGGTTTCTTTGGTGAAAGTTCCTACTGTCTTTCTGTCTCTACCTCTCATCGTCATCCCTTCTGTCGGCAACATGAGAGCGTCAGCCACTATTTCTTTTGTAATTACCACTTCTACTTTCTTCCTTTGCTAGTCAGTAATCTGGGTTGTTCCATCTTCCTTGATTGTGGACAGGAGCACATAGGCTTTTTGAAAATATACACCACATGGTTCTTGGTCGTAGTACTGTTTGAGTCCAAGTCTTCTCTTAGCTTCTTTTGTTTTGAGCTTTGCTGCGACATCGTAGACCTCTTTTGGCAAAAGCTGTAGTTCTACCTGATGTCCTTCGTCACTTTTAAATTTACCAGTAGAAAACGTTGTTTTGTTCTCCTCAAGTTGTTCTTTTGATAGATAGGTTGCTTTGGCTGTCTTTATTGAAATAGGGTCCAGTTGGTATGGTGGCAACTCTTGCAGCTTGTCTTTTTGGGATACCCTCTTCTTGGCCGTCTCCGCAGCTTGCATTGCTCCTTTTAATTGCATAGAGTACCAAAGTTAGAAAATTTGACAGGTTTTGCCTCTGAAACGTCCTTCAGTCTGAATTGCTGACAAATTGAGTCCAATTTGCTTCAAATTAATTTTTGAAGAGGCATAGATGCATAAAAACATGTAAAGATCAAAATCATGAAGTCCAAGAAAAAATTTGCAACAAAAGTAAATAATCGCGATTATTTATAGCTGATGGATTTTTTCAACTTTTTGCAATTTTGGCATCATAGGCTTGAAATCGACATCAATTAGATACTCTGAGTGAAGTATGGACTCATTTGAATGCACAGGGTGAAAATGGTGCCGGATTTAAGCTTTCAGTCTCTGAAACAGTAGATGTAAAGGAATTTTGAGATACTGAGCTCCAAATTTGTTCAAACTTGGTTAGTGGGATTAGGACATCATGTGCTTTGGTCCCATGCTAGCAAAGTTGCAAATTTCCCCTATCTTGGCAAAAAAGTAAATAATTACGATTATTAAGTTTTTCATCAAAATGAACATTTTTTGGTGCAACTTGGTTCTAGGCATGATGTTGACCCTGTATATGTGATATGAGGTGATTTGGACCAAAAAATGTGACTCATAACTCAGAAATTGGTTTGGAAGGACTTCTTTGCGGTTTTTGACATTTTCCAGTTATCATTGATCATTTTGGCTCATACTTGAAATGTGGCATGTGATAGGTGTGCACAAGTGATAGGTGAGGTGATGATATTATTTTCAAGCCAAAAAACTGCAAAAGTAAATAATCGCGATTATTTACAACAGTCAACATTTTTTTGCAAAACTTGAAAATTTTGACCTAAACATATTCTATACACCTAAAACAAGTCCTGAATTGAATTTGGTAAAGTTTCGTCTTGCCGACATCACTTCGTGCTTTGTCGACTCTGAAATCACCAATTTTTGTTACTACATGGCCTGTGGAGTTGGTTAGTCACTTTTGAGGCTATGGACTTGTCTGCTAGATAGTCATGAAGCAACTCATCCAATTTTGGCCCATTTGGAGTGAGTTTGACCTCGTATGCCAAATTTGACATTTTTTAGCTTTTGAGCTGTTTTTTACTTTCCGAGGGCTTGCCTTGATTGATTTTATGAAACCAACCATATACATTGTGTATAGACCGAGTTTATAAGATGTCTGTGGAGTCAGAATCCAATTCTAGCATCTGCCAAAAACCTAACTTTTCTACTTGGGACCTCCCTTGACCCCTACCAAATGGTCAGTTGTTGATATAGAAGTGCTCTATCATCTAGGAGCATCCTACAATTCAAGTCTTATCTGATTTTGTTGAGCTGATATGGTCAATTTTTGGTCGTAGGTCTTTGTGCACTGCTCGGATTCTAGGGGTTTTTCCAAGGGTTTAGACTAGCTACCGGTTGTACAGAACGGATCATTGATAAGTATAGAACTTACCCCTCATGTCTCGTGTTAGACGGCGTTGAAAACAGGCAACTGTGGACTCCAAAAAATGCATGCGAAGAAGGTCGAAAAGCTCTCTCTCCAAAGGCGACAAGTAGAAATGAGGTGATTTTAGCCTACCTTGGGTATCTATACTCGGACTTCCCGAACCAATTTTCCCAAACTCCCCTATTAGTCCTACTAGGCCATGAAATCTATGTTAGATTCAAAAATTTCCCCAATCGGATTCCTGTAGCTCATTCTACAAGAATTCTGCAAAAGTAGGTCTGACCGCCTAATTTAAGCTTCTCACTTCCGTCTGTCTATTTGATTGAATTTTTTTGTGTCTGTTACCTTGTTCTTTTGATCATTAACGAGTCTTCAGTTTTTCCATCTGAGCTCATTTGATATTTATATTGATTTTTGACCTGTTTATTGAAAAAATCAAAGAAAATAACAAAATGTGCTAAAAGAGCAAAGTGAAAATCCAATAACTAAGAAATCCATTGAAAAACACAGCTTTATTGTCTTTTGTTGGATTTCTCCATATTTAAGTCTTAATATCAAGAAAAAGGATGAAAAATAACCAAAAAGGACTATTTTTTGATAGTTTATAGACTATTTACACTCATCGAAGAGATGTTATCATTTAAATCCCCCTGTGGATGATTTATAAGGGTATTATTACGTAATTTTATAAACTAGTATGGAGCATTAGCTATTGGTTGTGTTTAGAAGTTTTTTCAAAATTAGAGTATTTTGAGTGTAAAGTGGTTGTGTAGGATTAGGTTTAATGTGAAACTCTTCAATTTCGTATGCACTCTCCCTATCAATTTGATCATCCGTCTCATCTCCTAAGTTTTCCTTTGAATACATATCCCACTCTCCTTAGGGTTCCCTACATAAACCGTCATCCATCACTAAGGTATATGCATCGCCTCCTCCTCGCCATCGACGTCTCAAAGAAGGAAAGAGTAAGGTGGGAAACAATTCTTACAACTGGCGTATTTCCTTGGATTCCGAATAAGATACTTCTTCAAGCTCAAGCATAGTAATAGTAATGGCACGAGAGTATGCTTCGAGCACGACATTTTCCTTGAGATGAGGCATCAATGTTGTCACCAAAGATGGTAATAAAACAAAAGCTTCCTATCTATGACAATATTCGTATGATGCCAAAAGTTTAGCGTATAGAAAACTTACCAAACATTGTTGATTGAGTCTCAACTTTCTATTGAAGTAATTCTTGCAAGAGACGTGTCAACTCAATTGAACACACTCCACACTCATGTACTTCTATTCAATTCATATGCATCAACGTTAGAGAGAGAGAAAGAGAAAATAGGCTTTCCCACAAAAAAGAGAGATAGACAAAGAGACTCTGTAATGTAAAATTACTTGCAAGTGCCAAAATTTAGATCAAAATAAGTGAGCATTTATATATATGTGGAGTTGCACTTGGAATGTGGAGGCAGCGAGCTTTCCAAACATTCCAGCGTGATGCTACTAAAGACCCTTATCTTTTGTCCTTTTAACAACTTTTTTTTTGAGTGCACACAAAGAGCTTGTTTATTGAGTCCTCACATGTAATCTCAAGAACATGTTGTTTAGGGGCATAATGTGCAACAAAAGGCATGTCAAAAATACCTAGGATGGCACCACTGATAACATAGGCTTCGGTAGGGTGTAAATTTCCACTGCTAAGATTGACGTGGAGGCCCTAGGTAGAGAAACCATAACTCTTCCATGCCAAAAGCCCAAGGCTATGTGACAAGAGCCAAGAAAGGGTTGCTTTGGAGAGGGGGGCGATGTCGCCCAAAGTCTATGAAGGCATTCTGATACAGCTTGTTATTGAAAAGGGTTACGGAAGGGCGAAAATGATCAAGTGGAACAAGGTTGGCACCACTATATCTGAGAAAGAGATCAGGTTGGTTCGCCCAGTCAAGGCCATGAGGACCATCTGCGTATTTCTAGAAAAATTATTTGTTCTGTCTTGGTAGGATAATATGGTTTCAATGTGAGAGGTGTTGGGGGCAGTGAAGGTTGGGAGGAAGATGATGAAAGGGCGGTGTGTGCAGACAAGGTAGAAGAGAGCGGAGTTGCCATGTAGCTACCAGAGAATGATTCTTCTCTCTCTTACGCAATGGTAACTCAGAATGCGCGCATTGCAACAAAGGTCTCATCTGGCGGCATCCATATCCGATGCTTGAGAGAGAGAGAGAGAGAGAGAGAGAGAGAGAGAGAGAGAGAGAGAGAGAGAGAGAGAGAGAGAGAGAGAGAGAGAGAGAGAGAGAGAGAGAGAGAGAGAGAGAGAGAGAGAGAGAGAGAGAGAGAGAGAGAGAGAGAGAGAGTGAATTAATTTCATCTTGGGATCCATCATCTCTGAGGTGTCAAAAATACCTGGGATGGCACCACTGATAACATAGGCTTCAGTAGGGTGTAAATTTCCACTGCTAAGATTGACGTGGAGGCCCTAGGTAGAGAAACCATAACTCTTCCATGCCAAAAGCCCAAGGCTATGTGACAAGAGCCAGGAAAGGGTTGCTTTGGAGAGGGGGGCGATGTCGACAAAGCCTATGAAGGCATTCTAATACAGCTTGTTATTGAAAAGGGTTATGGAAGGGCGGAAATGATCAAGCGGAACAAGGTTGGCACCACTATATCTGAGAAAGAGATCAGGTTGGTTCGCCCAATCAAGGCCATAAGGACCATCTGCGTATTTCTAGAAAAATTATTTGTTCTGTCTTGGTAGGATAATATGGTTTCAATGTGAGAGGTGTTGGGGGCAGTGAAGGTTGGGAGGAAGATGATGAAAGGACGGTGTATGCAGACAAGGTAGAAGAGAGCGGAGTTTCCATGCGGCTACCAGAGAATGATTTTGCTCTCTCTTACGCAATGGTAACTCAGAATGCGCGCATTGCAACAAGGTCTCATCTGGCGGCATCCATATCTGATGCTTGAGAGAGAGAGAGAGAGAGAGAGAGAGAGAGAGAGAGAGAGAGAGAGAGAGAGAGAGAGAGAGAGAGAGAGAGAGAGAGAGAGAGAGAGAGAGAGAGTGAATTAATTTCATCTTGGGATCCATCATCTCTAAGGTGCTAAAGCAAAAGAATTTGAACGTCGAGTGCTGAGAAAGTGGAAGACAGAAAATTCACGATCCCATTTGTGCCTCTTCGCTCACGTGGCATAGCTGGCCTTTGAGATTTAAAAAAATGATCCTTGGGTTAACTGCCCTAAAAATCACACGTTAACATCAAACTTTTCTTTCCTCTTCAAACATTTCCCTTAATTACTTAGTGCCCTTCCACCCCTCCTAGATGGCGTACTTCGGGATGACTGTGTGCATGGGTTGAACAATCGTGTCTATGCATAGCCTTGGTTGGCTCTACCATGATTTGAAGATCAATGTAGTTCAAACCATTATGATGTGCAAGAGTTGGGTCTTGAGTAATTAACTCAAGGGTTTCTGATGTCGAGGCTTTCTGATGCTGTCATCCAAAGAGCAAATCTTGTAGCTTGTGTGATCTTTGCTTGATTGTACCGTCATGGTGCTTTAGCACACTAATTTCTTGACCTATTGGTATCAATAATGACTGTTGTCGAGCTTATACCCGCCATTGATATCTTGGTTTGCTTTGTGCAGAATGGTGTGGTTGAGTCGTTTGAGACTTAACTTTCCATTGCTTGATCGGTTTTACAGTTTGCGGAGAAGATAAGTGCTCCTTTTTCTTCCAAGTCAATTTTGTGTTAGGTTCCTTGCTCGGAGATGCTCTTCTTTGTGTTTTGAACTTTGGAACCATCTTTGGTATTGTCGATGATGTTTTGGGTACCCAAATTTGAATCGGTTGTCCTTAAGCTGTGATTTTGGTACCCAAATTTACTTGACTCCTTGCATGTTACTTGTATCACATTTAAATTGACTACTCCCAATGTTGGTGTTGGGTTCTTGTTGCATCCTTTGATAGTCGCTATTCCTACTGTCAAAGACTTACTTTTTACTTTCTTGTACGTGGAATAATTGACTGCATTACTCAAGCTCTTGTGTCAACCAATGAATTGGTGCTATGATTGTTCAACTGTACTTTGATGCAAAGTTCCATTTCATCTAACCATTCATCATGTGTTAGCACTGCATCTTTCTGCAACTCCCATTGTCGATCATTTGGTTTCAGAGTGTTGATGGGAATAGGTATTTGTTGATCCTTGAGAGAAACTTTCCTTTTGAGTACTCAAAGCCGAGATTCGTCTTGGGATTCATCAATAACTTGCTGTCATTTTATCTTTCTTTGCTTACCTGCATGCATTCTTTCTAGCAAGTCATTGGTTAGTGGCAAATTGTACTTCTTTAATCGACATCCACTTATCCAATTAGCCATTGGTTCATCATCTACAGTGGACAACTTAACTGCTCCACTTGGAGATACATCTTCAATGACAAACTGCCCGTTTCCCTTTTTCTTAAACTTGGGAATGTGTTGCTTAAGGGAATAGACTAAAACTAAGTCACATTTTTTGAAGATTCTTGTAATTACATGGGAATCAGAAACTGTTTTTGTTTCTGCTTTTGTGCATACATGTGAGCTACAGCAGTTAGCCTTTGTGCATCTAGATTTTCTAAATCTTCAAGTCTCTCTGACAATTCATGTCCAGTCCACTCAAGATTCTTAGCCACCCTTAGTGACGGCAATGGAAATTCTATTGACAATATGGCATCAAGACCATAAAGAAGGTTAATGGGGGTGTAGTATTTAAAGCTTTTTTGAATGAAAGTTGATAAACTCACAGAGTAGCATGGAGATTCATTTCCTAGTCTATCCTTCCTAATCTAACCATTTTAGTCAAAACCGAGCTAAGAATTTTATTCGTATGCTCAGCTTGTCCGTTTGCTTGTGGGTGATAGGGAGCTGATTTGTTACGGATGACCATAAATTCATTAAGCAGATACTCAATTACCTCATTGAGAAAATGAGTTTCCCTATCACTGACTATTTCTATTGGAAATCCATATCTTGTGAACACATACTCATATAAGAATGCGGTAGTGGTTCTAGCATAATTCTTTTGAGTTGCTTTAGCCTCCGTCCACTTGGTCAAATAGTCCGTAGCTACAATGATATATTGAGCTTGGGTTCTATAAGCAAGTGGTTGTATTGGCCCAACAAAATATATTACCCATTTTGCGAAAGCTCTAGCCCCCATCATTGGTCTTAAGGGCATGCTATGTGCACGGGTTAGCATCTTTGCTTGTTGACAAGAATCACACCTCATACATATTCTTTGGCATCCACAAAAAGTGTTGGCCACCATATGCATGCCATTAAGGTTGCTCTTGTGGTGGTCTCACTAGAAAAGTGACCTCCAGCTAATCCAGTATGTGCTTGTTCTACAATGGAAATATATTCAACTTCATTTGCAGAAAGATGAAAATGTTGATCCTTACCTCTCCAATACAGCTGGTTTCCAATAAGAGCATAGTCTCTTGCTTTTGTTTCAATTTCTCTTTGACGGCGTTTACTCATATCCTCAGGAAATGTTCGGCTCGATAAGTAAGTAACTAGATAGTTACTCCACTTAGGAACATGTGACATTTGGAACAATGTTACATGAGGTATGGGTGTTTTTTTTTGACATTGAGGTCAATATTTCACAAAAGAATGAACATCACTCCTCGTAGTTGGCCAAAATACTCCAAGTCTTGAGATCTGTCGCATAGTTTGATCTTCCGCAAAGTGAAGTCCTACTACACTAACGTGTGCTTGACTTAGGTATTGGGTTTTCTCCTCAGGACTAATGCATAAAAGCAATATTCCATCCCAATTTCTTTTGTATAGCCTTCCAGATAGTAATTGATACATATCCAATTTCTCAATTCATCCAATTGTAATAGGAAGTGGTATTTGCAAATCCACTTGAGCTATGGTCATTAATGATACCACAGTTTCTGACCATCGAGGTATCATTTCAACGGAGAATAGATATGCATCTGGTAGATCATCGTCTACTACTTTAGGTGGTTCTTCTCTAAAAATCCTTGACAAATGATCTGCTCTTTGATGAGTAGTACCCTTTTTTACAATTACAGTGAAATCAAATTCCAAAAGAATGATGAACCATCTCACTATTCTTCCTGTGTTGCATGACTTGCTGACCAAGTACAATAAGACTTGGTGGTCCACAAAGTACACAAATTTGTTAGCTAATAGGTAATGTCTATACTTTTTTACGGCATAGATCATTCCTAGTCCCTCCCTTTCGTTGATGGTATAATTATTTTCTGCCATGTTCAACTGTCGGTTAGAATAAGAAATATGAAAATTAATTTTTTCGTCTCCTGGTTGAGCTAGTATACACCCAATGGAAAAATTAAAAGCATATACATGTATGTGGAATATCTTATTCCAATATGGTGCTTTCAATATTGTAGCTGAGGTGAGAGCTTACTTTAGCTTCATGAAGGATTCTTCACACTCATCAGTCCATTCAAAGTGTGTAATCAAGCTGTGCATAGGTTTTGCAATTATAGCGTACATGTAAATGAACCGTTTGTAATATCCACAATGTCCCATGAAGGCTTGAACCCCTTTGACTGTTGTTGGTCTAGGCAAATCAACAATAACATGAATTTTGTCCATATTAGTAGCTATGACATTTTTAGACACTATATGTCCAAGAATTTTTCCTTATCTACCCATAAATGTGCACTTTTCAGGATTTAAGCAAATCCTATAAAGTCTACATTTTTTGAATATTTTTTTGAGGTGTTCAAAATGATCAGCCAAGATTGATGAATGTACGCATAGATCATCCATATGTACTTTCAAGAAATTCCTAAGAAATTCTTTAAAAGCATGGCTCATCAATCTTTGAAAGGTGGTAGGAGCATTAGTTAACCCAAAAGGCATAACCCGATAGGCAAAAATACCCCATTCATTGCAAAAGCAGTTTTATGATGATCTTTGGGATCAACCAAGAGTTGATTGTATCCCAAAAAGCCATCTAAAAAGGTGTAAGATTCTATATCTGCAACTCATTCTAAAACATGCTCAGTGATTGGAAGAGAAAAGTTGTCTCTAATGGTAGCTGCATTCACTTTCTTAAGATTAACACACACTCGTAGTTTTCCATTTTTCTTGGGTACTACCACAATTGGAGACACCCAATCTATGTGTTCAATTTCATAAATAAATTCGGTCTCCTTTAGCTTTTCAATCTCTTCTTTGATCGTCCTCACAATGTTTCATTATGTGTGTATGGCCTTTGTCTACTTGGTTTCACATTGTCTCTCATGGGTATGGTATGTTGACAAATTTCTGGATCAACACCCTTGAGATCCTTATAAGACCAAGCAAAGATATATCGGTATTCTTTTAGTAAGCTTGACAAAAGCTCTTGTTGTTCTTCTGTCAAGTCATTTGGAATGTAGGCAGGTCAAGGCTCTTCTCCTGGTTCAGCCAGATCTATCTTTTTTGCGTTTTCAGGTCCTTCATAGGACTCACCATGTTTTCGTAGTTCCCTGACACGTTGTTTGACTATGATTTTTCGATCTTGTAGAGTATATTTCTTGTAATTGGATGGAACGCTCATTACATATTTACCACCCTCTTCAGTGGTTTCCATTTCAGTTGTATATATCTCCTTTAGAGATTTTTCAACTCTTGATACTTCGTTTTCCGTTCAACTCATGTCATGGTTGAACCCTTGTCCTGATTGTTTGGTTTTACTTGAGTTTCCTTTCTCGTTTTTCTCACTGTTTTTCTCATTTAATGTTCTTTGTTTAAAGGATATCTACTAGTGATTTTGTCCTTGACACAATCATGTGCATCTATCTGCATCAAGAACTATGTTCTACTAGAGATTGATGGCATAGGTCTAGCTTTTACGTTTCTGGTGTCCCTTTTTTGTCTATACCATTTCTGTCTTCTCGGTTTCTCGTTTGGAAAGTCAAAAAATATCTCCTCCCCTCCTTTCATGAGTAGTTTAGATCGCACATGTTCTTTTCTTGACCCTGAATCATCTGAGGTAGCTGAGTGTTCTTCTAACTCATCTATTGCACCATAGTAGAGGTCTGAAAAGACTTGTTGAGCTTTTATCAAGTCCTTGGATTCTGGATTTTTTCCTTCAATGTTGAGGGTTGAGATCATTTGTCTGGGAATTATTTCATAGCCATCCTCATTGCAAAATTGAGTAGGCATAGACGTATTTACACATACATCCATTGTTTCTAAAATTTGAGTCCATTCAAATGGCTCAAACAAATGCTCTGAAAAGGGTTTAGGTACATAGGCTTCATATGTGCAATTCCTTTCTAAGATACATTCTTCTCGTTTTAAGCTCCCGTTTTTGAAGCTCCACACATCCAAATAGGAATGTCTTTGCTCAACCAAGATGGAAGCTTAGTTTCAACTGAAGAGACTGAATTGAACTCTTGTATGGGCGTTTTCATGACATCTCTATAAGTGTGATCTTTTAAATTAACCCTTGTTATTGATCCCACTTGCTTCAAGTACAGATAATTGTTTCCTCAATCTTGGATGAGTTGTAATTTTCGCATGAATGGTCTTCCCAATATGATTTTGTAATTGAGTTTCTTCCCAAAGTCCACTATGGCAAAAGTGTGTTGATATTCAATCCCACAGGAATTAACTATCACTTTTCAAGCAGTCCTAAGGGTCTTTTGATGTGTCCATTAGCCAATTAAAACTTCATGCGAGTTTATCTAATGGCTAGTTGTCCCCAAGATTCCCATACTGCTTTTGTGGCTATGGCTATGCCTGCCCCACTATCCAGTATTTCCATGGTTTCTATATCATTATATCGCACTGGAAGAGTGGTGTTTCCTTCTGCACCTTTGTAGTATTCTCTGACTTTGTTCATTGGAACATATCGAATGTCTTTGTTATCCATTTTGTGTTTTGATTTTCTCAAATTTGTTGCTATTAGCCCTGTTATTCCCACCTTCTCTAGATTTTCTATACATCATTCCATAAATATGGTCTAATTTTTAACATTTTCCCTAAAGTAAGAGTACATTGAATGGGTGTAGACATGATTGAATGGATGTTGTCTACTTCTAGGGTCTATTCCTCTCTTTTTACTTGAGTGGTTTTACACACTATGGATTCATCTTCGTTCTCCCAAGTAAGAGGGAAGTGTTTTCAAGGTCAATGGTTTAGATATTCCCAAAGATTCATATCCACAATCCCCATACAAGGATTGTACATCCATGTCCATATTAGGAGGTAGATTGTCTAACCAAACTTCCTCTATAGGAGCCAACTTCAGAGTTAAGCTCCCATCATTAATCTTTCTAACTTTTTTCCATAAGTGTCTTGGCCAGTCCTCTTCTACAAATGGAATTTCTTCTAAGGCATCTCGCTGTCCATCACTATAAGTTCTGGATCTTTTTTTTCAAGGTGGGGTTCTACCACCACTTAGAATGTTTGCTTATTGGTTCCTACCATGAGCTCTTCAGGTTTTGCCATACTTTCGAGCTTGGGTTTTTGTTTTTCTAGCATCTCTTGCGTGATTCTTACCAAATTTTGATAAGCTTCAAGCTTAGCTGCTTCCATGTCTCAAGAAGGATATTTTTCCATTTGTTTTCCATGTTTTGGCCTACTTTAAGTCTCGCTTGGTAAGCTTCCCAGGCTGCATTAATAGGCTCAAAAATTTTGTCAACCAAAATTGATCCTCCAGATTTCAAGGTGGTTTCCTTGATTTCACTTCTAGTTTCTTTCACCTTTTCCTGAAATAGCTTCTTTGCTTTCTCCTCAATTTTAGCCCTTTGTTTCTATTTTTTCATCTCATACCTTTTGTTTCTACTTCTTTTGGTCTTTTGAGAGGAAATTTTTGTATTATCCGAATCATTAGAAGAGTTATGTTTCTTTTTCTTACCCTGGGCTCTAGTGATTACCTTGATTGGAACAATTGGTTCACTCTCCGATGAGTTACTAGGTATCACTTTGACTACGTTCACTACTATTTTTTCCTTGTTTAAAGGATTTTTAGGACAATCCTTTGGGAAGTTTCCTCCCTTTTTGCAACATTGTATGCAATAAGATTTGACCGGCTTGAGGTTTTTGTCAGGCTCTGGGCATTCATTCTTCCAATGATCATCTGCACCACAATTATGACAGTTTCCAGTTCTTGGCTTAATCATGGGTCTCACCATAGGAGGTCTAACACCTTGATTGGCCACATAATACATTGGTGCAAGCTCTGGTGGAGTATAAGTCACAGGTTCTTCCATTGGCGGTGGATGTGAATTATACCAATTTCCTTCTACCATTACCGTAGATGGACTAGGCTCAGTATAGGGTGTAACATGTACTAGTGCTTGTTCATCTATGACTTCTTTGGATGCATGTACTTTACATGCACTCCATTATGTCCCGGATATGGAGGTTGTTGACCCAACACGGGTTGAGGTCTCTCCATACCCATCGGTGTTCTTTGAGCTGAGACCATATTAGGCTAATATCTGTACATGGGTTGTCCTTGTGGTCTCATAGGCACATACTGAACATTCCCATCATACTTTGGTCGGTAATAGCACTTGTTGGTCTCATGGTTGGTCCATTTACCCTCGATTGCGCACCAATTTTGTGGCCTAATTGGTTGTCCCTATTGAGGTATCCCTTGTCCTGGTCCCCTCATAGGTGCTTTTTGCATGTTATTTATCATGTCATTCATCCTTTTGAGCATGTCTTCTATGGCTAAAAGGGGTCGTTCCCACTTCTGCTGGTTTGGCGGATGCTATTTTCTTGCTTTGGTTATACTTAGGGATATCTTCTTCATTGAAAATATCACAATTGTCTCCTAAGTCAACAACATCTGACACACACTCTTCTAGGGTTGTATGCTTCTTGCTATACAGTATAGCATGAAGTTCTTTGTTTAGCAGTCGCTCTAGGAACAATGGTTCTAGTCTTTATTTTGCAGGTATCTCTAGCTCTAGGCATCTTGCAATGTATTGTTTCATTCGAGCTCCACAATCCCTAATAGACTCACTTTGTTTCTGTTTAAAGCTGTATATTTGAGTTACCACATTGTGTTTGATCCCCGTTTTGGAACAAGCAGCTACAAATACTTGAGCTAATGTGTTGAAGTCCATGATTGACCTTGGTGGAATGTTTTGGAACCATGTCAATGCTTTTCCTTCTAATGTAATTCTAAACCCCTCGAATTGAGTATAAAAATAAAATATGTGTTATGCTCTTAGCACTTGCTTAAAGCTTGCTAAGTGGTCATACGAATCCCCAAATCCAATGTATTTTTTGAACCATTTCTGAAAATTAGCTGGTCTGACACGTCTATTTGGTTCAATTCCCGATCTCCTGGAAGTTGGTCCCGTTCCGAGTTCTTCAAACCAGTCTGTTGGAAATAATGACTCATGTAGCTCTGGACTGGCTTTAGTGTCACCCAATTTTCTTCGTGTTGAGGTGATTTCTGGTTTCTTAACATTACTCTCAGAAGATCTCTCATGGTGTTCTTCTATTGAAATAGTCTTTGGTCCTTGGCCCAATATCCAATCCCTTATGGAGTACCCTTGGTATTTGGTTTGTTCCATCTCCTCAAGAGTCATCATAACAAAGCTGTTGTTATAACAATCCCTAAACAGGTAGGTTGGTAGGTCTGTTGAACCCTTATCTTTGATCTTGAAGATATAGATGATCTTCATGGATGCTAGTTGTCTTGATTTGGCATGCGAAGTCCATAGAAAATCTTTGACGTTTCTATCCTCCCAACAATAGACCCCGATCCTAGGATTATCCGTACTAAGCTGTTTCAAAGACTTCAAATCAACTTGATCGTATCCCTCATATTCTAAAGTTGGTGGTACTTCTTTTGCTACCATATTTGGAATTATGGTATTTAACTTTAACCCCCATTTGTCTATTATGTCAAGGTTTTCAACTTGTAAATACTGAGTTCCTTTCTATCCATGTACATTTCTCCTTGTTTGTTTGCCCTTATTTCCTCTTCAAACTCAATACCATGGTCATCAATGCGAATAGCATACTCTTCGTTAGGATCCCGGTAAACCTGAGCTCCATGGCGATTAGTCTTATAAAAAGAGAGTATATGCTTATAGCGCACTGTCGTTCCGGTTTCTGAGTGAGTCAAATAGGAAGACATTTTAGATGTTGATTTTGAAAAAGTGTATGAGACTTCTTCAAGGATAGTGTGGAAGGGATTTCCTTGATTCACACTTTCTTTGGTGGATACTCTACTAGCGGTCTCTTCAAATATGTCTTGATTAGCTAGTGTACGACCAGATCTACGGTTCATATAGACTTTGTGAAGCCTTGGATAGAGTACTTGCCATCAGACCATTGAATTGTTGTCAATTTATTCTGCTTCACTTGATTGAAACATCTATCAAGCTGTCAATTCCTTGTCTGCAACATGATCAATTTTGATCAAGTCAGCTATTCTTTCACAAAGACTGTATAGTTTTTGCTAACTATTGTGATTGGTCTATGTGTATCACTTCTAATGGAGCTATGTGAGTCAATAGTTGAGATTTTCAGATTCTACTTTTGTAAAAACTCAAAGGACTAATTTGCAACTTGAAAACTGAGTGAACATGTACCAATTTGGATCCGATTGAACCCAAAATTGCCTAGTGGCCTTGTATTATGTTGGTCTAGCACTGTACAAGTTCAAAAGTCAAAATTGGTGTCTCTGTGTAGCAGTAGTAAATAATTACGTTTATTTACTTTTCTCAAATTTTTGCACTTTTTGGCTTGGTTTTCAAAGTATACAACTTGTTAAGGTCCCTAGACATGTTTCACTAGGTTTGGACAAAATCTGTTCAAGTTTAGCAACTGTTTCATGTCCGGAGATTCAATTTTCAAGAATCTAGCTTAAATCTCACTTTTGTGATCCAAACTTCATCCAAATTGATTTGTGTGGTCTACTTGATATGCTTGACCTTGTGGTACACTCAAATGTGCAAGATTATCAATTTTTGTAGCAGATGTAAATAATTGCGATTATTTACTCCAGCTATGTTTTTGCAAGTTTTTGTCCCAATCTTGACACAGATCTGCTAAGTATCTCAACTTAAGCACCCTAGCCAAGTTTCATCAAGTTTGGATAATTTTTGTTCAAATGGTCATCAGTTTTGTATCTGCAAAAATTGACTTTGTAAATTTGGTTACAATTTTCAATCCAATGATCCAAATCTTCCCAAATTTGATTTGTGGGCCTATTATAACATGGGAAAGCTAGTGGTATGCTAACTTGCTCAAAAAAGTTGAAAATTGGGATAGATGTAAATAATCGCGATTATTTACTTCTGGCAAATGTTTGCATCTTTTTGGTCAACTGAGCATGTACACATGTCTATGACATCAATATAAGCCTATGAATCAAGTTTCATTAACACTAGTTTGGTACCAAAACAGGACACGTAAGTGTCCTTTTTTTTCAAATTTAAATTAAATGCTATTTGCATTAGACAATTTATTTAAGAAAACCCTCTTGATGTTCTTAAATATGTTAGCTAGAGGGTCTTTCAAAAATTTAACCTTGCATTTTAAAATCTACCATAATCAAGAACTATACTCATCAAGTTGACCCTCGTAAGACTACGATTGATGGTTTTAACAAATCCACTTTATAAGCTCAAGAAGAAATGAAGCGACCTTGTAGAAAATTTTAGGTGTCTTTTCCATAATTTTGCTATAGATAATTGAAAGTTTCATGTGCAAAAAAAAGACTTGGGAGTATATAAAATAATGGAAAGTTCTATGTGTTTGATATCGCCTTTTCAAGCATATTTTTGTATACAAAGAAAAATATGTTCTTGATGTATTTGTGAGTTTTAGAAAGTGATGCAATTCTTACCCTTTCCATCTAGGACTCAAGGTGGAAAATAGAAGGGCTTTGGTATGCAACGATTATTGGATTATTTTAAATATTCAAAACTGCATAAGAGAGAACTTTGATATTTTCATTCTTGAGACATACGCATTCAAAACCTCAAATAATATCAAACTTTCTATGTAGATCAACTAAATGTATCAAAGTACATGGTACATACACAATTGGGGTGCCCAAAACCTTGGTTTTAATGTTATTATTGAGAACTCAAGATTTTCAAGAGTTTTTCCACGATAAAAAAATCAAGATAGAGTTCAAGCAACAAGATTTAATTGAGTTAGGGAGTCCAACAAATATGTAGTTTCTTGGTTTCAACATATAAAGTCATTTGTAGTTGCCAAATTGCACTAGAATAGCCCCAATTCCATGAGGGGAGCTTTGGAAGACCAAAATTATGCTCTAATTCGGCACGTGCTCAAGTATGAAATTATGTCTATAACTTGTGTGTGACTTGGAAACTTGTCTTTAAAGTGCATTCCATTGTTTTGTAACACTAAATGCTAACACTTGGCTTTTATAAACATAAAAAGGGCCATCTCTACAAAAAGATATAAAAAATTTATGATTTTTTGGGCAAAACATCTTGAAATTTTACTAAAATTTATAACTTAGAACTTACCAGAATTCTATCCATATGGATTGTATTTTGACATGGAGAAAAATTGAGTGTTTTCTTTGCCTCATGACCAACCTATGGTAGAAGCAAGGAATAAAAAACTTCTTTCTAGCTTGACAAATAAATTGCCAAAACTTGGAAGGAAAACAGGACACTTTAGTGTCTCAGGACACTTAAATGTCCAATTACAGAACTAGTGTTAAGTTTGAGCAAAATTTTTCCCAATCTATATTCAAGTTCTCGAAAGTCAGTAGAGAGTTTTTACCCAGTTTTTTGTCAGTTTGGTGATCCAAATTCAATGTGCCTTTACAAAAGTTGTTTGTACACATGCATAGAGTCACTGTATCAACCTTGGTCAGTTTTGAGCTAAAAGTAAATAATCACGATTATTTACTTTAGGCCCAAAATGAACACTTTTTTGAACTTTTTCACTAGATAGCCTTTTCATGAGCTATTTTAAGCCTCTGAGTCATGTCGAAACTTAATTTGGCCTAAAATATCAAGAAAAAGTAAATAATCTAAGTTTTTGCAAACTCTTGAAATTTTTACCTCATTGTGTCTTGGAGCTTACCCACTGATTTCATAAAAATTATAAAGCATACTCTCCAATCGGATTGAGTGGTTGGCAGTCTTTTCGTGCTATTTCTGGCCGTAGGCCTAAAATTTTGCAACTTCAAATAACAACTCACAATTGATTTTTTTGAAAAGATCAATGTTCTGAAGTCCACCTCGGATTCTACTTACCCTACTCCTAGGTTCTACTACAATGGGGTTGTGGAAAGTGTCCGCAAACACTTGTTTTTTATGGTTTCTTGAGCATTGATCTTAAGACTTATCTCATCTACCAATCATTCTAAAAATACTAATCTAATTCTACAATCTTACAATCCTAAAGGCACTAAGCAAGTACGATTACTTCCAAGCTACCTCTACACAGCAAAAGACGACAATCTCAAGCTATGCGGTTTTCTAAAAAGAATGTTTTTACTCTAGGAGATCCTAAAGGAAGTTAAAGGATAACTTCACAAAACGCTCGTGTTTTTCCCTAGTTTAGGTCTCTTCAATCCCTGACAATGGCGCCAAATGTGGGACGGGTGTATAACCTCACTCCTATCTTATTGCAGACATAGTGAGAACCACGAGAAAATTGTCAATCTATGGGACGAAGCTGACTGGACTAGTGTATAGAGGCTACAAGAGGTTGTAAATCTCTTGGAAAACAACAAACAACTCGCATCTAACTCAAGCTACACTCAAGTGACTGAAATCACCAAAAGCCAATCGCTCATCGACAAATAAATCACATATGCTATAGCACCAAATGACATCCAAACGTAACGAAACTTCTAGGACATGATTATAAGACCTAAGCACGCATGCTTATGGTCTCAAATCTCACTTTAGGTCAAGTGCAAAATTTGTGATTATTAACAGCAGTGGATTTTTGACCTAGTCGTTTTCGACCCAGAATGCATCTAAATGCTTAGTAATGATGCCCCAATACCCCGCCTATGTTTAGTTTTTGATTTGAAGTGGAAACTCCTACTTATAATGAAATTAGGCTATAGGTCGGCAACACCAAAAGCTACAAAATACTGTGAAGTGCTTATGTCAATGCATAGAGCTCTTACCTGCAATTGCAACGCAACATAGGCGACTGTAATGTGACAACCAGGGAGGGAGCAGGAAGCGTGAGAAGGAGAGAAGTGAGTGTCGTTAGCTCACGCTATGTATTTCATTATCCAATACTTAATAATAACTTTACAAAATTGGCTTTTATACCTTAGCCAAGGTTTTTGGTGTTCAAAACTAATAATCTAGGAGCTCTAACTAAAGACATGTTGATACAATCTGGAAGCTTGTAGCCCCGCTCATCGATTACAAAGTTTATTCGGAAAATAGGAGTTACAATATTCCTGATTCATCAAAATAATAATTGTTTTTAAAATGAGATCTACAAAACATGGTATCTTGGCTTGCTGCTAGCAAAAGTCTATTGTGCTCTCTATTGTGGGTGATCCTCAATATGCATGACATCTTACTCCAACAAAAAGAAAACACAACAACACAATAATGGAGCTAGAAACTCAAAAGACACAACAATAGACTCAAAACACCATGGAAATTGACTAGCTTATAGAACCACACAGACTGTGTCTGGGAGCAGACTTAGCTCCAAGCCCATGACCCATAGGTACAATGGGGGTGTCGAGACTCCAATGTGCAGGGCAAGTGTAGGTGTGTGATGTTGGACACAAGACCCAAGACTCAAGTTGCTAGACCATAGAAATTAGATGATTCCCCTTTGAAGAATAGAACCAATCACACATATATACAATCATACAGAGCCACCAACGATAGCAAAGTATCAGAGTCAAGCTAGATCTATCTCCTAATTGTGGTGGTGGTGGTTTGGCCATGGTGTCTACTAGACCACCACTTTTATCACTGTAGGGTGTCATGAACAGTCTCTTGCTAAGGAAAGAGACTGTTCAATGTGAACTCTAGACCAACTTTAACTAACTTGTTGTCTTGTGTAGCTGACTTTGTAGCCTTGCTATAGGTTACTCGCCACAAGACCCCTTATCATCTTGGATAGCTACTACAAACTCAAAAGGAGACTCTAGAGTTGTTGTTCTTGTTTAGAGTGAGGACTTGAAAGGGTGGTGGCCTTTTGATCAAAATTTACTTTATTTAAATACATATAACTCTTTTCTAAAAATGGGACCACATAGTATCTTTATTATAAAATTAAAGGAGTGACGACCTTCAGTGCATAAAAGGAGTAAAAAAATGGTGAGGATACCGTTTCAAGATAAGATGATTTTTCAAGATGGAAGCTTTGATTCCGCAGAAGAAACTTAGTCAAATTCTTGTATGGGTGTTTTCATGACATCTCTATACGTGTGATCTTTCAAATTAACCCTTGTGATTGATCCCACTTGCTTCAAATACAAGTAACTATTTCCCCAATCCTGAATGAGTTGTACTTGTCGCACGAATGGTCTTCCCAAGATGATTTCATAGTTAAGTTTCTTTCCAAAGTCCACTATTGAAAAAGTATGTTGATAATCAATTCCACAAGAACTAACTATCACTTTTTCAAGAAGTCCTAAGGGTTTTTTGATGTGTCCATCAGCCAATTGAAATTTCATTTGAGTTTGTCTAATGGGCGGTTTTCCCCATGATTCCCATACTGGTTTTGTGGCTATGGTTATGCATGCTTCACTATCTAGTATTTCCATGGTTTCTACATCATTATATCTCATTGGAAGGGTTGTGTTTCCTTCTTCCCCTTCATAGTATTCTCCGCGTTTGTTCATTGGGACGGATCTAATCTCTTTTTCATTCAATTCATGTTTCGATTTTCCCAATTTTTTTGCGATTGGTCCAGTTATCCCCACCTTCTTAGAGTTTTCTATAAATCATTCCATAGATATGGTTTGTTTCTTAACAGTTTCTCCAAGGTAAGTGTGCATTGGATGGGTGTAGACATGATTGAATGGATGTTGTCTACCTCTAGGGTCTGTTCCGCTCTCTTTATTTGAGTGGTTTTACACACTATGGATTCATCTTCATTGTCTCCTAAGTAAGAGGGTAGTGTTCTGAGAGTGATTGGTTTAGACATCCCTGATGCTTCAAATCCACAATCCTCATACAAGGATTGGATATCATTGTCCATATCAGGAGGTAAATGTTATAACCAAACTTCATCTATAGGAGCCGACTTCAAGGTTATGCTCCCATCATTAATCTCTCTTACTTTTTCCCGTAAATGTCTTGGCTAGTCTTCCTCCACAAAAGGAAATCCATCTAAAGCCTCTTCACTGTTAGGCACTATGAGTTCTAGCTCTTTGTTTTCAAGGTGGGGTTCTACCACCACTTTGGATTTCTCTTTACTGGTTTTTACCACAAGCTCCTCAAATTTTGCTAGACTCTCAAGCTTGGGTTTTTTTTTTTACAACATCTCTGAAGTAATTCTTACCAAATTTTGATAAGCTTCAAGCTGAGCTGCTTCCATATCTGGAGAAGGATAGTTTTTCCATTTGTTTTCCATGTTTTGGCCTGCTTTAATTCCTATTTGGTAAGCTTCCAAGGCTGCATTGATTGGCTCAAAAAAAATTTCTACCAAAATTGATCCTCTAGATTTCATTGTGGTTTCTTTGATTTCACTTCCAATTTCTTTCACTTTTTCTTGGAAGAGTTTCTTGGCTTTTTCCTTGATTTCAGCCCTTTGTTTCTGTTTTCTCATCTCATACCTTTGGCTTCTTCTTTTCTTGGTCTTTTGAGAAGAAATTTAAGTGTTCTTTGATTCATCTGAGGAGTTATGTTTCTTTTTATTAGCTAGCCTAGGCTCTAGTGATCACCTTAATTGGAACAATAGGTTCACTCTCCGATCAGCTACTCGGTATCACTTGGATTACATTCACTTCTGTTTTACCCTTGTTTAAAGGAATTTTTGGATAGTACTTAGGGAAGTGTCTCCCCTTTTTGCAACATTGTGTACAAAAATCTTCAATTAGCTTAATGTTCTTGTTAGGTTCTGGGCATTCATTTTTTCAATGATCATCTGCACCACAACTATAGAAGTTTCCAGTCCTTGGATTAATCATGGGTCTTACCATAGGAGGTCAAACACCCTAATTAGCTACATAGTACATTGGTGTAAGCTTTGGTGTAGCATAGGTCACAGGTCTTTCCATTGGAGGTGGATGTGAGTTATACCACTCCACTTCTACCATTACTGTAGATGGACTAGGCTCCACATAAGGTGTAACAGGCACTAGTGCTTGCTCATATATGACTCCTTTTGAATGCATGTACTTTACATGCACTGCATTTTATCCCAGATAGGGAGGTTGTTGACCCAACACTAGTTCAGGTCTTTCCATACCCATCAGTGGTCTTTGAGCTGGGGCCATATTAGGCTGATATCTATACATGGGTTGTCCTTGTGGCCTCATGGGCACATATTGATAATTTCCATTGTACTGTGGTTGGTAGTAGCACTCATTGGTCTCATGGTTGGTCAATTTACCGTCAATAGCACACCATTTTTTTTGCCTAATTGGTTGTCCTTGTTGAGGTATCCCTTTCTCTGATCCTCCCATAGGTGCTTTTTGCATGTTATTCATCACGTCGTTCATCCTTTTGAGCATATCTTCTATGGATGTTAGTGGTGTTGCAATAGCTGTTCCCACTTGTGTTGATTTTGAGGATGCTGTTTTCTCACTCTCAGTATCCTTAGGGATATCTTCTTCATTGAAAATATCAAAATTGTCTCCCAAGTCAATAGCATCTGGTACACACTCTTCTAGGGTCATATGTTTCTTGCTGTACAGTATAGCATGAAGTTCTTTGTTCAACAATCCTTCTAGAAACAATGACACTAGTCTTTCTTGTGCAGGTATTTCTAGTTCTGGCCATCTTGCAATGTATTGTTTTATCCTAGTTTCACAATCCCTAACAGACTCATCTTAATTCTATTTGAAGCTATAGATTTGAGCTACCGTTTTATGTTTGATCCCAGTTTCCGAACATGCAGCTACAAATCCTTGAGCTAACGTATTTAAGTCCATGATTTATGTTGGTGGAATGTTTTGGAGCCATGTCAATTCTTTTTCTTCTAATGTCATTCCAAATCCCTCAAATTGAATGTGGAAATCAAATATACGTTCTGCTCTTAGCACTTTCTTAAAGCTAGCTAGGTGGTCATATGGATCTCCAGATCCACTATATTTTCTGACTCATTTTTGAAAATCAGTTGGTCTGACAGGTCTATTTGGTTTGGCTCCAACTCTTTTGGCAGTTGGTCCTGTCTCAAGTCCTTCAAACCATTCTATTGAAAAGCGTGACTCATGTAGCCCTGGACCATGGCTTTAGTGTTACCCGGTTTTCTCTGTGATGAGGTAGGTTCGGGTTTTTTAACATTGCTCCCAAAAGATCTCTCGTGGAGTTCCTCTCTTGGAATAGTTTCTGGTCCTTGGCCCAATATCCAATCTCTTATAGAGTACCCTTGGTATTTGGTATGTTGTACCTCCTCAAGACTCATCATAAAAATTTTATTGTTATAAAAATCCCTAAAAATATAATTTGGTAGATCTGTTGAACCCTTGTCTTTGATTTTGAAGATATAGATGATTTTCATGGGTGTTAATTTCCTTGATTTGGCATGAGAAGTCCATAAAAGATCCTTGACATTCCTATCCTCCCAACAATAGACTCCGATCCTAGGATTATCCATGCTAAGCTGTTTCAAAGGTTTCAGATCAACTTAATCGTGTCCCTTGAATTCTAGAGTCGGTGAAACTTTTTTTGCTGCCATATCTGGAATTATGGTATTTACTTCTAATCCCCATTTTTCTATCACATAAGGGTTTTTTAGCTTTTAAATATCGAGTTCTGTTTTTATCCATTTACATTCTCCCTTGTTTGTTTGACCTTATTTCCTCTTGAAACCCTATGTCATGGTCATCAATGAAAATGGCATACTCTCTATTAGGATTTAGGTAAACTTGAGCTCCATGGCCATTAGTCTTATAAAAGGTGAGTATATGCTTATATCGCACTGTCGTTTTGGTTCCTGAATGAGTTGAATAGGAAGACATTTCAGATGTTGAGTCTGAATAAGTGTCCGAGACTTCTTCAAAGATAGTGTCCCAACAATCACCTTGATTCACACTCTCTTCAGTGGATACTCTACTAGCAATTTCTCCAAATATACCTTGATTGGCTAGTATACGACTAGATCTAAGGTTCATATAGACTGGTTAAGCCCTGGATAGAGTACTTATCCTCAGATTGAATTGTTATCCTCTTTTTCACTTGACTTGAATGCAACTCCTATCAAGCTTTCCATTCCTTGCCTGCAACCTGATTCCTGTATCAGTTCTAATCAAGTTAGCTATTCTTTCACAAAGATTGTAATTTTTTTTCTAATTATTGTGATTGGTCTATGTATATCACTTCAATTTGAGCTAAGTGAGTCAGCAAATGACACTTTCGGATTTTATCCTTGCAAAGAGCTAAAGAACTAATCGACAACCTAAAAACTCAGTTAACAGGTATCAATTTGGATCCGATGGAACCCAAAATTGACCACTGGCCTTTTATTATGTTATTCTAACACTGTACAAGCTCAAAAGTAAAAAATCTTCTCTCTTGGCCTTAGTTATAAATAATCATGATTATTTACTTTTCTCACTTTTTTCACTTTTTAGGCTTGTTTTGCCAGGTAATCACCTTGTTGTGGTCTCTCGAGAAGTTTGGTTGAGTTTGAACAAGATTTGTCCAAGTTATTAATTGTTTAGTGTCTGCAGACTCTGATTCCAAGAATCTAATTGAAGTCTCAATTTTGTGATCCAAATTTGATTTGTGGAGTCTACTTAATATGTTGACCTTCTGGTATACTCAAATGTGCAAAATTGTCCAATTTTGTAGCAGATGTAAATAATCGTGATTATTCACTACTCAGAATTTTTTGCAACTTTTTGCCAAAATGTTAATACCAACTGGTTAAGCAACTCAACTTAAGCTCCCTAGCCAAGTTTCACCAAGTTGGTCTCAAATATCACTTTAGGTCAAGTGCAAAAATCACGATTATTAACAACAATGAGTATTTGACCTAGTCGTTTTTGACCCAAAATGCATCTAAATGCTTAACAATGATGCCCCAATATCCCGCCTATGCTTACTTTGTGATTTCATAGCTTAAATTCTTACTTATGATGAAATTAGGCCACGGGTCGGCGATGCCAAAATCTACGAATTACCATGAAATGTTTACGTCAATGCGTAGAGCTCTTACCTGCGGTTTCAACACAACAGACGACATTGCAATGTGACAACCGGGAAGGGAGTAGGAAGTACAAGAAGGAGAGAATTGAGAGTTGTTAGCTCACGCCCTCATGTTTCTATTATCCAAAAGTTAAAAATAACTTACAAAAATTGGCCTGTATACCTTAGCCAAGGTTTCTTTGGTCAAAGCTAATAATCTGGGAGCTCGAACTAGAGATAAGTTGATACAATCTGGAAGCTTATATCCCCGGCTCATTGATTACACTATATATTTGGAAAATAAGAGTTACAACATTCTCGTTTTATCAAAAGAATAAGTGTTTTTAGAATAAAAGATCCCAAAATGTTATCTGGGTTAGCTTGTTGGTAACACTTACCCTAACCCTAACACCATGGTTAAATTAAGGATCCACCCTCCATAGACTAATGCTAATCTATGTGGTGATTCTAGAGCAGGATTATGCATTTAATTCAACAAGTGGTATTAGAGTTGACGGTTCCATACCTAGGCATATCCATCAATTAATCCCTATTTGCATTCCTAATAATCCACTCCCTAATCAGTAGGAGTGCTAATTAAGTTTGGGTACATTCTTGGCAATACCAATGAGTCACTACCTTTCTTAATTAATTGATTAATGACTAGTGGCATTCTAATAATTGTGTGTGGTGCAATTCCAAAAATTTTACATGTTTGTGTTGTTTTACAACCTGTTTTAGAGCCCCATTTCTCTCATTGTAGGCATCATTTCCTTGTGAAATTTGTGTGTGTGGGGTTGCTTCCCGATGCCATTCCATTGAACCCTCACCTTCAAATTTCCTTGTGAAATTTGTGTGTGTGGGGTGTGCTTCCCGATGCCATTCCATTGATTTTTTTTTCTCGTCCATTGGCCACATAATCGCCATCAACACCTTCTATGTAGCCCTTGATAAAGCCCACAATTGAAATCCCCTGCCTTGCACTGCTCGCTATCAGCATGCTCCTCAAAACTCACCAACCTACAACATCGCCACGCTCTAGCTCACCATGCAAAGAATTATAGAACTCTTTGCGTGCCTCGACACCATCAATTATCCCCTAGCTCACTCGCTGCCAGACCAAATGGCTGTAGATTAATCAAGACTCGTCATAAGTTGCCGCCAATGCCCCATCAAAGGCTTGTTTTCATCTTCACCATCTATTGAGGACAATTGAGTTCACTTTGATGTGTTGCAAACTTGGCCATCTTCTTCTCATCAACGTGTTTGGGGAGAATCCCTAGAGCACCACTCACTCCTACAACCATGTGACACACTGCAACACATGCCTTACATCATCAACCTCTAGAATCTAGACCTGATTTTTCAATTGCTTGCATTCATTGTCTTTGAAATGTTGGATTGTTTTTGAAATTTACCCACTAAGAGCTCATTTGTAGGGCATAGTTTAACTCTCCTAGCGGAGTTTAGCAAAACGAGCTTCAACAAACACTTTTCTTTCTAGCTCTTCCAAAATTGGCAAGAGTTGCCTCAACAAAGCCATCCTCTCTCTCCTTATTGCCACTATATGAAAATATCTCCCTCCTTGAACTCCAGTTGTTCATGAGGATTGAAGTAGAAATGACGAATTAGCTGACGTCCACGTGAACTCTACTTTCCTCCCATGCAAAACCTACCTAAGAATACCTTCCCACCCATTTCAATCTAAGAAAAATCCAAGCTCCCAAAACCAATTTAGGCCCTCATTCCCATGGTAGCAATTAGTCACAAAGTTGGTGATTGTGGTTTTTATGGGATTACACATGCAATGCATGCTACATCATCGTATGGATATTGTAAATTCATGATTGAGTAAATGGTATCCAATTATGCACTCACATGCCAAAGATGGGAAGAGAACATTGGTCATCCATTGACCACAATCTAAGACGGTCTCTATGTTTGCATCACATGTTATATATGCAAAAGTTATTACAACAATAAAGATAAGAAATAAAAAAAGAACATCATTCTATGGATGCTACAACCCTTCAAAAAATATTTCCTATCATCATATGAACACAATACACAAAATGAAATGTATGAATGCTTTCACCTAAGCACAAACACACACATGAGCATGCACACACACACAAATGCAATCTATGTGTGTCTTATGACATTAACCAAGAGCAGAATGTACCCTCGACATTTTGGACCAATCAAGATATAACAACAACACGTGAAGCCAACGACATGAATATGATGACAAGGTGATTGTTAGGATAATCCAAACTTGTGGCACCATATGGGAATTCCCTCAAGACAACTATGAAGAGATAAATGATGAGATGGTCCAATAGCAAGAGGGTGCAACATCTCTATCCAATGATTGTAAAGAACTAAGTCTACTTAAGAGGCTACTCTATAACAAAGCATTTGAACTTTTGAGTTCTATCCATTGTGTCTATACTCTCTCTCTCTCTCTTTATTCTCTTGCTCTTGTTGTAACCCTAACACTAGACTCTATCTCTTTACCCCTAACCCTAACACCATGGGGCTCCACCATCCATAGCCTGACGCTAAGCCATTGGTGATCACTCTCAAGGTACAACTTAGATGGCAATATACACAACTAGAGCTAGTAGACAAGAATACAAAGGAGGTCTTTATTCATTGATATAGGATTCCATGGTTCGTGGATGTGGTCTCCTTATATAGTGCTATGGGTGGGTGGTAGATATGTGTGTGTGTGTGTGTGGAATGTGCTATATTGGCTATGTCAACTCACCATCTGTGGCGGCCACCAACCACTAGCCATCATACATTGAACATAGTACTAATGGAATGTACATATGGCCTAGTATCCCAAGGATTATTTTAGGAATCATCGGCCATAGTACTAGTGGCATGTGTTGTATTGACCATGCCTACCCACCATCCACGGCCAACGGCCATGGCATTTGCATATGGCATGTACCCTAGACTAGCTCCCTAATTTCCATAATCACAAATAAGGATGACCTCATCAACATGCAAGATAGAATCCACCAAATCTATGTGCACTTTTGGCTTCTACTCATATGCGGGGCTTGCAAACCATGAAACATACATGATGGTAGGAACAACTCAGAGCTAAGAATTGCAGGTATACTAAACCCCCCCTCAATGAACACTTATAGATTCTTTATGTTGGCTGTGTGCCAACTTGAAGTCAATGAAGATGTCAATAAGGTTTGTCTTTCCTAAGATCTTTGGTGAAGATATGTAAACAACTATCTTTATTGGACAATACTCTAGCTCCACAATCTCATCCTCAATAAGCTCTCAAAACATGATGGTATTGAACCTCAATATTATTTTCTCATGCATGGAAGACAGGGTTCTTGAGTTTCATGGAAATCATCATGAAACTATTGTTGTCACATTGAAGTGTTGTTGTTGAATCAATAGGAACACCTATATCCATGAGAACATCTCTAAGACAAACTGTTTGACAAGCTGCAAAACAAGCAACTTTGTACTTTGCTTCTATTGATGAAGGAGTGATGACTGTCTACTTCTTGATAATCCAAGATAACACTCCAAAACCAATTGAGCAATGATATCTAGAAATTGATTTTCTAGAATCACAAGATGCAAAACAAGAAACTTTGTACTTTGCTTCTATTGACAAAGGAGTGATGATTGTCTCCTTCTTGATAAATCCAACATAACACTCCAAAACAAATTGAGAAATGATATCTAGAAATTGATTTTCTAGAATCACAGTCTCTTTAACAAATTAGAGTCACAATACCCACTTAGGGTATTTGCGCCAATTGCATAGAAAATTCCATGGCCAAAGCACCTTCAATATAATTCAGAGCATGCATGCCCACCTTCTAATGAGAGTTTCTAGGCTAGTTGGAGAACCTGCTCAAACACCAACTGCAAGACAAGTGTTTGGTCTAGTATTACACAAGAAAATCAAACTTCCCAAAGCTTCTTGTACATGTTGTTTTCAGCTAAGGGAGAATAATCCTCCATGGAGAGTTTCACATTCATCTCCATTGGAGTGCTCACAAATTTACAATCTATCATCCAAAATTCTTTTAGAAATTTTCCTGCGTACTTTCACTGAGAGATGAAGATACCCTTTGTGGATTACCAAACCTCAATTCCAAAACAATAATCTAAAAGTCCCAAGCCTATCATTTCAGTATTGGAGTTCAAACTCTTTGAGTATGTTTGAATAAGATATTCATGGTCATCTATGATAATTAAGCTATCTACATACACGATAACAATGACATGTTTTTGTTCTCTCTTACTACGTACAAATATGCATTGGAAGCACTTCTTCTTTAACTTGCAATAATTCCCTTTTGAATGGGGTGATAGAAAGCCTCATGTATGCTCTTTATAAACCTTCTCCTCTAGGAGTCCATTCAAAAAGACAAATACTATATCCATTTGGAACATCAACCTAGCAAAAGATATATCAACAAGAGTAATAATAAGGAGAATAGTGGTCATTTGAGCTATGGGCACAAAGGTTTCACTCACATCAAACCCTTTAATTTGTGAAAGAACTTGTGCTACTAACCTTGCTTTGTACTTTTCCACTCACCCATCAGGATTGTGTTTGAATTTATAAGCCCATTTATTGTAGATGATTGTTATCATATACATGTCGTAGTGATCTATGTGAACACATTTAGGATAGCTGGGTCTTTTTTTTTCCTCACTAGGAGGTTTTCTCCCCCGTGTGTTTGTATATATTCCCATCACTCTAGGGATACCTTATCTTTCATTGTGCACAAAGCAGTACATACTCTCTACTGTGTGCCTTGAGTTTCTTCGTCTTCTCCAAGGTGTGTGTGTTTCCTTACAACCCTATTTCCAACAATTGGTATCAGAGTAGGTTGAGTCCTCTTGAGCTCAATTGCCAACATCGTCAAAACATGCCTTCTCACTTTCTTACATTTCAATGAGTTTTGGTGAGTAGCAGGTCAATAAATATTTCGGGCTCATTACGGCCTCCATTTCCACTATAGGCAATACTGCGCATACAACTTTGTCATTTTATGCAAAAAAAAAATCAGTGCCAACTTTTGCATAACAAGTCCCTTACAATCTTATTCGGGTTGTGCTATATAGCATGTGTTATTCTAGATTCATTTCTCCTCTTTTTGGGTAGTTTTCACATCAAGTGCAGGCATTCACCATGGCTGTTGATGATAAATTGGATGGGGAAAATTAACAATGTGTCTTACATGATGCAACATGTTCTTGTGTCAAAGGGGGTTTGGAATGTTGTACAAGGTGCTGCTGTATGCCCTCGTTCTAAGGATACAAGCAATGTTAAGGATGTTGTAGGGTTTGGTGGCAGGGTTGTTGCTGCCAGAGATGTTTTTCCTACAACTGAATAGGCTCATTGGGATGTTAGAGATGTTTTGTCTCATGCATTGATTGTGTTTTCTATGAAGTGTACTATTACTCTTTACATTCAACTAAATCTAGAAAACAGGCGTGAACTAATCTTTATGCAACTTGCAATGAGGTTAAAATTGCATTGCTGCATAAAGAGTTGACATTGAAGATAATGCATGAGGAAGATGAAATTGACACTTTCCTTGCTGGTATCAAAGATAATGATGAGCAACTTATTTTTGCAAGTGAAGTATTTTTTGTTAGTTTCCTTGTCTAGATAGTTCTTAATGCTTTGCCAGATTCTTACCAGATCTACTATGGTCCAACTCTTGTTGAAAGGCTTTCATTTACGTACCGTGGAAAGTCTCGTCATGGAATTGCGGTTTGGATAAATTTGTGTTAAATGCATGCACGCTAGGTGTTATGGGCCCTAGTGTTTAACACTGATTTATTTGGAGCGGCATGCCAATTCATGGACTTTATTCTCTCTGCACCTTTTTGCAGTGCATGTGCAATCTCTCCTACAGATTTATTATGAGTTTACACCCTTCCATACAAGGCACTGGCTCATGATGGGTGTCTATGGTTTGATGGCCTAAACTCCAGTTCACCCCGCTTTCAACCTAATTGGTTGTCTTCACTCCATATAGCATATATGGCTGGATACTCAATGATTGAGTCCTAGTTTATCGACAGTCATGAAAGACTATCTGTAAGTGGTTGGGGAAAAGCACTTGACTCTTACTATTGCTATTCATCTCGTGTTGGATGGGCAACTTAAAAATATCTCTTTTGCTAATGGATCTGCTAAGAGCATACGTTAGCACAATGCAATTCTGAATAGATGATTTTCTCCCTATTATTGAATTTGCTTAAGTAAGGATTTCAACTTTGAACACCTGTTGTGGTGGGGTTGGATATTGTTTCAATAGTTTTATAATTCAAGGACTTACCAGGTGTGCTGACAAAGTATGTTGGTGAGTAACCTTCATTAGGGATGAACATGTAGTTCTATGTGTTCCAATATGTTCAAAATTCTGACATAAGGCCACACCCTACTCTACTTCTTCGTAGCTATGAAGTTTTTTTTAGATACTCACGCGAGTTGGAAATCTGGCTCTCAACTTCATGGATAGTTGCGCCAATGTTTTCTTGCAGTATTCCAGTACCTTCAGAAGATTTGAACACTAGTTATGCCTTTGGAAAACTCTTAGTTATGTTTCCTCCTCCACAGTACTCAAGTGAGTTATAAATGGAGTTACCATTTAGACCCCAAGTGCTTGCAAACGGACAACAATGTTGAAATTCAAGATATTGCTCTTGGTTTCATTGAACCTCCTCACTGCATCACCTTTGGGATACCAACACAGAAAACATCTGTCTTCTTACAAAGATATTGCCACTTTTGTTTCAAGGACGAAAACTCTTCTTTAAGGGGGGAGTAATGTCAGGACAAGGGTCCTGTACACTACGATCTAGGATAGTCATGGACTATGGCTAATAATCGGGCTAGGCAGTGTGGACAGGGGATCCTTCTAGGGGAAGGGGCTAGGAGTCCGCCTATATAAAGGGAGGTTGGGAGGAGGATCTCGGGTCTAGTTCCCTAGTTCTTACACTATTGGGAGGAGGATCTCGGGTCTAGATCCCCAGTTCTTACACTCTTCTTCGATAACATGCCCATATCTTGCCTCGGACCATGCCGACTTTCTTTCTAGATATGCTATACGAGCACCCAGGGTCTCTCTTTGACTTGCCAAATCCACGCCTTGGATTGCGAGCTGCTCAATGACTGTGGTTTCTTTGGGAAAATATGTGTAGCCTCTCTTGCGAGAAGGGTCTTCTTGACTGGCTTCTCGTGCATGATACTTCTCGATTGGGCATCGATGAATGTGGTTTCTTTGGGAAAATATGTGTAGCCTCTCTTGCGAGAAGGGTCTTCTTGACTGGCTTCTCGTGCATGATACTTCTTGATTGGGCATTCTTTGCCGAAGCCTCTTGTATTGGGCTGATCATTCCAATCTACTTTGAGCTGCAATACATAATAACAATAGCATTGTTGCACAAAGTAAATTTCCACTTGATTATTATTTGGTGGCGATCTGTATACTTGGATAAATCTTGAAAGGATATTTCTTGTGAGGACACTGTGATGCAAATCTGAAACTCTCAAGGAAGCGGAAGCCTTACCATTTCCATTAACTCAAAATAATGTATTGAGTACAAAATGATTTGGGCATAGATGTTTGCATTGCCTGTAATTGAGTGGCTCCCTTTGAAGTTCTCGTTTGTCTTCTTGGGACGCAGCCAAAGCGCTAAGATCTCCTTGAGCCACATGAATCTCTTCCTCTTTGTAAATGTGTTGTGCCAATGCATGATTAAGCAAAGGATCATTAGGATGCTGTGCATTTTGGTCGGCGCGGGAGCAATATCTTCCATACCTGAAATGCGAAACAATAGACTTTAATTAGTGAAGTCTTAGCGCTTAGAAAAGAGAGATGGTTTAGAGGATTTCAACGATACACCTTGAAACACTTTAGAACCCTAACTTGAAGAACTTTAAAGACATAACTGAAAACACAATTAAAGATCTAGTTTGAAATATCACCACACATTGCACACCATTAATGACCAAAAATACTATTACTGGTCTAATCATCAAAAGGCTTGAAGCCAGATTAGGTTACAACATGATAACCAAGATTATGGGCTCCATTCAAGCAAAGGCTTAGATCCCATATTTTAGGCCCATCTAAGGATTTGGAGAATTTTCCACTAGCAAGATGTTTGTCTACATTTCATAAAAATTCACGCTTCACAACCTGAGAGGGCTTTGGAATACACACAACCAAGCGTCTAAGAATATATGAGAGATTATACATATTAGATGCTTTGGTGAAAGGAGGTGGATTGGTGCTGATATTTGCAAGGGCAATCCATGAATCATCTCGCTCGAATTGAGCTCTAGTTTGAGGGCTGAGATTTGGCAGATTTGGAAATGTTGCCAAAGTGTTTGACGGTGTACTTTGTCCCCAATCTGCGATTCCAGTATACACTCCTCGCTTACCAAAATGTGGTAGAATATTTCAAGTGTATAGATCTTGTGAATGAAGTTGTGACTATGCATGAATTTCATTATCTGTAGAAGAGCATTGTTGCAAATCGGCCAAATGTTGTCTATGAAATGTTGTACAATTCCAGATGTGTGCTAAAAAACTTTGATTACAGGCTTTCTTCCATCAAGATGACATGCCTGAATCCACTACTCAAGGTGACCTCCATTCCAAAGCTTGAAGATCAACATAGGCCTTTGCTATAACGAACAAGAGCACAGGGAAATATCATGCCATGATGATGAAAAATAGTAGTATTTTCTTCCTCTAGCAAAATTTATAATGTCAGCTTGCTTACTATCTGGTCCTTATAGATCTTTGCCGCATAGACATGATCTTTGAAGAGAGGATGGGCCACTGAAAGTTATTTCACATTTGCAAAACGTGCTTCACCTAATTGGGGTGCTTGAATGTGAAAGATAGAATGTTCCTTAAGTAAGTGTGTAGCTAAGGGCTCGGCACCTGAAGGAGGAGGCACATCCTCTTTTGTCCTAGGACGTTTTAAAGATCCTTCGACCTTATGCTTGCTCTGCAATTCTGAATGTAGTTGTGCCACAAGCTGCATTCGCTCTTTGATTCCAGGCTTGGCTTTTTTTTCTAGATGAACCATACTCTCAAAGCTTTTAGTGACTTGGCCTAATAATTTCTTTACTGCGTTATGCATTACTCCATTAGTGCGCAGAGCTGGGTCAAATGAAATAGGGAATGCATTGCACAATTTCAACCAACAGTGTTCCATAAGTTCAATCACAAAATCATCGAACTTTGCCTGTAGTGGATCAAATGCCCGATGCAAGTGATCATCTGAAACTCCATAAAGAGATAAAACTAGAGTATCACAAATGATTTTGCAATGCTGACGCGTTAACCTTGTCTCTACCATGACCGAATCCTGAAAATACATGAAGCAAATATAAGTAAGGTAGCTCCAGAATAGATATAAATTTGACATATATGATTGTAAATAGTTCTAAAAAAAATATTTCATGGAAAATAATAACAACCAGCCAACAAAAGACCTAAACATATATAATTCCTCCCTGTAGTGCAGTGTGGTGGTCAACAACAGCTAGAGACAAAAAAGCGTATACTACCAATCTCCCTGCAGTGCGGCGTGGAAGTCAGTAGCTGTCAAGGATGAAGGATGTAAAATACCTAGCCCCTCACCACAGTGCGACATGGTGGTCAGCAATAGCTAGAGACGAGGAATTTATCGAATCCAATCAACCTGCAGTGCAAAGCGATGGTCAGCAACACTCAAGATTGAACGATGTAAGATACCTATCCTCTCCTTGTAGTGCAACATGGTGGTCATCAACAACCAGAGATGAAGAATCTATTAACTCCAATCTTCCTGCAATGCGATGTGATGGTGAGCAATAGCCAAGAGCAAAGGATTTAAAAACCCTAAACCCCTCCCTGCTGCACTGTGAATGGTGGTCAGCAACAATTAGAGATGAGGAATCTATTAAATACAATCTTCTTGCGGTAAAACTTGATGGTCAACAACAACCAAGAACAAGGGATTTGACAACCCTAAACCCCTCCTTGCAGTGTGCCACGGTGGTAAGCAATAGATAAAGACAAAGAATCTATTGAATCCAATCTTCTTGTGGTGCAACGCAATGGTCAGCAACATAAAAATCCTAAACCCTTCCATGCAGTGCAACACAATGGTCAACAACATAAAAATCCTAAACCCTTCCATGCAGTGCAACACAATGGTCATCAACATAAAAATCCTAAGGCCTTCCATGCATTGCAACACAATGGTCAACAACAGACAGAGATGAAGAATCTATTCTACTAAATCGGATCTTCCAGTAGTGTGATGCAATGGTCACCAAACAACTAGGAAGAAAGGAGGTAAGATAGCTAATTCCTCCTTGTAGTGCGACTCGATGCCAAAGATGAAAAATCTAGTTGTACATCCTATCTCCTATAGTGTGACATGGAGGTCAGCAGCAGTCAAGGAAAAGGGTCTAAAGTCTAATCCCCCTTGCAGTGTGTCACGAGGATCAACATAGCCAAGGACGATTGTCTAAACTCTCTCTCTTTGCAGTGTGACACGGGGGTCAACACAACCAAAGAGAGTCACAAACTTGCAAACTAACAGTGAGGTGTGAGCAAATCTCCATAGCAACAGCACTAGCAAAAACAACCTGCAAACTAACACTCAGGTGCAAGCAAATATCCACAACAATAGTGCTAGCAAAAAAAAAAAACAAAATAATATATTACCTAACTATCATGATGTGTCGCTATCGACGTGGTTATCTCTCTGCTCTCTCTCTCTCTCTCTCTCTCTCTCTCTCTCTATCAGTGAAGTCGGTGTTGCAATAGTTTGTTCGAACTATCATGGTGCCTTTTTTAAATAAAGCAAACAGTATTTCAATTGCAATTTGGTTTATTCGGAGATACCCATATAATACAGGTATACAACGTATAATACAAAAATATATGTACAATTTCTGTTATACGGCTGTATAAATGCAACTTAGACACCAAAAATTCCATGCTTTACATGTAATGTACTACTTGTTGGAGAGACCACAAAGGCAAACAGGTTTTTCTTATCATTCGGCACTTTTCATGTAGCAAACATGAATGGTAAAAAACTAGGTAATGAAAATTCTCCTATAAAATTCGTATTGAAGATGTCAAACTTTAGTAATGAAATATTTTCAGGCGTGGATTGTGTAGAAGATAGCGAAGAAAATGAAGCATGCAAAGCAAACCTTGAGCTTACCAAAGAAGGTTGTGCCTAGAAAGAAACCAATAGGGATTATATCTAAGAAAATTATATCTAATAAAGTTATGGAGAAGATACGAAAATCCATAGTTAGAAGTGCACTTGAAACATCAAGAGGTGCATGTGTAAGCTCTTTAAGGCTTGTAGAGAAGTTCATTACCACCATTAAATCATAGGAGGAAGAAGGTTTATAGGAGCAAAGAGGCACAAGGACTCACAAGAAAAAGGAAGGCAAAGGATGATTCTACTATTGAAGAATAGTTTGAAAAAAAAGGCAAAGAGGAAGATGATAAAGAGTGTAGAAGACAAAGAGGTTTTTGAACGGGATTTCATGGAAATTGAAACTCTAGAAAAAGATAACAATGCATTGATCTCATTAGAAATCAAGAAGATATACTATCCTTTTGAGATCGTATGAAGTCTTTTGAATAGATGGGATAAGGGCTTTTTGTGCCCCATCAAACTATGTGTACACAAGATTGAACTTAGATTGGGATAGGGTTTTGACTCTAGGCTTCATTCAATAACCAAAGTAAGAGCAAATATTGGCAACTTTGATGCCTTGTGATCCTTCCCAAAAAAAAGTCGCGTGAAAAACTTGCCAAAGAGGATGTTCAAAATGTTGACTATTGGATTATCTCTTACCAACACTCCATTAGTGCTGCAAAATGCTTGCAAGGTACAAAATTTGTAAAGGTTACCCCTCAATTGCATCAACAATTCAAATATAGACAATCAAATATCGTTCTCGATTGCTTATCAAATATCGCTCATTAAATCTCCAAAGATGTGAATCTATCTATTAAAAAGTCAATGCAAAAGGATCCATTTCTTAACCAACTAATTCAAGCACGAGTAGAATGGAATGCAAATTTTTTTTGTTCTAAAGCACCACTTGGTGTCCACCAAGTGGTGGTTTAGAAACACCACTTGGTGTCAATCCAAGAATAAATTTGAGTCTTGAAACGTACTTGTTTGATTATTTGAAAATATAATGTGATCCTTTTATCAATATTTACTTGTAAATCAAAGTCTATCATAGGCTCAAGCATACCTTTCATGTGATCATCTAGAACTCAAAGTGAGGTTTGAACTTAATCTTGAGTGTCACTTGCATATGAGGCTCTAGCACTAACAAGCAAGGCTCGGACTTAAGTTTGAACCTCACTTACATACACCCATGTATTTTGGACTTTGCATGGATGTATGCAATTATATCAACAAAAAATTCATTCTAGTAAGCGAGGCTTGAAATTATGTATGAGCCTCAACTCAATAATTTAGTATATATTAAGGAAATTGTTATCAATCCTAGTATGCCTTGTCATAATGAATTCTAGAATTTGCAACATTGCAGACCTTTGTTGAGACCACGAAGCACACACTTCAAAAGGTTCTTGTAAAAATAGATTTGCATTTTCTTCTATGTGATGAGGAGATATGGAATAATTGGGTCAAGATTATGAAACAATATGCTCAAGACTTGGTGCCAAATACAAAGGGAGAAACAATTGACGCAAGTTCCAATGAAAATCCAAAATTTCTAACGATGAAGGGTGGGTAGATTCAATAAGCACTAGGCACAACAATGCCAGCACCTACATTGTTCAGGTGTATTTTAGGCCTTAAGAGTAGAAAAGTTCCTGCACTTCAAAATGAGATCATGGACATGGATGAGATGGCTTGGAAGTTAAAAAAAAGATCAACTGTTGAAAGAAAAATAATCTCATTCTTCTTTGATCTGACAAGGGAAAATTTGTCTTGGGAGAAAGTTTTTAGGAAGTACAAGTTGCAAGAGCATGAGTAGAATCAAATGAGGAGGTATAGCTAGCACTATGTTAAGGAATCCCTCAATAGAGAGAAGAAGACTACACCATCACTTTTAAAAATTGTAATAACTCTCCACAATCACCTTTATAGAGTTAATATAGGCATAATATCTCAAAATGAGTCTATTCCTTGGAGAATCAAGGAGGTGGGTTTTGATATGCGTAAAATCAACAGACTTTTTCAATGCAAAGCATGTAACATTTTAATTGGTAGTCTTGGATCTTCATGATTCAAAAGAGTAGCACTCTATTATTATGTACCTGCAAACTTGGCACTCAATCTAAACATATTGAATGCACAATATAAATATGTACCGGTGTGTTTCATTGATCTCATCAATATTGAAATTCTTGTTGAAGGGGTTTCTAGCCAGTCAACTAGGGTCCATATTGAATATGGAAATATCCAAGCAACAAGAGATGGTGCATGGATGGATGGAACTATGGAGATTGGAATGGTTGATTTTTTTTTCTAGCAAGGTTTATATATTTGAAATGATTGATAAGGCTCCCAAAAGAGTGGCAAGGATAAAAAATTTAGCGATAGAATCTTCATTGATGGTTTTATTATAGGGTTTTTCCTGAGAAAATCTACATTTTAGAATATTTTTTTATGATGGATTTGTGTTAGAACAAAGACTGTTAAAGAAGAGAAGGGTCATTGCTCTATGTAAAGATGATTTTTAAGCAATGGAGCTAGGATCTCAATGCTTTTCTCTTTTAGAGAGCGATTTGTCCTTGCAAGAGTGGTGTGGTGCAAGAAAAGAAGTGGAGTTGGATGTTACAGAAAAAGAAGATCTCAACAATCTTGACATCGATGAGAAAAAAAGAGGCAGAGAGGATGATGGTGAAAATTAAGACAATGATAATTTAGACAATATGGATAATAGGAAACTTAAAGAAGCTGCAAATTTTGACCATCAATGGGGGTAGCAACAATACTAGAGAAATTGGATTCTTAATATCCAAAAGACAATCATGTTTGGGATAATGAGGATCAGGGTGCATATGATGAGGATTCACAAGAGGATGATGGAACCCCTGACAACATTGTAGCTGATGAAAAAGGTGGGAATGCTTTCTATAGTATTTGTGATACCAAGCTGAATGATGCATGTCATTGCAATGAGATCCTAAAGGGTAAAAGGTAGGAAAGTGTATTGACTTGATTAGTTGTCAGAATTTGGGTCCTTTAACCACTATTTTATATAGACTACCTTGTGTCTTTTTCTGAAAGACTTTTGTAAATATGATCCTACAACATTTTGTGATATTTTTTATGTGATACTATTCAAAGAATTTTTCCTATATTCAATTTCTGATTGAGTAGATTCTATGCACATTTACCATTAAAACATATGGGGTGATCAGAATTGAGTTTGAGCCTCAATAATCAAATCAAAGTCACCACAAAGCATGTGTTTTCTATTTAAAGTTCCATCCAGAGATTATAGTAGGTAGTTTAAGGACATGTATTAAGGGGTAGTAATTTTGGTCTTGGTGAGAAAAGAATAGCATTACCAAACACCAATGGTGCTCAAAATTAAGTTCAGGACTAACCAAGAAAGCTAGTGAAGCACTAGTGTATGAACCTCAACCACAAAAGTCCTTTCCATAGACTCCCTAGCTAAGTATCCTTGTTAAAAGATTTATAAGTACAAAACATTAAATTGTTATTATTCTTTTGTATCCTATGCACAAAATACTGCTCATGCAATTGGCATTATTGATCTCAATGGAGTCTTACTTACAGAAAATAAGACAAGAGGCATCCATGGACAATTTGTGTCAAAACTGACCTAGGTCACACCACAACTATTGCTCACCTAGGTGTTTTGAATTTTTGGATGAGATATGCTAGTACTTTCATGTTGGTATTTGGTCCACCATGCTACAAAAAAAAAATTCACTATGTGAACACTCTTGAAAAGCATGCACCAAAAAAGTAACATTTCTTTATGGTATGGGAACAAGAAGATTTCTCTATCCATAATCCTTGAAAAGTGTATAGATCAGACATGCCTAATGTTGAAACGCCCTATTAGTGAATTTGGGAATTTCCCAATTCCCACTTTCAAACAAAGCTTAAGATGACCACATGGACAAATCTTAACCAAAGTTCTGAGAGCATGGCTTGAAAGAGCTTTTCAAGTACTAACTTGTGGAAGACTTTGGCCTTAATAAATAGTTTGAGATTTGTCCATATGGACAAATCTTCAAAACATTGTTGATTTCCAAATTGGCTGTAAAGTCTCAAATTCTCTAATACGGTGTTTTGAGTCTATGTTTAAGCCTTTCTTGATGGTTTGCTATCAATGTAAAAATTTATGCAGTACAAAGAATACATTGCTCATTGATGATATCTCTTTCAAGGGATTGATTAACCCAAAAGATAAGTGCTTATATCTTGAAAGTTTTCAAGGGAGGCTTGCCTGCCTGGATCTGCAACGAGCTTCTACCATACCTTTTAAATATAAATATTAAAGATGACATTAGATCCGTTATTTCACTCAATTGGCTGGGAAATTTTCCAATCACAAAGGTTTATGGCCTACGTTGGAAAGTGGCCCATATGGGCGCCATCCTAGTTGACACTTCATCATGTGTCTTGAAATTTTGATAACCCATCATTAGTTTTGCAAACAAGCTTTGTAAGATAATTTTTCAGCCAATTTAAGTAAAATCCTGATGTAAATTATGAAAATGAGTCTCAGCCTTGTAAAGTCAGCCCCCATTGGCCAAGAAAGCCCTAGGTATAAATCTCATTTTGGTAAGTGGGAAAGGACACACATTATCATTATCAACCAAAAGGTTTTTTGAGTTTTGAAGCGTACAATTGAGAACGTCCACTCTAATGTGCTTTGTAATCGATTTATCTTGAGCTCTAATAATCCAAATTTTTTTGTATGTTTCTTGTCTCTAGTACTCTTTAATTTAAGTGTAATCATTGTCAATTTTATTGTGGTTCACGACTATGCATAAGCGAGCTAAATCGGTTGTTTTGAGTGTTATAATGGTTGTTTTTTGATGTTTTTGACCATAGGAGAGCGTTTCTAGACCATAGGGCGACCTTGTTGGTAAGTTTTCATGACCTTGATCATGATGGATCGTGATTGTGATATCTTGTCATATTTTAACCAAACTTGGTAGGATAGTGCCGTGCCGTAGGTGTCATACACCTCCTCTTAAAGTATCCTTGCATTTGGACTTTGTTTGAGTGCTGAAATGGCGTGTTGTCCGAGTATGGTGACATAGAACATAAAATATTTTCCGGATTTGAGAGTGATAGATTTTCTAGTGCGAGAGATGGCTTCATTTTGTAGGTTCATTTCTTGAGGTTGACACCCTCAAAGAGTCTCTATGCCCCATGAAAGTCGCTTCCCTGCATATTGATATTATGTTAGTGCCAGATAGCTATGCTACAGATGTCCATTGATAGGGATCGTGATCCTTAGGTGTTGAGTGACTTAGTTGTATCTTTTACTTTATATACCTTTAATTTTGATTTTTGTTCCGTTTACACTTTAAGAGTCATGCAGTTAGACGCGGGTTTAGTGCTTGGTAGGGTCTAAGAGTCGAGGACTTGCTAGATCTATTCTTGAGAGATATTGTGACATTGAGTGAGATACAAAAGCATTTCATTATGTATTTTTTCCAGTGCTTTGAAAGAACCGATCCATCATCCGTTTTTCTTTCAGTTTTGCAGCATTTGTTGGTTTTTGTTCATAGGATTCATTTTAGTACTTAGGAGTAGGTTAAGTAACAACCCAAACCATCAGATTGGGTAGAAAAGATCAAGGAAAAAACTATTAAAACTATATTTTGGTAGCCGAGACCATAAACTTTGAACTTTTGAAAATTTGATGGTCAGAATTCAAAATTTGATACAAACCCAAAAATAAGTGCAAAAAAGGGTAAACCAAGCCAGGGAGAGCTTCTCAGGAAAGTTTCAATCCATTTGGTGTAGAAACATGGATCACGATCCATGACCCTTTGTGATATTTTGACCAGAAACTGATACCATTGGGTCCAGTGAGGTTCCAAATCATTAGATATACACTTTTGGTGAAAAAATGACACAAAAAGCTCATTCAAATCAAGAGATTGGAAAAGACCTTGAAAGTCCTTGAAAATTGACCAAAATTTGGGGCTTTTTGACTTTTTGGAGTACAAATCCAAAATCAAGTGAAAATCTTATCTCTACACGGTGCATGAATACAATTGACTAAATTTCATACTTAGAAGTGGTCAAACATGGATTGTGATTCATGTCCCCCTTGATCATCTAGAGCTGAGATTTGAACAGTGATCAGTAGCTGACAACATTTGGGACAACTTATTTTAAGGTCATCATAGCAAAAAACAAAAAAAGTTGACTAGATCGCCAAAATACTAGCTACAAGTAAAAAAAACACGCAAGACAGATACAAAAATTTACTTTTGATCAAGGAAAATTTTTCCCAATCCAAAAATAAGTGGTGGGGTAGACTCCTTTGACTGCACGTAATCACCTAGCCAATTTTGGGGTTCATATCTGATGGAGCATGGAATGTAATACATGACCCCCTGTTGAATTTTTGGACATAGACTATTCAGCTTTGTAGCAAAGAACAATACAAACAAATTATCCAAAAGCAAGGGTATCAAAAAACATCAAGAAGTGGGTCAAAACATGACAAAATTCATTCAAGGCCAAAAATCTCCAAACAAACCTAGGAATTGACTTTTCAGTGATCTAAAGTGATCCAAACCACATAAAAAGCACATAGCAAGGATGTAAGGGCCTCCTTCTAGCTCATACTCATGACCAACCCCTCAAAGTCACAAAGAGTGAACATAATAATAATAAATATTCAAATGAAAAATTTTGGGCCAAAACCTAGCACCGAATTTTACCCACATGACATTTTCAGCTGACGCTATGGAAACATGGACTTAACCAATGCATGAGAACTTAGCGTTTTTATTCAAGAAAATTAGTAAAGAAAAAATAAAGATGGGGATAAAGAGAATATAAGGATAAGGTGAGTAAGTAACTTATTGAAGAAGTTGTGAAAAGTAAGAAAACTTATCTTGATAAGGTTGAAAAGCTATCAATGATAAACTAAAGCATTTATCAAGAAAGCATAAAAGGAAGCCTTTCTCCACTAGTCCACTACTTTCTCTATTTCATTTTTTTGGAAGAAAAGCTTAAAGAAATCCATAGAGTTAAGCCTTCTTTTTCACACACACACCCTACACACTCTTCTCTCCATGAGTAACCATGGCCAAAACCATAATTGAACTTTTCATTACGCTCTCCCTCTTCTCTCCCCTAACATTCAAGCTTTTCATAGCTTGAATCACCCTTATCTCCTTTCCTCCTCTCATTCCAAGTAACAAATTGGTGGTCTTCAAGATAAGTGAAAGAAGTAGAGAGAGCCGTATACAACATACTTCTTCAAATACTCCCAAATCAAGGAGAAGACTACCGCATGCCGCCGAGGTAAGGCTTTGCATATATCTTCGTCAATTGAGTTATTTCTCATTCTAAATAAATTCATGCTTAAGCTCTTGAATTTCCTACACAAGATTTCTCCTTGTTGGGAAGAATAAATTACTAAATAAACACATTGCTAACCGCCGACACTAAACCGATGCTATTACAAGTTCTGTTGTTTCAAGTACTCTAGATTGACAGACTAATATGGCATAGATAGAGTAGAAAGCACTCTTTTTAACCATAGGTGACTAAAGATCATACTTATATTTCAAGTTCCATCATTCTAAATTACCAAACTAATATGGCATAGAGAGTGTAGAAAGCACTCTCTTTAACCATATGCGACTGGAGATCATACAACGCAACATGTTACACGCTTTTGGACGTGCAATATTTCAACGCATTGTACCTTTCCACGCGCATTTCGATGGGCATACCCTTCATCGATATACGCATCGATACATACATGGTAATACACATGGCAATGCCTGTCGAAAGGTGCGTATTTCCACATGTATTTCATGCGTATATCAACGAAATTTTTTTTGGGAAAAAAAACAAATTCGTGCGCAGGCGGTCATTTTTGCTTGCGAGCACGCGCATAGATCTAGCCTCTTGGAAACCTGCAGTGCAGGTATTGTTCTCTCCCCCCACCCCCCTCTCTCTCTCTCTCTTTCTCTCTCAAGCTACATTGTGTGTGTGTGTGTAGGAAAGAGAGAGAGAGAGAGAAAGAGAGAGTGATATATATATATATATCACTCTCTCTTTCTCTCTCTCTCTCTCTCTCTCTCTCGCTATATATATATATATATATATATATATATATATATATATATATATATATATATATATAGAGAGAGAGAGAGAGAGAGAGAGAGAGAGAGAGAGAGAGAGACATAGAGGTAGAGAAAAAGAGGACAAAAACTCTCTCTCTATCTCTCTCTCTCTCTCCCTCTCTCTCCCCCTAGAAGAAACTATGGAACTAAAAGAGGCAAAGGGGTTTCGCTCGACAGATCGGAGAACCCATATCTTTAGAAGAGGAAGAGCTGGCTATTGGATGTGACTGGAAAGAATTTCAAAACACAACAAATTGACAGTAGAAGAAACACCTTTGACAGTGGGATAATGGTTAGTTTCATGAAAAAGAGCAGGGCCAGTGCCAGAGACACGAATGAGAGCACTAGCAACCTGGATTACTGTGGTCTGATGTCAGATATCTTGAAATTCAGCTTCAAACATTTTGAGATGTTTTTGTTGGATGTGAAGTGGTTCAAGGTGATTACTTCTGGTCGCAATGCAACAATACGCAGAGATGGAAACAAGCTTGTGAAAATGGATTCTACAAAGTTTTGTACAGATGTGAGCGACACGTTTGCTCTCCCCGAACATTGCAAGCAAGTGGTCTTTGTACCGGACCCTCGAGAGCGACAATGGTGGTTTGTGGTTCAGGTTGCTCCAAGAAATAAACAAGTATTTGAAGGGCAAGAGCTCCTGGAGGAAAGTCGGCCAGACGACGCAGATACTACTATGACATTAGATGAGATGGACAAAGGTATGCCAAAGGAAGCTGACAGATATACGAGGGATGACGCAGACGAGGTAGATATGACACTTGTATATGAAGATGAAACGGATGAAGACAATCTGCTAGAACGAGTTGGGGAAGAGTTATGTCTGCAGTTAGAGATAGACGATGATACGATGCAAGATCTTATCGATGATGCCTCACTAGTCGAGGCCTGTAAGTGTTTGTGTGAAGACGTTGATTTAAAATTAAGATCTTTCTTAATTTAGACAAAGATATTCTGACGCTTTCTTTTGCTTTCTTTGTACAGGACTTTAGTATGGCAGACCAGTCGCCAGATCCCGCTTCTATGAGTGCAGATGCATTTATGGGCTTCATCACACGAATGACGCCCACTCAGATGCAAATGCGTTGTCAGGCGTTTTTTGGAAAGTTTTTTCCGTGCTTTTCTTTCATGATTAGATATCGACAATCAGGTGTATCACTGCTCGATGGATTCTCATTTTAACTTGGAGTACTTGTTGTTAGGGAATTGCTTTTGTTGTCAAGTATTGATGGGTTTTTGATAGCATTCATTCATTGGTGTGTGTGATACTAATGCCATATGCCCTGTCATACCTTTGTGGGTACATTAGCGGTTGGCTAATGCCTATAAGCATTAAAACTTCAGCTTTGACAAACAAAAGAGGACGGAAGGCACTAGTAACGGTGGCTTGATAGGACGTTTTTGGCAAGTCAGGTGGTGGAAAGCAGAGAGGAAGCAAACAGCTTTGGGGCAAGTGGGCGAGCAGACTGAAGGGGGATAGTTTTGTGAGCTGAGGGGCCATGGTAAGGCTCGCTGAAGAGGGATCATGAATCTAGTCAGTGAGAACGTCAGAGATGATGGTGACCCTTGGGTGCAGGACAACGTCCATGTTGAAGGGCTCTGATCACAGAGGAGATCCCAAGCCCAATTTTGCAGGATGCTGATCTTAAGCGGTTGAAAGAGCAGCATCTCAATGCATGCTGACAGCTGAGTTACATGTGAGAAGCTTTGCAAATGTTATTTTGCAGGACAAGGTAAGATCAAAGAGGAAGGATCTTAGTATGCACTTGGTTTGTTTTCCTCTCAAGTTGGTTTGCGATTGTTGTAGTTTCATGCTGTGAGATTGTTTTTTTTTTCCCTAGTTGGTGTGTGCTTGTAACCCCCCATGCCCAAGAGCTTGAGCAGACAATTTTGAGGCAGTCTTACAAGTTGATATTGCAAGTGTTTTGTTTGCATCTATTGAAAGTTCAAACTGGCAGAGAGGCCTAGCTATAGAGGTGCCCCGTCTCGGCTTTGTTCTGTCATGTTTTTGGTGCCTTCCCACTGAGGACATTGGACTCAAGTACCTTCAGTTTTGGTGAGTCAGATAGCGAAGTGCAAACATGGTTAAGCTCAGTGATGCTTTAATTCGGATGACTGATGCCATGTAAGGGTTGCAGTTAAATTGCCTATCAGAGTTGGACATGCATTGCATGAGTTTTTGTGCTCTAAAGCAGCAACTTGAGCTTCTTGAGGATGCGGTTTTAGATGCAAAGAAAGAGAAATTCTTATTCATTGGCACTCTTCCAGGACTCTTGGGCATCGAGGTTGATTGCACTGATTTATTGGGTGTGAAGAGCATTGTTGACTTCTTGAAGCAGAACAAATGCTTTAAGCATGTAGATCAGTCTTGTGCTTCTTTGTGGGCTACACATGAGAGCTCTTCTGTTCCTTATGATGATTTTAGTAGTGCTGATGAGGTTGAGTCAGATGCATCTATTGAGTTTTTGTCTCTCAATGATTTTGAGCTTCATGCGGAGTCATCTTCAAGCATTAGCATGAAAGAGGAAAGCCTTGCGTGCATGTATGGCAATGATGTCGTTAGTTTGGATCCATGTTTGGATGATTGTAAAGATGAGGGCTTGTCGAGCTCTTTGTACTGGAGTTATTTACCTTTGGATGATTTTGGTTGTACTCTCGATGACATGCATGTTTACATTCTGGATGATGTCTTCTTTCCTCCATCTGATGCGTTGTCTTGGTATCCAGATGACTTGTGGGTATGTGGGCCCATTTGGGATGCTGATTTAGGTAGTGATTATGTTTCTCGCAGTAAGTTGCCTACTGGTGATTCTCTTGATTGTGATCAAAGGGTAGCATGCAGCCAAAGAGATGATTATGGGACTTGTGTAGCTGATGATGATGATCTGGATGACTGGGGATATGATGAGCCAGATGTTTTCATGGATGAAGCACTACTTGTTAATGTGGAGAAAGCTCAAAAGAGGATTTCCGTTATGTGGGAATGTCGGTCTCTCTTCAATGATAATGCTAATATGAAGAAGCATGTCGATGCCATTCATGGTAGCTGGACAGCTTTAGTTACTTTCGATGTATTTGATGGAAGTTTGAATGATGTTGTCCCTCTACTTGGTTTTGATGTAAAGTGTTCAGTCTATATAATGGGAAATTGTGTCTTGTTGATCGGTAAGTTTTGTTACACTGTGTGGGATCCTGGTGGCAATCTGCATTTGTTTCGAGAGGCTTCGAGCTTCCCTTTTGATCCAGGATGTCCTTGATACTGAATAATTTGTTTGTACAATGTAAAAAGTTTGTATTGAGGTGTTTGAGTTGAGTTTTTTCATTGACCAGTGATTGCCTCGCATGAAAAGGTACAACTATTTCTGTGCAGCTTAATGGAGATGGGTCAGACCACTAGACATTATATTTTTAACAGCTTTTGTTGCCTTCTATAGTAAGTGTGGGGCTCTTGTTAAGGCAGAGAGGACTTTTCATGTGCTTCCTCTTTGGAATTACATATCCTAGCCAGTTCTTATTAGAAGCTACATTGGGCAAGGGCTTGCTAAGAAGGTCTTCATGATGTGAAGAACATGTTTAGCATAGTTTAAGAAAGGGATGCATTTTCATGGTCTGTTTTGATGTCTACATATGTACAACATGACGACCTGAGCAAGATGGCAATCCCACTTCATCATCAAAGTTACAAGAAGGCGTCCTCCATAGTTTTGGGGATCGCACATGAGGGTTTCACTATGATGTGGGTGTTGAACACTCTAAGCACCGGTTTCATTTTGGATATAAAGAGGTACCCTTCGTGGCCAGTTTACAGGGAACAACGAATCTCTGCTCTCACATTGGCAGGGGTAGGACAAAGAGAAGAAGGTAGTGCTACAGAGTCTTGGCAGTGTTGGCTGATGCGTCAATTGAAGCTCTATCAAAGAACAAGGAAGTTTCTATTTTGTGGTTTAAGAAGGACCTGCGGTTTGATGACCATGTAGGCCTCTCCTTAGTTGCAGCCTACCAAGCCCTCCTTCCAGTTTACATCTTTGATCCATACCTGATTCGTGGTTGGTCACTTGAGATGCTCAAGGAGTTAGTGGCAGTTGGAGCTGAATTGAAGCTTGTTTTGCAAGGGGGTAGGTTCATATTTAATAATCAGGCGTGGAAGTGTGAAAGCTGAACTTATTGCCTTGGCAGGAGAGGTAACTGCCACATCCATCATTGTTAAGAAGAAATGGAACATGAGTGGCAGGAAGATGTATTTTCTATTGCGGATGATAGTCTGAAAGACAATGGAAAGGGCTGCTTGCGAATGCTGGGTGCAGCTAGTAAGGAGGATAGTAGCATGAGAGGCTGGCTTGTTCAAACATGGTCTTGGCGAAGCTTCCTCATTGAGTACATAACAGTGGGCGAGCATGGTTTGCCACTTAAGCATTGAGGAGCTTTGAACGCATGAAAGGTGAGCAGATTTTACCTGATGCAGTGACTTTGGTTTGAATCTGGAAATCGTGTAGGAGAAGCTCAAAAGGGTGTAGAAAGTCATACTGAAATTGATCAGATATGGCTGCTGGGTGCTCATACCATGCTAAGTAGCGTTTTGGTGGACATGTCTACCAAATGCGGCTTACTTGTGAAGGCACAAGAGGTGTTTGACAAGCTTTCTGTTAAGAATGTAGTGTCTTGAAGTGTTCTCATCATAGGGTATTCTTAACATGGCCATGCCAAGGAATCACTCAACTGCTTTGAATGCATTAAGCAGCAAGGTGTTACTCTTAATGCAGTCACTTTTTCTTGCATCTTTAAAGCCTGTTATAGCATAAGAGATGAAGGGAAAGGCAGATAAATGCATGAGCATATTATCAATAATGGCCTGTTGAAGAAAGAGAATTTCATTTGTAGTGCATTGGGAGTTCTTGCTGCTGAGCATGAATGCTCTAGAAGACTGGGGGTTTGGTAAGCTATGTCAGGCGTTTTTTGGAAAGTTTTTTCCGTGCTTTTCTTTCATGATTAGATATCGACGATCAGGTGTATCACTGCTCGATGGCTTCTCATTTTAACTTGGAGTAGTTGTTGTTAGGGAATTGCTTTCGTTGTCAAGTATTGATGGGTTTTTGATAGCATGCATTCATTGGTGTGTGATACTAATGCCATATGACCTGTCATACCTTTGTGGGTACATTAGCGGTTGGCTAATGCCTATAAGCATTAAAACTTCAGCTTTGACAAACAAAAGAGGACGGAAGGCAGTAGTAACGGTGGCTTGATAGGACGTTCTTGGCAAGTCAGGTGGTGGAAAGCAGAGAGGAAGCAAACAGCTTTGGGACAAGTGGGCGAGCAGACTGAAGGGGGATAGTTTTGTGAGCTGAGGGGCCGTGGTAAGGCTCGCTGAAGAGGGCTCATGACTCTAGTCAGTGAGAATGCAGAGATGATGGCAACCCCTGGGTGCAGGACAACGTCCATGTTGAAGGGCTCTGATCACAGAGGAGATCCCAAGCCCAATTTTGCAGGATGTTGATCTTAAGCGGTTGAAAGAGCAGCATCTCAATGCATGCTGACAGCTAAGTTACATGTGAGAAGCTTTGCAAATGTGATTTTGTAGAACAAGGTAAGATCAAAGAGGAAGGATCTTAGTATGCACTTGGTTTGTTTTCCTCTCAAGTTGGTTTGCGATTGTTGTAGTTTCATGCTGTGAGATTGTTTTGTTTTCCCTAGTTGGTGTGTGATTGTAAGCCCCCATGCCCAAGAGCTTGAGCCGAAAATTTTGAGGCGGTCTTACAAGTTGAGATTGCAAGTGTTTTGTTTGCATCTATTGAAAGTTCAAACTGGCAGAGAGGCCTAGCTATAGAGGTGCCCCGTCTCAGCTTTGTTCTATCAGCGTCTTAGTATTGGATAGCCAAAGGTACGGGTACCACGCCTCTTGGCTTCACACCGTCCGACACCTATCGGAGGGACGCCTAGGGGGGGGGGGGACGCCTACGAGTACGACACCTGGGAGGTCTCCCATCACGGCCGCTTTGATACTAAGGTGGTCCGGGGCGGGCAACAAGAAGAGCGGCCTCTAAACACCCTTTGAGGCTCCCGTGCTGCTCAATTGGGGCTGGGGAAAGCACATTCAGAGACAACAACAACCCACAGTCAGAAACCAAACAAGAAAAGGGGCACCACCTAGTTGTAGATGCGAACTAGGACGCACGTGATCTCTCCTTGTACTCAAACGCACAAAGAGAGGGGAATGCAAGATAGCCACACACACCAAACACAAACATTCACCATGCCAGAGAGAGGTAAAGAGCACAAATCAACTTGAGCAACTCAGTATTAGCCTTAAAGGCTAGATGCACACAAAGCTTGATGAGAAATAGAGGGACAACACAAAACTTGACCTTGTTGCCAATATACAAATTGTCTTAGGGTCACGGGAGCCCTCTCACCGAGCACCCTCTTACAATTTACCTTTTAGGCAAACAATTCAACAAGCCCTCAAACCATCAAGCATGAAATGGCACAACAAACTTCAAGGACAATATACTTTCAACCACCTGATGAGCCAACCTATCAAATCAATTTGGAGAGAAGAGTCGTAGTTGCAGCATACAATTGCACCCAAAACTATGAATCTTATTTATTGGACAAGAGTAGGCTACAATTGTGATGTAGAGTATGGTATCACTCCACTCCTCTAGATGGAATAACTAACTTCAAGCTTCTCCATGCACCTATGTGTAGTGATGGAATAGAGCATTCACAATGCACACACTCTACACAACTAGGCTTGAAGAGTGGTGTGTTATGTGTTGAGAATGGTGTGGTGTAGTGTGATCATGGGATGATTTACAAGGGAGAGAAGGGCTCTATTTATAGGTTTTAGAAGCCTCGATTAGGATTAGGCCTAATCAAGTTTATTTGAAGGAATAAAAGACTATGCATATATATATATTTTTTAATGAGGGTGGGTCTCTCTTGTCCTTTGAGTCACATGGATGTGGACTCAAGGGAAGAGAATTATTGAGGATGAAAGGAGAGAGCATTGAGTGAATAATTTGGGAGGGCCTACTCTAGTCGAGGGTGCATTTTACAATAAGGTTAGTGGTTAGTAGTTAGTAATTATCACTACAAAATATTTACAAAATCATTCACCAAATGGTGAGATATATGATGAGAAAAGTTAGAGAAGGGATGAGCTTGTAAAGAGAGGTTGAAGCTTTGGAGAAGTTGACATTCACCTCTTTACAACACCAGTAGAAGAAGCGGTCAGCATGGCGAAGTAGCGCATGTCGATGAAGCTATGTTATCTTCAAACCTTGGAAAATTCATGATAAAACCTTCATTTGTAGAGGTTATCCTTGGATTTTTGCTGATTTTTTGAAGTTCTTTACAAAGCTGAAGAGAGTATGGTAATATGAACATATACGTAGAGAGAAAGGGGGACACTTAGGGTGTAGAAATGGAGGATGAAGGCTATGGAGGTGTGAGAGATGTGGCAATGGTGAAGAGGGTGAATTAGGACATAGGAGTTGCAGGTTTGGGAGTGGGAAGGAGAGGGATGAGTGTGTGTGAAAGAGGAAAATAATAAAGTGGAAGAGGGAGTGTGGCTGCATAGCATGGGCAAACTGGGGTCCGCCAATAAAATCATAGCTCACAGCTCGTAGCTCAAAAAAATATGAAAACATTTGAGATGAAAGTTCAGCTCATGAGCTACAACTTTTGTTTATATCACCTTTTCAAATTCGGGGAGCATGTGATCCTGAAACATTCAGCAA